>NC_134409.1:64307437-64915353 GCF_038048845.1 Mixophyes fleayi
TCATTGTAGAGGCCAATACTGCTGGAGACAATTCTGAGGATGAGCTGGTGAAAGAGGCACATGATGTGGAAGAGCATCATATGACTGAGGAAGCAGAAGTCAGTGAATGGGAATCACTGCATGCCTGCTATAACAGTATTCTGGAGACTAATACCACTATTTAGTCCAACACCACAGATATTTCCACAACCCTCACCCGTATGGAGCATACTTTATACAGTAGACTCACCCATATAAAGAACACTTTAGACCTAAACCTAACCTCTATCAACAATGACCTTACACGTCCCACTGACCTTATTTCTATCTATATCACCAACAATCCTGCAGCATGCATTTCCCAGGAATCTTCACCTACTTCTTTCTCTCCATCTCTCAGTCCCATCTAGCAACCATACAACACTCCACCTGATTATCGTTCAACAAGTAGACCCTATCACGCGCACCCGTGTTCACATACTGAACCACTCCCCTCTCAAGGTCCTATTGTTTCTAGAATAAGACCCCCAATGCAACACCATCCTTACCAAAGAAATCAATAGTTTGACAATGACCCATATATACACATTACAATCCGTCAAACAACTGTCATTTACCTCCACCTGCCCCTCCTGCCATCTCTGCCATCTCTGCCCCTCCTGCTATCTCTGCCATCTCTGCCTCTCCTGCTATCTCTGCCATCTCTGCCCCTCCTGCCATCTCTGTCATCTCTGTCCCTCCTGACATCTCTGCCCCTCCTGCCATCTCTACCCCTCATGCCATCTCTGCAATCTTTGCCCCTCCTGCCATCTCTGTCAGCTCTGTCCCACCTGACATCTCTGCCAACTCTCACTCCCTGCTGCTCCACTGGCCTCTGCTTCCTCCCCGCTGTTGCCTTCTACATCACGGGTTACCAGAAGCCAGACTCACCCAAGAACAGCAGCAACTATTGTTCCACGAAAGAGGCCACACAAATAAAAGTAATTTTTTTAAAAAAAATTCTTTACATTGTAAATAAAATATATAATGATATACTTCTTAGTTATGCATGTTTTCTTTAGTTAAAAACAAACTTACAAGAAAAGTAGGTGTCCAGGACATATTCTTTAAAGGAGACTGCATCAACCGATTCAGGAGGGCTGGGGTCAGCATCTAACACCTCCTGACCAGCAACCTCGGTCTCTTCCACGCAAGGAACCCCACTCCTAATGACGATGTTATGGAACACCACACACAGAGCAATGATATCACACACAGTGGTTGAAGCATACATTAGAACACCACCAGACTGACCTAGACAATGGAATCTGCCCTTTAAAAGATCAATTGCCCGCTCCACAACCGATCTAGTGGCTGTATGTGCGGAGTTATATGCGATCTCCTGCTCTGTGCGTGGGTTCAGAAGAGGAGTGAGGAGCCAAGGGCAAAAAGGGTATGCATTATCTCCTAGGAGGGGTAACAAGAAGGACAAAGGGGAAAAATATGAGTGACATAATTGTAGCTCCATCAAGAACACAACCAACATGTTGGATGACAAATAATGGCAAATGTACCAATTAGACACAGATATTACTTCTGAGAAGCTTACATAATATATTCAATTTATTTTGACCCAAGGGTAAATCTTTGGGAAAGCTTTTTATATGGGGAGCTGCCCAGGTGGTATTTTAAGTTAACCATCACAATTGAATGTAACTAGGAATGATATTGCAATGCTCCTTTGTAATATGTCTACTTAGCTATCAAACTTAAGACATGAATATTAACACTTTAAAGTACTACATATATGACGTCTATTGAAAAGAAAAAACATAGTACCTAATAGCCACGTGTCACAATTCGGCCTTGCACCCCCTTGCCTCTGTTGCAATCTTTCCCATATCCTTGATTGCCGGAAGGCAAAGGAGTCATGTGTACTTCCTGGCCACATAGCTACCAGGTCACGAATCTTGAGAGACGCGTCACATATAGTCTGTACGTTTATAGAATGGAAATGCTTGCTATTCAAATAAATGGCAGCATTCCCACCTAAGGGGACCAAGGCTACATGAGTACTATCTACTGCCCCTATGATGTGCGGAAAACCGACTATGGTGGAAAACTGCCATTTGATCTGCACAAGGGACTCCTCATCAAGTAGCAAATGTATGAATTGTCTGAGCCGCTACAGGAACGCCCACAAAACAACCTTCAGCACACTACTGAAGGACTTCTGGGACATCCCTGCTGCGACTCCAACGGTGGTCTGAAAAGACCCTGTGGCGCAAAAGTGCAATACCACCAATAGGTCAATTGCGGTATTGCTGTTGGGATGTTGCGCATTGCCTCCAGGTCACTCTGCACAATGTGCAGTGTGTCCAGGATGACACGAGGCGGGAGTCGATAATGACAAATTACTTCAGCATCAGGCACGTGAAGAGGCTGACACGTGACCTGAAGACACGCTCCCTGGACCGGCGACGATGGACTAGTTGCTGGTTTTAGATGCATCAACGCTAGTTGCCCTCCTGTGCTGCCACATGTAACATAGTAACATAGTAACATAGTTGATGAGGTTGAAAAAAGATACCAGTCCATCAAGTTCAACCTATTTTGGATCTCCTGCGATCCTGCACTTATATTTGAAATTAATCCAGAGTAGGCAACCGCCCATCTGTTTCAATTTTGAAAATCCCCCCAGACTCAATATTGCAATCCAATTTTTACCCTATATCCACTACTATCCTTTATTTTAAATTAACGGTCGTATCCCTGGATACACCTTTCCGCTAAAAATTTGTCTAACCCTTGAAAGCAATTTGTTAAGAAGTAATCTGATATTTTAAATGGATGGGATAGAGTCCTTTCTAGGCCTGAGTCATTAAGGGACGTATGTCCATTGTCAGCGCATATCGTATGCAAAAATCTTGTGCGTATGCTCCGAAACCGAGCAATGGCCTCGGCCATTTCTAAGAAACGCTATATTTGAGAGAGAAGGATTTTGCAAAAAATACATTACCTCATCATTTTGGAAATGTCACTCCTGTTTGCACAGGAAACATTTACAATATACTTACACCAAATGGGTTTGCCAAACTCATAATGGGGCTGAAAAAAAGAGAAAAAATTATAAAAAAAAAAACAGAGAACACAATTTGCCATTGTGCCACATGACTAGGCAATAAACAAAGCAAGAAAAAACAAAAAACAAACGAAAACATACATATGTCTCAGGGGGATAAGAAATTATTCTTTCTCCTTATATGGTTGCAGACCTAGGGCCATATTACTTACCACAAAATGGAGGGTGATCCTTTGCTGTTAATGTGCTGTGAACCAGCAACGTCAATGGAAAACTAAAAAACAAAAATGAAAGGGCAGTTATTCCTTCTCCTTATATGCTGTCAGATTGCAGACTTAGGGCCATGTTACTTACCACAAAATGGAGGGTGATCCTTTGCTGTTAGTGTCCTGTGAATCAGTGATGTCAATGTAAAGCTATAGAACAGATAGGAAAGCAAAATTATTCCTTCTCCTTATATGCTAGGTCAGGTTGCAGACCTATGGCCATGTTACTTACCACAAAATGGAGAGTTATCCTTTGCCGTTAATGTCCTGTGAACCAACAATGTTAATGGATAACAAAGAAAAGATAGGAAAAATAAAAAAAAATAGTAAACAACAAGGAAACTATAACATGAAACAAAAAAAAAGATATATATGTCTCAGGGGGAAAGACCCAAAACAAAAGTAATAAATGATAAACAATAGGCTACCAGTAAACAGACACTTATAAAAGTAGAAACCAAACAAACCCTTGTAATAGCTTAAAATATATAAAGCAAACATACCAGTAAAGCAGTCATAGCAGCAGACAGGGTGCATGCTGTAATCACAGCTTTATAGCAGTGTTTAATTGGCAAAGAGTATGCAGGTGAGAGGCAGCATACGTCACGATCCCATGGTGATCCGGATGCCTAGTTGTGTCTGCTAGTGGTTCGGCACTGACAGATAAACTAGACCCCGAGCAGCTGCATACTATATGCCGAAAACCACGTGATTGCATATGTTCACCCAAGTCTGACTTTGACGTCTCTACACGGGAACGCCTTCATTGTCAATTGACTATGGCACCACGCCCTGTCACTGCTCTTTTCACGCCCCAAAATCATAGGCCAGCGGAAGTGTCGATTGCGTTCGCAACTGTACAGGTTTGGCGTTCGTACCCGAACGATTGCTCGGTTTCGGAGCATACGCACAAGATTTTTGCATACGATATGCGCTGACAATGGACATACGTCCCTCAATGACTCAGGCCTAGAAAGGACTCTATCCCATCCATTTAAAATATCAGATTACTTCTTAACAAATTGCTTTCAAGATATAACCCCACTGATATACATTAACTCATTTAGTTAATATAACTCACTGGATTTCTACTATAAAACACAATATTCATATGATTTTTATAGAAATTAAGGTTATGACAACTGAATATCTTCTTCCTAAATCACACACCATTATGTATCCCCCTTAATTACTGTATTTCTTATAATTAATTTTTAGCACCCTTCTGCATAATTTTTCAAAGAGAAAGTGTACTATAGGCTTCCATATCAATACTAAACCTTAGACACTAAATTATCAGAAGCTAAGATTAGCGTCAGCAGATCACCGATTCATTGGTTAATATAAACAACCAGCTCTACATTCATTACAGAGAATAACAATGTATATTTAGTTTTGAATATATAGGCTCTAATGAAATAAGTAACAACCAAGCCTTTTTTCTGTACAATCACTATCTGGACATCGCTACACTATTATGCAAATGTAGGTAATTCATGTACGCTCATTACAGAGACTAACAATATATATATTTTGTTTTGAGTTCACAGGCTCCCACAAAGTAATTAATTACCAAGCCTTCTTCCTGTACTATCACTATCTGGACATTGCTACAATATTGTGCACAAATGTATTTAATTTATTGTGCATTTTAAAAAACAAGGTAGGGTTCCTTCTTAATCTACTCATCTGTGTAAATTAAATAACCTTTATTTGTGCAATTCACTGTCATATGTCTTTTGTACAAACCAGGCCCTTTGCAATTAAAACTCCGGTCTGTATATAAATTCTCAATACACTACAACAATGTAATCAAGGAATTACTTTTCCAATCAAGCAACAGGTGCAGAAGTTTATCCTGATTGGACATTCCTAAACCAACCCCCACCTACAAACAGATATATAATATAAGAGCTAGCACAAAGAACTAGTAATCCCCTGAGGAAGTCTGACCACATTGGGAAAGTGTAATATCCCTACCATAAAATGAATACTCTTTCCTGATTCTTCATATGGCACATCACCTGGCATGAATGCCGACAGACAAATCCACTTCCTCTAACCAAACCGTTCACCGCTCTGGGGCGCTGATCAAGGACAGGAGATTAACTGACCATTTCCTAGAATCATTCATATAAGAATTTGCAATGCAAGAGTGTACTTTGCACTATGAGTATTAAAATTAATTTACAATACTTCATTATTGTTTATCTTCTCTCCACTTTTTTTCCTGTAAATATCAAGAACAGGAGCTGCAACTGACATATATCTATACAGATTGCAATCTACACAGTTCTGTAAGTGTTCCCAGTATCTCACTAGCATTTTTATCTATGCCTATGTCTGTATATGCCACACAGAGTATACTAGAGAAGATATAAAATTGACAATTCCCATGGCAAGAATCCACTCACTATCAGACTCTCCTATTTTGGAAAAATTCATGTACTAAACAACAGGGTCATCAGTATTTAATAGAGACTATCAGTCTAAAAGGAGGAGAACATCACATATTGGCAAACAAAACATCCATAAACTGTTGATTCTTATCATGTCTACACTAGGAAATTGCTTTGTGCTGACATATTTTAGTTCAGCAGATTAGACTGAATCTGTAAAACACATTTTTCCCTGCCTCCAATCCAAATCCCTCCCTTTTGATGCCTCAAACCTTATTTACATACATTTTTTTCTTCTACTTACTGAAGGATACATACTACCTTTTACAGGGTAATAGGGCTGCAGCCCCGTTTCCACCCACACCCTACCCTAAGAGTGGGTTCCATAAGCATCTTATTTAAATTCCGAAATCCCCACCTAACACCCCTCCCAGGACCTCCTTCCTTTCCCCTCTCTATAAATAGCTTTAGTTTGCTGTTACTTTAGCCATGCGCTTACCATTTTCTACTTACACTTTCATGCAGACAACTTGATTATATTTTTTGGTTATATACCTGTTCTTTGTCCCTGTAACCTTGCCATTCACATTGTTTATTTGTATGCCTTGTATACTGTATTGCTTCTACAAAAAAATTAAACTACATAAAGTGATGTTAATAAAATCTGCGATTCTCATTATCTGTAGTTATTTTCATTTGCATGTTGCCACTCTAAGGTCCTGTTTTTTTGTTCATTACCCAGTACCCAAAGGTAGCTGTCACATCTTCACTTCAGACACATCTATACATCAGAAGTATTGATAATAATGGCTAGGTTATGCATAATCTGCAAGCACTTTATTTCAGGTTGCATGAAACTTAGAATATGTCAACTTAAAAAACAGATGTAAAAATGCTTTAAATGAGGCCCTTGATATCTTATTTGTAAACGGATTGAATATATCAGATTGATGATGTTTAGGATGTATTTTAAAAACATAAAGAAATTGGTTTGTGAATTCATCATCTATGTAATAATTACAAGCAGATTCTGCTCTTGTTCTAGAAAGCAGATCTATCAAATCATTTTGATGTGCAGGAAAATATATATCCTGACATAGTGTTCCTGAATATTATTGATTTGCTCAGTTAGAATGTGGGAAGTAAACAGAAATAAATTTTGATTAATACCCAAGTTCTTGTAAAAAGCTCACTGATCTGTTTAACAACTATTCAATCAGAGACTATGCAAAGTGGAAGACCATTTAAAAGGAAGAATTGTTATGAAAATAATGGGGGGGGGGGGGTTATATAAAAAGAATGATGGTTTTAAAACTAGTAATAATTTTAGATGTGATGAGTTTGCAAAACTCATGTTTTGTTATGTTTTTTTTAAGTGGTAGGGTCAACTATACTCCCAAATGGAATAGAGTTCATAAGAAATATGAAAGTGGTAATTATAAACTGAGGACAACAAATTCCATTGATATAGTTATAAAAGACAGATATAAAGAAATGTCATCCTTTCAAAATCCTTCAGCAATCTTATTTAGAGAAGGAATATAAAACAAATCAAGAAGACATGGGAATAAGGGAAATTTTCAAAGTAGCATCACCAATGGGTGTGTAATAAAGATTTTTAGGATTTTTTTTTTAAAATCAATAGTGTCAATGAAAAATTGGGAGTGAATGGGAAATTAAAAATTTTCTTCAGGTTTATAACCTAAATCCACATTTTACACCATAGAGTCAAAAGTGAGCTATGTTGGCCAATTTTCAGAAATGATAAAATAAAGAATTGAATTTACCATGAAATCTAATCTTTAAAAAAAATTAGTCATCAAATCAAAGTATAATACTAAACAGCAAGACAAGGTGACTGGGATTGTGAGAATAGATAGGAAAAAGTATGTTAAAGAAGCAACAGACAACAGTTTATCTTGATTGTTATTCTTTTGATTTGAAAGACAACTAAGGTGTATAAAATTTAATTTGGGTCTTAATTCAGGGACCAGAGTTACATACAGCTTTGACAAGGCCAAGAACTGGGCCATTTTGGGCTAACTGTCCCCTAACTGCAGAGACAATGAACTGTAGCTCAACCATTAGATCCAGTATCAGTCCAGACAACTGTTCTTGTTTGCCCTCCCTGTTTGCTCCGCTCACGCTATTTCAGAGATGGAACAGATAATGTGTAAAATAAAAGTGGAAGGTTGTGTATTGAAAGCATTATTGGACTCTGGAAGCATAGTGACTTTACTGCATGCCAGCCTGGTGAAATCTGGAAAGCTTAATGGGACTTATGTTGGGATCATAAGTGTACTTGTGGATATTAAAAACTATCACATAGCCTTTTTAAGGTTTGAGTCCCCAAATGGCATGGTCTACCATGAAGTGGGAGTAGTTAAGTACCTGATTTAGTATGATTTTGGGGGAAATACTATTTTGAGATTTGTGGCAAAAGAAAGATGTACCTATTGGGGAGAATAGTGTTGTGGGGATACAATCAGCCATCCACCTGGTCCCCTATAAAGGGGTTGAAGAGCTAAAAGCAGTATGGTTAACCTGAGGAATCACTTCTGTGGGCATTAAGGTCCATATGTATCATCACCGCTTTTTCCATATCTTGTGTGTGGTAGTGGTATTGTCACGGGATGTATCTACCAAAATAGAATATATCTCATTTATTATTGTTTCTTTTTATTTGAGGACATATGTTATTATTCAGGAAATCTGTCTTCAAAAGTGTTACAACTACTTCCGATAACTTGAGAAAACGGATGTCACAGCTTCATATAAACTATATGACATACATCATTTATGTGGACTAATTTCTGTTTGCATTCAAGTTTTATATATTTTTTTGTCTATTTTATTGTTAATTTATTTTTTTTGTCTATTTTTTTGTCCATCTTTATGAGCACAGATTAGCGCCATTTGTAATACCTTTGGTTATTTTTATATTTTAATTAGGAGGATAATTTGGTGGATTCCTTACAGGTATTAACATAGGCTGCCACTCTGTTGTGCGCAGCTAGTTTATTTCTTTGTTCTGTCAACCTGAGGAATCTGTTCATTTATCCTTAGCGGTGTTAGCTGATGAAAGCAATAAGGAGTGTTGGACATATCTGAATTAGAGGTGTCACATGTGGATTTTATTACAGTCCAGTTAAGAAAGCCCACCTTAGTGAAAGCCAGGTAAAATATTTAAGTGATTAATAGAAAACCTACATTTTCAGAGACTGAAAAAGTGTTTTCCCATATGCCACATAACTTCGATAATCTTAAAAGATGAGGTAATATAACAATCAGTGCTACCCTCCTGTCCTGATTGTCAGCTAATCTATTTCATTTTCAGAGCCCATTAGTAACACTCCACATTATAGATATTCCCTTTGAGAGGATGGTTTTGGGTTCTTTTGGGTTCTTTTTGAAGTTTACTAGGTAACACCAGCATGTTTAGAAAAAAAAAGGTTGTTCAACCCCACAGGTTTTGAACAGGGGAGGTATATGAGATGGTGACAGGTAAAGTCTTTGAAAAGTTGTATTTGCTCTCTCAGGACAGTGTTATTTGTGTTTTAGACTGGGTTAAATAAGTTACAATCACCTTGGTTCTGATCTCTTATAAGGAGGGTATGTCTCTAGAACTGTGCTGGAGAGGAATTTTGAAAATACATGTGTCACGGTTTGATTATGTATAGACCAAAACGCATGGTAACTTTTGTTTTGATACCAATAAAAGCCAGACAGTCTAAAATTAAATCTTAAAAATGGACTATTTGCCTGATAATGTCCCTAAAATCTGATCAACCTACCTGGAGACAGATTGAAAGCCCAATATATACAGGATCCAATGCACGGATAATGAAGCAGTTATACAGAAATTCAGCATCCCATGTCAGGTTTAGAAAAGTAGCAACTCCACTCTTAACTACTGTTCGATATGCACACAGTGAATGTACAGCAGTATGCCAAACAATTAAATCCCAAATCCTGAGAACAACATGGAGAGAACAAATTAAAAGTGTGCAGGTTACAGCTGGAGTTTGGTGCAAAATAGAAACTTATGTGGCAGCCAATAATTTCTGTATTTTCTAAATTTCTGATAGCGCATCAACTGCAATTACCTGTGAGACACCTGGTAGCTGCTGTCTGTAAAATTTCCCCAATTTCTTAATTGTCTATGATATAAAAAAGGAGTTTCAGTGCTCAAATCTGGGTAAATTGCATTACATGTATAAATAATAGTATAGTAAAAATTAATAAGTGTATAACGGGAAATCAGTAATCATCCAACTGAAATTTCAATATGAAACATGTAACAAAGTCTGTTCATGATACAACAGAAAACTAATCTTAATCAAGCATTAGCAAGTTCATAAAGTGAATGTTCAATTTGTGCAAAACTGATAAGTTAATTCTCAGTAATATCTCATGCATGTGGGGTTATCCAGCATTAGTTCTCTTTTTTGTAACAAGCTCAGTCTCACAGATAGTAATTCAATATGTGCATATATGAAAAAATAAAAAAATGGTATCAAAATACAATAGTATTGCATTTTATGTAAGATAATGCAATACCTACTTCTAATTTGTAATCTGCATTCTGAGTCCTCAAAACTTCTGTGTAACGTCTGTGTCGTGACTGATACCTATGTCATTGTGTAACTATCCGTTCATTGTTAATCTTCTCCTCCCGATATTGACATATTGGCAGGGTTGTTATGCAAATCAAAATATTGCTCATCAAATTAAGTACAGATTAATTAATTAAAACAGCAGGAAACGCTTACAGCAAGGTTATAATAGTCCTCTCCGTCCATTTGGCTGTCTCAACACGTTTCCTTTACTCCTGAACCTTTTTAAAAGCAAAGGGTATGTGGCTTGATAGTGATAATGTTCCTTTATAAAGTGTGGTTGTGAGGCTCCATACTATACCTCGGATATTGTCAATTAACTGTGATTTGAGCCGCATAGTTTCACCTGTGTTTTTCTCCTATGCTGTTCAGTTCATATCACAAATGATGTTATACAACTTTGCTTGCATTAAACTAGACACTTAACTAATAAGGTGAACTATAACTCCATGAAACAGAATGCCAACATGACAGTAACTCCATTATAAACATATATGTATACACATTCCTTTAGAAAGTATGGCATAAACACATAAACTAAACTTTAGAAAATAACTGTAAAATTGCATTAAATATATATTGATGGCTACTCTCCAACTTAGTAATTAAAGATAACAAATGTATGACATATATTAAGTAAATCATTCTAAAGTTCATTAAAAGCAACAATGTTATAACAAATTTATACATCGTTTATAAATGTAATGGTAAAATAAGGTGCAGTTATAGTGCAATAAAGATCAAAATCGAAAGATGATACTCTAAAAATGAATTTAAAATACCCTTCCTAGTCTAATGCTGTCTAGGTAAATTAAATAATTTAGCTATAAAAGACAGCAAATTAGTGGAGATTGCGTTATATTCTGTTGGGTTAGTAGTAGATGGGCATCAGGTATTTCCGTGTGATCATAATTCGGGAACTGACAAGAAAATGTAACAGATAATTTGTGAGCAGGGTGAAAATTAAAGTTTTATTCCTACTCGATACTACGTCACTCCCCCCCCCCCCCTCCCTAAAAAAAGATGTCTTGGTTTGGGAGCTATAATCATTACCAGAAAAATAACCATATCTAAAGCTAACCAAATGTAATCTAAACCAATTGTGTGTTAGGTAAAGGCTAATGCGGCATACATATAAAAGCAAAAATTTAAATAATAATAACAAAATTAAAAGGAAAATAAAAATAAAAATAAGTCCGTCTTGAGGTGAAACATTAAATTCTGTTAATATGTGCTGATTCAGCGACTCTAAACTTTTTCACAAATATGGCTGGATATTTATCTTCTGATTAGCCTATGTTTTATTATTATAAATCTATTGGGTGGTGATACATAAGACAAAAAATAAAAAGGGGTTGACTCTGTGATAAATAAAAGTGTTGCATTTTAAACATAGTTGGAGAGGCAAGGTATTGATATAAAGTCAACCTTATCGCAATAGCGATATGTGGCAGCCAAATTCATAGTTTAAGTTCAAATAAAATAGGTATAAATGAAATAGCAATAGCCAGAGTTCAATACCAGAAATGAATATAAAGTAAATAAATAAGCAATAGTGGACTCACAGCCAGCATCCAGGATTACTGCAATGAGGAGTCAGCGGTTATACTCTCAGCTGGTCTCCCATTCACAAGTATGGTTAAGCACTAGTCAGAGTAAAACACCAAAGTTTGGTACTCAGGATACACAGCAATAGCTAAACTTTCAGTAAAGTCTGGTTCTTCAAGAATGGAAATGGCAACAACTAAACTCATGGTGGATATATAGTTGTCACACATTGCACCAGCTAAACCTGCATTATGGTCTGTTTACACCAGTTTCTCTCTGCATTCATTGCTGGGCTGAACTGAGCATGCACACACCTGGTCTGCTCAATACGTCATGCATTCTCTTGATTGCTTAATTGCCTGTCAGCTCTGCCTATTTAAAGCACCTGCTTCTCTACCAAGTTGCTAGATCTTCAGGTCTCTCCTCCTGGTTAGACGTGTCCCAGTACTGGCTCCTGTATCCTTGTTTCTCTACTTGTGTTCCTGATTCAACGGCACTAACCTGCTCCACAGGATTCCACCAGCAACAGCTGCTGCAGACTATCTTATCTATTTGTGCTCCTGATTCAACGGCACCAACCCAGCTTCACAGGTTTCCACCAGCAGCCACTGCTGCAGAGACTCTTAGCTATCTGTATTCCTGATTCTGAACGCTACCAAGCCCTCAGGATTTAATTTAGACTTCTCCTCCTGCTCCCCAGTTTCTCTGTTCTTCAGGGTCTCCCTCAGGTTTCGCCTGTTACCCTCTTAGTGGACTGCAACCTACGGTTAGGGAGCCATCAAGTCCATGCTTCCTTGCGGGAGCCTCTGGTGAAAACCTCCCTCTCCGTAAGACTCTGCAACTTAACGGGGGTAGTGTCAAACCGGGCAATCACTTCGGGCTTCCCAAGACCTTCTGATTGTGACACTAGTTCAGAGGTAGGAATATGAAGCATTCTGAATGCAAACTATGAATCAAAGAGATGTAAGAAAATACTTCAAGCTCACAGTCAAAGCTTGGGATTTGAAATGGTGAGCAATCAACAGTCAAATTCACAGCCATTCTCTGATTCTTTGAGTCATTGATAGCTGTATAGCAGTGGTCAGAAATCAAAGCCAAGGTTTGGTACACATGATACAATAATCCATAGACAAGTTTCTAGCTGAGTTTTTGGTATATGATAAAGAGAAACTGGAAATGCTAGACACTGATCCAAGGGACTCAATAATCTGGCAACTAACTCATGCTTGTTGTTGACAGATACTTATAGATACGGGTGATGTCCAGCACCTGTGATGGCTTCATTCCACATTACAACACTCTCTTTTTACCTGTCCCAATCTGGATGCTAATGTATCAAAATTATGTGATGCATACTTCTTTGTCAGCTTTCTATTCACACTAGTCTTAATAACATTAATAGCACTATGCTGTTGTACATGCACATGGGCTTCCACTGCCATGGTTTGTGATAAACATTAGAAATATTTAATGGACAATCAGATATTAATGTGTGGACAATCAGGTATTAATGTGGACCGTTTTAAAGATGAGGGTAATCACATATAGAATGGTTTATAATATACAAACCTTTCTCATTTGATTAGTGGAGAAAGCGAAATGGTAAGTAAAATGATCTAATTGCTTCAACTTCGTACAGTCAGTTCAGAATTAAAAAGAGGACACACTATGTGTAATATATTGAGTAATTTGCTATGTGTTGTATACATTATTTTAGACTGCATATTTGAGAAATTAGTTATCTTATTCTTTTAAAATTGGGTGAAGTTCTCCTTTTCTTATTAGGCAGTTGTTAAATGAATGGTGGTAACTGCAGGGTTATATACCTGAACACCTGAACTCAACTACATTCAATTTTATTAAGTATAGCAAGATCTTTTGAACTATAAAGGTTTTAGTGCAAGTATAAAAGTAGTCTACATGCATTTTATATTTGATGGATAACCCAGGTTTGTGTGCATGATGGTTCTCTGTTGGACAAGCCATGGAGCCTTGTCTGATGCATTTGACTTTGCTTGTTATGACGATTTTGTGATAGGCTTTCATTCACACCCTTACATTCACCCTATTGCTTGTAAAGTAATGGCTTAAATTGGAGCTTATGGACATTCTTCAGCTTTCTGATTTGCACTCCTGCACTGTAAGAAAAAGTAAGCAAGTAAGGCAAAACCATATTGCATTGGAGAGGGAGGTAAATTTAAAATGTGATGGCAGATTTATATTTGGAGTAGGACATGTCCTACATCAACTTGAAATTTCAGTGTACAGATAAGCTATCAAATATGTGTGTGCTACATGAAAAAACAGCTAGTAGTTTCCTTTTGTGCAAAATAATAAACTCATTTACACCCCTAGCATTACAACATGGGTTTGTCCAGAAAACTTGAATAAGAAAACTTTTTGCTTAACTTTTCTTAGAGAATCAGGCCCAGTGTGCCCAGTGTCAAGCCAGCCATCCAGTGCCAAGACATCCATCTGCAGGATGTTTAGATCTTCATCAGTACTGTATCTTATGCTTGGCTGAATGTTATTCTTGAAACCTTAGTTCTCTGAAAAGCAAGTATTTCACAATCCATTAGTGCATATTTAGTGTTTTTAATCAAACTGCTGAATAAAGGTTTTTGCTATGAGCACTATGCCATGCCACTATGCCATGTGATCAATAACACCCATTATTTCTATTGTAATTTTATTAGACTTAAAATTAGCTGTATTATGTATCACTTATTCATATTGCAGACTTCCCTTTTCACATCTGAACATGTGTCAAAGGTCAGTGTGTTGGGTACCCTGCATTTGCTGTTCCTACAGTGGTGATCTTTATCACATTTTAAGATATGAAAAAGTAGGATAGATATCAAAAGTATCAATGATTCCTATGACAGCAACAGTGAATATGCATATACAAATACATGTACAGTGATCAGTGATCATAACATTAAACCATTAATTTTGTATAGGTCCTCCTTTTGCCACCAAAATAGCTCTGACCCCTCGAGCCAAAGCTGCCACAAGTTCTCAGAAGGTGTTATGTGGTATCTGGCACCAAGACGTTAGCAACAGAATCTTTAAGTCCTGCAATTTGCGAGTTGAGGCGTCCATGGCTTTGACTTGTTTTTCCAACACATCCAACAGGTGCTCAATCAGACTGAGATCTAGGAAATTTGGAGGTCAAGTGAACACCTTGAACTTTTTGTCATGTTCCTCAATCCATTCCGGAACATTTTTTGCAGTGTGGCAGGGTGAAATATCCTGCTGAAAACAGTCCACTGCCATCAGGGAATACCATTCCTGTGAAGGGGTGTACTTGGTCTGCAACAAAGTTGTCAAAATAACATCCATTTAAAAGGACCCAAGGTTTCCCAACAGAACATTGCCCAGAGCATCACACTGCCTCTGCCGGCTTGCCTTCTTCCCATAGTGCATCCTGGTGCCATCTCTTTCCCAGGTAAATGACACAAATGCACCCAGCTGTCCACATGATGTAAAAGAAAATGCGATTCATTAGATCAGGCCCCTTTCTTCCATTGCTTCATGGCCAAGTTGTGGCACTCACATGCCCATTGCAGGTGGTGCCCATTGGAGCCTTTTGGTGCTTGAACAGGGGTCAGCATGATCACTCTGAGAAGTCTGCGGCTACACAGCGCCATACGCAGCAAGCTGTGATGCCCAGAGTATTCTGACACCTTTATATCATAGCCAGCATTAACTTTTTCAGCAATTTGTACAACAGTAGCTCTACTGTGGGATTGGACCAGACAGACATACATGAATGAGCCTTAGGCACACATGACCCTGTTCTCGGTTCACTGGTTGTCCTTCTTTGGACTACTTTTGGTAGTTACTAACCACTGCATACTGGGAACACCCCACAAGAACTACCCTTTTGGAGTTGTTCTGACCCAGTCATCTAGCCATCACAATTTGACCCGGCCAGCATGGTGGCGTAGTGGTTAGCACATCTGCCTTGCAGCACTGGGGTCATGAGTTCAATTCCCAAACATGGCATTATCTGTGAGGAGTTTGTATGTTCTCCCCGTGTTTGCGTGGGTTTCCTCCGGGTGCTCCGGTTTCCTCCCACACTCCAAAAAACATACTGGTAGGTTAATTGACTGCTAACAAATTGACCCTAGTTTGTGTCTGTCTGTGTGTGTGTGTTAGTGATTTTAGACTGCAAGCCCCAATGGGGCAGGGACTGATGTGAATGAGTTCTCTGTACAGCGCTGCGGAATTAGAGGCACTATATAAATGATGGTGATGATGATGATGATGATGACCCTTGACAAAGTGGCTCAGATCCTTATGCTTGCCCATTTTTCTCATCCAACACATCAGTTTCAACTAATGACTATTATCTTGCTGCCTAATATATTCCACCCCATGGCAGGTGAATTTTATTCACTTTACTTCACTATCACTACTTCACTATTCACTTCAATTGTCAGTGGTTTTAATGTTGTGGCTGTTTGGTGAATTTCAACAACATAGAATTTGAAAAAAAATCTCAATGTGCTTAAAATCAACCTAATTTCCAATTCTTACAATAGGTATGAACAGGTTTATAATTCCAATTCAGTGCATTAGCAGTTTATATGTGTTCAAATTGCTATGGTTCATAAAGTGCATTCTAATGGCACTGTATTTTTACTATGAACTTATACATAGATGAAATCATTTCAAAGATACATATTAAATGACTGCCATATCAGATACTCATGCATTGCCATGGCTGCATTTACTGATGGAAAGAAATAAGACAAGCTTTGAATGTCACTAAATGTCAATGAAATTCAGATAGCAGAGAGTAGGAGTATAGATTCACAGAACTTATCATAAGTAAATGTTGAATTTAATACTATATTTTAAAACATATGCTCTCTGAAGATTTGTAAATCTCTATAAATGTTCATAAAAATGTCATTTAACATGTGCTTTAAATCAAACTTAATATAGAAAACATGATTTATAATCTGTTTTATTTCAATGTTGACCTAATATTTTTGTTAATAAGTTACAAAAATGGAAAAATGCTGATGAATAGAAATACATTTTTATTTATATTTTTGACAGCTGATGATTTGCTATATTTTAATATTTAAAAACAATATTTAAATATTTATGTATCTATCTATCTATATATATATATATATATATATATATATATATATATATATATATATAACATATATATATATTCATATGGACTAACTTGCAAATTTGTTTGAAGATTTATATGCACAACACTCGAGAGACTAATTCACATATTCACATTTTTAAACTTAATTCCTAATGATTTCAATACATTTTGATACACTATAAAAGTGAATTAAGTGCAATCAAGAGTGAAGATACTGGGCCTGATTTAGAGCTGTACGCAAAATGAACATACTTTACACCATAAAGGTGAGTAAACAAAATGAACTTACTCTACTCCAATATGCTGAGCCACATGGTTCCTTGAGATCCATCTGCTTAGCATACAGGACTAAATGCATGTATATGAGTAAAGCATGGTTTACACGTTTAGGCCTTTTATCCTACTTTGACACACCAGTCATTAACATCAGCTTGTAGTGGGGGCATGTTTTTTTTTAAAAAATGTATTCTAGTTTTAAATAACTGCAAACTCCTTGCAGGTGATCAGCAGCTTTACATATATTCGCACCACATATGATAGACCTAGTGACAGGTCCATCTGCAGTTCTGCATGAGTTGCATTTGTGTGACCAACCTTTGCTGTACTCAGGCTGCATGAGATCCCCTTACCTCCCCTATACTGCCTCTACATGTCGTAAGGAGTTGTAACTGGAAGATGTGAGCCAATCCATATTCCTGCATATGCACTTGTCCAATTTGTGAGCATGCTGAGTGAATACATCAATTTACATCATGTAAACTGGCATAGTACTCATGCTGAATCGGGCCTACAGTGTCTGTTTGTAGTAATATTAGTATTTTTGCTATTCAACCTGAACTTGAACTGGGATAAATCTTTCTTAGGACAAACAGATAGCCACATGCCGAAAGTATGTGCGATCCTAGTTGTTTCTCCTGTATTAAAATGTTTTTTGAAGTTCTATTAATGCCTAATAGTGTATATGTATATAGCAAACAAAACAAATAGTTATAAACATGGTTATTATAAGCAGGGGCAGGATGATAACATAAAGTGCCCCTTTGAAAAAATCTGGAAGTAGTCTCATGTTGGCGGGACCAAATCAAGGGTAGGCAGTGAAAACACAAAAAGAGGTCCCGTCACCTCACCTTACATCAATAGGCCCCACTATTAAATGAAATAGCAACACCATAACCACACAAATAAATGAATAACACCCACTATTAAATAATTAGCTCCAACCTGCAGTCCACCATTAAATTACTAGCCTACATCCCACCCAAATTAAAGTATGAATGTCCACAGCCCCAGCAATAAATTAATAGCATTTACATTTACTAAATATACCTATTTCCCTCCACCATCACTGCCATTAACTAATTCAAATACCAATTAATAAATAGACCACATTCTTCCCATATTCACTCCCACATTCAATTAATAGCCCACAGACCACACCATCTTAAATAGGCCCCACTATTAAATTAAATTGCCCCACCATCACCCCACAAACAAAATCACACCCATTAATTAGCCACCACCTACCTCACACCCATATTACAATGCCACAAGTCCCCTTTGTGAACACAAACACTACATTGCCAAAAGCTATCTTTGCCAATGCACACCATTGCCACAAGCCCCTCTTGCGAACACACACCATTGCCATCAGCCCCGCCACCACTGCCCTCACACACACACACACACACACACACACACACACACACACACACAACATTGCCACCAGTCCCACCCCACTGCCCTCACACATAAACACACAGAACATTGCCATCAGCCCCGCTGCTGCCTTCACACAAACACATTACCATCAGCCCCCCCTGCTACCTTCACACACACACACACACACACACACACACACACACACACATACACACACACACACTGCCATCAGACCCCCTCTACTGTGCTCTCCCACACTGCCATCAGCCCTCCCCTGCTGCACTCACATATTGCTATCAGCCCCCCCCTGCTGCCCTCAAACACACACACATTGCCATCAGCCTCCCCCTTTCTGCCTTCATACACACACATTGCCATCAGCCCCCCTTAGCAGCCTTCACACACACACACATTGCCATCAGCCTCCCTCTTGCTGCCTTCACACACACATTGCCATCAGCCCCCCCTTGCTGCCTTCACACACACACATTGCCATCAGCCCCCCCGCTGCATTCACACACACACACACACACACACACACACACACACACACACTGACATCAGCCCCCTCTACTATGCTCTCACATATTGCCATCAGCCCCCCCTCCGCTGCTCTCACACATCACTCACACACACACACACACTGCCATCAGCCCCCCCTCTGCCCTCACAAACTGCCATCAGCCCCCCTGTTACTTTCACACACAAACATTGCCATCAGCCCCCCAGCTTCTTTGCCATCAGCCCCCCTACTGCCTTCACACACACACATTGCCATCAGCCTTCCCCTTTCTGCCTTCACACACACACATTGCCATCAGCCTCCCCCTTTCTGCCTTCACACACACACACATTGCCATCAGCCCCCCTTAGCAGCCTTCACACACACACATTGCCATCAGCCTCCCCCTTGCTGCCTTCACACACACAGATTGCCATCAGCCCCCCTGCTGCCTTCACACAAACACATTACCACCAGCCCCCCATGCTACCTTCACACACACACACTGACATCAGCCCCCTCTACTATGCTCTCACATACTGCTATAAGCCCCCCTCGGCTGCTCTAACACATCACTCACACACACACACATTGCCATCAGCCCTCCCCTCTGCCCTCACAAACTGCTATCCGCCCCCCCCCCCGCTGCCCTCACACACACACATTGCCATCAGCCCCCCAGCTTCTTTGCCATCAGCCCCCCATACTGCCTTCACACACACATTGCCATCAGCCTCCCTCTTTCTGTTTTCACACACACACATTGCCATCAGCCCCTTCTGCTACCCTCACACTCACACACATTGCCATCAGCCCTCCACACTGCGCTTACATATATAGCAAATGGTGGGGGTCACAAGAAGATACTCTGACCAGACTATTCCAAAATAAAGTGGAAAAATCCACTTAATATTCTACATTACTTAATGTATAATCTGCCACACTGGCATGTGGTAAGACTCAGACTCAGATCTAGGCAAATTAGACTAGGTTCAGATAGCATACTAATTTCTGAGACGACACTAAAATAATATTTACAGTTGGTGTGAGCAAACATACAGCTGGAACTCAATATTGTATCTCAAATATAAAATGGAGGAGTTACTTAATGTCCAGTATGATTTCATAGATCCTAATTCAGTGCTAGAGGAGGAATTGAAATGCATGAATTATAAAATAATAAACATAAACCACTGCAGACCATGTCGAAGTGATGGAGGAACAGCTTAATCTTCTAAAGCAAAGGAGCCATTTTGTACATTGAGAAGGTGCCAGGCCCAGTTCTTATCCTGCAGAAAATGTGGGGATCGCCTCACAGATGTAGAGATTGAGGACATGATAATTATTCTCTATTTTTAATATCAAATAACATAAGTGTCAGTTATTGTATGCATAACACTGTATTTTCTGGCAAATGATCCTTATAGAGTGAGCTCTGATATTTTTATTTTTATGAAATGTTCTAGGCTACAAATGGAGATTTTATATGGTTTTACAGATATTATATTCAAGGTAAATGATGTTTCAAACACATTTTCTTAGTCCAATAGTTACTATCAGCACTTTATGTTATTTTCTCCCTCTTTAATTTTCTGTGTCCTTTTAACTATTCCTGCTGTCTTTATTTTTATTATGTTTTCATTTACTTTAAATTGCTCCTAAGTTTACTAGGAGCATATGTGAGTTTGCATTAATAAACATTTTCATCTTCTCATTTTTAAACAATTGGACTCTAGATACCACTAAATAACTACACATGGCTTATTTGGAATGTGCAGCTATGTCACTGAGCCCCAAGAACCACCCAGTGACAGTCATTATTAACCTGTCAACATGAAAATGCCAACACTTGAAGTGTGTTGACAGGTGGACAATGTCGTCACTGTGATTGGCAACATTTACAATGTCGCTGTCACGGGCACTAGGAGTTTATACCCGAGTTTCAACTGATGTTATACCTGACAGAGGGGCGGTGTTGACCACGGACCTCAGGGCAGTTAGGTGAATGATTGGAATGATGATAACAGCAGGAAAGTAGAGAATGTCTTATGAAGTCAATGACTTGCAGCTGTTGATGGTGGAAGGTCAGCGACTTGGAACTGTAGAGAAGAAGCGATATAGCTTCAGACGAGATGAGAGGACGTGAGTAGGTGAAGGTAGCTCGTGGAGGAGTCAGTGGTCTGCGTACAGCAAGTTGTACCACTGTAGTGATGAGGAGGTTGTCCTGGTGCAGGTAGGTAGTAGGGTAGTCGGTGGTCTACGTATAGCAAGTTGTACCACCGCTGTGATGGGAAGAGTTGTACTGGTGCAGGTAGGTAACGGGGTAGTCGGTGGTCTGCGTATAGCAAGTTGTACCACCGCTGTGATGAGGAATGTCCAGGTGTAGGTAGGTAGCAGGAGAGTCAGTGGTCTGCGTATAGCAAGTTGTACCACTGCTGTGATAGGAGGACTTGTCCAGGTGCTGGTAGGTAGCAGGGAAGTCAGTGGTCTGCGTGTAGCAAGTTGTACCACTGCTGTGAGGAGGAATGAGGACTTGTCCAGGTGCAGGAGAGTGGTGTGGAAACGGCAAACTGTAGCTGTGTGGAAACAGCGCAAGTAGAAAGGAGTTTTGTACAACACAAGTAGGTAAGTACAATGAATAGTCTGTCAATATAGTAGCTGGCTCTGCAGCGTGGAGAAGCGGGTCAGCGCGGATATGCAAGTAACAACAAAGTCAATATGATGAGAGCATACCGCAGCTGAGTGAGAAGCTTGTCCGGGTAAACAGGCAATGTAGCATAGACAGTCTATCATAGGTAACTGTACCTTAGTGCAGTAGTCACGTATAGTTCAATAGATATGCAAGTAAACAATAATAGTCAATAGTGGTTATGCATAACAAGTAGAGCAGGAATCAGCTGGGAAGCTGAAGAAGCGATCAGCTGAGTAGACACGCTGTAGGGGGTATGGGAACCGCCGTTGAGTAGAGCAGGGAACAGCTTGGAAACTGTAGACGATCAGATGAGTAGACACGCTTTAGTGGGTATGGGAACCGCCGGTGAGTAGAGCAGGAAGCAGCTTGGAAACTGCAGACGATCAGCTGAGTAGACATGGTGTAGCGGGTATGGGAACCGCTGGTGAGTAGAGCAGGAAGCAGCTTGGAAACTGCAGACGATCAGCTGAGTAGCAATGCTGTAGCGGGTATGGGAACCGCCGATGAGTAGAGCTGGAAGCAGCTTGGAAACTGCAGACACGAGTAGAGCTGGAAGCAGCTTGGAAACTGCAGACACGAGTAGAGCTGGAAGCAGCTTGGAAACTGCAGACACGAGTAGCTCACAGGAACACCTATAGAGAATCACTGGGAATGGGACTCCAAGATCCGGCCACTACCTAAGGCTGCAGGTGCCTTAAGTAGGGTGAGGTGATTGATCCACCAATCACATTAGTGGTCAGGTGTAGTTGTTAACGGGACCTGCGCATGCGCAGTGCGACAGGATGGCGGACGGCTGCGGTTCAACACAGGTGTAAGCGGGAAAGATGGAGAACCACGTACCAGAATGGAGGCACTCACACTCCGGTGAGTGACAGTCGCCAATCACTATACCGACATTAAAAGACCAATGCTGCCGGATCTGAAGTATAGCCGCCAGACCCGCTGGCATTGGTCTTTTAATGTCTGCATTGTAATTGGTGACATTGTGAATGTCACCAATCACACTGACGACATTGTCCATCTTAAATCTAAAATTGTAAAAAGAGGGGGAAACTTAATATTGGTGGAGTCTGTGACTCCTGTTTTTTCTCACCAATTAAAACTAAACACTTTATTGAAGTCAATTTAAAAAGAAAGGAAAAAGGAGTCCCTATAATTTCCTGAGTGTTACCAGTTGCCAAATAATTAAAAATATAATTATGTGATCGAGATACAGTGTTATAAATTAGTGGCAATAAACATGCCTTGCTATGTTTATTGAATCAATACATCTTAATACTTTTGTATGATGCTATAAACCAATGTATATTAATTATTTCAATAAACTTATTTATATGCAAAAGGTCTACTGATTATTATTATTATTATTATTATTATTATATGTATATTTGCTCCTAATAAAAGCAATATTGTAGCATACCCATTCCTGACTGTAAAACTTGGTATAAAAAAATTATTAAAGTTTATGTATATATTATATATTAGTAATTCATTTACGATCTACATTTTAATCGGTTTAAAATAAACATCAGGTTAAAAGTTAGCATTTGATTCATTTTGATAAATAATGGTTTAGAAATATTTTCAGTATATCAGTATCTGATACTAATTATGGATGAACTTACTTTTATATCAAAATTAAATCTAAACTTGATCCATCATTGTAGCTAACATATATGGAAGGACATCAACATATTTTAAGTCCAATTGTTATTGATATTATACAAGTGGTTTATATGTAGGGTGGATATATATCTATTAGATAGTGTTCCCATTTTATAACATACCAGTTTACAAATTAATTTGGAAAAACTATTTCAAACTCCTTACCACAAATCTTTGTTTACATTTATCACAATGGTAGGCAAAGTTGTACCAATCAGGAGAGTAAAATAACAGGTGGGGAACACCTTCTAATCCCAGATTGTTCTTTTTAGGTGCCAATCATGTGGATAGTTGTTTCCCGACTATAATAAACATGATTGGCTGGTCATCTATAATGTCAGCATAAGGGATGGCCTTCCACTATAAAAAAAACTGTCAAGACACCATCTCGGCTTGCCTGGATAAAGCGAGTATGCGAAACGTGTGTCGGTGTTCGCCTCGCTTTTTTTAATTAAGGGATCTCAAACTACACCATTAAGTGACCAGTCTGACCCGAATTAGAATACAGAGGAACAAATATCCAACAGCCACGAGTAGGCTAGAGAGAGCTGCCTCTAATAAGTCATTGCTGTTGCGATAAAAACAGGCTGCAAGCAGTACTACAGCAGTCAGAAATTCACTAAACTGTGAGCTCACAGCTACTATCTGCAGTCGATCTGCAGACAAATGACATCAGTTGGATCATACACTAACTAAACTATTTTAAGAAATATAAAATCAGCAATGTGTCTAGAGGGACAGTGAGCTATTGTACTGATAGCCTACCATTATTATCTATAGCTAGTTAAAAGCAGATGATTTGTCTCATCTATAAAATAGGTGTTGGAAGATCAAATTATGGTGTTTTAAGGAGGAAGGGGAAATTATAAAAACTCCCTTTCTTGAAAAATATACTAGGATATTATTACAATAATTCACAGAAATTATTAATGACTACTTTCACGGTCAGGAATGGGAATACTTTTATTAGGAGCAAATATACAGATAATAATAATAATAATAATAATAATAATAATAATAATAATAATAATAATCAGGAGACCTTTTGCATACAAATAAGTTTATTGCAATAATTAATACACATTGGTTTATTGCATTATACAAAAGTATTAAGATCTATTGATTCAATAAACATAGAGAGGCATGGTGGATTTGCCACCATTTTAAAACACTATTTTATAACACTGTATCACCATCACAGAATTTGGGTTTCAATTATTTTGCAACTAGTGACACTTAGGAGATTATAGGGACTCCTTTTTCCTTTCTTTTAAAATTGACTTCAATAAAGTGCTTAGTTTTAATTGGTGATAACAAGCAAAAATCACAGAGTGCACCGATAATACATGCTTCTCTTTCTTTTTGCTCTTTGGAATATAATATAATCTATGTTTATAATGTATGTTTAGGGTGCACACACCGTTATCCAATATTGGTTTATTAAAGAACAAATACAACATAAACAGTATTGTAACTGCCTAGAAAAATGATTAAGAGACTCAATTTTATACATTTTAAATTTAGTACATGTAGGAATGGTTGGTCTGATTACCTATCTGCGTTGAGAAATATTATGTACAAACAAATAAAAACCTTCTAGAATAAAAACAATATTCAACAGTTACCTTAAAGAAAACATGATACCTAAGAATGTGCGACCCAAAATTTACCCCACATTTGAATTAGCTAACACAGAACTCAAGAAAGAGTGAAGATTATCTTAACAAGATGTTCTAATGACCTTATAAAGGTCTTAATAAAACATGACAGGGGAAATATGGGCGCAAACCTATACGAACGGGAAGCGCAAAACTTAAAGAACACAAAAGAGCAGGTTAGATGTCGTTTTGCCAAGTTTGGATTAATGTACCCTAATCGAACCACCAGTCATATTACACAAATGTGTTATTAGGCTTTATGGGAAAGGGCAGCAGTAGGTATCTGGGAGAAGCATTGTACCGCTTCACTGCGGGTTGATATATAGGGAAACATACTTGACATATTAATCCAATGACTATAACTATATTACACATGAAGATTAAAGGTGGCAAATATGTTAAACCAGGTGACCTCATTGTTCATTATCCTGGCCAGGTTTAGGATTGCAGAGATGTTCTGCAGTAAAGAGATACTCCTACATGAACTATGCATTGAACTTCAATTGGTTATTTGGGTGCTGAGAAAAGAACATTTTTGCTATAACATGGAAAGGGTGGGAAACTTTCAAATACTCAGAGATCAAAGTGAATAAATTTGAGAGGCTCTCCACTGCCAAATGATTACATATCATGTCAGTTTACCAGACAGGAAGCAGATTTGTTTTTGAAGGAGGAGGCTTGTCTTGAAAGATAATTAAGGTATATTGTGTAATAACTTTGATGAAGACTGAAGATAGGGGCTGTGATTGATTATGGTTAATTATTATTAATGATAACTAATCATGTTTTTTTAAAGTTTAATATATATGTGCATATCTTCTTAAACATTATGTATACATCAACATAGATATATTAGTCTGGATTATTGCGACCCCTTATGATCCTGTATACAGCCTCCCCATCTACCAACACCATGGAGGATGAGGATGACCCATGACAACCAGTATTAGGCTAGGGTCATTACTTTTCCTTGCCCCTTACCTATGTCATAAGAAGGAAAGCAAGGCCGCCAACATTAGGCTGGGTGACTGTTGGTCAACTTTTCCATGTCCCACCTAGCCCAGTGTCATGTTGATGGATACTAAATCAGATCAAAACCCAGTGGAACACATAGACATTTACGCAGACCCATGCCATTTTAGCTAGCGCTTACTCAGGAAAGAGAGGCTATTTTATTAAAAACAAGCACCATACGACATTGGGCAAAGGTGGAATTTGTCCCCAGACTATGTTGTGGTATATTTCAATTAACCTCCTCTTTTACACCAGGTGGGGGCAGACACGGGGACTTGGAATTGCAGAATCACCAGCAATACGATTTGGGTATTTACTTTGCTGTACAGTCACCAACAGCTACAAAATGAAGCATTTGTATTCATTTATTTTGAGTGTGGTGTTATTAAGATTGAGGTTATTTGAGGCTGGATCAACAAATATGAAACATAAGACTTTTTTATCTTCTTTCTTTCCAGTTTCTCTGCAACCAATATTACATACAGGCAGGCGCGGGCTGGGAGAGGGATGGCCGGAGGGCACACAGGCGGCCGCATCATATGACAGGTGATGCGGCCGCCTGTGCACTGACACGGCCGCATCTGATGTCATCAGATGCAGCCGCGGGGGGAAAACTATGTTTTTTGCGTCCGAGGGGGGGGGGTGGCTGGCCGGCCTACCCCCTGGCCCTAATAGCCGTCTGACCCAGCGTTGCCCCCATGCCCCCCGGGCCAGCCCGCCCCTGCATACAGGTTAATGCAAGGATGGGTTAGTTAAAGCAGTAAATCTGTTTCCAGACCCAAACGTATAAGAGCACTATGAATACTTACCTGACTATTAATCTGAGGGAGGGATTTAACACTCTATGTGAAGGTTTCCTAACTTCTTACAAAATAATGACTTTCAAAATATCTACTTAATAAAGAACAGTATTTTATAGTTAATGATAAGCTATTTTTTTAGAATATGTTGCTAACTGTAACAAGAAAATGATCACATAATTTGACAATCTAGCTCAACTGAACATACATAATTTTCACAACTTGCAACTCTAGACACCTATACAGTATTTCAATAAATATTTTTTGGCACTTCAATTCCATCATTTGTCCTTTTAGCTGATGCTGGAAAAGCCTTTGATTCAATCATATGAAACTATATCTCTACAATGCTGTCTTAATTGAGCATTGTTGGTTAATTTAGCAGTTAATGCTGTTTTTAAAGAAATCTTCTGTATTGCAAAACGCTTTAAAACAGTGGCACAAGAAGGGTTATTATTTTTGAAGCTTATAAAAATATGGTCACTGCATTTGCAGTTAAATAAGCATAAAACAAGGCTGGTTAGATACTGTCACAGTTTGTTATTGTTTTATTGTATCTATGCATATATTTATTTCTATTAGAGTTGTGTGTATATACCTATATATATATATATATATATATATATATATATATATATATATATATACATTTTATCATTACAGTCAACACATGCTATATTTTCTCACTTTGGCAGTTCTCCTCCAATAATATCTGACTCTCCTAATAAGAGATTATTCATGTCTATGGGTATGTGCTGAATTATCTCTACACTCTACTCTGAACTTCTATTTGGCACCTGATAGTTTGCTACATCTTAAATCTAAATGGGTAATTGACATTGATCCATTGTCTGATGAAGATTGGACCTATATCCTTAGGAGTATCAAACACACATTTGTTTCCAAAAATGTAACTATACACATTACTTACATACTACATACAGTCTATTATTCACAATTTTCGTTGCTCAAAATTGATAACAGACAGATGTCTGATTGTTAAAATGTAGTTCATCATCTGCTATGGTATTGTCAAAAGGTTTATTCCATCTTATGGACCTGTATTGGTAATCCAAATCCTAAAATATGTATTTTTGGTTCCTCTGTAGATAAGATATTTTGAATAAGCATCTTTACCAATATATTTTTATATCTTTATATACCCCCATTGGGGGTGGGATTTATGGTCATGTTATCAGCAGAAATAAAAATGTCAGGCAGGAAGCTGCTGTTTTTTGGTGGGAATATTATTAATTCAGTTTTTGAAGGATTGAGTTTGAGTTGGCGAGAAGACATCCAAGATGAAATGCAGAAAGACAGTCAGTAACGCGAGACAACACATATGGTGAAAGATCAGGAGAGAATAGATAGATTTGTGTATCATCCGCATAGAGATGATACTGAAATCCAAAGGAGCTTATTAGTTTTCCAAGAGAAGTGGTGTATAGCAGAGGACCTAGGACTGAGCCTTGTGGTACTCCAACTGATAAAGGAAGCGGAGCAGAGGTGGATCCAGCAAAATTAACACTGAAAGATCGATTAAATAGGTAGGATGAGAACCAGGATAGGACAGTGCCTTCAAGACCTAGGAATTGTAGCAATTGTATGATGAAAGAGTGGCAACAGTGTCAAATGCAGCCGAGAGATCCAGGAGAATTAGAAGAGAGTAAAGGTTTTTTCTTTTTGCTGTGATCAAATCATTGACAACCTTGGTGTTACGGTTCAGATGCCTTAGTCAGTATTTACACAGGCTTACCTAGGGTGCGGAGTCTAACGGTCTTCCGATCTTCACCAAGAACCACCGCAAGGTAGGATGGATTTTGCTGCCAAAGAACCGCAGGTCACGGCTCCCAGGTTAGCCTACTGACGTAAGGGAGAAGGCTCTAAGTGAAAGATAGTCAAACAGGCAATATGACAAAGTGATGCAAATACAGGCACTAACCGTGTATTCCAGGGTCCAGAGATCCGAAGTGGAAGCCGGCTAGATGCTCGGTATCAGTTGTATGCCTTAGGAGATGAATCCAGAGAAGTAGAAACACAGCCGGGTTGGTACACAGGAGGACATCAGATATACGGTGCCAGAGGGAAACCCAGAGAGTAGTCAAGAACACAGCTGAGTCGGTACATGG
The DNA here is from genome assembly GCF_038048845.1 of Mixophyes fleayi. Classification (NCBI taxonomy): domain Eukaryota; kingdom Metazoa; phylum Chordata; class Amphibia; order Anura; family Limnodynastidae; genus Mixophyes; species Mixophyes fleayi. Next base: position 64,336,563 of record NC_134409.1, read on the forward strand.
AATGGTCAGTCCAATTCGCGGTGCCAGGGATAAAGCCAAAGAGTAGTCAGGCCACAGCCAGGTTTGGTACACAGGAGTCTGAGGAAATATAGGAGTACACGGGGAGCAGGATCACAGGAGTCAGGTACACAGGAAAAGGTAGCCAGGAACAGGAAACACATTGCTCTGACACAGATAGCGTGTCAGAGCAGAGTAGATATAGAGTTTTGAATTCCCCGCCCAGGAGTCACATGGCCTGACGCTGGGAGAACCCAGAAGTGCGAGGGCGCGATCAGAGGAAAGCGCTGATCCACCGGAGAGGACACAGCTGCCAGACATCGCCAACAGCGCAGCGGAGCGGGGAACAGGTAAGTTCATGACACTTGGTCAGCGCAGTCGCTGTGGAGTTTTGAGAGCGAAAGCCTGACTGAAGAGGATCCAATAGGTTGTTTGCTGTAAGAAAGTGTGTGAGGCTAGTGTAGGCAATTCTCTCAAGAAGCTTGGAGGGGCATGGGAGCTGAAAGATGGGGCAGTAATTTGCAAGAAAGTTAGGGTCAGAATTTTGTTTTTTTAAAATGGGAGTAATCACTGCAACAATGAATAATAAATGATATATATACATAAGGAAAATATATTATATAATATCATAAAATATGGTCTCATTGGTATTCTTCATGTAATAGATTTCATACTGATGATTCTAATTCCAGTCAATTTCAAGTAGCATCCTTTTTTCCTCTTTTTTCTATACTAGATTCCTGGTAAGTCTGCCTCTGGTTGCTTATCATTTTAAAATTTAGTTTTAATTGTGGTAGAATTAATACAGTTAGAGAGTGACATTTATAAAAGTAAATAAAAAAAATAAAAGACTATGCACACTGTAAACTTAACCTTAGACAGCATGCATCTTGGATAGTAAAGAGGCAGTAAGATGAGTTCATTAGCTAGACAGCAGCATGAGTAGATATTTAGATACTCAATTGCAAAGTGTTACATAATTTTCTGGCACTATGTGTGTAATTTGGATGACGATCGCTGAAGGTGGCCTACACCCATAATAAAAACTTCAAAAACTAAACACACAATAAATTTTGAATGTAATAGAACATCCATCATAGACAATTATGCTATAGAAATATGCAGTTTATTGGGTGTACAGTGGTAGAATTAATGCAGATAGACATGCTCGTCTGCAGCCTTGACAAAAAAAAATGAAAAGACTAACACTATGCACTTCTTGTTGGGCAGAGCATTCATCGGGAGGCAAGAGCAGAGCTTTCAAATACTTTACCATGTTTTACTATAAGTGTTTTTTTATTCAAAGTGGAAGGTAGATCTATTTGATTAATAGTAGTATGCGCCGTAATGCTGCTCATGTGAATCAAACAAAGAGACTTGTCACTCGTATATATTTGCCAGTTACCATGCATAGCACAGCCCAACAATGATTTTTTTTTATATAATTTGATAAGGATATTGTAATGAATTAGGGTATTTTGTGGTTGCTGAATTCAAAAAGAGAAATTGTTTCTTTGAATTGGCTCTTATTCTGGAGATAATGTATACCATCTGTAAATTTAATAGGGAACTTGCATGCATATGGGAATCTACCAGAGCATTCTAGAAGTTGAGACTTGCAAATAATCTAGGTTTTCACTTTGCAACATGGGTATTTTATCTACAACACCCACCTTACAATATCATATTAAATAAACTTAATTTTTATTTTTGATCTTTTTTTCATATAAATATGAGTTCTTCATGAATGACTACTTAAACAATCCTAATGCATTCTGCTACATGTGTGGTGAATACTCTTCTTTAAAAATAAAGAAAAAACATCACAGACTTTGTAAAGCAAGCTTATCTTGTGTATATTGGCGTGGCGCTTAAAGATCAAGACAAGTCATGCACTGCCCATAAGGTTTTCAAAAGCTTTGTGTGGGGTGGTACACCTGTAAAACCGTAACGCAGGTGTCCTAAGGTGAGCTCAAGGAGGGCAGAAACATCCCATGGAGCAGAAGGGAAATGATGGAGGAAAAATCGAGTAAGGAAAATTTTCAACTTCAGTGTGCCTATGGTGTGGTGAAAGACAAGCAACAATTGTTATTTTTGTGTGGTTAATGTGAAAGGTTTTTATATGATATAAAGGTGATGAAGGAAAGGTATCAAGGCACATGGGACATACACATGATGGCAGACTATTGCATGAGCCTCCAACGTGATTGTCCTGATAAAAATGGACAAACAGCATTTTTCTATGCATCTTATGTAAGTATTTGTATCAGCTTACCATATTTATCTGTTATTATACAGAATAAAATTTCATTATGTATTAGATGTGTATACGTATGATTTGAGACAATTTCAATGCGATTTGTGAGTATACTTTGCTTGACCATTACAATTTTAGCATTTTTAAGTTTTTCAATGGGGTGCCAATTATTACAAAAATCAGAGCAAATCTAGCAAAACCTATGTCATATTCAGAATCAGCACTGTAGAATTACCCCCAAATCATGACTCTATTATGATTGGCAATAAAATTAATGTTAACCAGCATAATTATCTACATCCAATCTTTTCTGCTAAATGGTTGTTATTAATGTTCAATGTTTTGCATAGTTATGAACGAATATTGTATATGTGTCACAATCTGCCTCTGGCTGCACTGCAGCATCCCCTGTGTGAATAGTGCTTTGCCTTCTACAGCATCTGGCTGTAAGGGGCTATGTTAAGACAGTGTCAAAATATGAATTTGGCCTGCAGTACCTTTGTACCAGTAAAAGGGCTGCTGTGGTACTCAGTCTCTTTTCCTACCTGCAGGAGTGAAGCTTATTACTCCTGCAAGCTTTTCACTTGTCTCTGCCTTTTAAAAGATTACCTGTCCCAACAGTCTAGGCCAGTTCATAAATTTTCTTTGCTGCTGGTCTCTCAGTTTACTCCTTGTCCTTCTGCATCCTCTTGTATGGTACTCCCACCGTTACACCTCTGCTGTTCCAGTCACCTCACTTCAAAGCATACCTGGACCTCCGTGTATTACTGCTGCAGACAGTTATACCTCTGCTGATTCATTCACCTTGGTTCCAAGCATACCTGCAAATTCATGTATTCCTCAAACCCTTACACCTCTGTTGATCCAGTCTCCATCCTTCCAAGCATTTCTGAAACTCCATGTATAGTTGCCGCAGACTGTTACACCTCTGCTGTTCCAGTCTCCTTGCTACCAAGCATACCTGCACCTCTGTGTAAACCTCCCACCATTACACCTCTGTTGATCCAGTCTCCTTGCTTCCAACCATACCTGGAACTCCATGTATTCCTGCTGCAGACTGTTACACCTTTGCTGATCCAGTCTCCTTGCTTCTTATTATACCTAGACCTTCATGTATTCCTTTTGCAGACTGTTACATCTCTGCTGATCCAGACTCCTTGCTTCTTAGCATATCTGGACCTCGGTGTACTTCTGCCCGCAGACCATTACACCTTCTCTCTTCCAGCCTTTTAGCTGTCTGCTTACTTGGCCCTCCATGTACCCCTGTGCCTGCAGACTGTTTCACCATCTGTATCCCAGTTCCAAAGCATCCTGCTTAACCTGGACATTCAGTCTTTCTCTGCCTGCTGGTTATCTCACCAGCCTGGCTACTGAAGTCCTCAGCTCTATCTGGTAATTCAGTCATCCAACATCCAGTACTTGTCTTTATCTGCTTTTTATTTGCTTCATCTCAGTGTGTGCTCTGTGCCTAATAAGCCACTTTATTTCCTTTGACATTGCTCTCCATGACTTTTATGCTAGAGATCCTCACAATGGGCCTGAGTCATTAAGGAGAGTAAAGCACAAAAATAGTAAATTTTCACCAGGAAATTTGTGGAACAAGAAATCCTAGATAATACTTGCTGGAACTTTGAGATCTGCAACAGCTGGAGATCCATAGGCTGTCTAAGTTACCTATCCTCCAATGTAATAGACAATTGGAAGTAACCAAATGTTGCAGACAATTTCACCTTCTGGGTTTGCAGTATTTTTTTCATCCCCACCAAAACAAGTGGAAGGCAAATATCTCTCCCAGTATTAGGGACTATTAGTCTTACTAATCCCACATGAAGACTTATTTCCTATTTGTTGTTAGATTTTTTTCTGAAGTTCTCATAAAACACCATATCATACATGCCGATTTTCATTCAGATAGGTATTACTATTCTAAAGTTATTACCTCTTTAAATAAAGGTTAGCAATCAAAGGCTGAGTTAAACTTTGGAAGTGGTTTTGAGTAAGGTGGTCTTATCTTCATAAGGTAAGCCTGCTGGATCCAGGTCCCTATCAATTTAGTAGAGAACTTTGCCCGAGCAGCCAAGATCAGTAAGTCAAGGAAATTAATTGAAAGCATCCATCAGCACATCCTAGTTTTTCTACAGATTGGACTGGTACAGTAAACCAATTTTTTATAAACAATATGAGGTTATTGATCAGTGGGGTATTATTGGGTTAATGATGAAGGTTATTGTTTCATAAACATAAGCTATTGTTTGCATTTGTGGTAAGAAAAGACACCTTCTATTTGCTAGTGTGATCCTGAACCTCAAGATACCTGGGTTACTTAATGTGATTCTGCTCTAACACCCTGGAATCCTGACAACTACCAATATTTAAAACTGGCAACAGAATGATAGAAATATTCCTGTGCTATTTAACATATTAAAATATATACGATGCCTGTTTCAGGATCTACTGAACTACCATCTCTGTTCAGCTGTGGGACCTACAGAGCTCAACTGTCATTGCTGTTTAAACATCTGCTCAGCTACCCACTGAGCTAAATTGTTATTGCTGTTACCATCTATGTTTGGCTGCTAAACCCTCTGCACTCAACTGTTAGCATCCTCCTGGACCTCATCGTATCAGAACAGCAAAACTGCCTACTTCATTATCCCTAGCCAAGAGTCTGTAAAGTATCTATCACTTCTTCCATTGCCCTGCACAATTTGAATCAATTCTTACTTTCCACTCTCTCATTACCCACCCCAGCCAATACACATTCATTCACAACTCTCCATCATGCACCTACTCAATTTACAGTCACTCCTATTTACTGTCACCACACTTCTCTCCAGACTACTGTTCTTTCCCCATCACCCTATTCCTCCCTCCCTGATTATAATTTCCCCCCTTGCTAGACTGTACACATGACATATTTTGTCTCCTGCACCCACCACACTCACCAGGCTTCATAAACAGAAATAAACCTCACACCACTAATCTTTCTTGTATGTCCTCTTTCTTAGCCTGCTCATTTTCATGGCTGCTGGTGATATCTTACCTAACCCTGGACACTGTACAATCCCCAATCTGCTCACACTCCTCGTTCCAGCCCAAACTTTTTCATTCATCCCACACTTCCAATCCTTTGAACCTTATCCACTTATCTACACTAGTCTCTCTTCCCTTCTCCTGTGCACTATGGAATGCCAGACCTGTGTGTGGAAAACTTAATCAATTCATGATCTATTAATTTCTAAATCCCTCAACCTCCTTGCCATTTTAGAAATTGGCTTACCTCCTCTGCCACTACATCCCCTGTAGCACACTTCTATGGGGGACTCTCCCTCAGCCTCATCCAGACACAGACAATGTGGTGGAGTAGACATTCTACTTTCTCCAAGCTGCACCTCCTTCTCATTCTTTTCTTTTGAAATCCACACTATCCATCTATTTTATATTCTCCACCTTTGTGTAGCTGTCGCTTTACGCTCCACCCAGGTACAGTTTCCCAATTCTTTGACAACGTTATGGCTTGGCTCTATTATTTTCTATCCTTAGAACTGCCTACTCTCTTACTTGGCAATATCAACATTCCCATTGATAATCCCACTGTCTCTTCTGCCACTAAACTTCCTTCACTTAATTCCTTCTTTTGGTCTCTCCCAAAGGACCCTATCTCCCACCCACTGTGATGGGCACTCCATTTCCCTTGTCTTCTCCCGCTACTGCTTCATCTTTAGTTTCTCCAATTTAGCCATCCCACTCTCCAACCACAGAGTTCTTTCCTTCAGCCTCATCGTACCTCATGCCCTCCCCCTTGCACCCAAATCCACACATACTCAATGAAATCTAAGTATTCTTAACCCAAACCAAATCTCATTTTCACTAAAACAACTATTTTCTCCAATTACTGCATTGTCCTGTCCTAATCAGGGTGCCTCTTTCTATAACAAGGCACTGACTTCAGCCCTAGACAATGCAGCTATAATTACTACATATAGTCTCCGACAATTCAAACCCCAACCATGGCACACCAATCAGACCCACAAAAGAGCTCCTACACTGCAGACCGCTACTAGCGGAAATCTCGTTCTTATCCCAATTTCTTACATTATAAATTCATCCTTTCATCTTACAGCACTGCCCTTTCAATTGCCAAACAATTGTTCTTCAAATCTCTAATATCCACCCAATCTTCTAACCCATGTCGTCTCTTTTGCCATCTTCAATTCACTACTCTGCCCAACTGCACCTCCTCCCACGTCCTACCTCACAGCACATGATTTTGCCACCTACTTCAAAGACAAAATTGACACCATTTGACAAGATATTTTCTCATGTCAAATTCCACTCACTCCACCTACTCTACCCACCTTTACCTATACTCCCCGATCTACCCTTAATTCATTCTTGCCAGTAACTGAAGACAAAGTCTCTGCACTCATCTCATCATCTCACTCTACAACCTGCCCCCTCCACATTATTCTCTCCCAACTTCTCCGCTCCCACTAGTCCACTGCATGCCCACCTTTATCTCTCCTCTTCAACCTTTCTCTCTCCACTGGAACATTTCCATCTTCATTTAAACATGCACTCATCTCACCAATTCTAAAAAAAAATCTCTCAGTCCAGCCTCTCTCTCCAACTACCCCCCAATTTCTCTTCTGCCCTTTGCTTCCAAACTACTACGCAATTAGTGTACAAATGCCTGTCTCACTTTCTCTCATCTCATTCCATTCTCAACACTCTCCAATCAAGCTTCCTCCTCTAACATACCATTGAAACTGCTCCCACAAAAGAGATCAATGATCTACTTACTGCAAAGTCTAAGGGTCATTTCTTCATGCTCATTCTCCTGGACCTCTCTGCTGCTTATGACACTGTTGATCACCCTCTTGTCCTACACAGCCTATACTCCATTGGCCTTTGTGACACAGTTCTTTCCTATTTCACTTTCTACCTATTGAAACGCTTGTTTAGTGTTTCTATCCCTACTCCCCTCCACTCCCACTATCTGTTGGGGTCCCACAAGGCTCTGTTGTTGGCCCTTTATTTATTTTTTTTTATTTTTTTTTAGTTTGGTTGATCAGTCAATAAAGGGTTTACACAGTATGAGGACAAACGTTTAGAGTGTATACATAGAAGGACATTAACATTGTAATAGAGTCCAGCAAAGGTGCCCTTCGACAACTCGAAACATAAATTGACCATGTTTAGATTTTTTTTGCTTTTGTTTAGGTATATGAGCCAGTAATACAAAAGGTAGAATGGGGGGGAAGGGTGAAGGAGAATTAGAAGGGGAGGTGGGTTGGAGGAGACCACAAAGGCTGATGCAGGAGTGTGGTCGAAAAGAAGGTAAAATGTAAATGTTAGAGAATCAGAAAATAGGGGAACATGAGCAGAGTCCTGATCGCCACACATGGGTCATGACGAGATCTTTAAGGGTCAGAGGAGAACAAACGTTCTGCCAAGAGCCTACACTTGGTTGAAAGTGTAACCTCTATCGTGTAAGTAGTAAGTAATCTCTTCCTTGGCCACCACATGCCATATTTGCTTTTTGAGAGTAGATAAAAATGGAGGAGAGCTACATTTCCAATTATGGCCTATAAGGGATTTGGCGGCTGTAAGGATGTGTGCAGTCAGTTTTCTAGAAAATTTATCAAGGTCTAGGGGAGGATAACAAAGGTGAAAAATCCAAGGGTCCTTCGCCACGGGAGCCTCAAATAGAGTGTCGATAAAGCCATGGATCGCGTCCCAGAAGGGAGTAAAACAAGTCCAGCAGAGGCCCTTTATTTATTTATTTTAATCTACACCTCTTCTCTTGGGGCACTAATTGTGGCACTAATTCACTCATTTGGCCTCCTATGCTGATAACACCCAAATCTATATCTTTTCCCCTTACCTCTCTCCTTCTGTACTATCTTGTGTATCCAACTGTCTTTCTACTATCTCCACATGGATGTCCCAATACTACCTAAAGTTCAACATGTCTAAAACAGAGATTATTATCTTCTCTTCTGCCAGAGTGACCACCTGATGTAAAATTTCCCTTACTGTCAATACCACCACGATTTCCTCAGTCTCCCAAGCCTGCTGCCTTGGTGTCACATTTGACTCTGACATCTGCTTTATTCCTCATATCAAGACACTCTCCCAGTCCTGTCAACTCTACCTTAAAACATTGCCAGAATACACCCTTTTCTTACTCAGCATGCTACGAAACCTCTTATCCATTTTCTCATTTTCTCCTGTCTTGACTATTGCAACCTCCTGCTACCTTGCATTCCTGACACCCATTTATGCACACTTCAATCCATCCTAAAATGTTGCTGCAAGACTGGTCTTCCTCTTTCACTATTCCACATCTGCTGCACTTCTAAATCCCTACACTAGCACCCTGTGTCCTCAGAATCAAATTCAAATTACTCAACCTTACCTATAAAACCCTCAACAAAACTACCCTTGCATACATCTCAAATCTCATATCATATTACTCTTCCTCCCGTCCTCTTAGATCTACCTCTGACTTGCGCCTTGTCTTGCCACTGGTAACCACCACTCACTCACATCTACAAGACTTCTCCTCTGCTTGTCCCCAGTTATGTAATTCCATACGACGTTCAAATAAATTTTTTCACCGCCTTCAAAATCTTTAGATACTCTTTGAAAACCCATCTCTTTTTTAGAGGTGACCTTATCCCCGATAACCCTATTCACACTAATGCACCCTCACAACTGTTCCAATCTCCACTCTGAACCACATTTGCTTTTCTTGTTTCAGCTGTGCCCTCTCCCCTTAGAATGTAAGCTCTCTAGTGTACAGAACCTCCATACCCTTTCTTTTCATGTCTGCTGTTATTTTGTCTACCTTGTATGTCCCTGTTTTATTTATGTACTGTTTTCCCTACTGTACAGTCATGGCCAAAAGTTTTGAGAATGACACAAATAATTTTTTTCACATAGTCTTTTTCCTCAGTTTTTATGATGGCAAATATATACTAGTATATATACATATACTCCAAAATGTCATAAAGAGTGATCAGATAAATTGCAATTAATTTCAAAATCTCTCTTTGCCGTGACAATGAACTTTATCCCAAAAACAACATTTCCAGCTTGTCCTTTTGTGCATTTCAGTACTGCCACAAGTGAGGCAAAGACTTTTGGAGGATGGCCTGGTGTCAAGAAAACCAGCATCCTCCTCTCTCCAGGAAAAACATCAGGGACAGACTGATATTCTAATTCTATTAATTCTGGGAAATGCAGACAAACTGGAACCTGGAAATGATGGTACTAAGCCAGGACTAAGGACATATGGAAACAGAACACTGGTTAGCCAGATATACAAGACACAGGAACATAAGAGTAGAATGGCTGGAACAAAGAAGAATACAATTCAAGGAAAACAATCATTAATCAAAAAGGTGCATGGTGAGGAGCTGGAATACATAGTCAATCAGGCAGATGCAGGTGATTAAACAGAGATTGACTTCTGCAGATGAGGCTTCCTCTGGTCTACAAACTTTCAAGCATTCTCTAAAAACCCACCTCTTCAGATAAGCTTATGATATTCTTTAACCACCCTCTTAACCTCACTAGATTACCCTTTTCCCACCCGTTGCACAATTCACACAAGACAACAACCCTCTGACAAACATTGCATGTGACTAGATCATATAGCATTCTAATCCCTGTTTTTTGTTTGTTTTTTACCTTTGAACTCTGGCTGGGCCAAAATGCAATATGTAGACTTAACCTCAAGTCCTATTGTCCCATAGATTGCAAGCTTGCGAGCAGGCCCCTTTCACCTCTTTATCTGTTTTACTCAGTTTGTTTATTACTGTGTTTGTCTCCAATTGTAAAGTGCTATGGATTATGTTGGCACTATACAAATAAATGATGATAATGTTATGTATGTCTAGTCACTATGCAATGAAGATTGTCCCCTTCAAATAGTGTGGTTCCAACTCACAATGCGTTTTAATAGCAAAAAGCAGCAGAGTAGCAATTCAATAAAATAAGTACAGCCGATTACATATGCAGGCACCCTGGATCCAGCATACAGTAATTCAGTCCTGAAGTCTGTGGTTGAGAAGAGTGTCTGCTGGCCCCAGAGCTCCTGCTTATATACAGTTAGTGATACAGTGAAAACAATAGAGATGATTTGGCATGTTTCCATAGGTTCAGGCTTCAGGACAGTCCAGTGACATGCAGGTCATTGGCCAGTTCAAATGATCACCTCCAATGGTGGGGGTCAGCTCTCCAACAGCTGCATACTACTCTTCCTGCCGAAAGCTGGTTCAAACTCTTATATTTTGCATTACACACACAATACCATTCTGATCCTTTGTTCCCTATAATCCATATATTGCATACGCAAGCTGCAATCTCTTAGGCAATTGAACCGGACGTCTGAGGATAAATAGGGGATTAGAATGATACTAGACATGATATGTTTCCTGAATCCTGAACCTTAGATCTCACTAAAGTGTATTTAACATTATAATATTAAATGTGTGTATAAGTGTTCCCACGTGTTGTGATTAATTCCGATCCTCCACGCCATAGCGTGCTTTTTACATAATTTCAGACAAAGACAATCAGATTGATAGATATTAATTTGAAATGACCATATCCAATTACTTGACTTTGACAATGATGATGATGAAGCTTGTGAGCAGGGCCTTCTTACATTTCTGTCTGTCTGTATTACCCAGTATTGTTTTATTATTGTGTTTGTTTCCAATTGTAAAGCGCTACAGAATTTGCTGGTATTATATAAATAAATGTTGATGATGATGATGAAGATCCTGTAATATTTTATATACAGGGCTTTGAAAAGATATCACAGTGTACTGTGAAATGTAATGTATCACTGCCTCTCATCTCTAAAATATAACCTGTAACAAGCTAAGACTGAATTCAGCATAGTTGTCCTGACACACTGATTTGTGATACGGTATATATATATACATATATGTTACTCTTCCGCTCTCAGCAGCACATGTTACTCAGCATTCAAAGTTTCTTTCTTGTTCTTATTTTTCACACCGTCCCCCCATTCTCACATTAATGGAACTGAAAGCCCAAATCTGGTCTTTTAGATTCACTGAACATGCATGAGCCGATAAGTCAGTTTATGTAAGTGCATATATCTGCAGAGAATGGCCTGGTGAAGCAAAAAAATTACTTTTACTGCTCCAGGTCAGTATCACTCAGCTGTTTTTTTTTTTATGTATGCACATAATACATCATTCTACTTCCTGAACATTATTTATTTGTTATGTTTGCATTTATACATTTTGTTCTCGCTACTGAAACATTGACAGCGAGCGGGTGATACCTATACAGACATTTCCTCTCCTCACTTTACTAGTGAGATGGAAATATAGAAGCAGGAAAAGATATAGACAGGAGCAGAAGGTAAGGACAGGAGGAAGCAAAGCAGGGGAATTAGGCACAAAGGAGAGTAGATTGGGAATGAGAGATGGGGTTACCTCAGATGAATATAGGGCTAAATGGGGAGTCTTGACAGACAAAGGAAACAGATAAGGGGATTATTTATATTGTGCAACCAATTCTGCAGTGCTCTACAGAGAATATTTGTCACTCACAGCAGTATGTAAGAAGAGGTGAAAAAACACAGGGGAGACAGTAATGAAAGTTTACGTAACCTGGAGACATGGAGGAGAAGTAGGGAGAACAGGGGAGGTGGACACGTGTCTGATAACCTTATATCATTGAATATTCTTTATACTAAACTATATAGTGTTAAAAATAATTCTTGTCCATGCTGAATGCTATGAATACACTAGCAGGAAGAAAGAGGTTGTGTTCTGGCTAAAGATGGTTTCTTGAGACTCAGCAGCAGATGGGGAATAACAACAGAGTCACAGTACTGAACTGGCAATAATGATATTGATGAAGAGTATATAAATAATCTATTATTTTATATTTAATTTATAATAAATGAGCAGATTCAGTCATAATTGAATTAAAAGGTGACTAGGCACAAAGTTCTCCTCCACCAGCATAATTAGAAAAGCAGGTTTTTGCTATTGAGACAGGCTACATGCTGTGAGCACTTCCTGTGGAAAGGTAAACTCTGCCCACTTGTGAGTGAACTTTCTTACTAACAGAAAGACATATCTTTCTCTTTGCTCCCCTGGTCCCAGCCTGATAAGACATGCACACACATCACCTAGGTGAACATATGGGAAAGTAAATAGCCTATGGCTTTGAAAGCAATGGAGGTTTGTGTATATGTAATGGGGCCTGGAAGGCAATTTATATCACATGGTTAGTATGTGAAAATTAATAATATAATGGAGTTTGAAAGGATTGAATGGAAGGTGGGTGAATCTGGAAATATATAGTTATTGTGATGGTTTGTAAATTAAGTTCATTTGAATGGAAAATATTGATGTGAAATTACATGTTTTGTAATAGTGTTAGTCGTGTGATGTTTGAATGGAATTGTGTAAGTGCAATGTGTTTTTGAGTTTATTAGTCAGTAATTTTGAGTTTATTGGTCAGTAATATAGTTGATTTAAATGGTCTAAAATAGTTGAAGTGATGTTGTTTGAAGGTTCTGTATTGTAAGGCTTGTGTAAGTGTATATGTGTTAGGTTTTGTCTTGGGTTTGCTGATGTTAGAATACAGCTGAGATATGGGAATTTCTAAAGTATTTGTTTGTTAGGTTATTTTTTGTGGATAGTGTTAATTAACTGCATGTCTTGTAATAGTGTGGCATTGCTGTGTTGATATAACATAGATAATTGCATGGTGTTAGTTTGATTTGTATGTGATTATAGAGTCTAATAGGAACTTTGCCTTGTTACTGTTGCTATGAAAGTTGGTTGCATTTGCAGTAAATTAGGCCATTACAAGTACATGTGGTTAAACATGGCTGACAATAAGTTAACTCCAAGGATGCTGTACAATTCTTGGAGTTCATGTGATGTTTGGGATGGATTGTTGGCTTAAAAAGTAGTTTGTAATGTGAATTTCGGTTTATTGCTGAAGAAATTGAAGTACTTAATATGGCAGCAAGGTAAAATACCATGTGTTCAGAGCAGGCTAACAAAGTACAGAATAGGAATATACAGACAAATATGTAGATACACAGTGTAGAAGAAGATGTCTGGCATCTCATTGTTTCTGACACTGAGAAAACAGTCTTTGGTATAAATTGTGTTGACTTGAGAAAAGTATGTAAGCAGGCTGATGGTAACACAAGGAGGAGAACATGGGAGGTGGAAGACACAGGTCTGATAGCCTTATATAATTTAATATGTTTTACATTAAGCTATATAGTGTTATAAATAATCTAAAATAAATTTCACACTCTCAAAATCCCTGAAGCTTCTAGAGGCCAAGACAGCCCTCAGGAACCCAGCCATTCTCTTCAATTTTCCATACTAGTACTTCTAAATTCCCACTTCGACCACTGAGTAGGATAACAATAACAAAGTACTGAACATGAATATGCTGACAAATATGGAGATGCACAGTGTAGCAGAAAATGTCTGGCATCTATCACTATCTCCGACACTGAGCAAACAGTTTTTGGTATAAATTGTGTTGTCTTGTGGCAAGTATTCAGACAGGCTGATAGCAACACAGTCCAAAATGCACAAACATTGCAGAATGTAATGCAGAGCCAGGTGTCTGAAGCCAGAAGTCACCATAATGCAGAGCCAAGGACCAGGAGCCTCGAACCAGTTAGAGCGGAAAGGTACAGAGCAAAGAAGCTAGTGTGTAATGCTATCATCAGCAATAAGAAACTGAAAAGGTGAGGACCTACTTCAGAGAGGCCCCCTGTAGGATTAGGGAGGGGGAAAACCTCCAAAAGTGGCTGATCCGCTGATTACACCAAAAAAGTGACCAAGATGAACCAGAAAATTGGGGCAACAAGCATATTAATATAACAAGCAGGGGGGGCATGGCTTAACCACCATTCCGGACAGTCGCATCTTGGAAGAGCTCCCTGCCTTTATTGGGAAAAAGCCCATTTATCCGTGCTCTCCAAGTGCTATTTAGACACTGCTGGATCTGGGGATTTGGAGGGGATATAGTTCCCGCTACAGAGAGCGCTCGCACCATTTACCACCCGGCGCAAATTGCTTCCCCGCAAGCCATATTGCCTATAACAGCTCGGCCCTCCTGAAGTATTAGCTTTCTGGACGGTAAACCTATAGCAGCAGCACCGCTGCAGAGGAAACATCTTAAGCGCTCATCTTACCTGTCACGGAGCTGCGTGCGGCTGAGCCGAGGTCACGACGTGGGCGGTATCCCTATGGAATAGAGTGAGTCCACAATCTTCATCAATCTTTAGGGAGGACTCGATCTCCAGCGCATTGGTGGACTTTAATCCGGCTGTGACAGGGAATTTGCCTCGCCCGCCAATAATATAACTTCCGGAAGTTACAGCCACCATTACCTTCATCTCTTCTGGCCTCATCTAACCAGATCACCTCCCAGAGGACACCGCAAACTCAGTGACTGAATCTGGAACCAGCCCAGCTCCCCTGACGCAACGGCGGTAACTGAGTACCTGGCAATCTGGTAGTCTTGGGCTGGAGAGAAGTTACAGACTTCCACCTGGTGCTGACTGTGCTTGGCTGCGCTGTGACCTCACCTGACTGCAGGTCTGTGTTTATCCCCCTTAAGCTCTCACTTGCTCGTCTCTCCTATTGCTGTACTGGGACATAGAATATCTCTAGATCTAGCTGTACTGCCACCTTGTGGTCATACTAAATTCTAAGCTTTAACTTTTAAAGGGAGCTTCTGTGTAAATTCGAGAGTGCTTCTCCAGCATAATGTGGAATCTGTGCTAATAACTGAGAAGACAACTCTCTTGGAGTCAACAGCAGTAACAACTATTGACAGTGTTGAGACGTCTGGAGCATCTGTCGGAAGAGTATCCCGACTAATCTCCTGAAACTGTAAATTGTAAAATTATGTCACCTTAACTCTAAACATAGTGGAGGTGGAGGAAGCGTCGTGCTATTGATGTTCTAAAACAAAGTGTTGAATATTTTTCTGTTCAGACTGGAAAACTAATTGCAATCCTGCACATCAAATTACTATAGGTTTTGCTCTCTACATAATCCTAGAAACGTCTGGTGGAACTTTTCTCTCTCCAATATTTCTCACAAAAATAAAAAAATGAGCAATACTCCTAAACATACCATTATTAAGGCGCTAGAAAAGGCCAGTGGCCGCTCTAAAGCATTACCGGATGCAGCTGACCTGGGTTCAGACTCAGACGACAACTCATCACCTGAGACCGCACTTACTCCAAATGATGTAATTGCTATAGTCACAAAAACAATTCAGTCAGAAATGAGAGCAATTGTCTCAGAACTTCGTTCGGAAATATCAGACCTGGGATTTCGAACGGACGCTGTTAAAAATCAACTAGATGCAGTCTCTAAGCATTAACAAACAACAGATACCGAGATAGCTGACCTGCGAACAGAATTTAACTCCTTTAAAGATCAAATAGAAGATCTAGAGAACCGAAACAGACGCAACAATATCCGGATTAAAAATATTCCAGAATCCGTTTCTGCAGAAGCTCTACCTGACTACCTTGAGGGTTTATTCCTTCAAATGATACCAGACCTTTCAAAAGACCAACTTATCTTGGACAGAGCGCATAGAGCCCTACGTCCAAAACCAAGTTCAGATCAACCTCCTCGAGACATAATTATAAGATTTCATTATTTCAAGACCAAAGAGAGAATAATGGCTTCCTCTAGAAACGTGCAGTCAATCCCGTATTCTGGTTCGCATTTGCAATTATATGAAGATCTGGCTCCCTCCACTTTGAAAAACATAGAGATCTTATTAACATAACGAAAATCCTACGCAATCATTCCATCAACTACAAGTGGGGCTTCCCATTCCAGCTGATCATTTCCAAAGATGGTAGGAACCACTCAGTGAGAACTCCGGATCAAGGCCTTGATTTACTCAGACTCTTTCGACTTATCCAGGACTCTGAAGCTTCAAATTCTACATCTCAGCAGAAAAAGCCGGCTCAGTCGACATCCTGGCAGCGAGCATGATTTATTTATGCTATCTAACTCCAGTCTTTTTTTCTCACTCTGATGGACTTTGTTATGAGGTTTGAGAAATTTTTTTTTTTGCTTTAACTATGACTCTTACTGTAGATATACATTTGTATTGAGGTTTTATACAGGTTCTTTGCATATGCCCTCATACTTAAATCCGAAGGATA
Source organism: Mixophyes fleayi (assembly GCF_038048845.1). Classification (NCBI taxonomy): domain Eukaryota; kingdom Metazoa; phylum Chordata; class Amphibia; order Anura; family Limnodynastidae; genus Mixophyes; species Mixophyes fleayi. Next base: position 64,353,050 of record NC_134409.1, read on the forward strand.
GCTAGTTATTGAGTCCTTGTAAATATTCTAGAATATGTAACCAACTACTGTCTCACAATATTTAGAATCCTACTTAAATAGTACCGCTCAGTAGAACTTGGACCTATTCCAAATCGGAGTGCCCCCCCCAAAATAGACATGGAGTTTCTCTCTTTTTTTCTTTATTTGTGTCTTTAAAAGTTAACATGTACTCTGGCTTAACTGGATCTTATTCAGACCAGCTCTTAGTCCTGCAAACTTGTAAAATGTTTATGTTTGAATTGTTTTGATGTACGACCTACTTGTTATTTATGTGATGTTATTTATAGCATTTTGACTTGTTATATATTCAAGATGTTTCCCCGCACCCACGCCTCTATTACTAGCAGATATGTGCTCCAAATATGCGCTATATACAAATTCTGTCTACACTCTCTCATCTTCCTTCCATGGCGCTCCACCCCCCACTAACTCCCACACCTCCACTTCCAAAGAGATGGTGGTACGCGACACACCATTTCTCTTTTCTACAGGTCCTGCATCTCACGTCGAGATCAGAACCGCCTTGTTTTTCCTTTCCATTCTTCCTCATGTGTCTCTCCCTCACCACATCCAACTACTATTTTTGAATAGAGACTCCGGCCTTTCTTATAGTGTAGAATATCCCTCACACTTCAATCCACCATGAACTTCAAAATTTTATCACTTAATGTCAACGGCCTCAATTCCCCAAACAAATGCACAATGGCCACACAGTATTTCAATCGGAAGAACCCAGACCTAATTTTTCTGCAAGAAACGCACCTCAAAGTCCCGCACCCTACGTTGGCCTCTAAATCATATCCGCATGCTTTTTACTCTTCTGCAGATGCTAAGCGCAGAGGTACAGCAATTCTAATCCACAGCAGAGTCCCACTGTCTGTAGACTCCCAGACATCTGACTCTCTTGGTAGGTACATTATCCTTAGAGGCACCTTAAACCAACATCCCATAACTCTGGCTTCAGTTCATGCTCCAAATGTGCAGCAGGGAAACTTCTATGCAGACTTTTTCCGGCAGCTATCCTCACATGCAGGAGGTATGATCATCATCGGAGGGGATTTTAATACTATAATAGACCCAGTACTGGACAGGTCCAGTCAAACACATATATCTGTGGGCCATGTCGGGGAATCTAATAAGCTGAAATCCCAACTGAAATCATTCAACTTGTATGACGCCTTACGAGTGTTATATCCTTCTTCCAGAGCTTAAACCCATTACTCAGCACCTCATGACCTATACTCAAGAATAGATTATTTTTTTGTTGACCATTTGACAACTCAGAGGTTGGGAGATGTTCGGGTCCTCCCGGTGTCCTGGTCTGATCATGATGCGGTCGAGCTGATTATGCGCTTACCTCATTTCCCTCAGTCACGCCCCAAGTGGCGTCTGGATGAGTCTATACTCCTTAAGAAAGAGCATATCTCCCAGATTTCCCAAGCTATCTCTGATTACATCTCCCATAATGCTTCCCCAGACATATCGCAATCTATCCTTTGGGAAGCCCATAAGGCCACTATACGAGGTATCCTCATCAAATTGACAGCACAACAGAGGTGGAAAGAAAGAGAGCGTATTCTGGAGCTAGAACAACAGATACAATTAACTGCAACTCGCCACCAAACTAATCCTAAAAACCATTTATACTCCAAGCTCCTTTCTCTCAAAGGGCAGCTAAATCAAATATTATCTAAGCAAGCAGCTAAAACTCTTCTATGAGTCCAGCAGAAATACTATGAAAAAGGAGATAAGGCGGATACGATCTTGGCTCGCAAACTCCATGCCCGACGTACTCGAAATAGAATAATGTCGGTGAAGGATGCTGCGGGGTCCCTACTCTTTGACCCTCAAAAGATAGCGCAGCGATTTAGGGACTACTACGCCTCACTATATAACTTGCATCCCACATTAGATGACCCAGCCCAGCTTAAAGCAAATATTAAAAACTATCTTCATTCTTGCCGATTGCCTAAACTCACTAGACCACAATAAGCATCCCTCAATGCAGATATTACGTCAGAGGAAGTCTCTGATGCTATCAAAACTTTAAAGCGTCAGTCTGCCCCAGGCCCAGATGGATTTTCCGCTATTTATTACAAAAAATTCTCTAGCTAGTAAACATGCTCACGGGATTGATGGGATCGATTATGGAAGGAGGCAAATTTGATGGTGCCACCACCAGAGCAGGGATTGTGGTGATACCCAAGCCGGACAGAGACCCCACTGAGGTGGGCAGTTACAGACCCATATCACTTCTTAATGTAGATTTAAAGCATTTCGCTAAAATACTTGCCAATAGATTGGGTCGTGTTCTCCCCTCATTGGTCCACCCTGATCAAATGGGTTTTGTTCCGGGAAGACAGGCCTCAGATAACACCAGAAGAATAATAGATTTAATTCACTTGGCTAATCGCACGTCTCTTCCTGCTCTGGTGGTCACTTTAGATGCTGAGAAAGCTTTTGATAGAGTGGCCTGGCCCTTCATGCAGCAAACCTTGGTGAGCATGGGGATCCAGGGAGCTTTTTGTAAGGGAATCTCCGCATTATACCATAACCCCACAGCCTCGGTTTTAGCTAATGGTCTCACCTCCTCTCCCTTTAGTATAAATAATGGCACCCGCCAAGGTTGTCCTTTATCCCCTCTACTTTTCGCTCTAATTATGGAACCCTTGGCAGCCAGGATTAGAAATAATTCGGACATCACAGGCATCCCCACGAGTACTAGGGACCATAAGATAGCATTAAATGCGGATGATGTCATACTTACGCTCTCTAGGCCACATATTTCCCTGCCCAGCCTTTTTAATGAAATTACATCCTATAGTTCTCTCTCGAATTGTAAAATAAATGCCGATAAATCGGAAATCTTACACTTAAATGCTCCTCAGCACATTATTCAATCACTTAAGGCCAATTTTAATTTTAGATGGCAACATAGTAAGATTAAATATTTTGGAATCTATTTAACTAAAAGCTACCCCTCATTATATGCAGCTAATTTTCCCAGACTCCTCAACACAATTAGAAATGACCTATCCCAATGGAATAAATTTCACATTTCATGGATTGGCCGTATGGCCTCTATCAAAATGAATGTTTTACCTAGATTATTGTTACTATGGCAGACTCTCCCAATTCAGGTTCCTTCACATATCCTTAAGCATCTACAGCAGATGATTTCCAAATTTGTATGGGCAGGTAGTAAGCCTAGGGTACGAATGCGTATCCTCTTTAAGCACCAGACTGCTGGAGGCCTGGGACTCCCAAACGTATTAAAGTATTATCAAGCTACACATATGTCCCAATGTATTCTCTGGCATTCCCCTCATTATAATAGAGTGTGGACTCATATTGAATCAGATATACTACAGTTATACTCCCCATACTCCTTGCTTTGGATCTCACCCCAACATAGGACAAGCCGCCTAGCACAGCTTCCCACAGCCCGTTTTTCTGTTTCAATCTGGGACCAAGTGACTAGATCCTATAAAATGTTATCTGAATACCCGCTTCTTGTCCCGCTTTGGAACAATAAAAAATTTGAACCTGGCCTAGATCACAAAACATTTCATCATTGGACCTCTCACAACCTGCTCTTTGCCCGGGATCTGGCTCCAATGAGGGTGTTCCCTACATTTTCAGAATTGCAAAATAGACTAGGTCTACCGCGAATTTTCATTTATCAATATCTACAGCTTAGGCATTTTTATCGTTCCCTAAGAACTCCTCCCCCGTCAGATCGATTTAAACCCTTAGAATCTCTATGTCGTACATCAACCATTACTGGAGGCTTAATATCCACTGTTTACCAACTGATCAATGGCTTTGGTCGGCCGGATAAAGAACCGCACGAGCTGGCTTGGAAGCGGGACACTGGGGAGACCCTGACACCAAAAGAATGGTCAAAGATTAGAATTAATGTAGCTAAGACATCAATTTTGGTGAGAATAAAGGAAAATTCATGTAAAATTTATTACAGGTGGTATTTGGTCCCCTCCCGTCTACATACTATCTTTCCTGCTTCCAGTGATCAATGTTGGAGGGGTTGCGGACTGCGGGGTACCCTGTTGCACGTTTGGTGGAGTTGCCCTAGACTGCAATTTTACTGGCAGAAAATTCATAAGCTGATTGAATCTGTGGCACAGGTTATGATGCCTGATTCCCCTCTTTACTCCCTTCTTCCCAGACGGCTTCCTGACGTCACCCGACCTGTACAAAAACTCATTGGTCATATGGTAAATGCAGCTAAATTTCTGATTGCCGCTCACTGGAAAAATATTGCCCCCCCCTCGCTCTCAGCTACCATTAGTAAAATTTGGTCAATTTACAGAATGGAAAGCATTACAGGTGTTCTCAAAGATAAACCAGAGAATTTCCAAAACATATGGTCTCCTTGGACGAGCCATTTCAACGCTGAACTCCCATTACCAACCGTTTGACACTCATCCGCTCCCATAAACTATGATCATTAGAGGCTAGGAATGTCTTGTACTTTTAAATGGTAGTCACAGACAATCTGATTACACCTCCTTATAGCCAAGTTTATCACTATTTTTCTTCTTTGCCATCTGATATAAGGAACAATAGATGATAAACTCCCCCCCCCTCTTTCTCTTCCCCAAATCCCTCTTTCCCCATTGTTTGTCTTCCCCCTTTCCCCATGCAACAAAAATAAAAACAACCCTCGCTTCGTTACAGAAACATGCCAATTTTCTTTGTGCTGTACATGCTCCCATTTATATGCATGTCTGTTATTTAAAGTGAAATGTTTCATATATTTGTCATAAGATGTCTCATTTTCACACCTGTGTTGTTTTGAAAAACTACAATAAAAAATTTACTTTTAAAAAAAAAAAATATACCAAGCAGGGAAAAGGATGAAAGCAATGATATGTAAAATTATATGCAAATCCTAACACTGAGTATGAGCAATGTAATAATAAAGTTGCTGTCTGTAAATAGTTACATGTCTTGGTTTTGGATTGCAGTTATGCCACTAAGAGGGTGTGTCTTATCCAAATTGGATGTGATAAAAGAAGATACAGGTGTAGATTAGGCAGATTGGGGAGTGGCTTTTGTGGATCAAGGAAGTTTGCTTAACTTGTCCCAGTTGAAATGTTGGAAAGTTTGTACATACATGTTGTCAAGTCCAGGAGGGTTGGTCTAGTTGTAAGACTGCTGTACTGTTGTTAAATGGTAAAGAAAGGAGGTAAAATATGAAAAAAATAAATTTGTATGTTTCTGATAATTTGACTGGATAATGTAATGTATATCACGAAGGTCATGAAGATTATGACATTACTACAACCCTTACATACAATTTCATTGGGATAAGCCTTGAGCTACCCATATGAATGGAGATGAAAGGATATAACACAGCAAGATCTGCTTGAGCAAATGTGTCTATAGTGGTAGGCAGAGGCAAATAGCTCAACAAGTGGGATGCCCCAACGAAGAAGGACAGAATGTAAAGTAATAAAATTAAACAAAAAAAGTCTTATAAATATAATTAACTCATTACAAGTAATGTCAAATTAAATATTGAACACAAATAACATGATAGTGGTCTGATACATAAGTAATAAGTAAAAGAAAAATACTGTAAATAACTTCTAAAAAAAAGTTATTAACCAGATTAACATCCAAGGAAAGCTGACATTGCATATTTTTGCATTGCATATCTCTTTAAAGCATTACAGAGATTCTGAGATTCTGCGGCAACATTGTGTTCTTTGTTAAAGGGTGACCTAACTTTAACCTGGACTCCAAGCATGTATATATATATATATATATATATATATATTGAGTGTGAGCTGAAACGCTGTTATTTATATATATATATATATATATATATATATATATATATCTATATATATATATATATATATATATAATTTCTTAGTCATTTGTTAAAATCTCATCACTGTTAGTGATAGCACCCAATTTTTTTTTTATATTCATCTCAGTAGAAAGACATTTATCTTAACCTGGAAAAATCTATAATTGCAAATTCACAGACACAGCGTTAGTTTAATGAGCCCCTTGCTGTGATTTTATCATTATAATTTCAACACTTTGTTAATTTCTATGAAGATGAAATCATTAAAAATGCAGTATTTGCAGCAACCTATTACCGTAGCTTTCAGTTACCAAAATAACAGTTTCAAATAATAGGTTTACTTGCAATTGCTAATCCACAGTATTAAATGTAGATGAAAAGGACGGAATAAAATATTCACATGAAATACAATAAGTCTGACCAATTTTAGAAATAAATAAGCTCTTAAGTATTTGGAGTGAATAAAAAATCTAGAAGTAACTGTTTTCTCTATTTAATCTTATTATGAATTAAATAGTGTGAATTAATAAGGATGACATTTAATATGATTTGTTAATATCATATAAGGTCTGCAAAAATCAAATTAAAATGTTTAATTTTCTATATTCTTCTGTTATTGAATCTTCTAAATACATCACTGTGCATAGAAATAGATGTGACCTTCTACTCAAATGTGCATCCAGATCCACATATGTGTAATTCTGTATAATATAAATTAATACACCTTATCAACAGAACATAAATTTAATTGGCTTTGTCACACATAGAAAATCATTGATGTTTAATTAAATGTAATTAGATTTGACTTTACAGAAGTATTCACTAGCCGCAGTCACCTCAAAAGAAGTTGCAAAAAAATAATACTGCCCCCTTCAATAATTTCAAAGTTTCTGTTTTTGTCCTAAAACCCTGTACAGTTTAAATTACTTTAAGTTTTAAATAAATCATGAGGGTTAGAGGTAATTATGTTTTTTTTTGTATTTTCTTCACTTTATTGTCATCACGCCTAAGGATCTGTCCGTTCCCAGACTGGGCGGTGTCTCTGGAGTTAGGCTGGTGACTATGTACTGAAAGCTGGTAGGCCTGATTATGTTCCTTTGCATGTAGGTGAAAGGACAGGACCAGGTGGTAATAAACTAGCAGACTAGCAGAGAAGACCAGACAGGAACTGAATTGCTGAATCCGGGATGGAACCGAAATGCTGGAACCGGATTGGAACCTAAATACTAACATAGCTGACACACACAGAGCTGTGGAATGTGTCTGAATTTATTTACTAAGTGATATCTGCATTTGCAGTTGAATCATCCAACTGGATAAATGGTAAACCCTCTGATGTAATTTAATACCACATTTTTTCGAAAGACCTTTACATCAAATGAGAATATCAGTCCAAGTGGCTTGTTATATTGATTATCGACTGAGAACAGCTCTTTACAATTATGTGGGATATAGTCCTGACTAAGGAGGAATGCTATGTATTATCTAATGATGAATTTATAAGGGCATAAAGACCCTAACCCAGAAACATCTATATTTTATCTTTTTTTAGCAGTATTTACATTACAATATTAGGGATCTAATTGTGTATAAATAATCAACATCAAATTGTTTATATGAGTATATGTTTTATGATGTTTTAATTAGTGTTGGTGTGCTAATGCAATAAATTGATTTATTTAATTTATCCACGGCATACATTTTTGTTTTGTGGCTCACAGTTCACAGCTGCCACTTGGTTTGTTTATTTTATATCTATTAGGTGGATTGCAGACTCCTGCAGCTGACCATAGTCTGTGTTCTGAACCATAGTCTGTTAAGCGCCAGGAGGTAGAGTGTGTTACCAGAAATAATGTAACTTAAAAAGGAGATGGATGGTACTTCAAAGGTGCATTTCTCCAATTCACAAAAGAGCTGGTTGGTTCAGCGTCGTGAAAGAACCTCTTTGACATGGGCACGATGTGATTCCAGATTAGTGGAAAAGATAAGAATGTCATCCAAGTAGAGAACAACTGTTTTGTAGAGTAAGTCACAGAAAATTTTATTGACATAATGTTGAAATACCGCTGGAGCATTACTCAATCTGAATGGCTTGACAAGGTACTTGTAGTGCCCGTGATAAGTGGTCTTCCATTCGTCCACTTCATGAATTCTAATTAAACTGTAAGCCCCTCTCAAATCTAGTTTGGTAAAGATGGTAGAACCTCTGACATGTTTAAACAGTTCTGTGATAAGGGGGAAAAGGATAACGATTTTTTATGGTAAAATCGTTCAAACCTCTATAGTCAATGTAGGGGCGGAGACCGCTATCTTTTTTCTTAACAAAAATGAAACCTGCTCAGGCAGGTGAGGAAGACGGATGGATAAATCCCTTCTTAAGGTTCTCCTGGATATATTCAGACATTGACATGGTCTAAGGGAGAGAGAGCGGGTAGGTAGGCCCCCTAGCAGTTGTTTTCCTGGTATAAAATCTATAGGACAATCTCACGCTCTATGTGGTGGTAAGGAGTCAGCACCAGCTATACTGAAGACATCAGAAAAGTCCCTGTAAGGTAAGGGTGGAAGCTCTTGACTGGAGGAGACTGTGGTCCGAAGTGGTATGACACGCTGCAGGCAGCAGTCCTTACAAGATGCATCCCAGGATGTAATCTGAGATGAAGTCCAATCATTCTGGGGATTATGTAACTGGAGCCAAGTTAAACCTAGGACTAAGGAATGTGAAGTTTAAGCATTTCTGAGTGCAGAACCCCCACTCTAATCTTGACAGGATGAGTCTGGTGAGTGATAATAATGAGATGTGACTTCTATCCACTGCCGTGATGTAGAAAGGTTGAGGTAACGGATCTGTGGGTAACAGCAAACCTTGAACCGCTGTTGGAAATAATAAAGTTTCCAGCAGCACCAGAATCAAGAGGAGCTGAGAGATTCGCTGAGCATGTTCAAAACTGATTGCTAGTACACAATCAGATTAATGTGGAGAAGAATTGACTACTCCTAATCTAGCTGCTCCATCACTGGCTAGTAGCTGGAGTTTTCCGGACGCTTGGGGCAGGAATCAAGTAAGTGTCCCGGAGCTGCACAATAAAGGTATAAGTTCGCCAGTAGGCGCCTTTGACGCTGCTCTTTGGTGAAATGAGAGTGGCTCACCTGCGAGGGCTTATTGCTTGGCAGTGAGGACTGCCGTGGCCGAAGTTGATGATGCGGCTTAACCCTGTCACCCCTTCCTTTCTCTAGGGTACACTCTCAAAAGCATAAATGAACTTTAGTACACAGGGAAATTAGTTCATCAAGTGTAGAAGGCAGATCACAAGTAGATAGCTCATCCTTAATTTTATCGGACAAGCCACTCCAGAAGGCTCTTCTCATTTCACATCAACTCAGAAGCCAATATTTGGAACTGAACCAGGTATTGTCCCACAGGATGAGAGCTTGCTGAAGGTGTAGAATATCTAAGGATGCTGAAGTGGCTCGTCAAAGATACAACGGAAGGCTGCTGTGAATCCAGAGCATGAGGAAAGCAGGGGATCTGTTCTTTCCGACAATGGAGATGCCCAGGCTAATGCTTGCCCTGATAGGAGGGAGATGATGAATGCAACGCTTGCTTTATCTAAAGGGAAATTGCTGGGCTGCAGCTCAAAATGGATCTCAAATTGGTTCAGAAACCCTCTGCACAGTTTGGGATTGACATCAAACTTTGCAGGAGTTGGCAGATGAATATGAGAAGCTGTGGCAGGAACTTGAACAGGTGGAGCATGTGCAGGAACAGAACAGTCACCTGAACTTAGAGTAGTATGCATGATATCCAGGCAAGAGGACAATTCCTGAAGGAACTGCATGATTTGTCCCTGTGTGGTTTCCTGACTCAGATTCACCAGGCTTTGCATTGAGCGCGCTCCTTGGGGCAGATCACCAGCTGAATTCATTAGGCCAGTGCAAAGTGTCACGCCTGAGGATCTGTCCATACCCAGACTGTGTTGTGTCTCTGGAGTTAGGCTAGTGACTACATACACAAAACTGGTTGGCATGATTATGTTGCTCTGTATGTAGGTGAAAGGACAGGAACAGATGATAATAAACTTACAGACTAGCAGTGAAGACCAGGCAAGAACTGAATTGCTGAATCCAGAATGGAACAAAAATGCTAGAACCGGAATGTTTGAAGATGGAACTGGAAGGGAACTGGTAATGCTGGAACTGGAATGCTGGAACCAGAATTGAACCGGCATGGAGATGGAATGCTGGAACCATACTGGAGCCAGGATGCAGACTGCACTGTCTGAACTGGAACAACATAAAGTATTGTAGATTGCTGGGAACCAGGTTGACGTTTGAAATAACAACGTTGCACTGGCAACAGGCAAGGGCTTCAGGAAGTCCTTTTATAGTAATTGATGATTCCTTACTGGAGACTGTATCAGCTGGGCAGAAGCAGCACTCTGAGTTGCTGAGATGGATCAGGTGACCATATACAAGATGGCAGCTCCCAAGTACTGCTTTAGGGGGAAATCCTGAAGTTGTGGCTGCTCTCCCCTGATTGGCAGGGAGGAATCATGTGACCGAATGCAAGATGGCAGCCCCCATACTCTGATTCTGGAGGGATCTCTGTAATGGAGAAAGACTGGGCAGCAACTTACAGAGAGATCTGAAACCAGCAGAGCCTGAGGACCACAGGGACAGCTTGGAAAGACAGAGAAGAGATAAGTGACAGAACCTGAGAGCCTGGTGTGTGACAATTACAATAGTAGAAATGGGTCTATAAATGCACTTCTGGGGTTTGCCTAGAAGTCTCCTCCACATTAAATTATTCTTTTAACTTTAGATTTTACCAAATTTTTCAAAGACATATGGTAGCATGCAGAAAACAGTATTAACTACAAAGTAATATTAAAAAAAACTAGCACACACAAAATTGTGTGTTTCAAACAAAAATGCTGACTATGAACTGGAATAAGGGCTTCTTGAATTCCATAGACCTCACACTCTTTAGGTTTTATATTCTTCTGTCTCAAATTAAAATGGATGCTACTACGGTTGATAAGTGATAATCCTACAAATCAATGATAATAATAATAATAGTAATAATAATAATAATAATAATAATATGAGGCTTGATCATAAGTATGCCTTACAGAGGTACTAATAATATAATGCATGTTGATAACAATCTCTATGAGATCGCTTTAGGCATGTGAATAATTAACAATCAAGCATCCAGACAATCTTAAGATAAATGTGATTCAAAATTGTGTATAAGAAAGCAGCCAAACACAAGATATGCCAGTCATCGTCATTAGCTTAATGATATTGACTTGTATCTGATATTTTTTTTTAAAAAATGGTAGAGTCCCCCTACCACTTACTAAAAGTGAAACTATGTCAGTGTTTATAGTCTGGTCCAGTTTATGTGGAGTCCCTCTGTAAAACTTTCAACCAGCACCAGGCTATGGCAGGCTGGGCTGTTTACACTATAACAAGGAAACTTGCAGCATGGGGTCCCCCTGTTATATTGGAATTCATCCCTGTTTCAAGACAGGGATGAATTCTCAAAGGATTTTTTACAGGCCACACTCTGGGAAAAATGAGTCCTGTACTGATAGCATGGGCGGTGGGTTAATAATGTTGAATGTTAAAAAAACATAATTTAGTGGCAGTCTGCCACACCGCCTCCTAATCTATTTTGCCCACTTTTCTCAGACTGGCCTCCTTTCTGTTTCTTTCTTCTTCTATCCCTATAGCTAAAATTTGGTCAATCTCAATATTCTCATTATGATACACAATGTTTGTATTAGTCCCTGAATGTGTATGTGAATGTGGAACTATAAGTGTCAGCACACTGCAAGAGAATACTGGAGTTTGTAGAACCGTTCGGATCTGCAATTGTACATAATAAAGTATAAATAAATAAAGTTACAGTCACAGTCAGCTTTTACAAAGTCCTTTTTTCTAAGGTAAAAACTCACCCATTCCCTTGTTGACATCTTAATTCCTCTGCTACATGATTAGGGACCTTCTTTCCCTATTCTTTTTTTTTTCCTTCTTCTATTCGACCATTATTGGTTACCTTTGGAGAGGCCCTGGCATGTCATTCATGTTGCACCTACTAGCGGAGCGAGTCACTCCACATACTATAGATTTTTTTTATAAGGATTACTCAAACACTGAAGAGGAGAAAAAAAAACATTTGAACTAATAATAATAAGATGGATGTGGACTAAAAAGAAGACTAAGATCGATATGGGCTGAAGAAAAGAAAAAGATTCCTGTGGATTAAAGATTCCTATGGATAAGAGATTCCTATGGATTTTGTCATGGAATAAACATGGCAATGAAGTCAAGCACTGACATATTGATCTGTAAACCTATGTACTTTTGTGAAAATCTAAGAACATTTAAACAAATCAAGCAAAAAGGATTTTGTACTGCACCTCAGACATTTTATGCGTCCAAAATGAAGCCAAGTTTTGTTTCTTTAAAATTCTGTTTACGTCAAAAAAGGAACATTTTTTTTTCCTGTCTTTTTTTCATGCATTGATAATTACATCAGAAGAAATGTAAAAAAATACAGAGTTGAACAAAATAGACAAAGTACATTTTCTCTTACCATGCAATTGTAATGCTCAATACATTTTCAACAACAATAGCTGTGTCCATAAAGTATAATTTAGACGTGTCAAGCAGCACAAATGCACATCAGAAACCTTCTTAATTCCACAGGTAGCTGCATTATTTTGTACAATAATAATCACATTCCTCCTGCCATTCATTTTGATAATCAGCATCTTTTCTTGTACCTCTCTTGTCTACAGTGATTTTTCTCTTGTAGACAGTTAATTACCTCTTTCAGATCTTAGAGCCAGAGGGTTGGCACTATGATGGCTGTCCTTATTCAAGTGCAGAATTTTTTATTTTTTTTTATACAGTAGAGTGTGACCTCAGAATTCATATTATACCTGTCAGAAAGAAAAACTGACTCTAACTGAATATTAGTCACATTTAGAAATTAGTAGCAGTAGCATCTTTGATTAAATGTGCATTCTAAACATAAAGGATTAGCATTTAAATATATTGGTGATCTTTTAGCATGCATTTAAATAAAATTCACACAATTTGAGTACCCTGCAATTTTGCAGTCTGAAGGTACACCTAAACATTTGGGCATAAAATTGTGGTCTAACATATGTATGTGCCCATTAAAATCCATGTATGAATACGGTTAAATCAAGATGCGATTAATGATGAGGATTGGTGTTTTAAGTGTTAAAAAAATGATTCCATCTTACAAATGATGTGTCTGGGCTGGTTACTGCTAATGCAAAGAGTGGGGAGGGGCACATACCAATACACTTGCTGCCATCATATTTTCATCCAAATGAAAGCAGCAGTGCCAGTAGATGCCACAGTGACTGCAATTGAGCTGGATATTGTGGGTGGAGTACAATAAGTCACTAGTATTTTGTAAACAGCTAAAAGGTAAGAGGAGAGGAAAACAGTCTTATTGTATGTTCCTGTAACAGGGCAAACTTACAGGAATTATTAGAAGGGATAAGGCAGTGCTTGCGAATGATAATTTGCCATGCGTGAATGATGCAGTTAAACAAAATAATATTACTAATATCATTGCGTGGCTGAGGGTGTCTTTCCCCCATGGGTTGATTTTCAGAAACATTTCATGATAAAGCAAAAGATTAGTGACTCTGTTCAGGATTATAATTATGGTGCAAAGTTTGGGACTGCAATTCCACATTATATGGGTATAGCAGATGTTGTGAACATAGCAGAGCATTGGAAAATGGCTGTTGCAGTTTTGGTAGAAGGGTTAAAAGATGCAGTGAGAAATATGATTCAAATTGCTACTCCAGAATGAAGAAGCAAAACTTCTGCAGGAATGTAAACTTTGACTATTAGTCATGTTGTTAACATTGGCAAGAAAAGGGAATATTTGAAGCATAGGTTATTGGCTCTTCAGTTAAAAACTTTACAGCAACAGGCAATGACTAAAAAATATAATACAACATTTGGTATTGAAGAACACCTAAAATGTATTTTCCTTGTTTCGAATGTAGACATGAAGGTCATTAGTCTTATAATTGTCATTCTTTTAGAAAACGGTGAGCCAGAAAAAATGATGGCAATAATATGAGGAGGGGTTATCTCACCACCCATATCTACAGTGTATGAATATGGTAGTGATCAGCCACAATTGTATTTTAGGTCATCACCAATCCCCCAAAATTCTCAATTCTAGTGCTAGTGCTCAGATTACAACCAACAAGAAGGAACCTGTTAGGAACCCCTCCAGCCGGCACAACACAACCCGGAATCTACTCTGCCAATCAGGTGTTCACTGGAGCCCCTGGTGGTGGGGACAGACTGGGCTGCAGACTGACAGAGGGTTGTGAAGTGTGTACCGGCTGGGGAGAACCCAGGCAAGCGGAGTGAGGTCCACGCAGAGGTCAAGGGTCGGCAGCAGGTAGCAATTCCAGTTAACAAGCCGGGGTCAGGGGTCACAAGCAGATAGCAAAAACAGTAAACAGGTCAGAGGTCAGGGTCATAGGATACACAAGCAAAGTCCAATTCCAAGTCAAGGGTCATACACGGGAGATCAGCAGAAGTTCAGTAGACAGGAACGGGAACAAGCAGGTCAGCAGACTGAAGAGCAGAAGCTATAACCGGCAGTGAGGCTGCAGACCTCACTGCCTTAAATGTACAGGTGAGCCAATCAGAGCCTAGCTCTGCAACTTACTCCCAGGAGCTGACTAATAAAATAATTACAGCCTAATAGCCAGCAGGCTATTAGGTCCCTCTGCGAACGCGCCCGGCTGTCCCCTGTTGCCGGGACGCAGCGCTACACTGCAGGGCGTCCGGCCGTTGCCTCGGCAACAGTCAGGAGTTGAAGGGAAGTGACGTCCCGGTCGTCATAGTGACGGCCGGGATGCTGGGGCAGGCAGGAAGCGAGCCGCGGCGGCTGTGAGTACCGCCGCGGCTCGTGACAGAACCATTTCTTTTTAAAAATCACATGTGGATATTTCTGAGGTGCAGCTGCAATATTCTGTTCCATAATAATATGATGATCATACCTGTAATTTTCTGAGTTTAGATGCTTCAGAAACTGAAGATGTTGAGTCATTGATTTTGTTGTCTGATTGTCCCGAGGCTTTTACACCGCAATGTGGATCTGAATTGCTCCAATATGTTGATAACTTGCTTCTTTACAGGCCTTGCAGATAACAGTTTTCTGTTAACATTCCTGTATCAAACTGGCCAAAGGTATCTAGATATAAATTGTAACCTTGCCAGACTCAGGATAACTATTCGGATCATTACTTGACCCAAGGACTGAGACATCTTTCCCCAGAAAGAATACAAGTTATTCTGGAAATGCACTTATAACTAAATAAATCACAATTGCATACCTTTGTAGGGATGTGCAGCTGAAGTTTTAACAAAGCTACATGGTGACCATCAAAGGCCTATTGGTTATCATAGCGCCCAATTAGAAAGAGTTGCTTGTTCCTTACCAACCTGTTTAAGTGTAATTGCAGCATTCTTGGTGAATAAGATGGATTATCTAGTGATTAGCCATGAATTAACCCTTTATGTACTACATGTTGTTTTGGTCTTGATGAACAAACATCACATGTCTCTGCTGATAGATTTACAACATGGCAACTAGCTCTTATGGCAAGCCTTTATCTTATCTTGCAGCAGTGTACTACCCTTATTCCTGCTATGTTCTTCCGTAATGTGCACAAGCATGCACAAAGGAGGAAGTCATGACTGTTCCCACACTGTCATGGGAAACCTCTGTAGAGTATAAATAGATCTTGCATCTGTTTATAGTTCATTCAGCATCACGTGTTCCTCCATAAAAGTCTGGTCAGTTATTATGGTTTGTTATTTCCCAAATTAGTTCCTGTGGACTTATTATGGGGTCCTTAGGACTGAAGAAAGCAGATAAATTACAAATAATTATGGAACATTATGGGGTCTTTTGACCTAAGAAAAGAAGATATTTACATGGACATTTGGAATATAATTTTTGGGGGGGCTTTAACTTTTTTGAATTACTCCTGGACTTGAAATGAACTTTTTTTTGTACAGCAGCAGGACCTTGGGAATATTTTGGTTTTGTTTTGGGTATGCTTGCAAGCTTTATTGGATTGAAAGCTTAGAAGATTGGATCTCATACAGATGAAGACATCACATGGTAAGAATATGGGGTTTTATTTGTTTTTAATAAATAGATGTGGTTATAATAAGGGCTACGTGTTTTATTTAAGGGTTTTTATTATTTTTATTAAACTAATGTGGTTTGAAGGAGAATGTTGTGTTTTACTTACATTTTGCTTTGTGGAGTGGGCACTGGGTGTCAGGGCATGGTGGCACTTGTGGTTCTCCAAGTGCATGTTTGGCCTGGCTGCCATGGGTATGCTGGTGCTTGTAGTTTAGCAAAGGAAGGATTTTCACTTATAATCATAGAGTAGTTCTACAAGCACCAGCATGCTCAGACTGTTAATGGCAGCCCGGGCTGGCTGGGACTTATATTTTCACAAACTAAAATGTTTTTTTTTACTTTATCTTACATTACACACATACACACACTTTATTACCCTACAACCACTACTACCAGGTGTGTAGGAGGAGGCCTAGTGCTTTCAGCACCGGGGATAGTTCTTCCTAGAGGGGGCCCACATAATTTTTTTGTGAACCCCACACCCTGGGGTATTCAGTTTGTGAACCCCACACCCTGGGGTATTCAGTTTGTGCTGAATAGCCTGGGGCTGGTTTGACATTATGGCAGGGGGACTCTCTGCCACATGTCTCTCTGCTATAGTGCCACTCTCCCCGGCTGGTTGACCTAGTACTGGTTTTGGTCAAATCAGGAGGACCTCATGCATTTTCTGTCTGATTTTGCTGGCAACACTAGGGATAATAGCAATAGGAAGGAGGGGGGGGGGAGTTCCACCCATTTTCATTTTAAAAACAAATCTATTTTTTTTACACAGTAAAGAGCCGGCGGGTAAGGCGGCTTTAATATGTACTGCAGTGCTGTAATATGTACCTGCAGTGCTTGTGTACTACAGTATTCCTGCACTCCAATTCAACAGACCACAAATTTGTGATCCATGGTTTGGTTTGATGAATACAGGCGCACGTAAAGCCAAAATCTGGGTGTCATATTCTGAGCATGGGTATCGCTCAGCATATGTGCCCTGATGAATCATGCCCATTAAGTTCAGAAACATTTTACATTTCAGTTGTTTGATAAATCTATGGGAAGGACATTACCAAGTATTACTAAAAGTGACTAAAGTATTGAAATTTCCTGAAAGAGATACTTGGATCCATGCATCACACTGCAAGAAGGTAGCCGATCCAGCAGAGACCCAAGAACAAGCAGAAAATAATAAGCCTGTTGATCCTGATATAACCAGCTTCTTTTGAGGAGTCTGAAAATCGTGGGGTATGTCAAAACAAGTCTAACCCAAAAGAAAGAAAGAAACGATGAGAAAT
The DNA here is from genome assembly GCF_038048845.1 of Mixophyes fleayi. Taxonomy (NCBI): domain Eukaryota; kingdom Metazoa; phylum Chordata; class Amphibia; order Anura; family Limnodynastidae; genus Mixophyes; species Mixophyes fleayi. Next base: position 64,370,424 of record NC_134409.1, read on the forward strand.
CTATTTATCTTCAATATTCTTCATGAATATCTTGCTAAAGGTTCCTCAATGATAAGACCTAGTTATGGTACTGAGATTTTTTCAACAGGTAATAATAAGGGACCAGACCTGCCTCCATCTACTTTACTCATAACATTGGAAGAGTTTTCACTTGATCAAGAAATATATAATCAGAGTGTAAAGAGACAGGTAATTAATGGTAAACAGAATATTTTCTGCATCAACATTCTATAGATTTGTGTCTTAGGATGACAGGATGAGTAATTAATCAAACTAATTCTTGACAATATTCGCACACACCAAATGGACATAAACATTTAGGATTGCTACCCGTACCTTTAAATATAACTGAGTTAATTCATGTACAAAAAGGACGTCCCACATCTGATGAATACAATAAAAACCACCTCATTTGAAATTGTTACTACATGTTTTAAACGATAATGTTATATGTATAAATGTTACTGGAACACAAGTAATTAGTAATTGGTAGTTAAAATGGTTTGAATGTATAGTAACATTTTTCAATAGACCTGATGGTTTTGGAGCTGATAATGAATATATAAATAATATAGGGAGAAGTCCAGCATTTGGTAATCCAAAATTTATGAATGTTGGAAACAAGCAATTATTTGAAATGGTGCCCAATAATTATTGTAATATAACTTTACAGGATAAAGATTGTTTAAAGAAGGTGATACAAGATAAACACACTATAATCAAATCTATAGTCAGGAAAAGGAAGAGTAATGTGCAGATAACACCACAACTTATTAATCAATCACCAGGTTTTCAATTATTAGTTGGATTGAATTTATTAGGTATATCACAAAGTAATTTGAATTGGGTTGACATACAAGGTTTAGCTAAATTAATTTATAATATAACTAATATATATACTAAAACATTCCAACATGTTCCAAAAGGAGGTTAGTGGGAACTTATACCAGGGCAGTAGAGTAGATGTGGTCTACTTAGATTTTGCAAAGGCCTTTGATACAGTGCCACACAAGAGGTTGGTTTACAAAATAAGGGAACTGGGTCTAGGAAACAACATTTGTACTTTGATCAAAACCTGGTTAGAGAATAGGGAACAGAGAGTTGTGATAAATGGAACATTTTCTAAGTGGTCAAAGTTTTAAGTGGAGTACCTAAAGGTTCCGTGAAGGGGTCACTCCTTTTTTTTTTTAACTCAAGTAAGATTTTATTGCAGTTTTAACTTTTTTACATTTAACAACTAAAAGCCCAAAACATTAGGCTAGTATAACAAACTAAAACCAACACAGGGGTATAAGCAGTGTCAAATATTCATACATAGCACAGTCAAAATGCATTATAGCTCAGATTTTAAAACCAGGTTATGCACATTATCCAAAATACAAGATACAATGAGGTAATAACGCAGTAATATTGATAGAAAGTACAAATCATTGACCTTAATAGTAAGGGCGGCTGGACGTCTGCTGCGAACACTGCATTGGGAAAGCTCCACCTCCCTCAGTCCCTCTGTAACTTATGGGGATGTTCTCCACCTCTACCATATCCTTTCATATTTATCCACTAGGTTCCTACTGGTGTACATGAACCTCTCATGACCTACTGTGTCATTAACAAGATCAATCCAACTGCTCAAAGTCGGGCCATCCGGTGCCATCCACTTCATAGCAATGACCACTTTCGCCAGCATAAGTATCACATTAATGAGCAATACAATAAGCTTATGAATGTTTTTGTCCAAACCCAAACCAAATATACATAGTTTTGGCATCATGACAGATACTCCCACCTCCAACCATTTAATACAAACCCCCACTTCTCCCCAAAAGTATGAAACCAATGGGCACTCCCAGAGCATATGCCAAAAGTTCCCTCTCTCACACCCACACTTAGGACATAGAACCACCTGACCCCTGCTAAATTAAGAAAGCTGAAGAAGAGTAAGATACGTTCTGTGCAGCAGGAAAACCTGAACCTGATGAAATTTAACCGATGCAGTGACCTGTTTCAGGCTGCACAACATAATGTCCCATGCCTTATCACTAATTTGACCGAGATCACCCTCCCGCCCGCACCGCAGCTCCAGCAAGCCCCCACATCAGATCCTTCCAACAACAATGAATACAGAGACGAAATTTTCTGCCTCGGGCCCAACCTTGACAGCTGCACGCTCAAAGAATCTGCATTAAAACTCGGGGCAGCTCCCGGGAACTGCGTGGCTAAAGCGTGTCTTAAATGCAAATACCTGTAGAAGTAACCCCTAGGTAGCTCATGTAATCCCCGTAATTGCTCAAATGAATATAGTATCCCATTCTCATATAGCTGTCCAATATGTACTATATTGTAAATAAGCCAAGCTCCAGCTCCCTCCATCCTAACCAGCTCACCAAAATCCAAATTATCCCAAAGTGGAGTGCATGGATCTCAGTCCAATCCCCCCACAATTCAAGATGAGAATCGCCACATCTTCATGGCTTGTCTCAATAAAGGAGGATGACCCCCAAACTTTCTACCAGCTAAAAGAAACTGCACCCGTGTATGTTTAGAGCCTGTCCCAGAGACTAGAAAATCATGCAGATCCACACCCTTCCACGATCGGAACCATACCTCAATATGTGCCAGCTGAGAATTAAAATAATAAAGCCGCAGATTCGGCAGAGCCAGCCTCCCCCCCCGACCCTCAGGAATGATACAAAGTGGTAAGCTTGACTCTTGCTCACTTGCCCGCCCACACAAAGAAGGCCATGAGACGCTCAATAGAATGCAATATACTGTAAGGGATATAGACCGGCGACTGCTGCAAAACATACAGAAATTGTGGTTGAATTATCATTTTAACCAGATTGATTTTACCTGTGACAGTTAATGGCAGCTGTTTCCACACACCAATCCGGCACCCCAATCTGAGGCTGGACATTACGCTGGATATACTGACCCATATCACTAGTAATCCAGATACCAAGATACTTAAATACCGGAGTCCATTTGAGAGAAGTCTGTAAGACTTGACCCATAGGGCAAGTACCCTTAATGGGAGTTACACTAGATTTGTCCCAGTTGATCAAAAGCCCCGAGTACCTGCCGAAAAATGTGACCACTCGGAGAAGCTCAGGTAATGCTCTATTAGGGCATGACAGAAAAAGTAGCATATCATCTGCGTAAAGGGCAATCGTATCCGTCCTGCAGCCCATCTTCAACCCGGTAATATCTGACTGCATCCTAGCAGCACATGCCAGTGGCTCTATGGCCAGGGCAAATAGAGTGGGGGACAGAGGGCACCCCTGTCTTGTACCTCTGCTCATGACAAACTGACGAGACATGAAGCCATTTACACAGACTCTAGCTGTAGGACAAGAGTACAGTAATCGTACCCATTGAACAAAAACCGGCCCAAACCCAAATTGCAATAGCACCACCCACAGGTACCTCAACTCTACAGAGTCAAAGGCCCTAGAAGCAACTAACGACACCACCACTGCCTCCTCCTCCGCAGGGTGGGGCAACTGCAGATGACAAAAGAGCCTACGCAAATTTATAGCCATAGATTTTCCTGGCATAAAACCAGTTTGGTCAGAGTGCAGAATCTCACCAATCACCCGACTCAAGCGTGACACTAAAATTTTTGCCAGTATATTAATATCCGTTGTCAATAGTGATATAGGTCTGTATGATTCCGGGAACAAGGGATCCTTTCCCGTTTTGGGAATAAGGACTATAAGAGCTTCAGACATAAACGGAGATACAGACCCCAGATCTTTAAAACTTGTAAACATGTCTTGCAAGCGAAGCGCAAAAAACCCCAAATGCTTCTTATACAGCTCTATAGGTATCCTGTCTATGCCCGGAGCCCTGCCATTTGGAAATGAAGATATCGCAGCTACAATTTACTCATCAGTGATTGACAAATCCAAACTCTCTCTACTATCTGCGCTTAGCTCAGGCAAGGAAACAGCCGCCAGGTACGTGTCTAAATCAGAATCTGAGTATTCAGCTCTAGACGCATAAGCATCTTTAAAATACACATAGAAAACATCACTAATCTCTTCAGTCAAGGTATGCACAACACCCAAGGTATCCGTAATTTCCACTACTACAGTCGCCGCCCTCTATGATCTAGCCAAATATGCCAGAAACCTGCCACATTTATCCGCTTCAAAGTACTGAGTATGCCTAGCAAATAGCAACTTACGTCTTGATTTGTCTAACAAGTAGTCCGACCACTCTCGCTGTACCACTAACCAAGCCAGCCTGTCAGAAGCCATATGAGAAGAGAGATACACCTCCTCCAACCGCAAAACCTCCTTTTCTAACCTCTCAGCTAGACTCTTTTTTGAAACAGTTAATACTTCTAATTAGGGAACCTCTTAAAAAAGCCTTGAATGAATCCCAGATGAGAGGTGGAGCCGCTGTATCCACATTAGTAGCAAAGTACCCCTCCCATTGAGATTCTAATGTATTTCCATCCTGCAATAATGTCAACCAGAAGGGGTTAAGTCTCCAAAATACTTGACCTCGAGAAACATTAAGCTTTACAGTCAGTACCAATGGAGAATGATCTGAAATCCCTCTTGGTAAATATACAAGATCCGAGACAGCCGGCAGCAACCCCTTTGATCCTAAATGAATTCGGGAGAAGGCATTATACGAAGTAGAATAACAAGAGAAACAATCCTCTACTGGATGTCTCAGACGCCACACATCCACCAAGCCCATCTCTTCCACCAGATTTTTTACGTATAAGGAGAGATACCCCACTAGAATGACACGTGTGAGTAGCATGATATGCCCATCCAACCCATGGTTTCTTAAGGGCCAACAACTTACCTCCCACTAAGTGAGTCTCAGTGAGGCATATAACATCTGCCTCATACTTTTTTAATTGGGATATGACCAAAGACTGTTTAATTTTATCATTTAGGCCACGAACATTCCAAGTCAGAAATTTAATAAACCCCCTATTCATCTTCCTATTCGCCATAACACCAGGGAATACACATGAGACATTTCCACATAGAAATCAAACCCCTCCAACAAAGGCAGACACTAAGCCACCAGTCAGCCACATTAGTATATACCAAATCAGTTAACCTCGACATCTGAAAGTATTTGCATAGAGAAAAAATATTACATTCAACACTGCATTGAACTCTAAAAAACCTACCACTCCCTACCCTATCCAAACAACCCCCCTCCCTGTATATCCACCCCCAACTTAGACATACCTGGATCCTATTGCAACTACCCCACATCTCCTCAAACAGCGCACACAGCTATCTCCACGTATTTATGGAAACACTGGTATACACTGAAAAAAGGAGAGGGAGATCGCGACCCTTTAAGCAAGGGAAGCCCCCTAAATACAAACTTTTGTGTAGTTTTCATCCAAATCCATCCAGTATAAGGCTCCGAACAGTTTCCCGGGTCAAAGTTCTGCCCAACATACAGCAACGGGAGGTTCCCCTTAAAACCTGGCCACAATCCAACAGGACCACCTTGCATTGGTTCATTGGTTTCATCCCAATCAGTGCAGGTGTGACTAAATGCATATCCAGATAGACAGGTAAACAAATAAACAGACCAATGATTTCTATATATATAAGGTAAAAGCAGGGTCATCCAGCATTGTGTGTGTCTGATTTGTAATGTGTAGCAGTTTGTATATATTAACCAATTATTTGGTAAATAGATCAAAAATGCTATTTCAAAATTAAGATTTGTTGCTTTGTCATGTTGTCAATTGATGTGTTGTCTAGAGGTTTCCTTCCAGCAGTCAAACAAATATTTACAACCCAAAAATGATGTTTTAAATAGTTGTTGCATAGTCGCTATGTGGTCTGATAGGTTACCTTTTCAATAATAAATAACTATGTAAGATTTGGAGGTGTTGACCTTTCATTTTGAAAACCTCTGCAAATCGCCCTGGCATGCTGTCAACCAACTTTTGATCCCCGAGCCACTTAGTTACCACTTTTGCCTTATTGCAAGATGCTCCATCATGCTTGAAAAAGACATTGTTCGTCACTAAACTGTTCTTGGATGGTTCGGAGAAGTTGCTCTTGGAGGATATTATGGTACCATTCTGTATTCATGTCTGTGCTCTTAGGCAACATTGTAGGTAAGCCCACTCCCTTGGCTGAGAAGCAACCTCACATATAAATAGTCTCTTTACTGTTGGCATGACACAGGACTGATGGTAGCGCTCACCTTTCCTTCTCCGGACAAGTGTGGAAAAAAATCTGAAAGGGAATTCATCAGAGAAAATAACTTTACTCCAGTCCTCAGCAGTCCAATCCCTTTACCTTTTGTAGAATATCAGTCTATTCCTGATGTCCTGATGTTTTTCTTGGAAGTGGCTTCTTTGCTGGCCTTCTTGACACCAGGCAATCCTCCAAAAGTCTTTGCCTCACTGTGCGTGCAGATGCACACACACCTGCCTGTGGCCATTCCTGAGCAAGCTTGCACTGGTGGTACCCCGATCTTGCAGCTGAACCAACATTAAGAGATGGTCCTAGCACTTGCTTGACGTTCTTAGGAGCCCTGATGTTTTCTTCACAACTATTGAACATCTCTCTTTGAAGTTCTTGATGATCTGATAAATGGTTGATTTAGGTGCAATTTTACTAGCAGCAATATCCTTGCCTGTGAAGCCCTTTTTGTGGAAAGAAATGATGACTGCACATGTCTCCTTGCAGATAATCATGGTTAACAGAGATTAACAGAGGAAGAACAATGATTTCAAGCACCACTGTACTTTTAAAGCTTTCAGTCTGTTATTCTAACTCAATTAGCATGATGGAGTGATCCCAAGCCTTGTCCTCATCAACACTCTCACCTGTGTTAACGAGAGAATCACTGACCTAATAGCAGCTGGTCCTTTTGTGGCAGCACTGAAATGCAATTGAAATGTTGTTTCTGGGATAAAGTTAATTGTCATTGCAAAGAGGGATTTTGAAATTAATTGCAATTTATCTGACCACTCTTCATGACATTCTAGAGTGTATGCTGGAAGTCAAGGAAGGCATTTCCGGTTCGGAGCCTCACTAAATATATTTTGTTAATGGGACCATCAGGTGATATATCATCTTCATCCTACAATAAGATGTGTTTGGTTGGAGACATCACTTACAAAATTAGTAGAATTAGATTTTGCAATTAGATTTTATATGTAGAATCACTATGCGTTCCACTGTGGAATGTACAACAGGAAGGGAACTGTCAGACTTCCGGTTAGTATTTATGCCAATCATATTATAATTTTTATAGTTTCTTATTTATGTATAATATTTCCCGCAATAAAGCACATTTAATTGGTGATATCTACTTTTAAGTATACCCTAACTAAGGCTCATGTATAGCATTACTATGTGTTCCAACATGGAATGCACAGTAGGGGGCATCACAATGCACTTACAGTACCAATAACTGACAATTAGTTAAGTTTGTGGCATTTGGCAATATATATAGTATTATCAGATTTCTTCACCAATATATAACATAGTACCTTTATAGTTCCTATACTTTATTATTAAACATTGCACAGCCCCAATTGTTATAGTAGTCAATAATTGCATTATGGTTTATAATATCTATACTTCAAAAATTGCTCTACATTCTTGTACAACCCTAAGTATTGTAGCATTCGGTAGATGACACTATATTCTCTGATATCCTTAATACTTTTCAACATGTCATCTATACTCTTATATTAGAAACAAAACTTTTGTCAGGGAATTATTATATGTAAAATATGTGTTTCATTAAAAACAAAATAACAAAATCGTGTATATATGGGACCCTATAGGTAGATCTAATAGCCATACATAGTCATGTATTTTTTGTTAGAAAAAAATACAGCGTACCCAGATTTAAAATTTTTAATCCCTCAAGAATATATTTAGAGGGTTATTTCCATTAAGTCCTTTTGGCATTATAGTGTCCAATTGCTGGATCCATCTAGACTTTTTCTTTCTTAATATTAATTCTCTATCACCTCCTCCGGATGGTGGTGGCCATACAGTCATGGAACATCCTACTAGTCATGTCCACATAGGTTTATCTGCATGGACATGTTAGAAGATAAATTGCATGGTATTTAACTCTAATTTTTCTTCCACTTTGTGGATGTGAGAATGTTGTTCCCGTATTCATACTTCCACACGTCGTGCAATTAATGCATCTGAAATATCCAGGTTTTCCAACTCTTAACCAGTTTTTAGTTTTTTTCTACAGTAGATTTCATTTATGGTCTCATCAATAATTGTTTAGGGTTTGAGCCCTTATGGTAGGACACTAATGGTGTTTTTTTAAAATTTTTATTTAAATAAAGGATCCGCGCCAACAATTGGCCAATATTGTTTTATGGCTTTTTTAATCCTATAGGATTGTGTATTAAAGGCTGTTGAAAAAATTATCCGATCTGTAAGGTCTTTATTTTTATTATGTCTTTTTTCTCTCAAGTTATATTGTTTTTTGGCTATGGTGAGGCACCTTTCTATCGTTTTCTTACTGTATCCCCTTTGGAGGAATCATAGTCTCATTTCTTGAAGCTGTTCTTCTGCCATATCCATCTTTGTGTCATTTCTTAATACACGTATGAACTGTGAAATAGGTAGACTCTCCTCCAATACTTTGGGGTTATGACTGGTAACATGTAAAATTGAATTCCGTTTAGCTGGTGTTCGATAAAGTGTTGTGCCCAGGCCAGTAGTTTTTCGAAAAAGTGTGATATCCCCAAAAATCTATTTCATGTCTATCCATTGTATGTAAATTTTACAGGTGTATCTGTTAATGTCATTTATACATCTAATAAACTCCTCCTTTGTATCCAACAAAATCAGAACAACATTATATATATATATATATATATATATATATATACATATTTATATATATATATATATATATATATATATCTTGTTTTATAGCATTTTTGAACCATAGTTAGCGTAAATATGATTTATTTTCAAATTCTGACATATACAGATTGGCTTATGCTGTTGCCAGGTTAGACCCCATTGCAGTACCAGCTAGTTGTATATAGTAAGTATCTTCATATTTGAACTAATTATATTCCAAAACTATTTTTAACAGATTTTAAAAAAAATCAGTTGGAGGGTTAGTTGTTCTTCTACCAATCATTATCTTTCTTACTGCTTTAATACCAGCTTTGTGTGGTATAATAGTATATAATTAAGTCACGTCAATTGTAACTAGCCAGGCTTCTAGTGGAATGTCTATCAATTCATAGATTTTTTTTAAGTAAATCTGTAGTATCCTTTAAATAGCTTGGAATCTCTTTAACATACATCTGTAGATATGCATCTAAATACTGTGCAATTGGTTGCAATATTGAATTAGCTGCCAATATAATCAGGCAACCAGGAGGGTGATCCATTGTTTTATGTATTTTTGGGACTGTATAGATGATTGGACAATTCGGGTGTTCAGTTTTTAAACATTCCCCAACTATTTCATCTATCCAGCCACATTGTATCCCTTGGTCTACAAGGTTATCTACCTTAGTTTTCATCATTTGTGTAGTTTAATTGTTTTATAAACTTATATCTGCCAGTTGTTTTAAAATCTCCATATCATAATCATTAATATATTGGATCACAATTGCACCTCCTTTGTCAGCAGGTCGCATCACTATCTGTTCATTATTTATAAGAGACTTCAATGCCACTCTCTGCTCTCTAGTTAGATTGTCAAAATGATGATCAGATTTATTTTCAGTCTTAATTTCCTGATCTAATAATCTGAGAAAGGTTTTTATACTTGGATAATTTGATTGGGGGTCAAATGTACTGTTCTTTTTCTTTTTTGAACCCAAATGAGGTTGAATGTATTTTTCCTTCATATTTAATGGGAAATATTCTCTAAGTCTTAATTTCCTCCCCATTGTATAGTGATTCACTGCCCACTGAAAATTGTAATGTTGTACATTTGGGACAAAATTAAATCCCAAAGACAGTAATGACGTCTCAGCTTTGGATAAAATGTATGTGGATAGATTGAATGCTATTCTGGGTCTTTTTCATGCTGTATTTTCTTACATCCCCCTCTTCTTGTATGCTTTTTGCATTTGTAGACTGTTTGGATCTGGTGGCTACTCCTAAAAAAGAGCTAGAGATGCCCGTTTGGGGAAACATCTCTATTGAGTTTGTTTCTGACGTAGACTGTGAAGAAAATGTATCTATTGCAAATGGTGCTCTATGTCATTGATTCCTTGATGTTCTAAAGTTTCGTCGGGCAGGGGTATCACCCATCAACCATCCATAGACTCTTATAGTCACAATTGAGTGTTTCTATTTTTTCTTTTTAAATATGGTTGTCATGTTTATAATTTTCAGGTTGGGTTTTGATTTTATCCATCTACTTATCTGATTTATTCTCAGGAGTTGTATTTTGGAACTATGGCCAAACTCTTCAACCACCAATAGTAAAAGGTCTAGGGAACATTTGTTTTAGTATCCTACACCATTTACAATGAAATGTAGGATTATTTCTACCAGTTATAGGTGTATTCTGAAGCCCCTCAAGATCTTTTTATTTCTATGACAAGCAGAGAGAATCTGGCCATGTAATATCAGATCAATCTCTCGCTCTCTCTCTCTTGTAATCTTAGAAGTTTATGGTATAGATCTAATGGAGTTTCTGCTGGTAAATCCAGAAATTCCTGTTGGCCAAAGACTACTTTCTCTGCATCATCATCTGTAAAGCTAATTTGGGTATTGTGACTGGATCACCAATAAGTAACTTACGGAATACATTTATTTAAGGGAAACAGCGCAGGACACTTATTTATATAATTACAAATGCACCTATTTTTTATATTGGGTATATTTGGTAAAGGAAATCTTTATTTCTTAGACCAGGGAAGAAACTCGTTTGTTTTAATCTTGCTAGAGGAAATGCATGATGTCTGAGATATATATCTGATACAATAAGCCTTCGTGGAGGAAGTCTTTTGTGTATTCTGACGTGGGGAAATGACTTGTTTGGGGTTTTACACCTTTCTTTGGAAATGTGTATCCTGTGACTGTCTGAAGAAAGGACCCATGTTAACCTCATGTTAATTAGATGTGTGAGGGTCCAGCACCTGAAGTCTACTAGATTTCCTGCATCAGAAAATGAAATGCAGGAAATCACAGCAAGTTTTAGAATATCACAAATATTTGTAAATATTGTTAGCTTTGCATTGCAGTAAATCCATGTTTGGGTAAACAAATTGCATCCTGATTCTAAAAATAGCTCAGACATCAAGGGGGCTGGCTTTCCCTTTGAGGCTGTGTCAAACCTTTATAAAAAGCACTGTTTTGTATTGAAAAATGTTCTTCTTGTTCCATCTGACCTGATCATTGATACCTTCAATCAGTGTGACTGCAAATAAAAATCACTCGGTTCAAAGACCTGCTTGAAAACGTCTTCCATGCTGAAAGTCCTGTGACCTAAAGATTAGACTCAAAATCTAATCTGTTTCCGGCTCTCTGAGGTTTGGACCCAGTTCCCAGCACCACCACTCTGCCCGCTACCCAGCAGCTCTGGCCAGTGTGATAGGCCAGGGGGGATCCATCCACAGCAACCCTGATCTTTAGGAAGAGGTCAGGAGTATCAGCCCAGGTATACCAGTAGTGGGGTACATTAGCATCAGTTATCCAGAAGAAACCCGGTTCTGGATGCCATTAAAGGAGTACAATGGTGACAGCATTTGTAAGCCCCTCCTACTGCGGTGAGAGGGCGCATTTGGGATAATGAAAGGGAACGGTGGCAAAGTAATCCCAGCCGATTCCTTGCAACAACAGACAGGGTGGCATAGGTAGTAAATCCTGTCACAGGTATTTTCTGCCTCTTAACAATGCATCCTCATCCAGAGGTCTGGTCCTATTTTGAGACATTGTTTAAGCAGACTCAGTATAGACTTATTCAAAAGCCACACCTATTTTACATGTACAGGGACAAATTTAAAAATTGTCTACCTCAGCATATGTTAGTTGGCAATTGCAATCTATATTGATTGCATTTATATGCAGAATGCAATCATGGTCATAAGGATAAAGTAATATGTTTTTGAAAGTAGTAGTACATTTGGCCTTTAGTTACTTCTCAATAATTATACCACTTGTTTATTAATTATCCCAACAAATTCCTATTTTACATCCTGAAGCAAAGATTGGTACTTATCCACATCTATAGGGTTACCTCTCAGTGATTATACCACTAGTATCATAATTGTCCATAATATTACTATTGTACATCCTGAAACAAAGTTTGGCACTGATCACCATACAGATCTATTTCTAAGGTGTAATACATTGAAGTTCCAAAAGCCAATTTGCTAAAATTAATTGTAGATCCAAAGATTCAAAAATCATTTATTCAAATATGTAATATATATTGTCACAGATTCTCATATATAACATATAAAATCATTTATGGTCATATGTAGCATATGCTGTTGATATCAAAAGTGGACTTTAGGTCTTCCTATATATACTCAATAATTGGAGTTACATCCAGAAAATCAAAAAATATTTATCATGATAAATCACAAGGTATCAACACTTACATCTTATTTATGAAATGTAGTATGTTTACTCAAAGAAGAAAGTTAGCTGAAATGTTAAAAATAAATGAAAATGCTACATGATATTTGTTTGTAGGGATTTCTTAGACGCACTTATTTTACAATGGATGGTAATTACACAGTAATATTACTCACTTACCAAACTATTTAACATTGAGTTAATGTATGAGCCATATTTGAGTATGGTGCCTATTGACACTGGTCAGTTGTTACTGTTAAAGTGTATTAATGTTTGTTTATTATGTCTTTCCTTTCATCCTACAAAGGAGACAATGCGTATCTGCGTATCCCTCCTGCCCTTGGCTCCTCACTCCGATCTTGAACCCACGCACAGAGCGTGAAGAAGCATATAACTCGGCTCATGGGGCCACCAGATTGGTCATTGAATGGGCTTTTGGCGTGTTAAAGGCGCGATTTCGCTGCCTTGACCGGTCTGGTGGTGCACTGATGTACGAGCTGAGGAAAGTTTGCCAGATCATAACTCTGTGTGTGGTGTTTCATAATATTGCCATCCGGAGTGGGGCTCCAGGGGTCGTGGATGAGGTTGCTGGAATGGACGAGGAGGAGGAAGATCCGGAAGACACCCCTCGGGAATCAGTGCGTGGGTCCAACTTCAGGCAGTATGTGGTGCAGAGGTATTTTTGACGTAAAGCAGTTATTGGTACTGTTTCATTTAAAATACGAATGCTCTCTGCTGTAATAATGAGCAAGCTAACCAAAAATACAAATCACGAATGTATGAACCCACCAAATGTCTTTAGAAATATACATGGGGTGGTGTCCTAATGAAATGTGTTACATTTGGCCTTATTGAAAAATGGTCTAGTATGTCAATGGCAAATAGCTTTAAAATCTTAATGTATAAGATTTGTAGTTAAAGTCTAGCCTAACAGTGTTCATGAAGGCATGGGAAGTTTATATTTGAATTTGGACCCATTACAGTGCCATGAATGGCACATTTGTTAAAGTAATGCACTTTTTCACATTACAATACAGTGGCCATCTTCATGTGCACCAAAGTACATAAATTAAAGTTCATTGTGAGCTAATATTGCCTTAGTGTTATGGTTCTGTTCAAAACCCATTCCTTGATTACAGCCATGGAGCCAGACACATGATATAAACATTTAAACTGTTTATTGCAGTAAAGGTATAGTCCAGGGAAGGCAAATAAACAGTAAATAATTCAAGCTGAATGAAACAACGGATTTTCAGATCTTGGCAAACAGGTAAATAATAATGAAGTGCAGCAAATAACTTAACTGAAACGAGGAACAGAGACACATGCAGGGAAACCAGGAACAGAGACACATGCAGGGAAACCAGGAACAGAGACACATGCAGGTAATCCAGGAACAGACACATGAGCAGGCTAGGAACTTCAATGACCAGCAAAGGGTTTCAGGAAAAGACAGGCATATATAGGCCACAGACAGGTGTGGTTAATTAACTAGCAGTGCTAGTTAACCCCTGATAGAGGAATGGCCGGACAGCAGCTCCTCTGGAGAATCACAGATACTGCAGGGTAATGTGCACACAGGGTAACAAGGCAAATCATAACACAGGGTAAAATGTACACAAAGAAACAAGGCAGATCATAACACTTAGTAATTGTTTGTTTGACATTAAACAGTGCATGTTGGCCTGGATGTTGGAGTTCTGCATTTCATGTTTCCCTACATGTTGAAATATTTCTCCAATGCTCCAAGCCTGCTTATGTATTTCTTCACTTTAGCCAGATTGTCAGCTCTTCATCCAAGGAACTTTTCCACACAGACCACTGACTTCTTTGCTATGTCTCTGCCCCAGTGGTGAAACAGTCCAAGCTGGTTTGCGTTTTGGAGATCTGCATTTCGTGTTTCCCTACATGTTGAAATATTTCTCCAATGCTCCAAGCCTGCTTATGTGTCTCTTCCCTTTAGCCAGATTGTCAGCTCTTCATCCAAAGAACTTTTCCACACAGACCACTGACTTCTTTGCTATGTATTTTGTTGCAATTTTTGAATCATGTATGTAGAAGAGTTGGCTACAACATTTCCTAGCCTTGGACCTTTTCCAAACAACAGGGCCAAAATAGGATTCTGCCCCAATTGCCACTTTGTTTAAAAACAGGCCCACAGCCAAATGGCAACCACAAAGCCCAAACAATTAACCCAGTTCAATGCCTTTGTGTCAGACGCAAGTTGACCATCTTTTGGAGTCTGTCTCCACATTACCTTTAAATCCATTTTGGGACAACAGATAAACAATGACACTATCCTCCCTTTTCAGTGTGGATTGTCGTTGTAAGCTATTTGTGATATGTTTAACATCACCTATATTGTTTATTGGTCCAGTCATGTAATGTTCCATTCCAGCCCCACACAGATACACACTTTGTAGCCAACTAAAATGTGTCTGAACACACACATTGTTAGCCTGCACATACTGGACATGTTTTTGTGACCTTCACAATCTGTGCTCCAAGTAGTTAGGATCAAAATTTCAGATTGGATTGTGGTGTCAGAATGTATCATTGCTTGGCAATAGCATTCACATTGCTAATGGCCTCTGAAAGGGCCAAACCTCAAAATAAAGCCACAATGAGGATGGGAATATCTTCAAGTCGGATCTGTCAGTGTGTGTGTGTGTGTGTGTGTGTGTGTGTAAATAATCTTTAGGGATATTTTGTGGCATAGTAACACCTGCTTCTACATGTGCGTAAATGTAAATTATTCACAAGTACTTTCCAAGTGTTAGACATCATAGCACTATGAGGCAACAATTTCAGTATCCTCACACAGCAGAGTTTCCATCATCCAGAATGTCAAGCAAGCAGTAAGTAATTACCACTGGCACACAATCCGTTACTAGATGTAAAAGCACATCCCAAGCATAGGGCTTTACAGTGCATTTAAAATTTGCAGCATACACTAAGCTTAGTTTTTGGGGCTTAAGTAACTACTTGGTGAGGAAGATACCATGGCTGCTTACTCATCCTGGAACCTAGAGGAACTGTGTTCGAAATGAAATCACTACCTATATTTCAAATGTGAACTGTGCACAACCAAGTCACAATGCGAAGGAGTGCACATAACTAATTATTTAAACAATCACATTGATCAGGCCAAGCACTCCACCCAAATGTTGACAATGAGAGTTTAAAAAGGCCTAATCTTAATACCAACTTTCACATTATTCCCTAAGGATTGGCCTCATATATTGAAAGCAACGTTTAATTTTGGCCAAAACTGACTCTACACCATTTAAGGTATACTTTGGTTCCCCATCTCATCCTAGAGTGTCTGCCCTAGCACACATTAGTCCTGTGAATGCTTAATGTCTGGGTTCAACTCAATCTCTGATCTGTGCTCACCTCCATACTGTGTTTGGATATGAGTCGCTGTAACACCAACAAATACACTGTAGGTAATGTTTTCATGGTATTCTGAGGCTTCATAGTTGTCACTTATCCTAAATGGGTAACTGTCTGTGTATTAGCTGTCAAAGTCAGATAATTGGATGTAGTAATTTCAATTAATATCAAACAGCTTGATATGTCTTTGTCTGAAAATTATGCTTAGAGCACGCTACAGCGTAGAGGAGGGTATTCAACTACAACACGTGGCAATCATTGTTGATTTTTACATTTACACACATACGCAAGAACATGCACATTTGTAATTAGTACACATTAATAGTAGTTGCAACACATAGTTATTTATGTCAAAATGTAGCAATGTTTACGGTTAAAATTATAAGTTGTATACATGTTAGTGAAATCAAAGGTTCAGGTTACAGGAAACATGTCATGTTTAGTAACATTTTAATCCCCTATTTATTCGCAGTTATCCGGTTCATTCACCGAAGCGATCGCACATTGAATACTCTAGGTATCGATGATAGGGAATAAATGTTTAAAATGATATTGTCTGTGTAGTGTAAATAGCACTAGTTTAAACTGGATTCTTGGTGGAAAAATCAGAGTGCATCTCCTGGAGAGCTGACCCCCACCTTTGGATATTTTCGTTTGAACTGGCCTATGACTTGCATTACACTTGACCCTCCTGAAGCCTGGACCTATATAAGCAAGCCACATCATCTGCATTGATTTACTGTATTTACTGACTGTATTTAAGCAGGGGCTCTGGACCCAGTGGACAGTCTACTTGACCACAGCCTTCAGACTTGAATGACTGTACACTGGATCCAGGGCACCTGCACTAAGTAAAGGCTGTACTTATTTTATTCTAATTGTTATTCTGCTACTTTTGGCTATTAAATCACATTGTGCTTTGGAACCACATTACGGCAATCGACAATCGTTATTGAATAGCAACTAGACGTGCATAACATATCAAACTGTAAGAACAGACATCAATAAATGTGTTTTCGCAGTTGGCACATTTTCAGTTACCCAAAACTAGCTTTGTTTAAACAAACTACTGTAGGGGAGGATCTGCCTACTGACCTGGCCTCTGTAAAAGTGTAGACATGCAAGTGTTCAGTAGCAAACACAATGGGCAGATTCGTTCAAAACCCCTTAATGACTTACGTTTTTTTAATAGATTTTGTATGGTTGGCCAGGCTCAGACCATTGTGAATTATTCAAACATTACAGGGTAGTTAAGTTATTGAGACAAATTAACGCTTGCACATCCATCACTAGTCTAACTAGATAATGTGTTGGCGTGTATTTACAAGGATAACAGTTCTGTGACTGAGGTAATAGTTAGCAATATTCACTGTGTCTTGTATTACTAAACATTAATATACAGACACACAGCAGACAGTGCACACACCACTACCGCCTGAGGCTCTTTGCAGAAATATCTGCAGATTGGAAAAAGGACTGGGATGACCATTGATCTTAGTTGTTCTGCTAAAGTTAGGCCATGTCTGCTGATTAAGTGTGCTTGCAAACAACATGGTGAATGTGAATGTGGAGCACTGTGCCTTCGTAGAAAAGGGTTAGACTTTCTTATATTTTAGAAAAATGCCCATAATCAGACTAGTACTGATTGGTAGGTATGATTCATGTCCTTGGTGCATACCTTGAATAGAATAAACTAGACCATTAGTTGCTTTAGAACCTGTGATTGGTGTTACATTATTAATAGAAAACATAAGTAGTTTGAAGTATTTCCATACATAGCAAGGAACACTGTAGGCTGAACATCCTTTGGTAGGCACCATTTACTTACACAAATCATGAGACACTGCAACTGGTGCAAAATATGTATACATTTTGAAGCCATGACCCAGTATGAGCAGTTTTTTATAATCCACCTAATGTCTCTGCCATTCACATGACACAATTTTACATTATAGCAAACTACCAACCTGAATCATTAAGTACATTTGTGCAGACATTTTGAACTTTAGTCTCCTGTCCAAAACCAGGTTTAAATAAAAGGCTTACCAATTTAATCCCTATGGAGAAAATTATGTAATGCATGGCTGCTTTGTCATGTTGGACACCACTAAATAGTTATTTGGCAAAGACTGATATTTAGAGTTGAGATTTGTGTGCTACATGAAAAACAGACAGTATTGAACCTAGGTGCAAAATCTACAAATATTTTTGCATCTTGCCATTTTCACATGGTTTAGTCCAGGACACTTAGGTAATAAATATCTGGACTAAGTTGTTAAAGGAATCGAGCCCTACCAGGCAAACTTTGTAGGGACAATTGCCTCATGGATTCTGTTTAAAAATCCTACCTTATGTCCATAAGGGTTGAAACTAAACATGTACATACAACACAGAGTCCAGGACAATAAAACCTTGCCTTGCACTACAGTTAAGTTGCTCACACACCTTGGGAAGACAGAATAAGGGGCAGACAGGACTAAATGTCTGGATATTAGTCTGAAATGTGTACATTAAGCATCCATGATACTCACTTGGAAAGGTTGTAGTCTACTGTGACATTAGACACTTGTTCCTGTGGAACAAACTATTGGAGTGTCCTCCTGGATTTTAAGTACTCATGTGTGTACCTTGGTGGTTTGGGATATTGGCTTGTTGTGGATGAATGCTTGCAATGTGTATTATTTTTAGGGATGTGCACCGGCGACTTTTGAGGTCTCGTGTTTTGTGTTTTGGATCCGGATTTTCGTTATTTTTGAGGTTCGGATTTGTCTCGCAAAACACTTGACGAAAGGTCTCGGTTCGGATTTAAGGTATTGGATTCGGATTTTTTTTGAAAAAAACATAAAAAGTTTAAAAATCAAGTTTTTGGGCTTATTTTCACTCCTAGGCTATTATTAACCTCAATAACATTCAATAACAAGCATTTCCACTAATTTACAGTGTATTCTGAACACCTCACAATATAGTTATTAGTCCAAAACGTTGCAACAAGGTATCTTTCTGGACTGCGTAGAGGAGTGGGTCACCACAATATATATTAAAAACCCTGAACTTTTATGATTCGCACCAATAATTGTACCTGGACTGCGTAGAGGAGTGGGTCACCACAATATCTTAAAAACCCTGAACTTTTATGATTCGCACCAATAAATGTACCTGGACTGCGTAGAGGAGTGGGTCACCACAATATCTATTAAAAACCCTGAACTTTTATGATTCGCACCAATAAATGTACCTGGACTGCGTAGAGGAGTGGGTCACCACAATATATATTAAAAACCCTGAACTTTTATGATTCGCACCAATAAATGTACCTGGACTGCGTAGAGGAGTGGGTCACCACAATATCTATTAAAAACCCTGAACTTTTATGATTCGCACCAATAAATGTACCTGGACTGCGTAGAGGAGTGGGTCACCACAATATATATTAAAAACCCTGAACTTTTATGATTCGCACCAATAAATGTACCTGGACTGCGTAGAGGAGTGGGTCACCACAATATATATTAAAAACCCTGAACTTTTATGATTCGCACCAATAAATGTACCTGGACTGCGTAGAGGAGTGGGTCACCACAATATATATTAAAAACCCTGAACTTTTATGATTCGCACCAATAAATGTATCTGGACTGCGTAGAGGAGTGGGCACTGGGCACCACAATAAAATATATAAAAAACCTTCAACAGATCTGCATTACACTACACATACGGCTGCTCCTCCATCCTCTCCATCATATACATGTTGGAGTTTTAGCGTGTGACAACCTCTTGTTTTTGATAATGTCAGTGCATTTGGAATATTTTTCAATTTGCCCCACACCACTGAATGTACTTTATCTATGATACGCAATACGCATCTATCTATCTTGACTGCGTAGTGTGGTGGCCCCGGTACACAATTTGGTACCGAGGCCACAATATAATTTAAAAACCCTCCACGTGTCGGAATTGCACCAAACAAGTATCTGGACTGCATAGTGGGGTGGCCCCGGTACCCAATTTGATACCGGGGCCACAATACCTCCTCCAAACATGCTCCAGACAATTCGTCATTGACAGACCCCAGACAGACAGGGTCGTAGTGTTATTGTTTGACTTTGTAAACCCAAAAAAATGTCCCTGTTGCACATAGTCGTGCAATGAAGACTGACTTTTTCATTTAAAGGCACGATCTTTAAAGTGTAGTGTTTGTAAGTCTAAGTCATATTATACTTTTGGTAAAATTGGTTTTTTTTGTTCCTCTTTATGGTAATTAATTAGTAATAGAATTAAAGTAGGAAATAGAATTAAATAGAATTAAAGTAGGAAATAGAGTGGTATAGAGTTGTAGTGTGGTATAGATAGAGTGGTCCACACAATATAATAATAAAACCCTCAACTGGTCTGAATTCCACCAAACAAGTATCTTGACTGCGTAGTGTGGTGGCCCCGGTACACAATTTGGTACCGAGGCCACAATATAATTTAAAAACCCTCCACGTGTCGGAATTCCACCAAACAAGTATCTGGACTGCATAGTGGGGTGGCCCCGGTACCCAATTTGGTACCGGGGACACAATACCTCCATCAACCCTCTAAATCCCACTCCACTGATGGCGGACACCGGGCGCACGTCTAACACCAACATTGCAGTTACAGCCGCAGTTATACGCTTTGCAATAGGGTGACTACTATCGTATTTGGTGGTCATGGCAAACGACTGTTGGACGGTCAATTGTTTGGTGAAAGACTTAGCGGTCTTACGACTTCCCCTCTGGGAAGATGACCGACTAACAGCAGCAACAGCAGCAGTGGCAGTAGTAGGCGTACCGCTGCAGGATTCCTCGGATGAATCCCGTATTGAGGAGGACTCAGTCTGGCTGCTGACTTGGGCTGCAGGACTGAATCTGATGGAGATTGTGGAGGAAGTTGACGAGGAGGGTGTTGCTGGTGTGTATCCAACTGGACCACGGGATTTAGGTGTCCCTGTACCGATGAGGGTCCTAGCCCCAGTTCCTGAACTAACCACTGAACTATGAAGGTTATTCAGGTGACGTATAAGGGAGGATGTTCCTAGGTGGGCAAGATCCTTACCCCTGCTTATTTGAGCTTTACATAAGCTACATATTGCCATACATTGGTTGTCTGGATTTGGATAAAAATAACTCCAGACCGAAGAGGTGCATTTTTTGGTCTTCTGACCAGGCATGACGATGGGCTTTTTCATCCCATGGACATCAGCTGTTTCCCCCCCTGGTGCCTCATTTACAATAACCACATCACCATCCTCATCATCAAGTTCCTCCACAGCGCCAGCTACATCATCAATAGCCTCCTCCCGAGCCACCTCTTCCCGTACAGTGATGGGAAGGTCAGGCTTGACAACCACCAACACCCTTGGACTCGCCTTGGGGATTTGTGATAATTTCTCTTTAGAAGGCAGAGTTGTTTGCTGTTTTGTTGCTGACAGCATAACTCTCTTCAATTTTTTGTAGGGGGGGGAGGAGGAGGAGGGCTAAGATCCGTGGGTGAAGCTGAACCACTAGTCATGAACACGGGCCAGGGCCTAAGCCGTTCCTTGCCACTCCGTGTCGTAAATGGCATATTGGCAACTTTACGTTTCTCCTCAGATGATTTTAAGTTTCTCTTTTTGCTACTTTTTCTTAACTTGGGCTTTTTGGATTTTACATGCCCGGTACTACGAGATTGGGCATCGGGCTTGGAAGACGACGTTGATGGCATTTCATCGTCTATGTCATGACTAGTGGCAGCAGCTTCAGCATTAGGAGGAAGTGGGTCTTGATCTTTCCCTAC
This sequence comes from Mixophyes fleayi, assembly GCF_038048845.1. NCBI lineage: Eukaryota > Metazoa > Chordata > Amphibia > Anura > Limnodynastidae > Mixophyes > Mixophyes fleayi. Next base: position 64,392,161 of record NC_134409.1, read on the forward strand.
TTTATCCTCCAAATTTTTGGTCTCCATTATATGTAGCACAAGATACTGCAGAATGTGTGAACTTGGTAATATTGCAGTACCAATGGACTTATAATGCTGGATTGGTTTTGCAAATTTGGTTATAATTATTATATATATTTTTTTTTTTTTAAATTTTTTATTTTTTTTTACTTTTTTTTTATTTTTTACAAACTTGGGAATAATGGGGAAATAACTATGCCCTTAGAAGCACAGAGCACAGGACACAGCACCACTGGACTGAACAGGACACGGCACAGGACCCAGCAGCACTACGGAACTCAGCAGGACAGAGCACAGGACACAGCACCACTGGACTGATACTGCAGAATGTGTAAACTTTGTAATATTGCAGTACCACTGGACTTTTACTGCTGAATGTGTGAACTTGGTAATATTGCAGTACCAATGGACTTATAATGCTGGATTGGTTTTGCAAATTTGGTTATAATTATTATATATATTTTTTTTTTTTTAATTTTTTATTTTTTTTTACTTTTTTTTTATTTTTTACAAACTTGGGAATAATGGGGAAATAACTATGCCCTTAGAAGCACAGAGCACAGGACACAGCACCACTGGACTGAACAGGACACGGCACAGGACCCAGCAGCACTACGGAACTCAGCAGGACAGAGCACAGGACACAGCACCACTGGACTGATACTGCAGAATGTGTAAACTTTGTAATATTGCAGTACCACTGGACTTTTACTGCTGAATGTGTGAACTTGGTAATATTGCAGTACCAATGGACTTATAATGCTGGATTGGTTTTGCAAATTTGGTTATAATTATTATATATTTTTTTTTTTTTTAATTTTTTTATTTTTTTTTACTTTTTTTTTATTTTTTACAAACTTGGGAATAATGGGGAAATAACTATGCCCTTAGAAGCACAGAGCACAGGACACAGCACCACTGGACTGAACAGGACACGGCACAGGACCCAGCAGCACTACGGAACTCAGCAGGACAGAGCACAGGACACAGCACCACTGGACTGATACTGCAGAATGTGTAAACTTTGTAATATTGCAGTACCACTGGACTTTTACTGCTGAATGTGTGAACTTGGTAATATTGCAGTACCAATGGGCTTATACTGCAGGATTGGTTGTGAAAATTTTGTGGTAATTAAAAAATATTAAAGTAGTTTTTGGTATTTTATAAAAAAAACTTTTTTTTATTTTTTTAAACACAGGGGAATATTGGGGAAATAACTATGCCCTTAGAAGCACAGAGCACAGGACACAGCACCACTGGACTGAACAGGACACAGCACAGGACCCAGCAGCACCACTGACCTCAGAAGGACAGAGCACAGCACACAGCACCACTGGACTGATACTGCAGAACACAGCACAGCACAGCACAGCACAGCACAGCACTAAACAGCACAGCACTAAACAGCACAGAACTAAACAGCACAGAACTAAACAGCACAGAGGACCACCTAACACACCCTCCCTCTACCCTGATCAATGCCCGAGTGAAGATGGCGGCGACTAGCGGGGAATTTATAGGATCCGAGTATCGCGAGATCCGACAACGGGATTATGAGTCAGAGCCTCAGTTTCACTTTTGAATTTGGCGCCAATACCCGGATCTGTCTCGGATCCGACTCGGATCCGCAACGTTCGGGTGGGCTCGGATTTCAGAAATCCGAGCGCGCTCATCCCTAATTATTTTCCTCCTCACAATCTTTGGCACAAATAGACATAGGATGACAGTTTGGCACTAATTTGGCACACCATTTTAAACATAAATGTCTTGTAAGACACTTTGCAAATATTGTTTGAAGGACTGTAGACTCAGTGTTCTGAGAAATCAATGTCCTGGCACTGCGAAAAATGTCTGATTTTTACCATCAAGACTTAATATGCCTACAATAAGTAACAACCACATAGTTTCATAAGAAATTAAACATTTTTAATATATCTTTTACATTTTTTACAAATTATAAAAAAAAAAAAAAAAAATGAAAAAGAATATGCCGTTCAATGGCAGAATAGTACAAAACATGCAACTTCATAGTGTCCTTTTGCAATTAACACACCAAAGAACAAAAAAAATACACAGTGAAATATGTGTGGCTTTTCAAGTGTGGATAATATAGAACACTGAACATGTTTATTTGTAAAAGTACCATTGTGATTTCGTAGTGTAACTAAGGCCTTCCTAGAGAAATGACTTACACAGACACAAGGATGTGTTAAATTCACAGTCGTCTAAATAGTAATATGTTTTGAGACATCTAAACAAAAGAGTGCTTTAGAAGAAACATTGGAGTTGTACCATTTCTGTACTTCTGCAGGTTTACACTGGCATCGCGAAACGACATTTATTTAGTTTGTAATTTCAGCCCATTTCTGGGCTCGCTCATATTTAGTAATGGATTCCTGTCCAGAATGAAATTCACTAATAACTTCTTCAACAAGGACTTGGATACCTGAATCAGAAAAATTTAATCGGCGCCGTTTTGGCACCACTGCCGGGCACTCGGTGTTGGGTGCAGCCTCCGACTTTTGCTATAGAAAAGAAATGGAGGGTGTTTATTTGAAAAGCAAATAGTCAGGTGCAATGATACATTGTGGGTCAACCCACCCCCTTAAAGAATGCATTTGTCAGACTCCAGCCTAGCTATCCAGCACATTCACCTTATTCTAAAAATGCTTGTTCTTTCTATATATACACACAACAGTCACTTATCAAACTGACCCCAAAAATTAGCCAAATTAACTGATTAATACTTTTGCAAATAATAACACTAGTCACTGTTGACTTGATTACATTGTTATTAACGTTGGAAACACAGTTAACTCATCTATCTCCCATTCCAAATTCTGAACAGGAACAAAACAGTGTAATTAGAAATGTAAGTTAAATGCAACATAAAGCCAGAAAGAGGATTAAGAGTATGCACTATATAGTGACTTTTTTTTAAAAAAAACACGAAAATAAGTGCCTAGATACATTTGCAGTAATCTGACCAACATTGCTATAATCTACTTAATAGTGTTTTTTGTGGGGGAAACCCATTAGCAGAGTGTTGCAGTAAATTTGATACTTTGCCTGTACATTTTGAGGGCAAGGCCACTCTTTGAAAGTTGCAAGCACAGTACAAGGTTGGGCCCTATTCTTAACCAAACATGTTGTATCTATTGCAACATATCACATCAAATAGTACTTACTGTAATATTTGTTTGTCCAAATTCTGGCAAAATATGCAATGAAAATCTTATTTTGCAACATAGTAGCCTGCCATGGCAAATTGCACATGAGCAGGATTGAAATAAAAGCCCACGTGGATTTAAATGCATGATTACATTAATAGGCCAGGTGTACTCTGTCTTCCTAATTGCAGAGCGCAGAGTACTCATCTCACCTTCGACGGCCGCCATGTTTTTGGATGGAGAGGCAACCATTACACACACAGGTGTCTGTAAGATCCGCGTGAGACGTGAGCACGCCCATACGTGCTCAGAGAACCAATCAGCGCACCAAATACTTCCATTTTGTGAGAGAGGAGAGCTGCAACATGAGGGCAGCAATATTTAGCAGGTGTAAATTGAGGACTCTGACCGAGGGCATGGATAACATGGATAACATGACACACTATCTGTGTCAGAGCAATGTGTTTCCTGTTTCTGGCTCCCTCTCCCTGTGTACTTGATTCCTGTGTTCCTGCTTCCTGTGTGTTCCTGCATTCTCCCAGACTCCTGTGTACCGACCTGGCTGCATCCTGACTATCCTTTGACTTATCCCTGGCACCGTGTATTGGACTGATTCCTGTGTACCGACTCAGCAGTGTTTCTGGCTATTCTCTGGACTCCTCCCTGGCACTGCATATTGGATCATCTCCTGTGTACCGACCCGGCTGTGTACCTGACTATCCTTGAACTCATCTCCAAATACTACGCATACGACAGATACCGTGCACCGAACCAGCTTCCGTTCCAGACCACCAGACCCTGGATTTCACGGTTAGTGTGCTTAATTACTTGCACCACCCTGTCATATATTCCGCTGTCTATCCATCACTTAGTACCTTTTCCTTACGTCAGTAGGCTAACCTGGGGGCCGTGACCTGCGGTTCTTTGGCAGCAAAACCCATCCTACCTTGCGGTAGTTCTTGGTGAAGACCGGGAGGCCATTAGACTCCGCGCCCTAGGTAAGCCTGCGAAAATACTGACTAAGGTATCTGAACCGTAACATAAGGTTACCTCGCAAGGAGTAATCCCTGCCCCGGAGGTGGCCTTACTACAGCATTTTCCCCCACAATTTCCTTTGCACGCTAGAAATGTGTTTTGTCACATCATGCAAGAGCATCCTTGGCACAAAACTGGAAGTCCCCAAGTTTCCCCTTGTTGAACAAAGTAATTGCTAAAGTACAATTTAGTTTCGATTTGGAAACAATGGGGATGACGTATTCATCCTCTCCTTCCTCACCTTTAATAAAGTGGTTTGCTTGGCATGTGTATACAACAGACGGTGAGGGGGCAAGGCTGGCCCAAGATGACTCGCTACTTCCCCTATGTAGTGTTGTAAGATGCTTTTGTATTATGTATTATTACTCTGCTATTGTGTAATGTGTTCCTCCCCACTATGTACCCCTCCTCCCCTTCTCTTTGTTTTGGTCTTCCCACCCCCACCCCTTCCTTTTTACTTTTCTGTACCCCTTAAATTTTGAATAAAAATACTATTGAAGTTAAAAATAACACCAACCAATTTATAATTCAAACATTAATTCAATATAAGTAAACATCAATAACACATAACCATTGCATGTCCACAGCATATAAAATACTCATTCACTGCAATTTATCAGATATCATAAACAAAACATCATAAATAAAACTACATCAGTGGATTGTGGGCATCAAGAGCCTAGAATTTATTGAAGTATAAGTGGCTAAGGAACTAAAAGATCTTATCATTGCTTTTTCAACCTGATTTCACATTGTCTGAGCTATTATCAGACTGCATTTTATACCTATGCTGGTTTTCAACTGACCCCTTTTTATTTTTTCTTCTATGTGGAGAGTGTGTAAAATTGACTTTCTGAGGAGTGCACCCCCAGGATTGAATAAATAGTTATCCTAGAAATAACTTACAAGCGCTTTAAGAGGTGGATTTTGCTATTATGTTTTATTTATGATATCGACAAATTGCAGTGGATGAGTATTTTATATGTTCTGGAAATGCAATGGTTATGTGTTATTGATATTTACTTATATTAAATTAATGTTTTAATTACAAATTGGTTAGTGTTTTGAAATAGTCAGAGAACAGTGCCTTTTATTTGTCCCCCTTTTTTTTCAATAATGGTTTTTATTAAAGCTTTTAATTACAGGGTACATACAAAAAAAGGAAAAAATACACACTTTAAAGAGCAAATGGGACAAGGGGGAAGGGAGGGGAAGAGGGGGAGGAGATAGGGAGGCAGTACAAATCAATACATATCAATAGCATCAAAAGAAAGTACAAATCCCAACATCTTAACAAATTACAGATTGTTGAATACGTAGCCTGGGTAGTCAGATATTACTGTGACGCATTGTGGGGTGGCCTCAAAGCGATTGACTAAACATGAAGTTTTGGAGAAATATTGATTCCAATCAAGCCATTTGATGTGCGGAGAGGAGGCAGAAGAGGTGTATGGTACTCCCATAGTTTCCATGTCACAGCTTAGCTGGACCTTAGAGATTATTTTAGCTATGGAGGGTAACATAGTTGATTTTCATGCTTGGGCTATCACCGCACGGGTCGCTATGAAAATATGACCTATGACATATCGTTCCCCTAATAAAACTTGTGGAGGAAAAAGGTGTAGAAGTGCTACTTCTGGAGTGTTAGGGATCGGAGTTTGGATAACCTTGAATACCAAGGTATATACCTCTGCCCAGAGGACACGTGCCACGGGGCAACTCCAGAAGACATGAAATATGTCCCCTATTTCCCCACATTCACGCCAACAGGCCCTTGTCTGGGCTAGACACATTTTATGCAATCTATCAGGGGTCATGTAAAGTCTGTGAAGCAGCTTATAGAGCATCTCTGTGTGGTTCAAACACCTTGACATTCAATGGGCACTCTGGTACATTCTGTCCCATTGATCTGGTTCAAATTCCCGGCCAAGATCTCTCTCCCAGGCTAATTGCGAGGGGGCCTTCACCGCCTGCTGACTTATGTTGAGGTGAGTGTACCAGAAGGAGATAGCTGCTTTGTTAGTTCCAATTGAGAGTCTGGAAAAGAAGAGGGTTGGAGGGTGTTGTAAGGGAGTGTCTTGTGTGCGCACTGAATGTAACCAATGCCTCACTTGGAGATATTTATAGAAATCTTGGTTAGGGATTTGGAATTTTTCCCTCAAATCAGACAAAGATAGTAGCGATGTGTCAGAGTGAAGCTCTTTGTCATTAGTAATGCACCTTGAACACCACAAGGATAGATTTAAATTAGGTATGAGCTTAGCTAAAGCAAGGAGGGAGAGATTAGAGGTAGGGAGGGAGATGAGATTAGATGTCTTTAGAAATTTGTCCCAAATTATAAGAGCATCACTCGTAAGACATGGTAGAGTGGCCTGAGTGGGTCTCCAGGACTTGGGAATCCAAAGAAGATCAGCCAATGGGAATGCATGATTAAGGCCTCTCTCCAGGTTAACCCAGGTTTTGTGGGAACCTGGAGGGGACCAATCTCGTAGCTGAGCTAAAATGGCTGCTTCCCGGTATTTTACCAGATTCAGTAAGGCAAGACCTCCTTCTTTTTTGGACGTGACATAGTAGTATGAGCGAGTTTAGGTGGTTTACTCTTCCAAACATAGGAGGTAAGTAGACTACCTAGTTTATCCATATAGATTTTGGGCAGCTTAAAAGGCAAAGTCCTAAATAGATACATCATTTTGGGTAAGAGGGACATTTTAAACGCGGCTATCCTGCCCAGCCAGGAGACCTCATGATATTGCCACGATTATGCTAAAGCGTTTAGTTGTACCAACAATGGAGTATAATTAGCCTTAATCAGGGAGTCTAGAAGGGGAGTGATCATAATCCCTAGATAGGGCATAGAAAGGGACCTCCAAGAATATGGATAGGTTGCCTTCAGTCGTACCAGGAGAGAATCCGCTATATTGATAGGGAAAACGTCTGTTTTGGACGTGTTCAGTTTGTAATAGGAAACTCTTCCGAATTTCTGTAGCAAGTCATGTAAGAGTGGCAGAGAGGTCTCCGGACTAGTCTCATATAGCAAAATGTCATCTGCAAATTGGCATAGTTTGTGAGTGGTTGCGGCTAAAGTGATGCCTGGAAGTTTAGGGTGTTGCCTAATTTGCTCAGCCAGGGGTTTAATAGCTAAAAGGAAAGTGAGAGGCGAAAGGGGGCAGCCCTGCCTAGTACTGTTGGAGAGTGTCAATTTATCTGATGTGAAACCATTGCTATAAACCGCTGTGGAGGGGCCCCTATACAAAGCTAATATAGATTAAAGTATTTCACCACAAAAACCAAACCGAGCAAGGACCTTCCCCATATAACCCCAATGGAGCCTATCGAAGGCCTTTTCCACGTCTAATGATAAGACTAACAATTCATGGTAATATTTATTGGCCTGTTCTATAATATTGATAGTTCTATGGGTATTGTCCGATGCTTGTCGACCGAGGACAAAGCCTACTTAATCTGGTTGGATCAAGGCTAGGATGAGGGGGCTAACCCTATTAACGATCACTTTGGCATAGATTTTTATATCTGTATTAAGAAGGGCAATTGGTCTATAATTCTGGCATTGGGTTGGGCCCTTGCCCGGCTTGGGAACCGTGACAATACGTGATTCTAGCATCTCTGACGGAAAATTCCCCTGGTGAGTGCCTGCATTATATAACTGTTCTAAGAGTGAAGTGAGTTCAGTCTGAAATGTGGCATAAAAATTGTTAATGAATCCATCTGGTCCCAGAGCTTTATCTTTAGGAAGGGATTTTATAATATGCACAATCTCGGACTGTGTCCAATGGGCATTCAGAGAGGTTAAAGAGTCAGCGTCCAGAGATGGTAGTTTTAACTCACTTAAAAACTCTTCAATCAGAATTGAAGTCGATTGGGGAGAGGAGTCGCAGTCACAGAGATTATACAATTCAGAATAGTAGGCCGCAAATTTATTAGCTATATCCCGCGGATTAGATGTTCTAATACCCGATTCATCAGTTAAATATTTAATACGGTTTTGAGCCCTCTGGCCTTGCAGCTTTCTAGCAAGCAGTCTCCCTGCTCTATTTCCTGATACATAATATTTCTGGTGTAGTCTACTTAAGGCCTGTTGGGTGCGGAGGAGTAATAGTTTTTGCAATTGATTCCTGGTTTGAGATAGACAGGCCTTAAGGTCTTCTGAGGGATGGGTTTTATTTTGAGACTCAAGAGAGGACACCTCCACCTCCAACCTCATCTGGTTACTAAGAGACGCCCGCTTAAGTCTGGCTCCAGTCTGAATGGTATCTTATGGTATTATTGCGTCAGTGATAGTAGCAGTTGTAGCGAGCACTTTAGATGAGGATTAGGCTCTCAATCATGAGCTAAATGATAGGGCTGGAAGACAACTTGTATGCCCTTTCAGTAAGCTCCACGCTGGCACATATATATATACTTATTTATCCCCAGGGAACCTGGTTGAGATTTGGGTCGCGCAGTGCAGGCGCTCCAAATGGAGCACAGCTGTGCACTGACCTGAGAGGGGCACTGAACAAGGACCACAGCGGGAGGTAGGTGTGGGTCTGAACTCTGGCCCGAGCACCACCCGCAAACCATTTGTCCCCCTTTTTAACTATGGATCAAACATGCAAATTTCACATAGATAAGGCCATGGTCAGGACTCGAATTCCTGACCCCAGTGCTGTGAGACCAAAGTGCTAACCACTAGGCCACAGAGATAATCCACATCCCTACACCAAAAGCAATAATTTGTTACAGGTCATGTGAAGTGCTTTGTGTCTATCATGTTTATCTCCTTTCTTTTGTAGTAGTTAATATTTGTCTCTCCTGGCAATGAGAAGTTTATTTAAAATATCTGATCACATGATTATCATACTACTATCTTTTATTAAGCTGTTGTTTATTTGAACAATACCCTGATTTTTTGGACATGTTTCCAACAGACCGGGCATGTAGGGAATGGCTTCAACGCCAGGAACGCCGGCAGCCGGTGGTGATGGAGAAGTAGGATGAAGAGGAGGAGGTGCCTTACACCAGGGAGAATGAGGAGGAGGTGCCTGACACCAGGGAGGAGGAGGAGGAGGTGCCAGACACCATGGAGGAGGATGAGGAAGTGCCGGACAACAGGGAGGAGGCTGACCAGGAGGAGGAGAGGCCAGAGGTGGTTGCGGCGGGCAGCCAAGTGGCGGAGGCTTTGGGAGATAGTAAGTATTTGCATTAAATGCTAGACATAATTGGATAACATTGAGATGTCCATTATACTTGTAAATAATCCCTGCTGTTACACATGTTAAATACAAGTGGACATAAATGTCAGAGGTTTCAATCATAATGGTCCTACAATTTTTTTTTTAAAAAAATAGTAAAAACACGGCCAGAGGCAGCTAAACACATGGCCACGCAGGGCAGGTCCCACACGAGCAGAGGGGCCTGATAGGTTTGTCAACTTGTCAGTATATTATTCTATTGATTTTTAATGCAATTATAAACCAATTCGATTGCAATAAAGCAAGCTAAAGTTTTGTTTGAGCACTTGTTTAATAAATAAAATAAGTATGAGCTGAATTTTCGTGATATTTTTTTTTTACTTCTCTGAGTGATTGTGTAGGTAGGGCCCCAGTGTAGTGCTTTTGCCCTGGGGCCTATAATGCTGTTAAGACGACCCTGTCCACGCCCCTCTCCCATGGGCACACCAAGATTTTGTATATCTCTAAAAATGCTACACAAAAGCATTATCAATCTCTACTGGGCGGCCAAATGCATTTGTAGCAAGAGCCCTAATAGTTTAAAGTTATGTAACAGTACACATCTTTAGTAAGTCCTGTCTGCTTGTAAAATTAGTGGACCTGTTTGTTTCTTTATTTGTTTTACAGCATACGTTGAGCAAGCTTGGCGGTTGCCAGCCCTCCCCCAATTGGCCGCACAACTACAGCTCGATATTGAGCGGTATTTAAAAAAAAATGAAAAAAATCAAAACATTTTTTTAAAAAAGTACTAATAAAACAGTACGTAAAAAAATATGGGCAAGGGCCTATTTAAATTTGTAAATAGTTTATTGTTAAATATTTGTAAATAGTTATTTTTTTGTGCTTATTCCTAAAAAAACAAAGTTACGAAATAAAAAGATTGGTGTGTGTGTCTTTATTAATATAAAGAATGGATATGGATTCCAAAAAGACTAACATTTAAGCGGCAGATTTTTGTCACAAGTCCATTATCGTTGCAACATTTATATAGCCCTACTAATTGTGTCTCTCAGCAACTGAAGATACACAATGTATTTTGTGTATTTTGTAAGGAAATCCACACAAACATGGGAATAACAGTAACTCCATACACATAAGGCAATGGTCAGGAATCCAACTCAGGACACCAGCACAGGGAGTCAGAGGTGCTAAAGAATAAGCCACGATGCAGAACCAGCGTTTGCTATAGTATTTTGCAAGACAAGAAGATGTTGAAATCGCATCCAAGCACAAGCAGTAGCTAAAGAAAAAAGGTTTGCATTTGCTATTTCCATGTGAGCAAAAGGAACATGTGCCCTCCACCACCAATCCACCCCTCCAACAGCTAAGCCATCCGTAGTAATAGTAGACACATAAATAATGTGCCCTGGGCAGAGCTGGATTTAGACCTCATGGGGCCCTAGGCAAGATATTGGTTTGGAGGCCCCCCTGAAACAATCCATAGCACTATATTTTAGCGTAGCATACACTCCTATAGTTAAGTAGAAGGGTAAACTATGTGCGGCCCCTCATTATTGTCCCTCTCATCACACTGTGCCCTCTCTGCCCAGCACCTTTACACATACCCTCTCTGTGCCCAGCACCTTCACACATGCCTCCTCTCTGTGCCAAGCACCTTCACACATGCCCCCTCTCTGTCCAGCACCTTCACACATGCCCCCTCTCTGCCCAGCACTTTCACACATGCCCCCTCACTGCCCAGCACCTTTGCCCCCTCTCAGCTCAGCACCTTCACACATGCCCCCTCTTTGTGCCCGCCACCTTCACACATTCCCCCTCTCTGTGCCCAGCACTTCACACATGCCCCCTCTCTGTGCCCAGCACCTTCACACATGCCCCCTCTTACACTGCAGCTTCAATCTCACACACACTAGCTCTCCATCACAGTACCCCTTCCTCTTACCTTTTCTACATGAGTGACTCCAGGAACACAGAAATGCTGCAGCTCCTTCACACTGACTACCATAGAGTTCCAGCAGCCCGCCTAACACTGTGTACCATGTGACCACTGCCACTTGACCCTGTGATGTCAGAGTGGCCTGGTAAGATAGCTAAGCTTAAGCAGCCCATCCCCCGACTCGCGGCAATCGATCCTTGCGAGTCGGGGGAGGGGCCGCAATTTTTTTGCCCCCCCCCATCTGGGCCCCCTGAGAGCCGCTAGACCCTAGGCAGGTGCCTAGGTTGCCTAGCGGTAAACCGGCCCTGGCCCTGGGGGCAAGATTCATTAAAAAAGGTATATTGCAAATGCCATAGACAATTAACTAGTTCCACAAATCATGTGCCATTGTAGTGATAGTCCAAGGTTAACTTTAAGTGTCAGAGCAAAGCCAGTCACACATTGAAGAGAAAATCCAAACTGTACACAGATGAGTCCATTTTTGGGAGTTGAACACATGACCTCATTGCTGTAAGGCAGAAGTGCAACTGCTGGAAACCACCATGCACTCGACTGTGGTGAGCATTCTGTTAGGGTAAAGCTGAGTACATCACATAACCTGTAAGCTGTAGATCCAGATTAAACTAGTTTTGCAGCAATGTTGCATTTCTTCAAGGAGCTTGTTCCCTCCAAATACACCCACTCCCTCCCCCCTCTTAGGCCATTCGTAGTAATAAATTTCAAATGTGGTCCATGCCGCTCTATGAAAGTTCAAACATTGACATTGTCAGCTATGAAAAAAGGAACTTGCCATAATAAAGTTGCATTAGAGTGGTAGATACATGTTAAATATGAGGGCAGATTTGACATTGTGGTTGAGCGTGTAGAGCAAAGTTTTAAAAAAACAAAGAAAAATTGGGCAAGTCCCTGAGGTGTTTCTTAGATGAATGATTAAAGTCCACTATCTGCACACAACAGTTATGGGTATGCTTGGTATTTGAACTCATGCCTGCAGTTTTGTGAGTCCAAAGTGCTAACCACTGAGCTACCTTTGAGAATCCTATTTTGTATGTAATTTGTCTGAATAATGAAGAGTACTATTAACGATCACTTTCCTGTGTAGCACGCATACTGTATTGTTGCACTTCTCCCTGTTTTTTCAATTTGCAGTTTGTTTTACTGGTTAGCTACCCCACTTTCCAAAAAGACAGTCATGATTTCTAATCCAGACACACACCCTTTATCTGTGTGGAGGTTGTATGCACTCTACTATGTGTGTGTGTGTTTGTGTGTGTGTGTCGCTTATGGAAGAGTATGCTATGCATTTTCATAACGACCCAGATCGAATTATACAACTACATACATTTTCAGAGATCCTTTATTCATGTGATTTTAATCGAGCAATGTACATGCATTTTGCATTCTATACGGCCACTTGAACTCCAAGACACACAAAGCCCTTCAGCAATCTGTCTTTTAGGGATAAGTGTGGATTAGAGTATGCTACGCAAATGACAATGCGGAAAGATACGTATCCATACCTTAATGAATCAGGCCCAATATTTGTATTTATTGCATAATACTGTACATTTGCTAGTTGCCCTGTACATCATAGAATGACAAGCACTAATTTCAAAAGGAATTAGCCAATTCACACTTCTTCATATATATAGACATTAGCAATAACAGTATAGAGCAAAACAGGATATAATTACTTTGAACAAGCACGCCTTACCCGTTTTAAAGTTGTTATTGCATTTACTACCCATACATATTATAACTTTTATTTTTAACATTCCATAAAACAATTAAACAATTTGCTTACATGATGTTTTTAACCTCAATTTTGATTTCCATCCATTAACTAACAGCAATTGTGGCTCAGGTCCCCTAATTATTATTTTACAGAGACATTCATAGTGGTGAAGGTTTTCAGGCACACATTTTTTTAAAATCAGATGATGAATAGAAATATCATTCCTTGCAACAAGCATTATAATTATACCATCATTGAAAATTATTCCATTCTCCTTCCATAGATCATCTTTTTGAAATTCTGTACTGACATTTTCACCTGCTGAACATTTCCAATCATCCCAATTTTACAAAGTAAAAATGACTTCAATAGCTAATTTTATCTGAATATAAAATGAATGTCTAAAATTCAGACAGAACACAAACATGAATGTTTTATTAATTTCAACCTTACTGATCCCAATGTGTTCAAATATATAGCCAACTGTCTTCCTATATGAAATGTTCAGTGTATTAAGAAACCAAACATAAAATGAGCTGTTTAAAGTACTATCTTCATTAGGCAAGAATATGTCTAATTTTTACTTGGGGATTAAGTCCAGAATATATTTTTTTCTAAAAATGGAACTTGTAATTTTATTATGTGTATTAATTAAAGTGTTATACATAGATGTACTTTATATTTTATTGTATTAACTTTGCAATTAACATAATATAAATTACTATTTTTCATATCATGAAACCTTTAATACTTAGCACAGTCTCTGTGCTTCTGCATGCTGTTAAACATGATTAAAAAGGCAAATTTCTTGCTAGATTCATAGATCATCACAATATTACATTATTAAACAAAAGTAGGAAGAAATGTATTCATATGGACCCAACCAGACAGAAAGAGATTCACAAGCTCCACACAAGTTTTGACCACCAATATTAACATTCAGGGCCTTATTTAGTTAGGAGCAAAGCAAAGAAAATGAGCAACTTTGCCGTTGGCAAAACCATGTTGCATTAAACGGGGAGGTAAATTTAAAATGTGGGACATATTTATAGTTGGGATATTGCAAGTCAAAGATCAACTTTTATTTTAGCTATCAATTATTTGTGTGCTACATGATAAAACAGTCAGTATTTACCTTGTGTGCAAAAAAATAAGTCATTTTGCTCCCCTTGCATTGTAATATGGTTTATCCATGTGTAAAGTTGCTCCTTTTTGAGTCTTTTTGAGTCTCAGTTTAGGTTGTCCTTTTGTATTTGTTGCAGCTCAGTGATTACTCTATATTAGTAAAGATCAACCACAGTAAGAAATTGCTGAGGGCATGGACTGAAAGACTGAATCAAATAAAAAAGTAAAATGTATTTGATCCGAGCACAGCTAAAATAAGTATGAAGATAAATGTGCTTAGTGATTATTATCAATTTGTAAAAAAAAATCTTGGTAACATTCCCTGACAAAGCAGGACAAATATTCACGGTCGAGCGTATATGGCCCATATGTTCCTTGATGAATTTAGTTACGTGATATTACAACCAGCGCATGTAGCAGTATGTTATTATTTGCCATACTATCTAATTCACTTGAATATGTACATTTGACATGCATTTGTATTGCCGTTTAACAGAGTAACGCACAGGCGTGCAATTGCAATTCCTTCTTTAGAATCATGTTTTATTATAGGAATTATTATCAGAAATATTATACTAACCCTGCTTATTAACCCTTTGTCTGATGCAGTATGTATGCTGTTTTTATGATATAGCATGATATGAAAGAGCATATACAATATACCACAAATGTACATTAGTACATATTTTCTTTACAAAAATAAAACACGCACACATAATTGTTTTTTAAACAAGTAACTTTTTTATAAATAAATTGTTCTAATAATTTTAAATAACACAAAATCAAATTTAACTCTCAAAGTAAAATATTTTTTTTGCAAGGTGTTAACTTTTTTTTTTATTTGGTATTTATTGATTTTGTGGACGAAGAAATGTGTGTGTGGTATTTGGCACCTGGAAAAAAAAGCATTTTACAATCATAATCTTATAACAGTTTGAAAACAAATCTTAGCTGTATGGGTGAAGTTTGTTCACACATTTTCCAAACTCAGCAGAGTTCAGAGGTGGTACATTAAGTGAAAATATCTGCAAAGGTTAATGTTAATTTGAACACTGTAGAAGCCAGAGGACTGCATTTTGGAGGCATATGCAAATATATTGGAGGTGGCAGATTGAATGGCAACAAACTTTTATTAGGCCCCTAATGTCAGGCACCTGTGGAATGGCAAATTTTGCCTAGCCCTAGAAAAAGGCATATTTAGTATAGAAAAGCTTTCTGAGGTCTACAGTTTTTTGCAAAGTAAAATAATTAATATTCTACGAAGGAAAGTAGTTGAAAAAATGTGAGTACTTGTGGGGATCCAACATGTTTCATTGATATGGTCAGACATGCTCAGGGATTACCGTTAATGTGTTCCTTGCTTATTTTGAGGAAGTGGAGGGGTGGGGGTGTGGTGGACCTCCATGATTGGTGGATGGAGTGGATGGTTATGATAGGAGGAGATGAGGCAGAGAGTTGCCATGGAGATAAGGACAAGTATTGGAGGGAGTGAAAGTGTGTGTGAGTGTCAGGATTCCCAATATACAGACCACATAGAGTAGTGTAAATCAAACAGAGTGTCTTTATTTTAAACGCCGGTCTCACAGGTAAAAATGAGCTGCAGTAAATAGTAAGGCAATTAGCACAAGTACATAGAAAGGGTATAAACAGGAAATCAGGGTCACCAGGTTAGCTGAGGAACAGGACTACTGGATACCAGTCACTGTAGGATGCTGCAGGTACAGGTAGTCAGGATTACCATGTTTAGCTGGGAAGCTGGAGACACTGCATAACAGATACCGTAGGTTAACTGCAGATACTGGATATGAGTATTATCAGGTTTAGCAGGGAACCTGGAGATGCTGAATATCAGACACGATTGCTTAACTGCAGTTACAGGTTTGTTATGATAACCAGGTTTCGCAGGAAAGCTGGGTAACTGGGCAGGACAGGTTAGCTGCAGGTACAGGTTTGTCAGGATAGCCAGGTTTAGCTGAAGAGCTAGAGACCAGACATAATGGGGTAACTGCAGGCACAGGATCAGACAATAGGAAAGACATTCAAGTCAGGGTCAAATGCATGTAGATCCACAGTAATACCAAGCAAAAGGCAGGAGTAAAGTCAAAGAAGGCCAAGGCGTAGCTTGCAAGCAAAGGTGCAAAACGTTGGAACAACCAGAAGTCAGATAATCAGGACGAGACCACAAGAGTATCTCAGAGAGACCATCAGTAATGAAAATGTTTAACTGATCCAGCTTGCAGGAAAAGATTGTCTTGTAAAGGCCAGACACAGCTGATCATGATCTACAGCCCATGATGAGAATTTATCCCCTTGCAGGAAGGATCTAATATAGGCAGAGCAGCATCCGCAGAAGATGCTGTACAGCAGACAGTGGCATATCATGACAGTACCCCCCACCCTCTTAGTATTAGTCAAAAAAGTCATAGGGCCTGAGTCATTAAGGAGAGCAAAGCATAATAAAGGAGTATCTTTGCACCTAGGAAAAACCATGTTGCATTGGATGGGAAGGTAAATTTAAAATGTGATGACAGATTTATAATTGGCATAGGGCATGGCCTAGATCAAATCTAACTTTCACTTTAAAAATAAAGCTATCAAGTATTTTTGTGCTACATGAAAAAACAGCCAGTATTTAACTTATGTGCAAAATAATAAACTAAATTACACCCCTTGCATTGTAACATGGTTTGTCCAGGAGCCACCTTACCTTTTCTTTTGCTTTGCTCACCTTAATGGGTCAGGCCCATAGTCTAGAATTGGGCAAGTGGCTGAGAATTCATCTCCTAATTCCACGGGATATCTAAAGGGTGGAAAGTGTGAGGAAACAGCTCCCGAGGGAAACAGAGATCCAAAAGCCCCTCTTCTCTTCACTTTCCTTTTAAAAGTCTTTTTGAGAATAAAGGACTGCTCAAATTGGATAGAACATGAAGGCAATTCCAATAATTGGGTAACTGGGGAAATTGAAGATGGCACAGATGAACAACAGGTTGGATCTGCAAGTGATAGTGTATCAAAAAAGGTTGTAAATTAGAATGGGATATCTATTCTCAAGAACGGAATTTGTCCATTCCAAAGCTTTCCCTTGCACAACAAGAGGAATACTTGCTTATTTTGGTTATTGACAAGATCTGGTACTAATGGAAAAAAAGCTGAACAAAACTTTATATGGGCAATACATTGTCCTATGTCCCCATCGAAGGTAGGTGGCTGGATTTCTGGAACAGGTAATGAATCAGCAATCCGGCAACTTTGGATGATGGGGTAGTAGGAGTCATGGACTCAGAATTGGATTTCTTTAGCTTGGGAACCATACTGGAAAAAGAGGTGACAGATACAACAGGAGTTTTGGCTATCCTAGAACTGGAGTTATTATCTGGACCAGCTGATTTAGAGTTCCTGATTGGGAGGCAGAACAAGGGTTCCCAACTGGGACAGTACAGTAGGAGCGATTGAGCTTGGATGGAGTAGATAGCTCTCATTCAGACTGAGCACACATCTCTTGTGACTCGGCAAAAGCACATATGTCTGGGAACTCAAACAGAGGACCCCACCTGAGAGGCTGGGACTGGGGACTGGGCACAGAACTCGGAAAGCTTCAATTGAAGATATATACCAGAAGGCCAAGATGGGAACACTGAGCAGAAGGCCGAGACTGGGCACACAACTCAGATAGCCCGAACTGGGAACACAACTGGGAAAAAGCAACACTATGAGGCACCTTTGACTGAGCGGCACTATGAGACACCTTTGATCAAGCAGCACTATGAGGTACTTCTGACCGAGTGGCACTTAAGGCACCTCTGACCAAACAGAGCCATGAGGCATCTCTGGCTGAATGGTACAGTGAAGCTACTCCAGCTGAATATTACTGTGAGGAAACTCTGGCTGAACAGAGCTGTGAGGCAACTCAGGTTTAACTCACTGGAGGGACAGAAACTTCAATAGACCTGACTGGAAGGACAAAACCCTCACTGGAGCTGAATAAAGGGCCAGAACCCTTACAGGAGCTAGCTGGAGGTACAGAAACCTCCCTCGATCAGGCTGGAGGGACAGTACCCTCTCTCGAGCAGGCTGGAAATGTAGCTGTCCTTGAAGCTGGTTTAGAAAGCAATTCCAAATTGTATTGGTTTTAAGAGTCCAGAGAACCCTTGGGGTAACTGGGAGGTGACTTGGGTCTGAGCAGCGGGCATTGCACCAGAAAGTGTTCTGGAGTGGCACAGTAGAGACACAGGTGGTTAATTCTTCTGTTCCTGCATTCCTCCTTAGGCAAAGCAAGACATGGTTGACATATGGACCTGAAATCCACAATGGCAGTAGCCACATGCATTTGAGGAGCTGCGAAACAGAGAGTTTTCTTTTATAATGGAGTGAAGAATCTGGAGGGGGTATTGTGGCCTTATTGTTCTCACTGCCAGAAAAAATAGATGTTCCAGAACTGGTATTCAAGCAGTAATCACACAGGATGGAAACAGGCAGCTGTTTAAGAATCTCTTGCAATAAGTAGACGCCTGTATCATTTGAGAACGGAATTGTAAAATGTCAATTTGAAGCATTTGAAAATAAGGATTTCAGATATTGTCTCAGGGATATCAACCATTGAGTTTGTGATCCAAAACACTAGCAACCCTAGTTCAAGAGCAAGAAGTGCTTCATCTGCTGGCTCTATTCTTTTGGCCAGTTCAAAGTGTCAGGATTCACAATATAAAGATCATGGAGCGGAGTGTAAATGAACAGAGTATCTTTCTTTTAAACATAGGTCAAATGACATGCAGTAAATAGTAAAGCAGTTAGCAAAAGTCCAAAGAAACAGTAGAAACAGGACACCAGGATTACCAGGTTATCTGAGGAACAGGAGTACTGTATACCAGGCACAGTCGGATAGCTGCAGGTACAGCTAGTCAGGAAAACCAGTTTTAGCTGGAAAGTTGAAGACATTGGATACCAGGTACCGAAGGTTAACTGCAACTACTGGATATCATGATAACCAGGTTTAACTATGAAGTTGGAGATGCTGGAAACCAAGTACAGTAGGATAGCTGCCGATACATAATAGCAGGATTACTAGATTTAGCTGGGAAGATGGAGATGCTGAAAATCAGGCATGATAGGCTAACTGTAGTTACAGGTAGTCAGGACAACCAGGTTTACCTGGAAAGCTGGAGATGCTGAATATTAGGCACAATAGATTAACTGCAGGAACAGGTTTGTCAGGATAGCAAGGTTTAGCTGGGAAGCGGGAAACACTGGATACAGGCGCGCAAAATTAACTGAAGGTACAAGTTTGTTGGGATAATCAGATTTAACTGGGATAAATAGCTAATATCAGTGCAACAGTCTAGTGTCATTTAGAAATCCTTGGTGCTACTGTAAGTAGAGAACGCCAGTCTCATGATACAAATATAAACCAAGTGACCTTTAGTGCACAGTATGGATTATACTAAGTACAGCATGAATTATATGAAAACAAGCAAAATGATGTAATCCTACAAGCATATAAAGTGAAACAATGGATGTCTCAATTAAATGTTTATTAAAACAGTTCAACATACGCTTCCGTCGTATCCGCCATGTTCAATGGATATGGTCCGAATAACCAATTTATTTGCAGTATTATGTGCTCATAGTGTTACTAACAGACGGTCGTCCCTCAGACATGAGAATGTCCATACATGGAAAAAAGAAAAGGCAAATGTCTCTATCAAAGTATAAATCCCCAATCAATAGTATAATAACCACTTACATTAAGGTGAGTTGTATAGTGCTTCCCAATCTCTCAGAGCACTTTAACCTACGTTGAAACCTTTGTAGGTCTATAGTTTTCCTTCATCCACATAATAGCTCCTTATGAAACACAGTGAACATGATACTAAGAAATGTCCAATATAGTGGAATTGAAGGTGACAGCATCTACAGATGAACTGTAACATCACTGAATACAGAAGAGCCTACTGCCCTGCGTGACTGCATCACACTAGGTAAGGACATTTCGCACATTTCTTTCCCTGTCTCCATGTCTTTCTTTCAACCTTTACTGTGTTTTTCCCCACTCTGGCTTCTTTTTATGCAGAAAAAAATCTGTTTCTCATAACACTTTTCTCCCCCTCACACTTTCTAGGTGTCAGATTCACCTTTCTCCAGATGCCAACCATGCCTCATCACTGAAGACAGAAGAGCCACAGCTTGTATCATTGAAGACAAAAGAACCTCAGCTTACTTAATTGAAGACAGAAGAGCCTACTGCCCTGTGTGACTGCACCACATCAGGTAAGGACATATCACACCACACATTTCTCTGTCTCTCTCCGCGTCCTTTTTTTCCCAATTTCTACTGTGTGTTTCCCCACTCTGGTTTTTCCAAATCTTAATTGTTTTTATTGCTCTTTCTTACCTCTCCCTCTCAGTCCTGCTCCAATCTTTTGCTACATCTTTGTAACAAATGAATTAGGTAGCAATTTATATTTTTCAATACATTTTTTACAGATGTTTTAGAATAATCATCACTGTGAAAGCAACCAGTGTCCTCAAAGAAAATATCATCATCAAGATAATCACCATCATGAAGTTATATTGCGCCAATATTTCATCAGCTCTGTACAGACATCTCCATCACATCTGTCCTTTGACCATTGGAGCTTACAGTCAAAATTACCTAACCGAGACACAAAAAGAAAGACTAAGTTCAATTTGAGACCAGCCTATTTAACTTCTCTTAGGGTTTTACATGGGTGGGGAACGCAATAGCGATGACCACCTTCCCGACATGAGTAACTGCTACAAAAGAATGCCAATTGCTCTAATTTAGACAAGTAGGAAATAGCAACTTGCAGAAAAAGTGACAGCTATTCCTGCAACCCTGCTATCAACCCTGACTGTAGAACAATCTGGCACTGAGAGTAGCGTCACTTCATATAGCGACAGTTACATTGCAAGTATTAAGGGGGCAATGCAAGGATCCAGCAGCTCTATAATGTTAAACACTTTGTAAAAAACATTATAGAGCCAACAGGTCTTTGGATTGCCCATTTAATACAATCAATCGAGCTGCTTTCCAGCAATCGGTGAAGAGGAGGAGACTTGCTGGCGTACCTGCACAGGCCACATCCATCAATGAGATCAATGTCCTTGAAAATTTTAAAGAAATTGATGGAGAGCAATTTCTGGAACAGGACAGCACTTTTAGAATTGAACTGATCTTACACTTTGCAAATTTGTAGAAACTGCAGGAAGCCTCATATTTGGTCATGGATGGCACCTTCAAAACCTGCCCAACAATATTTTGTCAGATCTACACCATACATGCTGTGGTGGGTACAGATGAAGACTCCTGACATTTTGTGCCACTGGTTTATGGATTACTTTCGAGCAAAAGCCAGGAGTACTATGAAAAGTTTTTACAAGACCTACAGGAGTATGCAATGGAATTTGACATCGACCTGGCACTGCAATATATCCTGACAGATTTTGAGATTGCTGCTATCAATGCCACCTAGCGAGAATTCCGAAACTGCACTCATCAATGTTGCTTGTTTCTTTTGGGTCAGAGCATTTGCAAAACCATCCAGACAGCCGGATTATCTCAGCTGTATGGCATGGACAACAGTTTTGCACTCATGATGAGGCATTTGCAAGCTCTGGCATTTCTGCCAGTGAACGAGATCCTGGCTGCTTTTGAAGAGGTCAAAAGACATTTACCAGAAAATGCAGAAGGACTGGTGAAATATTTTGAGGAAAGCTATGTGCTGGGAAGATGTTACAAATGAACCTGGAACCAATCTATATGAACACCACTGTTTTTCCTGCAAGCATTTGATCGGTGCATGAAAATAACAGTTTGGGCATCCCAAGAACAGATAATATTGTATGGTTGGCACCAGCGGTGAAACAGTATATTGGGTGAGAAGAAGTTAGGAGTCTACAACCTGATCACCTACTTCATCAAAGAACAGAACATGACAAAATTCCAAATAGAGAAGGTGACTGCCAACACTAGAAGGACACCACCAAGGAACAGAAAGCAAGGGAAACTGCCTTTGTCTGATGCAGGTTTGTAAAGCAAACTGTGTACCTGATGACCTTTTTAAGAGGGATAGCGTACAACTTATAAATTAGTTGTACTGGATAGTGATTGACAATTGAAATGTTCATGACTAAACTTTAACAAAATAAGAATGTGTCGGTGTCTGACTGTAAATGGGTGTGTGAAGCTTCCTTCCCACAAATTGCTGGTATGTTAGCACTTTCAGCAATGTCTGACCATGGGCAATGTTGACTGTTGCGTTAGAACTAGAGATGGTCACTGACCCCCGTGTTTTGGTTTTGGATTCGGTTTTGGATCTGGATTACCGTCGTGTTTTGGTTTTGGTTTTGCAAAACCGCCATTGCGTGTTTTGGTTTTGGTTTTGGTTTTGTTTGGTTTTGTTTTGCTTTTTTTTTTGGGAAAATCCATGTTTTTGGGCCTAAATTAACCCAATTTAGTGCTCCAACTGTTTTAGAGACAAGTAATCTAATTGTTGAGGTAATAAATCATCCAAAAAAACAGTTTAATTCTTCGTTGGTAGGCCTATTCTACACACAAAACAGATTGTCTTCCTCTCCATCTATGCATATTGGCAATGCAGCCATCGTCTTTGAATGTATATTACACCCTACACTTATAGTTAAATATGTAAAGAAATGGAAAAAGCCAGTTTGGTTTCTGTCTCTCAAGGCCCCCCTCCACTTGTATAAAATACCAAAAAATTCAGCCATTATAGACTGTACAATATTAATTGACATGGAGAAAGCCAGTTTGGTTTCTGTCTCTCTAGGCCCCCCTCCACTTGTATAAAATACTAAAAAATTCAGCCATTATAGACTGTACAATATTAATTGACATGGAGAAAGACAGTTTGGGGTCACTCTGTCTCTCTAGGCCCCCTCCACTTGTATAAAATACCAAAAAATTCAGCCATTATAGACTGTACAATATTAATTGACATGGAAAAAGCCAGTTTGGTTTCTGTCTCTCTAGGCCCCCCTCCACTTGTATAAAATACCCAAAAATTCAGCCATTATAGACTGTACAATATTATGAAAAATGGACAAAGCCAGTTTAGGGTCACTCTGTCTATGACACCCTACCCTTAAGGATAAATTGCCCTAACAGCAGCCTTTCAAGATGGTATGTGATATGGAAATGCCACAAGTCCCTTTCCTCTTTGGGGGTAGATTGCACCCGACACTTACATAGAAAGTTTTAAAAAGATGTTATCGGCATCATCTTCAGCTTAATCCTCACCCTCATCAGTGTGTACGTCATCATCACAGACTATCAATTCATCGCCGCTTGAATCCGCCATTAGAGAACAGTCAGTGCTTGGATGTCTTGGATGGTGAAGGCCTTCCTCGTGGAAGATGTAGTTCATTTTTATAAAGATCATTTTCTCCACATTTTTGGGAAGTAACCTTCTACGGCGATCACTGACTAAGTTCCCTGCTGTGCTGAACACTCGTTCAGAGTACACACTGGAGGGTGGGCAGCTTAGGTATTGCAAAGCAAGTTTGTACATGGGTTTCCAAATGGCCTGCTTTTCTTCCCAGTAAGGAAAGGGACTGTCTGACATTTCCATATCAACTACCTCTTGAAAGTAATCCTCCACCATCCTTTGCATGTTTATACTCATATTGGATGGAGTTATGGGCAAAGTGACACATTTTTTTGAAAAATCCTTCAAACCAGCCCAGATGTTAAATTGTTCTGGTCTGCCCCCTGTTTCTTCCCTGCTTCTTTTTTGGAAATTTAATTTTTTACGAGCAACAGCTTGAGAAAGTGAAGGAGGACACGTCGTCAAGCCGAGGCCCAGTTCAGCGGCCAACTTGCTGAGCAATAGCTCCTTGCAAAAGTTCACATCTCGCTCATTTACAAGTAAAGACTCAATGTAGGTTTTAAACCTTGGATCAAGCACAGTGGCCAAAACGTACTGATCCGAGTTCAAGATCTTAATAACTCGAGGATCATTGTGAAGCGAATTAAGTACTTGATCGACAAGGCCAACATACTTCGTGAATTGCTTGCTTTCAGCTCCTCCTTCAATTTCTCAAGCTGCTTTTCCAATAGTCTAATTAAAGGAATGACTTGGCTCAAACTAGCAGAGTCTGCACTGACCTCACATGTCACAACTTCAAATGGTTTCAGCACCTTGCACAGCACTGAAAGGATTCCCCACTGTGCAAGAGTGAAATACATCCCCCCTCCTTTCCCAATGTCATGACTTGTGCAATATGCTTGGATGGCTTTGCGCTGTTCCTCCATCCTCTGAAGCATGTACAGGGTGGAATTCCACCGAGTTACCACCTCTTGCTTAAGTTGATGGCAGGGCAAGTTAAACTGCTCTTGGAGCTGCTGTAATCTCCTACATGCTGTGGCTGAATGCCTGAAATGGCCTGAAATTTTACGGGCCACCGAAAGCATCTCCTGCACCTCACGGTTATTTCGTAGGAAGTTCTGTACCACCAAGTTGATGGTGTGAGCAAAACAGGGAATATGTTGGAAATCACCCAGCTGTAATGCTCGCACTATATTGTTGGCGTTATCTGAAATGACATACCCTGGGGAGAGTCCGAGTGGTATAAGCCATGCATCAATCACATCTCTCAGTTTGCGTAACAAATTGTCAGCCATATGCCTGTTAGTGAAGCCGGTGATACAAAGAGTGGCCTGCCTGTGACAAATGTTACGTAGTGGTGTACATGCTGCTGCTGTTCCTGCTGGTGAAGGTGAATGACCAACCCAGTGGGCTGTCACAGTCATATAGTCTTTGGTTTGGCCACTTCCACTTGTCCACATATCTGTGGTTAAGTGAACAGTATGCAGAATGGCATTTTTCAGCGCAATCTCTACATTTTTAGACACTTTTTGGTATAGTTGTGGAATAGCTTTACGGGAGAAATGGTGTCGCGATGGAATTCTGTAACGCGGACACAAAACCTCAATTAACTGTGAAAAACCAGCTGCGTTTATTGTGGAGATTGGACGCAGATCTAACACTAACATTGCAGCCATGGCGTCTGTGATTCGCTTGGCGACTGGGTGACTGCTGTCATATTTGCTTCCCCTCGCAAATGATTGTTTCACAGTTAATTGCTGAAATGTAGGACTGCTCATTTTATTAACCTGCCTCTGGGATGACGATTCACCCCCAGCAGCAGCAACAGCAGCAGCAGGACTAACGCTTTCTTCAGAGGAATCAATAATAGTGCCGGAGTCATCCAGCCTTAAGTGGGATGCCGGGCTAACTCCGAGCGCTACTGAGGATATTGATGAGGATGGTGTGGTGGGTGTATTTTGTAGCCGTCGGTATGTCGGTGAGCGGAGGGTCTTAGCTGATGAGGGAGTGCTTGTATTCTTTTGGGAAGAACTTTCAGCTTTTCCCAACACTTTGCCATGAACTCTCGTTAAATGGCGTAACATAGACGAGGTTCCAAGATGGTTAAGGTCCCTCCCTCGACTGACTGTGGCTTCACATACACTACAAATGGCTATACAATTGTTGTCTGGATTTGGATAGAAATAATTCCACACATAAGAAGTGGATTTTTTTGTTTTATGCCCAGGCATGACAATGGCCTTTTTCTTGTCACGTGCCAGAACTGCTGCCACTGGTGCAGGACTTACACAAACAACCTCATCCTCATCAACATCCTCATTAGCACCCTCGTCGCCTACACAAATCTCCCCCTCATCCTCTTCTAATTCCAAAGTGGCATCCTCAATTTGGGTATCACCGGCTACACTCGGGCTATTAAGGCACACATCAGCAGAATGCTCACGATTAGACATCCCACTGTTGGATGGACTCTCCACAGAGTTTGTTGTCATTTGTGAGTCAGAGCAAATATTCTCCTGTAATGCCTCACTGTTATCTTGCAGCTCGGCTTTGACGCGTAACAGTAGTTGTGCACCAATTGTAGGCTGGGTAACTTTTTGGGATCTGCCACTAATAGGCAAAGGTGAAGGCCTCATTCTCTCTTTGCCACTGCGTGTGTAGAATGGCATGCTTGCAATTTTTTTTTTATCGTCACTTAACTTTTGCTCAGTTACACTTCTTTTTCGCTTCAATACAGTAAATTTTTTTTTGGTTTTTGTTTTTTGCACTAATTTGAAAACACTCTGTTGTTTGACATCGCCTTGGCCAGATGACGTACTGGGAACACTAACATCAGGACTGGTGACAGAACCTCGTTGCTCATTCAGATCATATGTGGACTGCTTTGAATCCATTCTGAGCGCAAACCACTGGGGAGTGCTAAAAATTATTTAGTAGATACTGCTGACAGTTATGACTTTTGACAGCCAGAAATATTAATGCACAATTAGGGAGGACACCCCAAAAGCACTGAGGTGTGCTAAAAATTATTTAGTAGATACTGCTGACAGAAATGACTTTTGACAGCCAGAAATATTAATGCACAATTAGGGAGGACACCCCAAAAGCACTGAGGAGTGCTAAAAATTATTTAGTAGATACTGCTGACAGATATGACTTTTGACAGCCAGAAATATTAATGCACAATTAGGGAGGACACCCCAAAAGCACTGAGGTGTGATAAAAAATTATTTAGTAGATACTGCTGACAGAAATGACTTTTGACAGCCAGAAATATTAATGCACAATTAGGGAGGACACCCCAAAAGCACTGAGGAGTGCTAAAAATTATTTAGTAGATACTGCTGACAGATATGACTTTTGACAGCCAGAAATATTAATGCACAATTAGGGAGGACACCCCAAAAGCACTGAGGAGTGCTAAAAATTATTTAGTAGATACTGCTGACAGATATGACTTTTGACAGCCAGAAATATTAATGCACAATTAGGGAGGACACCCCAAAAGCACTGAGGAGTGCTAACAATTATTTAGTAGATACTGCTGACAGATATGACTTTTGACAGCCAGAAATATTAATGCACAATTAGGGAGGACACCCCAAAAGCACTGAGGAGTGCTAAAAATTATTTAGTAGATACTGCTGACAGATATGACTTTTGACAGCCAGAAATATTTATGCACAATTATGGGGGACACCCAAAAAGCAATGGGGAGTGCCAAATATGAAGAAAAAATAATAAACCTCTATCCTCCTCTCTGCACTAGCGATTTTGGTTAGAGCAATTGCAAGAACAATATTGTATTCTCTGTCCCTGCTCTAATTAGCCTATGACTACACCCTGCTCTCTCCCTCTGTCAAATGGCGATGGATTGCTGTGGAGGCGTGTATTTATAAAGTTGAAGTATCGCGAGAACCGAGCCCCGAGATCCGACGACGTCACAATGACGTTCGGCCTCGATTTGGATTCGGAATGGGCGGGAGAGTACCGAGCTGCTCAGCTCGGTACTCGGATACCCAAAGTTCGGGTGGGTTCGGTTCTCGAAGAACCGGACCCGCCCATCTCTAGTTAGAACAGTAAACAGCAAAATGATGCCTTTTTTGTTTAAACTTGTGTTTTGCCTGTAGGAAACAATGTGCCTGAGGTGATCTTCAAACAACTATGGATCGAGGTCAAGCTTCCTTCCCACGAACTGGCTATACACGAATACTAGAAGTGACATATGCGGTCCACAGTGAAACGCAAGCGTCTTCCTACTTCCGTAACGCCGCACACTGTTTGCCTCTGCACATCTTTAGCTTGAAGAATTGCTGGGTACCTGGCCACCATCAGGACACAGCAAGTATTCATATCATAATGACTTTTATACCACATCATTACTGCTGGAACTATTGGGAACGCAAGTCTGTCTATTAAATCAATACCATCATTGGTTAGGACTATACAGGATATTCACTCTCTGATTAACCCCACTGTGGAAAGTGTTATTATTTACATAATATAGACATTGTTATTTCTCTATATTGGAATACCTCGGTGAACTGTGCTATATCTGGAAATATACATTGGATTAAACCCACTGTATCTTCCCTGGACATTTGGCTATACAAATATTTAGTTTACAACATATACTGCTTGGATCCATTTTTATATGTTTTATTATATATGTTTCTATATGACTACTTATTTACTATACATATTTATATATGAGTTTATATGTATGGGTAGTTTTTTCTTTTTTTATAGTATAAGTTGATAAGAATCAGGTTGAAAGGAAGAAGAGGGAAAGACTGCACCAAGCATCTCATTTATTACCTCCTCAAAAACATATTTCTCTCATTCTTATTATATAAGAGATACTAATAGAGGAGGGGTGCACCCGATCAACAAATACATCATTTATACAAATTGAGAGGAAAGAAAAGGATGATCTTATGGGGCACTCTTGAAATGAGTTTAGAAATATATAAATGTGTATTGATTTCGTAATGAAATCTTTAAACAAATCTTTATTAATACATTGATAAAATTGTTCTAGTAGCGAAATATTAAAACTTGTAATGACATATCATGTGAGTTGTAACATAAACTGTTAAGAAGACAAGTAACCCTTGTCCTGCCGCGACCCTGCTCTGATTGACTGGTTTATTAATTCCCAATAAATGTGTTTGATTATATCATCAGCCCTTGTTATAGCTTGATTTCACCATTGCTCTCAGCCTAGGAACATATATTTGTAGATAGCAGATTCAGTGTAGCCTGTCATTGATTACAATGTATCTATAGTAATTTGTTTACGGTATAGGGCATTTCCTCATACATCTATAGGCAAAATATAGCTTTCACTAAATCCTCAAAGCTGTAGACTCCGTTACAGACATAAATTTTTATCGTATTGTTGTCCAATCTTATCTATTCAGGCTAACCTCTGTAGCTGTAAGGTACAAGGCTACCCGTATTAAGTGCCCCACTATCTTTCTTAGTACCAGACTGCTAATTTTCTATGGCGGAATACCCGCTCTAAGTATAATGTCTGCTACAGTGAGGGCATGATATCTGCACTCCGTGCCTGGCTAATTTTTCTGTTGACCCTCTGCTATCTATCTACAGCTAAATACCGCTATATATCCTATTTGCTGAGCTTGTTATTGGTAGAGGCCTAAGTGAAAGCTAATAGCGAAACGCGCGTCGGCGGACGCCGCGCTCGCTGCTCTGAAATTGTTAGCCTCTACCAATAACAAGCTCAGCAAATAGGATATATAGCGGTATTTAGCTGTAGATAGATAGCAGAGGGTCAACAGAAAAATTAGCCAGGCACGGAGTGCAGATATCATGCCCTCACTGTAGCAGACATTATACTTAGAGCGGGTATTCCGCCATAGAAAATTAGCAGTCTGGTACTAAGAAAGATAGTGGGGCACTTAATACGGGTAGCCTTGTACCTTACAGCTACAGAGGTTAGCCTGAATAGATAAGATTGGACAACAATACGATAAAAATTTATGTCTGTAACGGAGTCTACAGCTTTGAGGATTTAGTGAAAGCTATATTTTGCCTATAGATGTATGAGGAAATGCCCTATACCGTAAACAAATTACTATAGATACATTGTAATCAATGACAGGCTACACTGAATCTGCTATCTACAAATATATGTTCCTAGGCTGAGAGCAATGGTGAAATCAAGCTATAACAAGGGCTGATGATATAATCAAACACATTTATTGGGAATTAATAAACCAGTCAATCAGAGCAGGGTCGCGGCAGGACAAGGGTTACTTGTCTTCTTAACAGTTTATGTTACAACTCACATGATATGTCATTACAAGTTTTAATATTTCGCTACTAGAACAATTTTATCAATGTATTAATAAAGATTTGTTTAAAGATTTCATTACGAAATCAATACACATTTATATATTTCTAAACTCATTTCAAGAGTGCCCCATAAGATCATCCTTTTCTTTCCTCTCAATTTGTATAAAAGAATCAGGTTGATACTGAGACCCTAGATTTGTATATCCCTCAAGCAGACAAACTAACTTTAGACCATAATTTCCCATTCACCTGGTATCGTCACAAAATAAAATACCTGGGCGGTTTCCTAACTAAAAATCTTTCCCATCTTTTTCAAACTAACTTCCCCCACACTTTATCAAAAATTAAAAAAGACTTTAGCACTTGGTCCCAACAATTTATTTCTTGTAAAGGCCGTATTAATACCGTTAAAATGAATATTCTTCCCAGAATTTTATATCTTTTTCAAACTCTTCCCAGCCGATTTCCTCCTTATGTATTTAAATTCCTTCAGTACGAATCATCCAAATTTATTTGAGCGGGTAGACGCCCACGTGTATGACTCAGAGTTCTACAGAGGTCCTCCCAGGGTGGTGGTCTCGGGATACCTTATTTTAAAAGATATTATCTTTCAGCTCAGATCGCTCAGTGTGTCCTATGGAATGGGCCGACATCTGCTAGAGTCTGGGTAACTCTTGAGGCTGAGAGTTTGGGTCTGCTTACGACTGCTTCCCTTCTGTGGCTCCCAAAGGCTCATCATCCCAAAAGAGCTGTGACCCATCCCACAATCTCCCTCTCTCTAGCTATATGGGACTTGTCTATCAGATTGCATGGTCTTTTCTCGCACCCCTCTCCAATAGTCCCCCTCTTCAATTGTCCGGATTTCCCTCCAGGCTTGCATCATTCCTCGTTCTTCCAGTGGCAGTCCCGAGGGATATGTTTCTTAAACTATATAACTAGCAGTGTACTATTCCCTCAATTTGCAGATATTCAAGAAAAATTTAGCCTGCCTACCCGAAACTTTTATCAATATGTGCAGATTTGTAACCTCCACACTGCCATCAAATCTCGCCTTACCTCTCACCCACTCACTACTATAGAGTCAGTGTGCCTGCGCCAAGCATCAACGTCAGGTCTCATCTCCACTATTTACTCTGAATTAACTTCACCATCTATTCCTCCTCGAGATCCTCACAAGGTGGCATGGGAACAGGATTTGGGCTCCCCACTTGATGATGAGGAATGGTCAGAAATCTGGGACAATGTCGCTTCCAGTTCGATATGTGTCCGAATAAAAGAAAATGAATACAAACTTCTTTTTTGGTGGTACTATGTTCCCACACGTCTACATAAAATGCTACCTGATTCCTCTGATGGATGTTGGCGTTTATGCTCTGGCGTTGGCTCATTTCTACACATTTGGTGGGATTGCCCAAAACTGACCTCCTTTTGGCGTGAGGTTAAGGACTTGATAGAAACTGTGATCCAAATTTCATTGCCTCTCGACCCAAAATTTTTTCTTCTACCTCTGGGATTCCCTTCGGCCACTAGACATCAAAATAAACTAGACCGCCACATTATCTAAGCTGCCACATGTCAAATTGCCATTAATTGGAGACAAATTACTTCTCCCTCCATCAACGCTGTGAATAATAGGATATGGCAAACTTACCGTATGGAATACATGACCAGCATTATACGTAACTCTTCTAAAACCTTTAACAAAGTCTGGGATCCACGGATGTCCTACTTTCAATATAGCTCTCCCTTTACATAGGTCGTCCCCCCCATTTTCCATTCACCTCTTCCTCTCCCTTCTATTTGGATTTTTACCCTAGGGTGGTCTCTGCCACAACACCCTCTTTTCTGTCTTCTTGTACTTTCCTTCTTTTTTTTTTATTAATTATTCTTTTCTTTCTTTCTCTTGCTCTGTCTCTTCCTCAATTTAAATAAAAATCACAGGTTATTCTTGTTGCATACTTCAACAGTATCTAATTTCCACTCTCTTTCAGACACAGAGAGCATCTCAATCAATGTATTCTATATGCTATTTCATGTATTTGATTTATGTAATGTATCTTACTTGATCGGCAATAAATACTTGTTAAAAAAAAAAAAGAATCAAGTTGATAATAGAGGATTGTTTTTATGTGTTTTAGTCATGTATCTATTAAAATTGGATTTTAATCATACCTTAGTTGTTATCAAATCACTCATACCTGAACACACGGGTATTATATGTTTCATTTAAGTAGAATTAGAGTATCATAGAATTACAAACTCCTTGTATTATTTTGGTAAGATATTAGCACTAGCCAATGAGCGCTTAACCTTTATTATATATTATAATTTTTAGGGGAAGGATACCCTTGGTTAATGCAGCACTTGCAATACTAGCAGTAGAGCGCAAACCCCTCCAAGTATTTAATGACCGATTCACTGAAGCTATTTTATGCTAAATTCTTTGTTCTGATTCTTTAGAATAAGAAACAAAGAAAATAATACGCAAATAAGGACGTTTTTTGACAATTTCATGGAAGGATTACTGAATAGACATGGAAAGGAATACTATAATTAAATTGATTAGGACCACGGTAAGTATGTGTATTAGAGGGGAGACTTTGGTGTTTGGGGTGGATCCACTGAGGAAACAATTACAGGCCTTGAGTTATAGAGGTCTGATCTCTCGAATGTATTCATGTCTTCTGTATGAATCCACTGCAGATGATTTGGAGGGTTTGAGGAATCAGTGGGAAATAGATATTGGCCCTTTATCAGACAAGGAGTGGGAAATGGTTACAGACAGTACTAAAGGTTATACTTCATCAATAAAATTTTAACAAATACAGGTGTTTTTATCTTACACAGGGCCTACTTTACCCCTATTAGATTGGCAAAATTTCGCCCGGATGCTACCCCTAACTGTCCGAAATGCAATTCGATCAATGCTAACTTTTGGCACCTTCTATGGGAGTGTTCATGTATACAAATCTTCTGGCGAAAGGATCAGGAGATGTATTCAGGTTACTGGAATTGAAGTGTCTCTTAGTTCAGCGGCCACTTGTCTCTTTGGGCTCCGATTGAAGGGGAAAGTTAATAAACTGACAAAAATGTACATTTTACAGTTATTGATGTTGGCTAAGGTCTGTATAGCGAGGCTGTGGTTGGCCCCGACGAGTCCCACGGTTAAAAATTGGAAGGCACTGGTCAATACCACCATAAGGCACGAGAGATTTGTTTATACTAGCAGACAGGCTCTGAAGGAATTTGAGAATATATGGTACAGATGGTTAGAGTCTCCATTCTATCCTATGTCATCTAGTACAGATGCTCTATCTACTTAAATGTATGGCTACCGCAGTTCTTATAATAAGTATCTGAGTCCATGTAATAAACCCTGCATGTGTAACATACTTATGTATAAGCATTTACGATGTATGATCCTGAATGAATATAGCACATTTATTATTATTATGCTTTAATGTAATCTTGTAAATTCCGTCATTTAATTCCGATATGTATGCGATTGTTTTTCTTTTCTTTTTGTTGTTTAGTATGTTAATATCTTAAAAAATTTCAATAAAAATACTGGATTTAAAAAAAAAAAAAAAAGTATGTGTATTAGATTTGCAATGAAAAAGTTATTATTTTTGGGTCGACTTTCACTGTATGTACATTTTTGAATTTCAATTATTACGCCTGATAGTGCAGTTCTAAAAGAATAGTTTTTGTTCTTATAGGATGCAATGTCTAAAGAAGAAGCATAACATATTGTAATTTCTATTCTATACAGACAATTAATACAAAGACAACACTGTGTCCATCGCTACTTTCCATGAATCATCATCAACTTCATCAACATTTATTTATATAGCACCAGCAAATTCCGTAGCGCTTTACAATTGGGAACAAACATTAATAAAACAATACTGGGTAATACATACAAACAGAGAGGTAAGAGGGCCCTGCTTGCAAGCTTACAATCTATGGGATATAAATGGCATATAATGGAATGATGGCATAGAGCCTTCCATTTTAAAAAAAATTTAAGTGTTTATCTTTTAAAAGCTATGGTAATGAAATGTCATAAAATGTTTGTGCTGCAATTAAAAATTAGGGATAATTAAGTGATTTGATTGAACATGCGAATTGCATCACTAGTGGGAGTTGTTAATATGTTAATATCTTGTATATAGTTACATATAGTAACACTTTGATTTTTTTGCAATCTCAAAATGGTGAAAAAGAAGAATGGTAAAGAAGAGATTTAACTTTCCAATCAACTGATTTGATGTTAACATGCATGAATTGTACATCTAGGACCTCATTTAGAGTCGGACGCAAAGTCCCTTTTAGGCGCATTCCAACAAAAAAACACTATCATGCATGTGCAGAAAGCACCAAATCCGCCTGTATTTTGGACACTTGCGCCTAAAATAAACTTTGCGTCTGACTCTAAATGAGGCCCTTAGTAAATAAAGCAAGCATTTTTAAGCATGACAATATAATTCACACATATACTATAAAATGTGTCTGCGCAATGCTTACATTATATTACATTATATTTATATATAAATATATATATATATATATATATATATATATATATATATATATATATATATATATATATATATAATTTCATATTTTGTTTAGGTGTAGAACAGTGAGAAAGACTTGTTAAAAATATAAAAATAAACTAGACTAACAAGTATATAACAATATAGGACAGTAACGTTAAAGGGAACATATATTAACTGGTGGTAGACAAGCAGAAGTATTACATACACTTAATATTGAATGCAAGGTATCAATAAAATGTATACACCATACTCCTCTGCAGAGTACATAAAATATTGGTTATTAACATCACTGCCTCCCAGACCAAAAATTAAGGTCTAACACAATAACACTACTGCACACAACAACACAGACTAGTTATAATTACAATTACAGACGTAATACCTTATAGAATGCTTTTTGAGTATGGCATAAAAGGGTAGACATTTTGACTTTGTAGAATATATATCTAAGTAGGCATTTTGGTTGTCTGCATTTATGTAGTGTCGGTAATATTGATTTTTGGCATTTATTATGTCTTGATTTTGGTTTTGTAGGTAATGTATGCATGTTGGCATATTATGTGTATACATATTTTGCATTTTTGTTTCTTATTGCCTATACAATCTAGTTGTCACAATACTATTTCACCATTGGTACACAGCAAACTGGGGTGCAAATAATTGACATTTAATTGCAAATAGTTGTATTTTCGAGAATAACAATACATTTGTCTTTTGTTTCTTTTTACAGGTGAGGAGGGTGATGAGGAACTGAAGGAGGAGGCCCATGATATGGAGCCTCAGATTAAGAAAGAATCAGGGGTCATTCAGCACAAGGCACTCCTTCAATTCTATCACAACCTTCACTAATCAAATGCACACTACCCAGAAGATGAGCACTACCCTCTCCTTAAGCACAAGTTGGACACTTACCTCACCATAATGAATACCACTTTCAAAAAACATCCGGAATATCCTTTCCCATCTCACTGACCTTGTTTCCCAATATGTAACTTCCCACCTTCCTAGCCAAGAGTCACATGATTCCTGTCCTTCCCCATTAGCACAATACCTCACTCCTGTCCATCTGCCTAACTTTCACACATAAGACCCTCTGCCACATCATCAAGCACCATTTTCCCCTGGTTATAAGCCCCACTTTTACAATGGTGCCCTATTAACCTCTCCAACCTAATTGCATTCTTTAGGTCCAAACCAATTTTTGCAGCAACAAAATTTAGCAATACCAGCCTCTTATTTTCAAACCACATCAGTCCACCCCCCCAGCCCACTCAACACACCCCAGGGAAGTCTTTCTCCAAAGCCACCTCTGCCTACCTCCAGCCGCTTCTGCCCGCCCACCAGCCTCCTCTGCCCAGCCCCACTGCCTAACCCCCAGCCACTTAAAAGAAATGAAAAACAATGTGTATGTTAATACATTGACATATATTAGTAGAACACATAGGCAAGCCTGTGATAAGATATGTGGCACATTGCTATATTATGACTGTATGAACACAAATATTACTACAATAACAATGTAATCTATTTACATTAGTATGGATTGCATGAAAAAATTTAAAAATAAATAATTCTTAAGAAAAACTAGGTGATCTGAACAATCTTCAAATATCACAAAAATAAACAGAACTCTCAAACACACAGCAGTCTTCTCAAAATGACACCATTGTAATATCCACCCATGAGTCTTAAATAATGGTATATAATGAGATGAGAGTATGCAGGTGTATGCAGGAGGATGGTACAAACATACATTAGATAATGCAGGTATAAAGTTGTGTTTGTTCGGAGCTGTCAGTGAGGACTTAGACTAGATCCCGAAGTGACACTTTTTCCCAGGGCCGTAACTAGGACTGTGCGACAGGGGGCAACCGCCCAGGGCGCAACACTGAAGGGGGGCGCAATTTAGGAATATTTTAGGTTAATTTGGTTCAAATTGAGGGCTAGGGGGGCGGCATTTGTCTTTCTCGCCCAGGGCACTAGAATTCTAAGTTACGGCTCTGCCCCTTTCACATCATCTTCTACTCCTGAAGTGATAAGCTGTAGCAAGTGTACTTTGTGCTCACAGACGCATGGAACAGGACTGCATTCATGGCCCAATCTATTGCTTCTGGGCATGAGCAGAGTGATTTTGCATACGATACACTAAAAATTGGCAGTACGTGCCACGATGCAGGTCCTGTATGTCTCCATATCTGACAGACAGCAAAAACTATTTTTATGCTCTACTGAAGTGTCATTCAAGCTCTAATTGAAGCAAATTGCTGTACATCCATTTTTTATACAAATAATTTAGTTATCCTAACTGTTATGATGGCATACCTGTAATGCAATAGATGTTTTGGCTCACTGTAATGTGAGGCATTAGTATACTGTGATGTGCAGGTGGGAGAGAACAACATGCCTACCGCGCCAAGTTGGAAATTTTACCATGCATATAATCAATAATTTATGTGTCTTTCTGTTTACTGAAAATAATATGTCATCCTATAACTTATAGTTTTTAATATATAGGCATTAATTTGCAATATACAGTATGTACTCACTTGAATTTTTGTCATTGCTTACTTACATTCTGTTGTCTGTGCAACATGAAAATTTGTTATTTGAAGATAAAATTCAAAATGCCTTGGGCATGTCCATATGTTAAGGAGATTGTCATATAGAGATAAATCATCAAGGATTATTTTTATTTTTCGTTTCTTGATAATAAAAAATCCCTGCATGACTTATTTTCTAAAGATAAGCAGTCAACTGCAATTTTTAAGATAACATATATTTATATATAAACCTTCCAGGAACTTGCATAGTGTAGCTGTGTTGTAACATACTTTAAAATAGGTCTAAAGGAACATTAAGATTTGCCGTGGAGACACTTAAAGTCTTTAATGAAACTGTTAGCTATTTGCAGACTGTGGTCTAGGGATCCAACAGCTGCACTTACAAACATCAACATATTTAAGAAAAAGTTGGATTACTAAATTGTGCTTAATCATCATCATCACCATTTATTTGTATAGCGCCACTGATTCCGCAGCGCTGTACAGAGAACTCATTCACATCAGTCCTTGCCCCAATGGACCTAACAGTCTAAATTCCCTAACATACACACACAGACAGTAGAATAGTTAAATATATATCATTATTTATTTCCACAATTTTAATGAACATTAAGGAGTAGATTTAATAAACCTTCTAAAAAGTAAAAGTGGAGCTGTTGCCCATAGTAACCAATCAGATTCTAGCTAAAATTTTCTAGAATGTCCTAGATAAGTGATAGTTGCACTTATAAACATCAACATATTTAATAAAAAGTTGAATTACTGAATTGTGCTTAATGTAGAATAGTTAAATATATAGAACATTTTATTTATACACCTTTAATGAACACTAAGGAGTAGATTTAATAAACCTTCTAAAAAGGAAAATTGGAGGTGTTGCCAATAGTAACAAATCAGATTCTAGTTACAATTTTCTAGAATGTGCTAGATAAATGATTGTTTGATATGGACAGCACCTCCACTTTTTCTTTTTAGAAGGCTTGATGAATCTATTCCCAGGACCCATTTGTGAAAAAGTGCTAACACACAGAGCAAAATCTCATTTGACAGTCATGCTCCCACTTTTGTGCAAATTCACTCTGTTATATGGGTAAGCGCAGGCATTTTGATCCAAGATTACAGTGTCTGTTGGGTGCAAAGTATGACTATGTTAATTGAGAGCAATTCAATGGACTGAATTGATGACTATGGATTAGGCCCATGCGCGCATCAACTTTTGCACCCATATGCACAGCCATCTTAACAACATAATGGGCCCCGGGGCAAAGCAGTGCACCGGGGCCCCCTAGATATAGATATATAGGTGTATACAGATACAGATATAGATATAGATATAGATATATAGAGATAGAGATAGATAGATGTACTTGCTTAGTGACCCTTGTAGGCTTTTTTTGCAGGTTTATTTCTTTTGCAGGATTATTTATTCTCATTAAAAGCCATGCCTATGGGGCCCCCTTGCCCGTGGGGCCCCTGGGCAGCTGCCCATCGTGCCCAATGGAAAAGATGGCCCTGCCCATATGCAAATATGTGAACTTGTTTTGTCAGATATGATTATTTAAATGAAATATAGGGGTAAAACTCATACTCTTATGGGTATTTGACTGCTTTGCAGAAAGCCACACAGCCTAATTCTCCTTCTCAAATCTTTAAGGGGCAGACATTGAATCTTACCCTATACTTTCAAGAGAACACATTTTTCACCTTACAGTTCATTTCTGTGGAAAAAGTGCATTAAAGGCACATTTCACCCATTCTAATAAAAACATTCAAATAAAAAAAATTATGTTCCCTTACTTATACCTCCCAATCATCCCGTTTTAGGAGGGACAGGGCTTTGTTCTGCCATCCTGATCGGCATTGCAGAGCAGTGATGAATGTGTGCTTAGTGCACTGGTGCAAACGGCAATGAAAGGGTGTGGAGAGGAGGACAAAACTGGACAGCCTAGCACTTCAACAGTGCTAAGCACGCCCCCAGGGGTATGATCATACCTATATTGGCCGTGGCCATGGCTCAATAGTGCCATAGCGCCAACATATTCCGTAGCGCTTTACAATTGGGGACAAACATAATAAGCTAATAAACAAACTGGGTAAAACGGACAAAGAGGTGAGAAGGCCCTGCTCGCAATCTTACAATTTATGGGATATATGTGAATAAGCAGAGTTTCAGAGAAAAGCTGAAAAGATTAAAGTGGTAGCAGGTTGGACTTTGAAATTACATTTCATTTATTATACCTTGCATGTTTTTCAGATGGATATACAAACCAGCTAACTAGGAGAAGATTTATATTTCAGGATGATTTCCAAAACTTGGGAGGTGGACACGCATCTTGAAATGCACTAGCAGGATAAGTTTGCATATTTCTTAAACAAAGAGCAGTGACTTCTTTTCAGTTTTGAAATTAAGCTTATGGAGCTTCATTCACTTGGCCAGTGTTGTTAGCTGGTTTAAATGAAAAAAAAAAATGTTGCAACAAGACAGTGTACTAGTCAGCTTTGGCTGTCATGCATTAGCATCTTTATCATTATCAGCAATATATGATCACTCCTAATCATGTAAAGCATACCCTGGACTAGTAGCAATCAGCTAGTAGGCATTAATAGAGAGGGAGAAAAATACAAATCTATTAAGCTCAACCTACCTGAAAGCTACAAAAACATCCATATCTGGCTAAGATTGTTTTGAGGACACATAGTTAACTAAGGTCTAGTTGCTATTAACAGGGACAAAAATAAAGCAATGTGCTCTGCATCTGCTAATCTAATAAAAACAGCTTTTGGTGGCTACAGGTGCACAATTATCCTCACTACTTTGATCAAACTAAGTGTAACTTTTAACATTTTAGTGGATATAATGCTTCCAGCACACAAAATCATCATTATTGTTTATTTGTAAGATGCCACAGTCAGACTTACAAAGCATACAAAATACAATCGCATATATAAGAAGAACTATTATAGATGAGATTGACACAGAAGGTACAAAGTGAGTAAGACAAAGGGTAGAGAGGGCAATGCTCATGAGAAATTGCAGTTTAGATGGAGCGGACAATGCTGAGACAATATGAACAAGTGGCATGGGATTGGAGCTAGTAGAACATGCAGAGAGAGTAGAATGAAGTGAGGGTAGCTATAGTGAAGAGGTTGAATACTGAGAAAGCACTTGAAAGAATGAATATTGGGTTACCAGAGATTAGGAGAGGCATAGGTCAGTTAGAAGCTGGCAAGAGGGACTGCATCTTGTGACCAGGTCAGAGATGTATGAATCGGAGTTGGTGAGAGCTTTGAAGGTATGGGTGAGAAACTTGAATTGAATTCTGGTAGAAATAAGTGACCAGTTCTTGGATTTTGAAAATTGACATCTTCTGTATGTATAAAAGAAGAAGTTTGCTTGTTTGTTTGTAGGCAAA
Source organism: Mixophyes fleayi (assembly GCF_038048845.1). NCBI lineage: Eukaryota > Metazoa > Chordata > Amphibia > Anura > Limnodynastidae > Mixophyes > Mixophyes fleayi. Next base: position 64,432,600 of record NC_134409.1, read on the forward strand.
TATCTTCCGCACCCTTGCATGGATTCGGATGAAACAAATGTGATGTAGTCCAGTTGCATCTCAGGCAGATATTAAGGGGTTTAGGGACCCGGTTGGAGCTTCCGTTGGTATACACTGGCCAGAAATATGACCTGCGCAGCCTGTTCTGAGGCTTCCACTGGATGGATTTGGATGAAAATTTCAAAAATTTAATATTGGGTCCCAGAAAACATACTAGGGGTTTTGACCTCCCGTTGCTGTACGCTGACCAGAAATCTGACCTGGAGAGCATGTTCTGGGCCCTTCACTGCATGGATTTGGTTTGTTTGCATTTGGACCCCCCTGCACCAATTGGGTTGAAACCAATGTGAGGTGGTCCAGTTGGATCCTAGGAAGGTTTTAACGGGGTTATGGTCCCGTCAGACCTCCTGTTGGTGTAGGCTCGGCAAAAAATTCACAGACGGGTAACATTGGATCCTAGAAGACATATAAGGGGATTAAGGTCCCGGTTGGACCTCTCGTTAGTGTACACTGGGCAGAACTTTGACCCGGGAAATTTGTTCTGAGCCTTCTACTGGACATATTTGGACGAAAACTTCACAGACGGGTAACATTGGATTCCAGAAGACATACCAAGAGGTTAAGCTCCCAGTCAGACCTCTCGGAGGTGTACGCTGGCCAGAACTTTGACCCAGGGAGCCTGTTCTGGACCTTCTACTGGATGGATTTGGTTTGTTTGCCTGTCCGGATATAGATTCAGACTCCCCTGTACCGATTGGGATGGAACCAGCACGAGGTGGTCCAGTTGGATCCTGGCTAGGTTTTAAGGGAAATACGGTCCCAATCAGACCTCCTGTCGGTGTAGGCTCGGCAGAACTTTGATCCAGGGAGCCTGTTTTGAGCCATCCACTGTATGGATTTGGACAAAAAATTCACAGACGGGTAACATTGGATCCTAGAAGACATATAAGTTGATTAAGGTCCCGGTTGGAACTCTCGTTGGTGTACACTGGGCAGAACTTTGACCCGGGAAATTTGTTCTGAGCCTTCTACTGGACAGATTTGGATGAAAACTTCACAGACTGGTAACATTGGATCCCAGAAGACATACCAGGAGGTTGAGCTCCCAGTCAGACCTCTCGTTGGTGTATGCTGGCCAGAACTTTGACCCAGGGAGCCTGTTCTGGACCTTCTACTGGATGGATTTGGTTTGTTTGCCTGTCTGGATATGCATTCGGACTCCCCTGTACCGATTGGGATGAAACCAGCACAAGGTGGTCCAGTTGGATCCTGACTAGGTTTTAAGGGGTTTAGGGTCCCTGGCGTACCTCCCATTGTTGTATGTTCAGCAGAACTTTGACCCGGCAGGCCTATTCTAAGCATCTACTGTATGGATTTGGATAATATATATATATATATATATATATATATATATATATATATATATATATATATATGTATATATATATATATATATATATATATTTATATAAATAAAATAAGAAGTTTGTTTCTTTGTTTGTTTGTTGGCAAATATCTTTGACACCCCTGCACTGATTATGATGAAACCAACACAAGGTGGTCCAATTGGATCCTGGCCAGGTTTTAAGGGGGATAGAGTCCATGTCGGACATTTCCGTTGTGTATGGTGGGCAGAACTTTGACTCGGAAGCCTGTTCTGAGCCTTCCACTGTATTGATTTGAATGAAACTGTCACAGACTGGTGACATTGGATCCCAGAAGATATACCAAGGGGTAGAGCTCCCAGTCAGACCTCCCATTGGTGGACGTTGACCAGAGCTTTGATGTGGGGTGCCTGTTCTGGGCCTTCCACTGGATGTATTTGATTTGTTTGTCTGTCCGGTTATGCATTCGGAAATTTCTGCACCAATTGGGATGAAATCAATGCAAGGCGATCCAGTTGAATCCTGGCCAGGCTTTAGGAGGTTTCGGGTCCATGTCAGACCTCTCATTGGTGTATGGTACGCTGGGCAAAACTTTAATTCGGGAGCCTGTTCTGAGCTTTTCACTATGGATTTGGATGAAAATTTCACAGACTGGTAACATTGGATCCCAGAAGACCTACTACTTTGTAATAATAATAAAAACAGAAATAACACATATAAATATCCAACTCAATATTGTCATATGTAATTACATCAATGTAACAAAAGGTAAACTCACCCTCGTGGAATGTATCACAGTGTACTATGATCGGAAAGTATGTAAAACATAATCATGTATAAACCAACTCTTAGCGCTGAAAAGCTCAATGAATGTATAGGAGCTGTTCAATATGTGAAAAAAGATTGGCCAATGAAAAATACTATAAAAAATATATAAAAAGGTATACTATATTGCTCATTGAATATGAAAAAGATCCAATCTTGTTCCGCAAATATCCTAGATAATGGTATGATCAGCCGAATCTAAGTCTGTGGCCATAAATCATAAATTCAAGAGCAATCTGTTCCTCTTGATATAATGTACACAACGATAAATACACATATGTTCAAGCTCAAATCATGTGTCTCCGGAGAGATTTTACCTCCATCTGTAATCTGTGTGGGCTTCCTCATATGATCCGGTCTGGAGATGCCTCGATCTCCTGATAATGTGGCACTCTTTAGCTATATATGATGTATATAGTAAATATCACGTAGAAATATAGGTGTTTTGCAGCCACCTTGTATTGTAGCTGCTTGACCATTTGGCTATATAGTGTTTGTATATTTTATTTTTAGGCACCATATCAAAGGTTCAATCCTTTATGAGGTTAAATCATACAGTATTTTAGAAGAAAATATGATAAGCTTCTTTTAATAGAAGATGCAAGCCGGATTTTTCAAAAAAGTGTAAACATCAAATCAAAGTCTGACTTCCTACTACTTTAGTTTCACTCATTTCAAAAAAATTCACTTTTCAAGATCACCTTTTCTCAGGTCTTCTTAATTTGCAGCAGGCCCCACAATTTTAGTACTTTTAAGTCCACATTGAGGTACACATGAATTACCTCAAGTATATTTGATTCATATGCAGAATTCATCATCACAACTGCCTAAGTGCCTTTTGACATACAAAAAAGGATGTTTTGCTATATAAATCACTCCATCACTCTTACAATTAATAAAAATAATTTGGTTTTGTCATAATTTGGCATCATTTGCATTTCTCATGCCTATAAAACACATTAGGCTATGATGGTAGCCTCATTTATGAAAATGACTACTTAATAAATAACCTCAAACATTTTTAATCTTCTATGTGTTATCATTGGGATCTCTGATATGGTTTCTCTGAGATCTTAAAAGTACCATAGTATGTGTTTAAGATTTCACATATCTTAGGTGATTGGGTATTGAAAGTCACTTTGATTGTGAAATACAATGTTATCTTTAAATGTTTTGTCTTCAGTTAAATACAGATAAAAACACAGAATGTCTCCCTTTGTCTGAAGTTTAACCACATTTGTTCTTTATTGTCTTATTGACTTCTGATGAAAATTACTCACAAGTACATGTACTTATTAGTACATGTAATAAGAATTGTACCCTATAAAAGAAAAAAGTCCAGACCTAAATACTATAAAGTGCCACGTAGTCAAGTTCTCACTCATTCCCCATGCTTATTTGAAATAATAAATGTCTATTAATGTTGGTTATACCTTGTGATATTATTAAAGGTTTCGGTTGTGTTAATGTGAATGTTAAGCCACAACGCTTTTGAACTTAAACAGATTTCTGTTTATTGAACGTTGAATAACAGATGAATCTATATCCAAGTATTCACAGTTGATAGTACAGCAGACAATAACAGTTGAATGCAGTTTTGCTGTAATGCACTTACACATGTATATGGTGAGCAGTTTACTTTACATATATTTATATGCATATGGGTACAGGCTCTTACATGCACTCGTATGTTTAGGTACACTCTTATTCAGATGCTGGCAGTTATGCAGTTAGGGCTCTTTGTAATGCTGTGCACGTCCGTGCAGCAGCTTATCAGTGTTGTGGGTACAAACTCCTCTAATAGTATCTAGGGAGCCTCCAGTCACCTCCTGAAGTACTTTGGGTACTTGCCCCTGATGGAAGTGTCGGCGCAAAAGCCGAACTTCCAGTTTGTGGATCCCGCACATGCACAGCAGTACATTGCGAAAAAAATTCAGGCTGCCCCACTTCCTCCAAGATCACCAGGGAACTACAAGTACCTGGAAACAGGGGACGGAACATAGCACTCCACATACTAACAATTAATGGCTGTTTAGTGAATCTCATCTATTTACACAGCTCTGTTTCATGTTGCTGGTTGCTCCCAGGAAAGAACAACTTGTCAGAGATACAGAGGGCCTGATTCATCTTCAGACATAAGTCCCATTACATGCTGTATCTTGCCTAAATTGCTCTGCACATGCTCAAAAATGGACATTGCGCTCGTGAAGCAATTGCATGCAAGTCATGTCTGAACTACTACCTACAACTTTAAAGACAGTGGGCATTAATTCATCTTTAGCCAATAATTTCAGAAGCAATTAAACTGGAGGATGACAGGCATTGTACCCTCTAAAACCAGGAACTGGTGCATTGTTGCCGGCCCACCATTGACACTGTTGCCACATCTTACAGATGTAAGATAACGAGGAGATCTGATGCTATCAGTTTAAAACACAAGTCATCATGGACCCCCTGCACATGGTGCGGAATGACCTAGAAGCTTTGCATAACATCCATACAGTAATACCACCTCTGACAAAATTCATGGCAGTGTTACACTTCCGGACCACAGTGGACTTTCCTGTCTTGCATCCATTAATGATCCATCTGCCTCTTAGTCTCCATAAAGAGTCAGTTTTCCAGCATAACCAGATTTCTGCACATTATAGGGAAATTATCCCTGGCCCATTGAGTGGAAATGCATATATTTATTCAAATGGAACGTATTAACACTCAATACATATCCAGGCTATATGTGATGCCTTTCTCCAGATTCCATGACTGGTTACTAAATGGCTGGGAAGCACCCAAGACTCTTTTGCCTTCAGGCAATCAGACATGTGGCAAAGATTAGCCCAGAGGCAAAGAAGAGCAAAGTCACATGGAGACGCATGGCTATTAGGTACTTTTGTCATTCACCTAATTGTTTAGTGTTAGTCCTTTGTTCCATAAATATACTGTATTTGTATACATTGGACTAATAAAAGGTTGGTTTAGCACCTTTGCAAAACTGTATTTGCATTATAATGTACTTATATGTACTTAAATAAATAATGTGAGTACTGTTAGATTAGAATAGTGCCATATCATGTCAAAATATCTTCCTCATTGGCTAAAATTTTGTTTGAACACTCATATACTTATATGTAATTGCTGTTTTTTACTCTTCAAAGAAAGTAATGCTTACCTTTTCTGCCCTTGGCTCATCACTCCCATTTTATACCACACTCAGAGCAAGAGGTTGCATACAATTCCAACCATACCTGAACCAGATTGGTGAAGCCCTTATGTATGTACCAGATATTGTTTGCAACATCATTGCTCTTTGTGATATTTTACAATATTGCCATATGAAGTGGGGTTCCATGGGTGGAAGATGCCGATGTTGCTGGACTGGAGGGAGTTGATGTGGATCCTAGTTTCCAGGTTTGCAAAATTATTGTGTTGAACTAAAGTTGAATAATTACTAAAACTTCTTTACAGAAAAACAGGAAACCATTTGAAATCAAAACACTGCATTTAGTGGGAACAAACAGACACATTAGTGATGCTCACAAACATAGGTGAAACACACACATTTTATTTTGACTTGCACTGTCACTTTCCATTGTGACCCAAAATTCCTTGTGCTGCTGTACCATAGCTGCCTTCATGTTACTTGATTAGGGGATGGAACAGTCTCTTTCTGCTCAGGCTCACCCGAAGCAGTAGGTGCCACAGGGGCATGAGGGGCAGCAGGTGCCACAGTGTAGGAGAAATTGCACTTTGATTCCCAATAGAATTAATAATGACACCAGTAAATCTTTTAAAAATGGTATGGTGGTAAGTGTAACATATGAACATAGTTGATGAGGTTGAAGAAAGACACCAGTCCATTAAGTTCAATCTTTTTTGGAGCTCCTGCATCCCTCTATTATGTTTGAAATTGACCCAGATAAAGCAACCACCAATTTGTTTAAATCAGGGGAAAAACAGCCTCCTGACCCAATATTGCAGACCTATTTCTCCCTGAATCCACTACTATCTTTTATTTTAATTAACAGTCATACCCCTGGAAAACCTTTTCCACTAAAACTTTGTCTAATCCTTTTCTTAAACATATCAATTGAATTTGCAATCACAACATTCCCTGGCAGTGAATACCATATATTGAATGCCATTACTGTAAAGAAGTCCAACCTTTTGCTGGTTGTGAAATTTCCTCTACGGGGTGATTACGTTTCCTGTAGGAAATAAATGGTTTGTTGATCTGCACTCCCTAAGTAAGTGTGGAAGTGTAATGTTGCCGTAAAGTGCTGATGTTGTATAGAAGGGGAGTTCCAATCCTTCAGATGAAATGGATTGGTGCAAAGTGATGCAATGAATAGTGTAGCGTAATAATAAAATGGATTTAATCTTGCACAGATATACATAAATCATGCAATAACACAATCTATCTATCCCTGAGGAAGCTTTTGAGAAAGACGCGTTGGGTAACATATCTGTACCACAGGCGCTGCCAAACATTTACTGCGATTGCATATCTGATGGAGAATCACACGTGTTTGACCACATACGCATGTGCATGCGCACTGAGGAGCTATCTGCTGCCTCGACTACCCGGATACACACAATCTATCCATGCAGCCGAAGTAAAGCATCAGAAAGGCGGAGCGGCATCTACATAGCCCTTAAAAAGGGTAAGTTTCACCCTTCTGCCGATGATTGCAGGGGCTAATTACAGACTGAATACGGACTGCTTGCTATTTATTGATTATACATGTAAGACAACCACAGCTCTGCTGTTTGGAAATTATTCTACCTGCCTTTCAAATACCTACATTGTTTCCTTATATAATTGCTTATATCTCTGCTACCAGCGGCACAGACATTTTGGACATATATATTTGCCTATATTTACGCCACCAGTGGCACAGACATATCGGAGTACTTGGAAATTTAATAAACTATTTGTTTTCAGCCTTGACTGTCTGACTTGTGCATTGTTTATTATTAATGGCTTTGATGCAAGTTACCGCTTGGAACATTTGTATTTGACGATACTGAACATTTGGACATTGGTGCTACTTTGCCTAGCATCAGATTTACCAAACCTAAGGACAATCTTATTACTATACGGCTTACTTCTCACTTCTCCTGGATTTGTCCTTCGGGACCCATGCATCATACCTTTGTTTTTATTTTTGCTTTTTCAGTTTTATGCACCATAGATACCGTCTTTTCTTTTGAATTAACTCTAACAGTTTTTTATGTTTATATATAGGTTTCAACCTTATCTCTTGTGTTATTGCATGATTTATATATATCTGTGCAAGATTAAATCCATTTAATTATCACGCTACACTATTCATTTCATCACTTTCCACCAAGGGGCAATACTTTTTTGACCCTTTTTCCTGTGTACAGTTCTTGGAGTAAAAAGATCCCATGAAAGTTCTCTCTATTGACCCTTAATGTATTTGTACATAGTAATCAAAATCCTTTCCAATAGAGATTTCCTTACATTTATCCAATTTAATTTATAGATTGTGTGCTTGTTTTTTTTTATTCCTAAATACAAAACCTTACATTTAACTACTTTAAACTTCATTTTCCAGTTGGCCGTCCAATCCTAGAGTTTATTCAAATCCCTCTATAGAGAAACTACATTTTGCTCTGAATCTATCACCTTTCAAACTTTAGTGTCATCTGCAAAAATGGAAACTTTGCTCTCTAAACCATCACCAATTTCATTAATATATATATTAAAAAGGATTGTTTCCTACATTATCCAGTTTTTGGTGCAAAGATGTGGTCCTTTCAAACATTATGTGAAATAATTGTTGAGAGAATGACAAATTGTTACTGTCCAGAAATCTAGCAGCAGAATTTGGGGTTTCTTAATGTGGCTTCCTTTCCAATGCCCTTTCAAGGGTGTCCTCAACTGTGGGGTCATCTTCACCCTCACTTGGCTCCTCACAACATGTTTGTCTTTGTCCACCACATCCTACTTTTGGCATCATATTACTAGATTTTATAACACACATTAGTAATTTCACATGTGCATTTATATCTTTTTTGTTATGTGTGTATCTGCAAAGTCATTTAGAGAAAAATAATATCAAATAGTTTGACAATATGTATGAAGTGCAAACTTCTTATCTTTGGCTTGATGGCAATTTTACAGATGCATTTAACTTACTTATTCTCCAAGGGATCATCACAGAAAATACATAGGAACTTGACCATATGGAGAGATTATCCAATAGGCTGACTAGGTTCCAGACTATGGTGCTAGGCTTTGGTAAGGTTGGTGTTGAACAATTGACAATCTTATCATTAAATAGGCAAATGCTGGGATTTATTCTCCTTAAAATTAAAGCTCCCTTTCTCTTTATCCCCTTGAATGCTATCTGGCACAACCCTTTGGATCAACCTCCCTTTTGGGACAAGGTTCTTTGAATTTTGAACAACCTCTTTGTGGTCCCAGTGGAAAAGGACCTTCGAGTATTTTTGCTGTGATATCTCCCCAAGATCTCGATAAATTCTTAGAGAATTGGCTGTGTGTATATTTGGGGCTGTCAAAGCTCTCGTAGCTTTGAATTAGAAAAACACTTTCCCTCTGTCTCTGGGCCTGATTAATCATTGCATGCATCTAACAACATAAAGGATATCGTATGCAAAATCACTCTGCGCATGCCTAGAACCGGGAACTACACCCGTGAAAGCAGCCCTGCGTCTTCAAACTTAAATGATGCTTACTACAGCCTATGATTTCGTGGAGTGAACTGGGTGGGGAATGGGCGTTTTGCCATAGTCAATTTAAAGTAGGGGTGTGCCAGACTCAAGCACACACAGCCACGTCCAAATCCAGCTCTGGCCATCTCAAAGTTACTTGCTTTTAATGTATTTTATGCTCAGTAGACATTAACAATATTTGAATGAATGTATTTCATGGAAAAAAATTAAATAAAAAAAACTCATTTTTTTTAACTTTCATTTTAATTAAAGACTATATTAATAACAGGTGACTTTAATTAAATATTTTTTTTCCATGTGCACTATTTTGCAAATTTATAATCCTCTTTCGCATTGGACGTATCCTGCAGCTTCTTTATTAGTTGAGCACAGCAATCCTGCCCCCAATTTCAAAAGCACATATATCTTAAAATCCGCTCCTTGATGAATTAAGAAGAAATACTCAAAGCTTAAATATGTGCACATAATGCTAAATGCAGGTTTTGGTGAATCAGGCACCCTGTTTGCACTTAAAAAGCAGTTATGGCAAGTTGCAGCCACGGAGGAGATAACTGCCACTTTCATGCTAGATGACATGTTTTTAATTAAGTTTTGGTACCCTGGCTATTTGCGGAAAGCTGACTTTTGTATCTCCCCATTTCTGCTCCACCTTTACTCCTGATGACCCATTTGTGGTAAACAATTTTTCCCCCAGAATATTTTTGCTCAATTATTTCCAGCTATCCCCATTTTGGGTTTTGGGTTTGATATTCCAATGTCTTCCACAACATTTGTGTGTTTGCCAATATTGCAAGAAGGTGGCCATTTTGCTGATGTATTCTGAGCACAATATAAATGAAAAACATTCACTTACTGTTATTTGACCTCAGTCACAGATCTCTAAATAGGAGCCACAGCATTGACCTTCTATATTATGCTCTCCCAACATAGAGACTCAATCACAAAATGCAAAGGCACAATGATTGCCTCTTCAGCTTTATATACTGTCTGCAGAGATGTATTTTCCAGCTATTTGTTTGGGAATGCTCCTATTTGCGTTGGTATGGCCCACTATTGTGATTGAATGGGATAGGACAGATACACCTTTAGGGACTAGTGAAATTAAAGTGTATCTGCCATTTCCAAAGTGGTCTTTAAACGATCTGCAACTTGCATGCCTACACTTACACTTGTTCTGCAAACCAATCAGCAAGCAGAATGTTGAAAATTCTGATTCACTTGTAAACATGAATGCGACTATCTTCTACAGGATGGAGAAGAGAGTCTTGAAAAAAATTATGGATCACCTTAGGAGTCCAGCCCCTCAATTTGTCAATAATGTAGATAATGTAGATAAAACTGAAATCTTGATAAAAGTTATGGATCACCTTTGGGGTCCAGCCCCACAGTGTGTCAACAATGTGGATTAAACTGAAGCTGCTAAGCACTATTTGGAGTGCAGATTGTGCAGCAGGCAATATTTTGATCAGCTGCAGCGCTGTTGGATTGACCTTTACAGGAGGCAATTACTGCTCTTTGTGAATATCAGGAGGGAGCTTGCCTTACTTATGTTCTGTTACGATTCAGATAACTGTATTAATCCTGACAAGCACTGGCAGACCAGAGGCGCGGAGTCTAATGGATTCCCCGGTGTTCACCAAGAACCGCCGCAAGGCGGGATGGGTTTAGCTGCCAGGAATCCACAGGTTGCGGCTCAGGATTGCCCCAGAATGTAACACTGGATCTGAATACGCCAATGGCGACTGAAGAATATTAAGATAAATAAAGCTCCTGATCCAGAGGGCATACATCCAAGGGTCCTTATGGAGTTAAACTCGGAAATAGCTAGACCGCTATTCTTAATTTTCAGAGATTCAATCTCATCAGGCTCAGTACCAAGGGATTGGCAAATAGCAGATGTGGTGCCGTTGTTTAAAAAGGGGATGAGATCACAACCAGGGAATTATAGACCTGTAAGTCTGACATCAATAGTGGGGAAACTACTGGAAGGTATTTTAAGGGATAGTATTTAGGATTACTTGGTGCACTATAAAATTATTAGTGGGAATCAGCATGGATTTGTGAGGGATAGGTCAATCTAATATAATTAGTTTCTATGAGGAAGTTAGTGGAATCTTATACCAGGGCAGCACAGTAGATGTGGTATACTTAGATTTTGCAAAGGCCTTTGATACAGTGCCACACAAGAGGTTAGTTTACAAAATAAGGGAACTGGGTCTAGGAATCAACATTTGTACTTGGATCAAAAGTGGTTAGAGAATAGGGAACAGAGAGTTGTGATAAATGGAACATTTTCTAATTGGTCAAAAGTTTTAAGTGGAGTACCTCAAGGTTCTGTGCTGGGGCCACTCCTTTTTAATATATTTATTAATGACCTTGGTGATGGTTTAGAGAGTAAAGTTTCTACTTTTGCAGATGACATTAAACTCTGTAAGGTAATAAAATCAGAGCAAGATGTAGCTTCTCTACAGAGGGACTTAAATAAACTGGAGGATTGGGCAGCCAAATGGAATATGAGGTTTAACATATATAAATGTAAGGTCATGCATTTAGGGAACAAAAACAAGAACGCAAACTATAAATTAAATGGAATTAATTTAGGAGAATCTATAATGGAAAAGGATTTGGGAGTGCTCGTAGACAGTAGACTTAGCAATAGTGCTCAATGTCAAGCAGCAGCTGCAAGGGCAAACAAAGTATTGGCATGCATAAAAAGGGGCATAGATGCAAGGGAAGATGGTGTAATTTTGCCACTGTATAAATCGTTGGTAAGACCTCATCTTGAATATGCAGTACAGCTCTGGGTACCACTTTATAAAAAAGATAATTTGGAACTAGAAAAGGTTCAGAGAAGGGCGACAAAATTGATAAAGGGTATGGAGTCATTAAGTTATGAGGAAAGGTTCGCCAGTTTAGGCATGTTTACTTTAGAAAAGAGGCGTCTAAGGAGAGATATGATTACTATGTACAAATACATTAAGGGTCAATACAGAGAACTTTCATGGGAACTTTTTACCCCAAGGACTATACACAGGACACGCGGTCACCCCCTAAGGTTAGAGGAGAGGAAATTTCGCAACTAGCAAAGGAAGGGGTTCTTTACAGTAAGGGCAGTCAAGATATGTAATTCATTGTCAGGGAAGGTTGTGATGGCAGATTAAATAGACATGTTTAAGAAAGGGTTAGACAAATTTTTTGCTGAAAAGTGTATCCAGGGATACGACCGTTAATTAAAATGAAGGATAGTAGTGAATATAGGGTAAAAAATAGGACTGCGATATTGAGTCTGGGGGGATTTTCACAATTAAAACAGATTGGCGGGTGTTTACTCTGGATCAATTTCAAATATAAGTGCAGGATCACAGGAGATCCAAAATAGGTTGAACTTGATGGACTGGTGTCTTTTTTCAACCTCATCGACTATGTTACTATGTAGAAAGTCACTAGAGAACAGCAGAACAAGAAGGATGCAGGAAAGGTATCAGAGTAGTCAGAAACACTGGTTACTGGTACAGACACGCCAGGAACTGATACACAGAGATCAGGTAGTGAGTAGTCAGACAGACACACCAGGAACTGGCAGACTGAAATCGGATAAAGAGTAGTGAGACATGCCAGGAAGTGGTACACGGAGTGAGGTAGTGAGTAGTCAGACACGCCAGGAACTGATATACTGGAATCAGGCCAACAGTAGTCAGACACGCTGGGATCTGGTAAGCGGGAATCAGGCCAAAAGTAGTCAGACACACTGGGAACTGGTCAGGCGCAGGCTGGGAGAGGCGTGGCCTTGGGGGCACACAGACGGCCGCATCCCATGAAAAGGGATACGGCCGCGTCATTGATGACGCGGCTGCATCCCCTGTCATGTGATGCGGCCGCCTGTGTGCTGACACGGTCGCATCTGATGTCATCAGATGCGGCCGCAGGGGAAAGCATAGTATTTTGCAGCTGGGGGACGGCCGGCCGGCCTACCCCTCGGCCCTAATAGCGGCCTGACCGAGCCATCCCGCCCCTGGAACTGGTACACGGAGATCAGGTAGAGAGGTATAAAAGGAAGTTCCACACACTTCAGACAGGCGATTACTGGTATATGATTTAGGCAGCGAAGTACACAAGGATGTTCCACAGACTTGGTCAGACAGGCGATGATCCGAGGGAGTAGGTAACGGCTAGGTAGCGGCTGAGGAGAACTGGGTCAGAGGACAGTAAACAAATTGCACTGACCCCGAGCAAGTGTCAGTGCAGGCTTAAATAGGAAGCAGTTTGAAACTCCCGCCCTAGAGACCCGATCATGTGATCTCATCGAGAGCCGATCACAACACCACAGACAGACGCTGGAATGAGTGACAAGTGAGTATCCAATCGAACCTGGCAGCAGAGAAGTGCCGAGAGAGGCACAGAGAGATCATATGGAGGCATAAACAGTGAGTTTTGTTACATATTCACATTTAAAAATAAATACATATGATTATAGTTTGAACTGTCCCATGTAGTTATATCCCAATGTTAAAGAGAAAGTATTGTAGATAGTAATGGGTTTCATAGTGCAAAGTACAAAGCCTGCTATATAATAGTGATGTTTCAATATCAACTATAATAAAAATAATCACTATCAGCTCTCCACAAACAACCAATGCAGCCAAATATCTTAGGAATTAGTGTACACAAATCTAATGTTAGATCAATATAAAAAAGTTTCTAAGAATTATGGCGCTATATTGCAATCCAAAGCATAACTAAAAAGAAAACATCAAACATAACATATATACTCATACTTATTTCATGAAGATGGTGAATAAAAGGTCATGTGATTCTTTCTCAGAAGTTGTTGACAAACCTTAACATATATATAGAAAAACAAATAAAAGAATATAGTATAATATGGCATACAATGCAAAGAGGTTATAATGTTATGAACATCAATATTGTTGATAAAATATCTCAAATCTATAGATTATGATATCTTTGTAATATGCCCATACCGCACCAATTCTTGGATAATAGCGGAACCAATATCTGTCTCAAATTTCTCCAAACTATAATTGAATCACATCAATAAAATGACCTGCACCACATCAAAACACCAGTGACCTCTTTCAGTTAGATTCCTACCAGAATGATATAAACCATGAGCCCTCGGAAGTTTCTTTGATCTTTGTTTCTCCACTTCGAGAGGTATACTCCGTATGGATGTCCCAAAAAATGAGAAAACAGGAGAAGACTAACGTAATATTGCCTCCATATCCAAATTTAATAATAACTAATATAAAAACATACCGGGACATCAATAAAAAGTACATAAAATTAATAGATGAAAAACAAAGGTATACAAGGGTACTACTACCGGAATTAGAAACTGTCGGAGCATATTCTGAAAATAGTAGATGTAATTGATGTCCCGGGATGTTATATTCATTCCATGCCAGTCAGCTTCCATTTCAAATGTTTCAAAATAGTAGGAAAGCACTCTGGAAATCCTTTTCTGATCAATCTTTTACACCAATGCGCTTCAAACGATTAGTCGGTCTTTTTCAGGGAGAATAAATTGCTTTGTGTTGAGGCCATATTTAAACTAACTTCCACCAATCATAAATCACAATTTATATAAAGTTAAAAACTTCTCAAAATTGCATTCTAATTTCTCTTTAGACATCCTTAACAATGAAAATCTATACCCAGTTGGCAAACATTCGTATTTACATGATTGAACAATAAAACATTACATAATGCAACAAAACCAGAAGTGATGTACTACTCTGCCAATATAATTTAAAATTTACTCAAAACTATTCAAATGATAGGGAGAAGATGTTTAATAACTTGTCCCCATATCGTGCAACCGGAAGTGACGTATCACTACTACTCACGATTACTTCCTGGTCTTATCTCAATGTATTAAGCCTTGTTTCTGATTTTTAATAATCTGTGTGTCAAGCCTTATTTTAAATAATAATAATAATAATACCTCTTCGATTATAAATATAACAATCCATAATAAATGTATGCTTTAACTTTGCAAGAATTTTACAGTTCATCATCACACCATGTTTTTAGACAAAAAATATAGCGCCTGATTCATTGAGGATCTTAACTTAAGAAACATATTATTTCAGTCTCCTGGACAAAACCATGTTACAATGCAAGATTAGTATTCTGTTTTGCACATAAGTTAAATACTGACTGTTTTTTCATGTAGCACACAAATACATGATAGCTTAGTTGTACACTGAAATTTAAAGTTGATATTTGTGTGCTACATGAAAAAACAGTCAGTATTTAACTTATGTGCAAAACAGAATACTAATTTGCACCCCTTGCATTGTAACATGGTTTTGTCCAAGAGACTGAAAAGAGAAGTTTCTTAAGTTATGATCCTTAATGAATCAGGCCCATAGTTTGTAATTAAATATACAATGAACATAAGATAATATATTGATCTTGCTTATTTTCGTGAGAAGAAACTGGAAGTGATGTATTGCTCTGCCGATATAAATTATGATTTAGATGTTAATGTTTTAAATTTTTGTATTCTATTTTAATGTTTTGAAGCTCCTGTGACATACTTCATTTGTCTGGTACACGTTCTCTAAATTTAAATATCACTAATGTAAACATCTTCACCCCATCATTTGAATAATTTTGAGTCTAAATTTTGAAATACCAGACTAATGAAGCATTCTAATGGAGCCAGAATTCTTAGAAACTTTTTCATAATGTTTCAATATCAGTTTGTGATTACTTTCTCTAAAGGATAATGACATTTTAATAAACCTCCTAGGTCAAGTGGTGTAGAGGTATTTGTATTTGATCAACGGTTGAGTAATTGTCCATGTGTAGTATTTAGTCATTTAAATTTAAATCTAAGATTATATATATGTATCTATCTAGGAGAGAAAGATAATAATTAATACTATACTAATGTGTAATATACTAATCCGTCAAATTTCTTACAATGAAACACAGCTATCTCCTCGTAAGGGATGCCAGGGAGTAGTCATAGGAGGAGCCATAGGAGGAGGACAGGGCGGAAGCCAAAACTTTGTGTGCATGTTTTATTTTTTCTAAGCAAACGTATAATAATGATACATATATGTTAGTAAACTATCTGATGAAGGGCATAGTATTATCATGGAATAGTGCAGTTTGATGAGGTAATGAAGTGAAATGGTTAATATAATGTAATTGTCAATCAACATTAGTGTTTATGGGTAATAAGGTTAATGAGAGTAGTTAAAGAAATGCAGGCATGTGAATTAGGTGTAAAGACAGATGTAGTGCAAGTAGGTGAAATTGCTGCTAAATCAAGCAGAAGAGCAAATAAACATGCAAAGACACAAGCGTTTCGACTTTCCATCACTACCATATGCATTTCCAAACATATTACTCAGATGTGCTTGCATTTGAATATGAGCACTTTATACATGCTGCATGCAGACGAAATCTCAATCCTTATTGTGTGCAGTGTTATATAAGAGATTTGTACATCATTTATTCTTTTGTCAGGGGCGGGCTGGGCCAGAGGGCAGGGCAGATTCAGTCTATTTTGGGCTGGTTCACTGAACGGCCAAAGCCTCTATTGCTTGGTGGCTGGCCCCTCCTCCGTAACCAGACACCTACTATCATTGGCAGTGGATCTTCCAATCTGTCCCCCACCCTTCCCTCTCTCCCTCTCCTCTCTTTCTGTGAGCCCCGGTGTCACATGGGACATGCACCACATGACAGGTGCCGTCCCATGTGTGAGGAGCAGAGCACGGATGGGATGAAAAAGGTAAGTGATGGGCTGCATATCAGTAAAGTGTGTGTGTGTGTGTGTGTGTGTGTGTGTGTGTGATGGGCTTCATGTCAGTAAAATGTGTGTGTGTCTGATGGGCTGCATGTCAGTAAAATGTGTGTGTGATGGGCTGCATGTCAGTAAAGTGTGTGTGTGTGTGTGTGATGGGCTGCATGTCAGTAAAATGTGTGTGTGATGGGCAGCATGTCAGTAAAGTGTGTGTGTGATGGGCTGCATGTCAGTAAAGTGTGTGTGTGATGGGAAGCATGTCAGTAAAGTTTGTGTGTAATGGGCAGCATGTTAGTAAAATGTGTGTAGTGGGCAGCATGTCAGTAAAATGTGTGTGTGTGATGAGCAGCATGTCATTAAAATGTGTGTGTGTGATGGGCTGCATGTCAGTAAAATATGTGTGTGTTTTGGGCTGCATGTCAGTAAAGTGTGTGTATGTGTGATGGGCAGCATGTTAGGAAAATGTGTGTGTGATATGCAGCATATCAGTAAGATGTGTGTGATGGGCAGCATGTTAGTATAATGTGTGTGTGAGATGTCAGTATAGTGTGTGTGTGTCTGCCAACTGTCCTGAATCTGGTGGGACAGTTCTGAATTTGAGTGACTGTTTCGCTTAAGACAGTTGGGAGGTTGAACTGTGTGCACCTAACAGTAGTGCACACAATATTGCCTGTGTATTTGACTAAAATGATAACCATGCTACATCATAGGGGGTTACCCTGTCTAAAGAGACATAGACAGCAAGCTGTCACACCCAGGTCTTATATCAGAAATTGCAGGGTCTAGTACAAATAAAACAGGCAGGTCCTCAACCATTTTTGACCATCACACCCACCCACCCCACCCCCCCAGGTCTGGTTGATAGAGAGGTGTAGAGTGAAATCATAGCACCTGGAATAACAACATGCCCCCAACATGCCTTCCCCATGAGTCCATCAGACCTCCCAACCTGCCATCAGACCTACCCACATGTCCTTTACATGTTGATCATGCCTGCCCGCAAGTCATGAGACCTCTCAACATGCTTTAGTGATGTATGAATATTAATGCTTGTAATGTTATCATGTGTTCACTGTGTCATACTATTGGGTATCTGGAGTATTAATGAGTGCAGATTGGATGCAAAGTGTTGGACTGATACAAGGTATTCTTCACCAAAATGTTAAAAGGTGCAGTGCAAGAAGACCCCTGAAGTAAATTAGTTAATTTAGAATGTGAGCTCGGAGGGGGTTCATGCCCAAAAACAATGTTCCCTTGTCCCTATCTGGGGTATCCAGGAGTAACCCAATGAAGCAGGCAGGGAGGGAAACATAAAGAATGAAGAGAAAGGAAAAGGTTTTACCAAAACAACAGAAGTGATACATTTGGCAAGAATAAGTAGGAAAATAGAAAATGGAGAAGAAAGCTGGTGTTTCATCTCCTACTGCCCGATTTGTAGTTCAGTTTCACTAAAATGGTTGTGGTTCTCAGTAAACTACTTAATAAAGGCAAAGATTGGGAATCCTGTCAAAAAAAGAATACGAATACGAGCTTAAAACACCCTAGATTACCAGTGTTCTACTTCTTGCCGAAGATTCATGAGTCCCTCAACAGAAAGCCGAGTAGACCAATAGTATCAGGCATAGGGTCATTTACTTCAAACCTCTCAGTGTACATTGACTTATCTCTATAACCACTAGAAGTCACACAAAAAAGTAACCTACGTGACACCACACAAGTCCTCAATTTACTGAGCAACATAGAATGGAATGAGGAATATATCATGTTGACATGTGATGTGACCTCACTTGATACTGTATCTGTGCATGACAAAGGTTGCGCACATATAGATAACATCTTGAAGACTGAATCCCAACTTGAGGCATAACAGACTGCCTTCCTCATAGAAGCCATGCGATTCATCTTGGAGCATAATTATTTTTGGTTTGAGGGAGGTTTGCTGAGCCGCAATGGGAATGAAGTTCGCTCCAAGTAATGCAAACCTGTTTGTAGCACACTGGGAGAACAACGTAATCTGGAATAATAACCCCTTCCATGACAACATCTAAATCTGGAGAAGGTACATAGACGATGTTATCTGTATTTGGAAGGAGGGCCATGACACCCTTGTAGAATTCAACACCTACATAAATGAAAATGATTTAAATATTAAATTCACCTCTTCCAATTCAAGAAGAGGATTGAAAGTTTAGAATTAGAAATCAGCATTGAGAACGTCAGACTGAGCACTAGGACATTAATGAAAAAAGTAGACTGTAGCAACCCCATACTAGCTACAAGCAGCCACTACCCACAGTGGCTCAAAAGTATACCCAGAGGCCAATTTATAAGATAAGGAAGATCTTTTGCTAAACAAAGAGAAACTTAAGGACGTACAGAAAGAAGAAAACGTCTGGTTTATCACACACTATAGTACCGACTCTAATCAAATTAGGAATATCGTATCAAAATACTGGCCCATCCTAAAGAAGGACGAGAAACTAAAAGGAATTATTCCTGAAAAAGCAACAATTACATTCAGAATATGACAAAATTTAAAAAAAAGTTTAGTATAGAGTGCCATACTTATCGAAACTCATACCCCCAAACAACACGTGGCTTAATAACAACGTAGGAGATTTCTATTTCTGTAATAAGTGTTCTACCTGTAAGAATACTGGAATCCTCACCTCCAAACCTGTCAATGAATTCACATACAGCCTTAATGGTAGGATCTGGAAAATTAAAGAAAAAAATCACCTGTGAGACTACAGGGGTGGTGTACCTCCTACAATGTCCCTGCAATAAACAATATATAGCGAGAACAAAGAGGAGCCTGAAAATTAGACTGGCCAAACATTGTGGAAACATCAAAAACAAGCTTGAAAATCACAGTTTAGCAACTCACTACACAACACACCACAATAGCGACCCAACATCTCTCAAATTCTTTAGAAATTGAGAAAGTCAAACTGGTCGAGTTCTCTTTTAACAGACTAATGGATTCATTAGAGTATCAAGGACGCAACATATTAAATTATATATTTAATATACAAAAGTATAGGGCATTCAGATATAAAGAAAAATAAGGAAATAACAATTAATAGATTGACATAACAAGCAAAGCAGTTTAAAATAAAAGAGGTTACATTCCCATTTGCACTTACATGAATTGCATTCTGGCCAAGGGAAATTTGGCTTGGAAGATGACAGCTTATCAATGTTAATTGCTTTCCCAAAAAGTCTGACAATTTTCTGTGTCTTGTCTCAGCATTTTAAAGACCTGTCCCTGCCCCCAGGGGCTGTGGCCTGCAACACTTTTTCCAATCACCATTTGCCTGTTGCCTGATTTACTAACCAATATTATGTTATCTAACTTTCCTGTAAAGTGTCACATCTATCCAATTTTTATCATTAATAAATCCTCTATGATTCTGTCCATCTTTTGATACCAAACATGATGACATTTTAGCAATGTGACATACCTTTTCCAAAGATAAGTGATTTTGGCCGTTCACGGATATCTCCGATACCTGTCATTCACAACCCTGGTGTGATTTCTGCTCCTCAGTTTGGAGTAACACCCAGATTTCCCAAAATATGAACTATGACAACATTTTTCCTTTGAAGGTCATATTTCTATACACCTGTACAGGCTTTCCCATGCTGCCTACAGGGATCTCCAGCTGTGATCGGCCCCACACAGTCTAGTCAAGTGTCCAAAACTTCCTCCCAGGCCAGGCTGTCTCACAGTAGGAGTCATTTGAAGCTGTCACAGGTGACACACTTGTCTTTTCACACTGGAATGTGCAAAGCCAGCAAATACATTTTCATCATACTCTCTGTATTTACATTTTACACTTTAACTAAACTTATCAATAGATTCATTTGATATAACATATTTACACTGCAGTTATGATTTATTCCTTTTAAATAATTGCAAGCTCCCTATGTTCACAACACCTGGGGGTAAATGTATCAAAGTGCGATTTTGCAACTCCACTCCAACTACTGTATTATGTGAGCGTAAGCTCTATGTACAGTATTAGGTGATTTCCCCACTAGCGTGGGAAAATCACATAATACAGTAGTTAGAGCTTGCCCAATGAACGTAAGTTCATTGCGTACCAGACCTCCTACTAGGGAGGAGGTGTTAGCGTCGGGTCCACACTTTTTTTATTTTTCTGCAATCAAGATTAAAGATTCGGGATGTACAAATATGGGGCCCTCCTGGCCGAAGCAAAGAAGACTTCAATCAACAACAATAAACAAGGGGCCCCTTCTGGGCGAAGTGAAGAAGATATTATCCAAGCATAGACATTTTGGAAGTATAATTATTATGGGACTGGGGCAAGCAAGGAGACTTTGGAGAAGAAAGAAGACATCTTTGGTGAGTATTTGGGGTGTTATTATTTTTATTAAATATATGTGGTATAAATGAGGGTGGTTAGTGTGTTTATTGTGGGTTTTTTATTTTTAATAAATGTATGTGGTAATTATGAGGGTGATGTTGTTTATTTAACATTTTTTTTGTGGAACTACAGGTCCCAGCAAGCCAGGGATGTCAGGGTATGTTGGCACTTGTGGTTCTCCAAGTGCCAACATGCCCTGGCTGCCGTGGGTATGCTGATGCTTGTAGTTATACAAGCAAAAGCATGGCCACACTGTTTTTGGCAACCTGGCTGGCTGGGACTTGTAGTTCCACAAAACAAAATGGCGTCTGTTTATTATTTTCACTCTTTATCGCCGTATTACCCTACTACCCACAACCCAGGGGTAGTAGGAAGAGCCCTAGTGCTATCAGCACTGGGCTGGTTCTTTCTAGGGGGGCGGCCCGCTTGTTTTTTTTCGGCAGACCCCACTCCCTAGGGAATCCAGCCCAGGGCTGAACAGTCTAGGGTTGGTTAGTCATTATGGCAGGGGGATCCCTGCTGTGTGTCCCACTGCTATAGTGCCGCCAACCCTGGCTGGTTTGCCTAGTGCTGGTAAAGTGAAAATTGGGGGGACCCCACGCAATATTTTCCCCCGATTTTCACGGGACCAGCAGTAGTCAGGCAGCACTAGGGTTAAGCTGGAATAGAGGGGGGAACCCACGCTTTTTCTTTTTTAATTTCTTCTATTCTTTACCATTTTGACAGCTGCCAGACAAGCAGTGTAACAGTGATATGTTTAAAACACACTGATACAACACAGGAGAGTTTTGCAAACACAGGAGAGTTAGCTAATCTCAGGAGTGTTTACATCACCCAAAATCGCCAGAGATGACCAGCGATTTTAAACATCAGTGTCAAAATCGCAACTTGATACAAATCTCAAGTTTTTTTTTCAAAACTGGCGGTTTACCCGCGATTTGCCGCGATTTAAACACGCTGGCAAACTCGGACTTTGATACATTTACCCTCTGGTATTATTCGATAAACAAAATGCATTAACCACTTGGAAATTATTCTCAAGCTTTTGCACAGAATTTACCTGACTCCTGAGAAACTTCATAGATTTATGCCCAATGTGTCAAAGTTTGGCTGGGCGAACTGTGGTAAGGTAAGGAGCTTGATCCACACATTCTGGTCATGTCCAAATATGCAAGGCCTTTGGATGAACGTGTTCAACCTGTTTAACACAGTGAGCTTCATAGGCTTAGCCCCATCGCCAGAAAGCGCTCTGCTACACCTATACCTTCCTTCTCATCAAAACCATAAGAGATATGTAACTGGCCACATTGTTATTGGTACTAGAGCAGCTATTGCACAATCCTGGAAGTCTTTCCCTCTTTAAATTGTTGCGGTCAAAATCCAGAGAAGCTACATTATGGAGGCTCTGGGCCTCCCATAATAGTCATCAGCTTCTTCCCCCTTGTTTAAATGGCTCGATTGCAGTACTTATTATTTCGAGTATCTTTCCCCACCACAGGTATCCTCCTCTTTGTAAAAGCAATGCAGCACTACTAGTTTTTGATGTATAATTTTTGCTATTGTCTGAAGTATTTGTTTAATGTAACTTGAAGTACCCTCCCCCTGATGTCTTTCCTCCCACCTACATCGCTTTTTATTATGTACGTTTCTTATTTTGTTTTTGTCCCCACAAATTTAAATAAAACTTTAATTTTTTTTTAAAAAGAAAGGTTATAAGTGGTTCACCTCAAGGTTCCATGCTGGGGCCACTCCTTTTCAATATATTTATTAATGACTTTGGTGATGGTTTAGAGAACAAAGTTTCCATTTTTATAAATGACACTAAGGTAATAAAACCAGAGCAAAATGTAGTTTTTCTATAGAGGGACTTAAGTAAACTTAAATAAACTCAAGGATTAGACGATCAAATGGAAGATGAAGTTTA
This sequence comes from Mixophyes fleayi, assembly GCF_038048845.1. NCBI lineage: Eukaryota > Metazoa > Chordata > Amphibia > Anura > Limnodynastidae > Mixophyes > Mixophyes fleayi. The sequence continues at coordinate 64,455,625 of NC_134409.1, forward strand.
ACATAGATAAATGTAAGTTATGCATTTAGGAATATAAAACAAGCATGCAATCTATAAATTAAATGGGTTAATGTAGGGGAATCTATAAAGGACAAATATTTTGGAGTGCTTGTAGAAAATAGACATAGCAATAGTGCTCAAAGTAATTTCACTCTCTAAGTATCCAGGCTAGCGTGTTGAGCTCAACAGGCTTGTTTTAACACATCTCTATAGAGTATTATTATTTAGGTGTCTGGCCAGTACACCATCAGGACGAAACACAGATCTGTAATGCAAAATCCTAATTCCAAATGGACAAGTTCTATTAAAATGGGAAGGATCTCACCCGTGTATGATTTTCATCTATAACATGATGGTACAGTCTCTCGCAAAACGTTGTACAACACTGCAATATTGTCCGTAATGGAACCGTGAAAATATCACCTAACCTGGCACCCAGGGTTATTGTAGGTAGCTTTGAGGTTCCTCATAAGCAATAGGAGCACTATATCCTCTATGTTTCACTATAAGGGGGACCGAAAAGTGATATAAAAGTGCTCAGTCTTATAATAGAGATAATACCTCGGCAGATGAATTAAGGATCTTTCCATCCAAACAATGTTGCCAAATATAGAGGTTCTCAGGCACTCGCGTTCTTCTGAATGACATCAAGGAACAGATGTCCCACTTGTCGGCTGCCCCGTGGTTGAAAAACAGCTCTGCGGAAGGAAGTCATTAGTGACAAACATTTCAGGTCATATACCCTCTCTCGCATAAGGCCTGGTACTCACCAATTTCACAGAAGAAGAAATGAAAGTCAAGTGAGAAAAAACAATTACAGAAAAATTTTACTTCTCTATCAGAGATCATTAATCACAAAATGGCAGGACTGAATGGTTGTCTTTTCAGCTCTTATATAGGACATGCAGGTGCATTCTCCTGCAATTGTCTGTGTATGACTGGGTATACGTTGTAATAGCACCTAATATCCTGTATACAGATGACTATTGTAATTGATTAACAGGTGAGTCAGCCATCTTACGTATAGTATTGAAGGGATGCTCGAGTGACATGCGTATGTGCACTGAGAATCAATCAGTGCTCACGATGTTGAAAAGTGTCATTCACTTGTAAAAATGTAGTCTGCCGCCTTCTCTTGTGCTGAGCTGTGGATCTTGACTGCAACAGTGGATCATTGCTTTCGACTTGCAGCTTGGTATTTTTTCAAATTGGATGCATAGGGCAGTCCGCAGGCACTTAAGGTTAGAAGCAGGATGTAGGCGCACCATCATACAGCTCCAGTGGCAGTGGAAGCTAGGGACAGGAGGGAGGCCCATTAAGTTGAGGGGCAGGAGGAGTTAGCCCTTCAAACTGAAAGGCTGAGGAGGATCCCCAGCAGGAGGAGGCTATGGAGGAGGAGTGGGATTTATTTTCTTTCTCACCATTCCTCTTTACTCCAACACCAAATGAAGAGGTAGAGGAGGATCCACAGGTGCTTGTGGAAAATAGTAAGTATCTGGATAATTAAGTGTAGTGTAATTGTTAGATTTTATTTTGCCAGCATAAAAGTGTTGTCCTCTGAAATATTTTTTTTCCAATATATGATTTACCGTAGACCTGGTCAAAGTTTTCCATTCCAGAGATGTCTGACATCATGGGCATAATATTTTTTAAGGAAATATATATCTGCATGTGCCTCCAAAAACTCATATTCTTCTGGTTACTACTGTGTTCAGCATAACATGAACACTTTAATGAGCTTGCAAAACGAGGGAGTAAACTTCACTCATAGAGCTAGCATATGTTTTATCAATGTAGTAAGAGCGCAATATTTTGAATTTACTTTTTTTTGTCAACTGACAAAGAGCTGCTCCATGCTGAAAACACCAGTTCCAGTTCAAAACCCTCAGGCTCAATTACCCCCCCCCCCCCCCCCACACACACACACTCCACTTCCCTGCACCAGTTACATGACAGCAAATTAAACATAAATACATTTTTTGGTAGATTAAAAAAAAGTTATTTATTACTTTTATTGTTAAGTCTAAATTATTTTTTTTTTACAGTTTTCCTACATGTTGAAAAGTTTGACAAAACACAGTTTGGTTATTAGTTTGAAAAATGTTTGTGTTTGATTAATGTTTGGTTTATGTAAATAAAATGTGTATTTAGGTTTATAAAAAAATCAAAAATGCACCTCTCTCCTCAAACAGTTTAACCAACTCTAGTGCTGCCAGCCTAGTCTGGGACTAGCAAAATCAGGGCCACAAAAGCGTGGAATACCCTGGATTTTACTATTATCAGCACTAGGCATTGCCAGCCTGGATTGTGGCACTATAGGAAAACCTGCAGCCTCGGGTCACACTGCAATAATGCCAAACCAGCCCCAGGCTAGTTAGCAAAGGGCTAGATTCCCTTGAGATGGATTCTGCCCCCCAAAACTGCAGACACCCCCCAATCCCCCTAGGTTTACCAAGCTCAGTGCTGAGACGGCATGGGTGTTTTCGCCTAGGCAGTAGAACCCTTAATCAGGCCTTACTGAAAGGTCCAATGCTTTCTCAAAATCAACAGGTGGCAGTGTTCCCGAACTTTTCTGCTGATATCTAAGAGTTTTTACAAATGAAAAGAAGGCTGATGAAACTCGAAATTTCTAATGCTATGTTCTTTCCTGCCAGATTACATGTGGTTGCAGAAGGTACAACACATTTATTTGAAACCCCAACAGCTGGGACTCCCAGGCTGGATCATTCAGTAACTAGATGGCCTTAACTTAGATACAAAAGGGATTCAATCTACTTTTAAAACTTATCTAAGATGTATCGTTATTGGACATTTTTGGTATAGTAAACTTAAGACTGCTTGCTGCTTCTCTACAACTGAGTGGGTACTATTTAGTATAGAAGGAAGTTCTAATAAGAGAGGTAAATATATTTACTTTTATCATAATAGATTATTTGACAAATCTTTCATGTAGTATATTGTCTGGAGTTAATGCCAGTTGTTCTAAATTAATTTAGGAGAATATGGTGAAACAATCCCTTAATTTCGTATAGACTTTGGCTGGTGAGGCCACTGCTTTAGTGTTTAACAAATCCACCTCCCTATTTCTGGCTTTGGTTTGAGTTAGAGGGGAGGTATTGTTAGGAATATTTGGGATTAAGGTATATCATAGTTGGGGATGGATATATGGAGTGGGAATTACAGGGCAGAGGGGGGATTAGATAATGTGTCATGCATTGTTAAAATAATAATAATCCTTATAAATGGTGCTGAGCAAAACATAATAGTAATAATAATAATAATAATATAGCGCGTATAAAAGCCAATTTAAAACTTCTTATGACAAAGTCTAAACGATATCTTGTGTGTGCTAACACAATAAAACTGATATTATGCCAGAACGTGTTTTATGAATGGTATTGCTTAGTGACAAAACTGCGATCAAGATAAACTAAGGAAATGTAATAGTATTATGTGTGTGTATTCCAGTGAAAACACAATTCTGTGAATTAGCACCTCCAACATTTTGTGAGTGACATCAATCTCATTCCATGATAGACCTGAATCTGCAGCAAACCACAGAATGTGATGGCATAGTATGCCTGTATTGTGCAAGGAACACGTCCATTAAGGCTTCTAATTAATCCTCGAAATTTCATTGCTTTTTAGAGTTTGAGTGGAAGAGTTTCAATATGCTAAACCATAAGGTGGTATCTGAAATGTAAGTGAATGAAGTTTTATAGATTCACAATGAAGGCAGTAGGAGAAATGGTGGTATGGCATACCACTTTATGCCAGCCCACATTGACCAATGTGTGTATATATCTATTATCTTGTTACACTGGTATCTGTCAAGGGTGTCAAGGAGTGGGACATATTAGGCAGAAACAGTCAGTACATGAAGTTGATGTGTTGATAGCAGGAACAAGCGTAAGAATCTGAATGACTTTGACAAATTCCAAATTGATAGGGCTAGATGACTGGGTCAAAGCATCTCCAAAACAGCAGATCTTGTGGAGTGTTCCCGGTATGCAGTGGTTAGTACCAGCCAAAAGTAGCCCAAGGAAGAACAAACAATGCACAGGCTACCGGGTCATGGGTGCCGAAGGTTCACTGATGCACGTAGGGAGCGAAGGCTAACGCATCCACAGAAGAGTTACTGTAGCACACGTTTGCTGAAAAAGTTAAAGCTGCTTATGCTAGAAAGGTATCAAAATGCCCAGTGCATCACAACTTGCTGCATATGGGATTGTGTAGCTGCAGACCGGTCATAGTGCCCATGCTGACCACTGCTGAAAGAGTCTACAATGTGAATGTGAGCGGCAGAACTGGATCATGGAGCAATGGAAGAAGGTGTCCTGGTCTGATGAATCACGTTTTCTTTTACATCATATGGACGGTAGGGTGTGTGTCCATCATTTTTCTGGGGAAGAGATACCACCAGTATGCACTATGGAAAGAAGCAAGCTGGCAAAGGCAGGGTGATGCTCTGGACAATAATCTGCTGGGAAACCTTGGGTCCTGGCATTCATGTGGATGTTATTTTGACACGTACCACCAACTTAAACATTGTTGCAGACCAAGTACACCTCTTCATGGCTATGGTGTTCCCTCTTTCAGCAGGATATTGTGCCCTTCCACACTGCAAAAATTGTTCATGAATGGTTTGAGGAACATGACAAAGATTTCATGGTGTTGAATTGGCCTCCAAATTCCACAAATCTCAATGCGATCGAGCATTTTTGGGATGTGAAGAAAAAACAAGTCAGAGCCATGGAGGCACCACCTTGCAACCTACAGGACTTAATTGATCTGTTGCTAATGTCTTGGTGCCAGATGCCACAGGACACCTTCAGAGGTGTAGTGGAGTCCATGCCTTGACAGTTCAGAGATGTTTTGGTGGCACAAGGGGCACCTACACAATATTAGGCAGGTGGTATTAATGTTGTAACTGATTGGCTTTTATATATTGGGACAAAGGGTGTGGTTTTCCATAGGGTTCTAGAAGAGAATCACAATGAACTCCTAAGCGCACACCTAATTATGTCAAAAGCCAGATTTTCAATTGCTACAGGTAATTACAAACATCTATATTTATTTATCACACAGAACAATTTAAAAACAGTTCACAATTTCTAAAAAAAATAATAAAAATTAAATAAATTAAAAAAAAAATGTTTATGAAGATACTTAGACTAGGGATTGTCTTATAACTCTAGTGGACCAGAAGTTATCATATTAGAAAAATAGTGTCTGTTCAATCTCCCACAGTGTGCTGTGATGAAATTTGTGCTGAGAATAGAATTTCCTAAAACATAAGCGCAGGTGTCCTCCATTTGTGGCAATATCTGTAAAAAGACCACCCATATGATGCCAGGCCTGCACTGTGCTTTTAACTAAATGTTAGTTATAAGGACCAACACAAATGTTCATCTGAGTCACCTAGTGTTATATATTTACATCTTTATATTCTATTTTGGTAATATATATATATATATATATATATATATATATATATATATATATATATATCAAAAGCAGTTCTGGAAGTGCTCCTTAGCTCCCTTGCTATGTGATTTTAGACAAAATTATACCCTGGACAGGAATTAAGATGTGGCCTTCAGCTTAGAATTACTATATTTTATTATGCAGTACTATACCATGAGTACCCCAGTTGTTATCATGAACATCAAGTTTCAAAGAGAATCAACAACTGCTCACTGCAACAATGAAAAATCATTGCAACAACCATTAAATATCATACTGCATACTGGGTTATACTTACAAGGGTTGTTGGTGTTTAAAAAGCAAATTCTCCCCCTTGTTACCAGTCTACTATATGCAGTTAGTGAAACCAAAGTGCGCATCTTTAACTTAATTAAATGTGTACAAGTGAATAAAACTATTTGGGAAGGTGCTGCTGGAAAATTAAGACCATCATGAATGTGAAAACAAAAGATTACAAAAGTCTGGTGATCTAAAACAAACATTATACAATTCATTGTGTGTCACGATTATAAATAGGTATGAGATTTTGTGCACAATATAGCCATTTTGGGGTAAGCTCATCTGTCAACGTAAAGGCATCTTCTGTAGGAGAGCCTATAACCTGTATATTATTATTATTATTATCATTTATTTGTTAGGCGCCACAAGGTTTCCGCAGCGCCGCACATAGTACAAACAGTAGACTATACAGGGTATAACAGTACAGAACAATAAACAAAAGTACCAATACTTCAGAAACTCCAGGCAGGCAGATGCAATAGACACGGAGCAGAAGAACGGGTAAGGAGGCAGGAGGGAAGAGGGCCCTGTTCAAGCAAGCTTACATCCTAAGGGAGGGTTAAACAGACCAGGCACAAGAGGAGCCTGTATAGCAATAAGTGTGCTTAGGATGTCATATGTAAAACCGTCTTTGGCCTCCATTTTCAAAAATGCAGCACCTATGAAGGGAGTGGTCTGACTCCCAAAAACAAATTATAAATCAGTGAAACCAAGGTGAACTCTTTTAAATTGATGAAATGTGTACACGTGAATAACATCATTTGAGAAAGTGCTGACAGTACATACTGTATTTGCACTGGTTTTTTTTTATTGTTTAAAAAAGTTATAGTAGCATTACGCCAGTCTAATTCTAAAACTACACACACACACACACACACACACACACACACACAGAAATACACATATTTTTATTGCATCTTGAGGACCCATGTCTGGAACATGACACATAGTGACACCCCTTTACTAATGCCAAGTTAACAGAACAATCATATGGGTATGTATTGGACCTGTTTGTCACCAGAGTTACCACATAAGATTTACACTTTGACTTTGCTTAAAGTAATGACATGGTCTGTATGGTGGGAAAAGTTTCATGTATTTTGACTGTCTGAAGACAGCCACATTCCCAAATAAATAGACAAATAAATAAATAACAATAACAATGGTAGGGAAGGTTTCATGTATTATGGCCATCTGAGGACATCAACATGGCCACTTACACTGACACCTAGCCATGGACATGTTGCTTTGTAGCTGAACCATTTCTGAAAAGAAACAGATATGTAAATGACACAAAATGTCCAACTTACTGTCTGGATCAATGTGCATTTCATCCAAATTCTTGCCTTTGAATTTGGCCTGTCGGCCTTTCTCAAGAGCCATTAATAGTTTGCTGATCTTGGCAAGTTGGAGGGTACCTTCTGGGAGGCAGTAATACTGCTGATGCACCCTGATGTCGTGCCCAAGGAAGTCTGCCAACTGATCCAGTTCTGTGTCATTTAGGTTGACAAACTTTGAGAGACTGACAACGTGCTTCTGAAGCTTCGTGGAAGACAGCGTGTGGGGATGTTTGGCCCAAACGCTCTTGGGCAAACAGTCATATGCAGCCAGAGAAAGTGTGACAAGGCATTTGGTTTAGCAATGATGTAGACATTTTGTTTATTCACTCTATATTCTTCACGCTCCACTGTCAGAAGTTTCATTGCACCTTGCATGTCTGGTGTCAGCAGAATGACTACTTTTCTCCCTCGTTATTTCCCAGTATTTCAATGCGAGTGAAGTGCTGGCAGGGCTTCTTCTCAACTTCGGAAAGTGCATGGGCCCCATCTTCATGGAGATCCAAAGTACCTCTTGAGGAGAAGGTATTCAGCAAGATCTTGGAAACTTCCCCTTTGTCAGGCGCCGTCCCGCACTCTTACCTGGTGCCAGGATGGACGCCTTCTCTGCTGCCGCTCGTCCCAATGCTAGGCAATGGGACGGCACTTCCGTCCCCACAGGAAGTTCGGGCAACGGGGATGCTAAGCAGCATTTCCTGTCGGCGGTCAGATCAGCTGACCGCCAACCTCCACTCCACCAATGATAAGGCTGGCGCCACTATTTAAACCAGACTCTGGCATCACTAGGGTGCCAGAGTATCTAGTCTAATAGTTGTCTCTAGGCTCTCCTGATATTGCCTATATCTCCTGCCTGCAACTCCCGGATTCTGACCTTGCCTGCTTGACTACTCTCTCGGATTCTCCCTGGTTCCTGTTTTGATCTCCTGGTTCTGACCCTCGGCTTCCTGACGATTCTCCTGCCTGACTCCTCTGTACTTCGTTGCTTGCACGGATTTGACCTCGGACTGTTCACTACGTTTGTTCACGTTACCTCGCTGGTATCTACCTGGGAGAACCGCGACTGACATGTCTCAGCGGCTAAGTCCAAAACTCCTTGCGGGGTTCCCTGGTGAAAACCTGGGGCATGGTTAGACTCCGCGCCTCCTTGAGTAGCAGTGCTAATACCAGCAGGTAAGGCCTTCCTACTACCTTGTTCGTGACAGAATACTCTGGCCATGACCTCGGACGGCCAAGGTAAACCTTCAGCCCGGGACCTGTTACTCCATTTGGCTCAAAAGGTCGAACAACAGGACGCCGAGCAAGCCAGGCTTTTACAGTGTGTCCAGGGTATAGCCACCCAGCTGGATTCCATGCAGGTTTCACTATCTGCCCCTCAGTCTGCTGTTGTCACTCCTCTGAGGCCATTTCTCTGGTCCTCGCTCCAACTCCAGTGGCTTCCTCCTCGCTACGGCTGCCCACGCCTGAGAAATTCGATGGGGATCCTACAAGATACCGAGGATTTCTTAATCAGTGTTCCATCCACTTTAAATGCAACGCAGGAGATTTCTCCACTGAGCGTTCCAAGGTGGCCTTCATCATGTCTCTTCTTTCTGGACAAGCCCTGGCATGGGCCTCGCCACTTCGTGAATGAGATGACCCTCTTCTTCAGAATGTCTCCTCCTTCATCGCAGCATTCCGCAAGATTTTTGATGAGTCGGGTCGAGTATCTTCAGCAACCTCCAGTCTTCTCTCCTTACGCCAAGGCTCTCTGACTGTTGGCCAATATGCGGTACAGTTTCGCACCCTCGCTTCTGAGCTTAACTGGAACGATGAGGCACTTGTGGCGACCTTCTGTCAGGGTCTTTCGGATCGCATCAAAGATGAGTTGGTGTCCCGTGAGCTCCCAGCGGCTCTAGACTCTCTTATATCCCTATGTAATAGGGTGGACCTCCGCTTTCGGGAACGTACCCAAGAAAGATCCTCCCCCAGACGATTTTTCCCTCGCCTAGCCCCTCGATTCCAAAACCCGACAACAGCTGTTCCTGTTGAGCCCATGCAAATAGGTCGCTCCCGGCTATCTCCCGAGGAAAGGGAGAAAAGGCTCCGGCAGAATCTCTGCCTCTACTGTTGACAATCTGGACATGTGTTGCTGTCTTGTCCTAAACGGCCGGGAAATGCACCATCCTAGTCGGTGACAGGGAGGCCGTTCTAGGAGTGAGACTTTCCACTCCCTTTTCCACCTCCAATCCAGACATCCTTATGACCATCACACTGGACTCTCCTAGAGGCCCTCTTCAGACCTCTGCCTTCGTGTGTTCCGGCGCTGCTGGAAATTTCATCTCTGCCATCTTGGCATCACAACTCCAAATTACAATTCTTGACTTGCCTCAGCCGCTATTCCTAACTGCCGTGGATGGAAACCGCGTCTCTAATGGCTCCATTTCCAAGGTTACTGCACCAGTTCGGCTGACGGTAGGGGTTCGGCATTCCGAACTGATTGAATTTTTGGTTTTACGCCAATCCATCAATTCAGTCATCCTAGGTCTCCCATGGCTTAGACTACATGCGTTCCAATTCGATTGGAGTTTAGCACAGGTCACCTCCTGGGGTCCCAAATGCCACAAGAGATGCTTAAGTTTGGTCAAACCCAAGAAGTTATGTCTTTCCTGCACGTCATGCCAGACGTACTCCCCTCTTCTCGAGGTTCCTGCTCCTTAATTGTCATTTTTGGATGTGTTTTCCAAGGCAGCTTCTGAGCTTCTTCCTCCTCATCGCCCATGGGACTGTCCTATTGAGTTACAACCGGGAAAGCCCATTCCCAAGGGCAGAATCTACCCTCTTTCCCTTCCCGAGGATCAGGCCATGTCTCAGTATATCTCAGAAAACCTGAAACGCGGATTCATCAGTAGATCTACCTCCTCTGCAAACCTGCAATGCGGATTCATCAGTAGATCTACCTCCCCTGCTGGGGCGGGTTTTTTCTTTGTGAAGAAGAAGGACGGTACCTTACGTCCTTGTATCGATTATCGACAGCTTAATGCCATCACGGTTAAAAACAGATATCCGCTTCCAATCATTTCCGAACTGTTTGACCGAATTAGTGGTTCCAAGATCTTTTCCAAACTTGACTTACGGGGTGCTTACAATCTGATCCGGATTCGTGAAGGCGACAAGTGGAAGAATGCCTTTTGTACTCGCGACGGACATTACGAGTACCTCGTCATGCCCTTCGGATTATGAAATGCTCCCGCTGTTTTTTAATCGTTTGTCAACGAGAACTTCAGGGGCCTCCTCTATAGCTCAGTAGTAGTCTACTTGGATGATATACTAATCTTTTCTTCAGATATCACCGCTCTCCGTTCTCAAGTCACAGAGGTCCTACTTTGACAACGGCAAAACAAGCTCTTCTGTAAACTGGAAAAATGTATCTTTGAAGTTCCTCAGATACCATTCCTGGGGTATATCGTCTCTGGTTCTGGGTTGAAGATGGATCCGGAGAAGGTTTTCGCTATCACCAATTGGCCTCAACCTCTGAGCTTGAAAGCTATTCAACGTTTCATTGGGTTTTGTAACTATTATAGACAATTTATTAACCAATTCTCCACGTTGATTGCTCCCATAACAACTCTCACCAGAAAATCAGCTAATCCGAGGGATTGGCCCCCGGAGACCGTTTCTGCTTTTACCTTCCTGAAATAAGAATTTTTATCTGCCCCTGTTCTATCCCAACCGGATCAAAAAGAACCGTTCATTCTAGAGGTCAATGCATCAGCTGTCGGAGTATGAGCTGTTCTCTCCCAGAGATCTCACTCTGGGATCTTTCGGTCTTGTGGGTTCTTCTAAAAGAAATTTTCGTCCGCTGAGTGCAATTATGGAGTCGGCGATCAAGAATTACTGGCTATCAAACTAGCACTTGAGGAATGGCGTCACCTTCTCGAAGGAGCAAGACACCCGGTGACGGTCTTTATGGACCATAAAAACCTAATCTATCTCCGAGAGGCACGCTGCCTAAATCCTCTCCAGGCTAGATGGTCTTCTTTCTTCGCTCGTTTTGATTTTAGTCTCACCTTTCGCTCCAGTGCTCAGAATTCTAGGGCGAACGCTTTTTCCCAGTCCTTCAATGAATCTGATGAGACTCCTGCAGCCAAACCTCCTCACTGTCACTCACCGGACCGTGAGTGCCTCTGCGCTGGTGCGTGGCTCACTAGCCTTCCTGCCGGCACCTATCCTGAACCGCGGCCGTCCGCCATCCTGATGGTCTGCGCATGCGCAGTTCCCAAGAACTCTTGTGACTGTTGCTTTTAATCCAAATTGGTTGATCAGGCAACTCCCTATTTAAGGCACCTGTGTGCATTACCTCATTGCCTGATCTTGGAGTCTCATTCCCTGTGAGTCTCTGAAGGTGTTCCCTGTGTTCTACTAGTGTCTTCAGTTTCCTGCTGATTCCTGATCTACTCATTGCTGGTTTTCATACCCGCTACTATCTCCTGTGTACTACTAGTGTCTTCAGTTCCTGTGGATTCCCTGTGCTACTCATCGCTGGTTTCCATACCTGCTACAGTTTCCTGTTTCCTGCTTGTATCCTCAGCTGGACTCTGATTACCAGATCTATTCACCTGTGGTTCCTACACTCTTCTCTGCCATCCAGCGTCTCTGCAGTTCCTGCATCTCCCTGTGGACAGACTGTTCTACTGAATAGCGGTATGCCTATCTGTTATTGACTTTCTACAATTACTCTGCATATCCGCTAGGACAAGCTTCCACGCTCAGCAGCGGTATCCATACCCGCTATAGACTGTTATTGTTACGCTGCATACCTGTTTGGAATTACCGTACTACTCAGTCGTTATATGCATAACTGTGATTGACTATCCATTATTGGCCTGCATATCTGTGCTGAGCAAGTCTCTACCAAGCAGCACCACACATATCATTATATAGACTTTGTTGGATACGCTGCATACCTATTGGGATCAAGTTCCTCTGTGCTTTCAGTGTCTGCATCCTATTATCTTTGTATGCTTCCACTCATCAACACTTGTACACATCCTCACCTATTAAGCAGTGGTACAACTTGCTATACGCAGACCACTGACTTCCCCGCTACCTACCTGCACCTGGACAAGTCTTCTCACCATAAGCAGTGGTAAATCTACATTTTCACTATATCAGCTAGTCGCTGATTCATTGACCAAAGATTGCTGCAAGTCACTGACTTTCCTACTATTTATTGGCATTCTCTCTCCATCTGCTGTGATATTTGTTCCACTAGCCACCCCGCTACCAGAGGACCGTTGTGTGAACTTCACTACTCTGGTAAGCCCAGTCATCTGGTGAAATACTGGGCAAGACTCCTAGTGCCCGTGACACTCACATCCTTGAACCTTCTAGTATAGTCGCCCTAACCAGTGCCAAGACTCCCCCAGTTGGCCGCTCCTATTTGGAACCCCACCTTCGCTTGAAAGCTCTCCGCTGGGCCCATGCTACCAAGTTTGCTGGCCACGCTGGATTCAAGAAGTTCTTGTTCTCTCCTTTCCCGGAGCTACTGGTGGCCTACTCTCTGATCGGATCTCAAGGAATTCATTAAGTCTTGTGTGATATGTGCCCAAAACAAGATTCCAAGATCCCATCCCTCTGGGCTGCTCCTGCCTCTACCTGTACCTGATCGCCCCTGGACTAGTATTTCCATGGACTTTATTACCGATCATCCGCCCAGTGAAGGCTTCAATACTATTTGGGTGATCGTCGATAGATTTTCAAAGATGGCCCATTTTGTCCCCCTTAAAGGTCTGCCCTCTGCCCCTAAACTGGCTCAAGTCTTCAATAAAGAGGTGTTCCTGCTCCATGGCTGTCCCCAAGAAATTATATCAGACCGTGGGGTACAATTAATATCTCGATTCTGGAGGGCATTCTGCAAGGACCTTGGAATCAACCTAAAAATTTCTTTGGGTTATCAGCCCCAAACAAATGGCCAGACATAGCGTGTAAATCAGGAACTTGAGATGTTCAACTGCTGTTTCTCCTCCGGTAATCAAGACGCCCGAACATCGCATCCCGTTGCTAGGCAACGGAGACGCTAAGCAGCGTTTCCTGTCGGCGGTCAGATCAGCTGACCGCCAACCTCCACTCCACCAATGATAAGGCTGGCTCCACTATTTAAACCAGACTATGGCATCACTAGGCTGCCAGAGTATCTAGTCTAATAGTTGTCTCTAGGCTCCCCTGATATTGCCTATATCTCCTGCCTGCAACTCCCGGATTCTGACCTTGCCTGCTTGACTACTCTCTCGGATTCTCCCTGGTTCCTGTTTTGATCTCCTGGTTCTGACCCTCGGCTTCCTGACGATTCTCCTGCCTGACTCCTCTGTACTTCGTTGCCTGCACGGATTTGACCTCGGACTGTTCACTACGTTTGTTCACGTTACCTCACTGGTAGCTACCTGGGAGAACCGCGACCGACATGTCTCAGCGGCTAAGTCCAAAACTCCTTGTGGGTGTCCCTGGTGAAAACCTGGGGCATGGTTAGACTCCGCGCCTCATTGCGTAGCAGTGCTAATACTAGCAGTTAAGGCCTTCCTACTACCTTGTTCGTGACACCCTTCTTTTCTTCAATTGAAGAAGATCACCTGTTCCAGGGTGACTTTTAAAAGCAGTGCCCAGTGTAGGCTCGGTGGATATTATTATTATTATTATTATTATTCTCAGCCTTTATTTATAGGGTACCACAATGTTTCCAGAGTGCTGAACAGAGACAGACATAAGACCATACAGGCTAGAAACAGAATTAAACCATAAACAAATACTACCATGGCTTCACACACTGCAAATATAGCTTGCACAGTGAAGTAGGAACAAAAAAACTTGGTAGAGAAACAAGAGGGAAGAGGGCCTTGCTCATAACAGCTTACATCCTAGAGGGAGGGCAATCACACAAAGGGAGGTAGAGCTTGGGATCAAGTGGGGGGAGTATAAGGTAATCAAGTATGGATAGAAGATTAGGTGTATGGCTAGATAGAAAACTTCGGTAGACTTGCTGCTCTCATTGAGATTCAAGTGCATCTTTTTTTTCAACAGCAGCCGTGCGCCTTCCATCACGGCTCGGCACTCCACAATGCCTTCTGTCTTTTGCAGGCCATGTCCAACCTTGAGTGCCAGAATGTCTTAAATGTACCTGTCTCCTTCTCATAGCCAGCTACCAGCTTTACAACATCTACTAAATGCAGAAAGTTTCATCCTCTCTAAAGGGGTAGAGATTCTGGCCTGTAGCAGTTGCCTACCATTTGTCTAAACTTCTGATCGATGTACTCATGCCTGCCAACACTGCAACTGCGAATAAGACTTGATCCTAGGTCTTGTCGCTCAAGAGCTTCCAAATGCTAACAATGATGTCAGGTGGAACAGGCTGAGCAAATGCACACTGTAAATGGACTGTTTTTGCCAGTTGTGTGCTTGTCATCCCTTCAGTTTAGCATACATCTCTTTATGTGTCACCACAGGTATTATCTTGCAAACAAGCCTTGGCAGGCTGCACAGTGCATGAAACCTTCATTATCATCATCATCATCATCATCTGCTATTTATATAGCAATACTAAATCCGCTGCACTGTACAGAGACCTCATTCACATCAATCCCGTCCCCATTGGAACTTAAAGTCTAACTTCCCTATGATACACACACACAGACCAAGAAAGACTAAGGTCAATTAAATATGGCCCAATTAACCTGCTAGTATGTTTTTGAAGCATGGGAGAAAACTGTAGCACCCAGAGGAAACTACAGTTTCCTCTGGGTGCTACGCAAACACGGCAAGAACATGCAAACTCCATACAGATAAGGCCGTGGTCTGGAGTCAAACTGCTGTGAGGCAGAAGTGCTAACCACTAAGCCACCATGCTGCCTTTTGCATTAATTCATATGTCTGGAAGTTTGCACAGGACCAGAATGCCATGTCCTGTCCTCATCACCTCAGCATTGTGCGTAAATTTGCCCCTATTGTGAAGATGTGCCAATTGCAAGCACCTTTCTTTCTTGGTGCTTGGGGAATTTCATGGCCGATGCTACTTCAGTTTCATGGCGGTAAACATGCTCCATAGGCCGAGCTTTTTTGAGATGGGATTGTCACAGTATAGGCAGTACTGCTAGTACTGCAGTCTGAACTGCTCTCCTCTGAAGTGTCAGGGGCATACTCATCTCCACTGCTCTCTGGTCTACAATCTGAGCCTCCTATGGGCTCTGTCATGCTCCACTGTCCCGCTTTACTTTCAGCAGTGGTGTGCACACACACAAGCTCTCTCCCCTTCACATCAAATACACAAACACTTTTTATCCGACAAAAGTGATTCATGGGGACATGCCAGATTTTTATGCCAGGCATATCAGTAAAGTTCACTGCCTTGATCAGCTTTGGTAAGCTTTGTGTGGATCTCACTTTTTGTCTCCACTATGACTAAGGTCCCCACAGTGTTGGTGTGTAAACAGGTCAATGTTCTCACAAGCATAGGATACGCAAGTACACACACACACACACACACACACACACACACACACTTATGCCAAGGAATTAGTCAAGCTGTTTTGCTGATTTTGTGAAGTATGTGATTGAAGGACAGATACAGTCTATGTTATTGTCTAGATTGTTTGAAAATAATGTTTGAAATTTACATTGAATAGGACCAAGTTTTCAAAAAGAAAAGTTAATGACTGGCATATAATGTTAAGTACTTCACTCAAGCTGTGACATATTATTAAATAATTTTGTGAGCTCTTTACTGCTAAAATGAAATTATAAGAAACAGCTGGAGAATGTTCTTGTCTGCATTATTGCAGCTTTTAATCGCACAATAGGGTTAATAAGTGACAAAATATTGAAAAGTTTGATCCAACAATTTTGGTGAATGCCAAATAGCTCAAGTAGGAAAATCAGCATAATTATGTGTTTTGCAACATAAACGGTAAAAGAGCATGACCAGTATAATTATTATATAAATAACATATTGTAAGTAAATTGTTTGGTATTGTGTTTACAAATAGCTTTTTGTTTGGAAAATATACATACGGTTGTTTGATACTTTGGTGGGTTAACTGCTAGTGTTTAAACACTATGAGGCATATTCAATTCTCGGCGGGATCGCCAAAAATCCCGCGGTCAAAAAATATTACCGTTAATACGGTAATATCTCGCTGGATTTCAGCTCGCAGAAAATTAGCGAGTAAATTACAGTTTTAACGGTTTTTCCGCGCAGGATTACCGTAATTACGGTAATCCTGTGCGGTCCGTGGGATTTTCTGTAATCCCGCGGACAATTGAATGTGCCCCTATGTCTTCCTTACATTTTAAATGCAAGTGCAAAGCATGCAAACCTTTTGTAGCAACATCCCCCAATTGTGACACGGACACCCTGCTGACATCAGTCACACAGACAACTTCTTGCTGCAAATCAAATGGTACTTTATTGTTGGTATCACAATAACAGCAAAATCAAACATCAGGACGATACCAGGCAACCTGTCACTTACTAGTCCCAGTTTCCCACAATGCACAAATGCACAACCCAGGATTTTATACACGAGACTCCTCCCACAGTCTTGGCTTGATGGAAGGCAACAAATCCCCTTTGCCTTTTAAAGGAGTTTCCTGTAGATGTTCTGTAAACCTCTCTTAATTGTAGACACCTTGTAAGCCTACTGCTGTTGCTGCGTAAAACAACTCAAAGCACGTAAGTTAAAATACATTTCTTACTTCTACTTTGTAACACATATCTCAGATCCATATGTAACTAAACCTAGAAGCACTGCTACACCTCTCTCTTGGTCTGCAGCCTTTTACTTGCAGACTGTCAGCCAAATAGCTTATTCCTCTCTTAGAGGCATGTGGAAAACCCCTCTCTTTGTTACATAACCCTTCCCCTAGCGGCACCAAGTAGGGTGTTGTGGACTTAGTGAGTAGTGTATCACTGAGAAAGAGAGCCTCTGCGACAGTTTTAACCACCTGCCTTTTTAGGGATCGAGATAAAGAAGGTTCTGTTGCCTATTTAATTGTCTTCACAATCACGGATACCAGCGTGCTAATGGGGGCCTATTCTTCACGCCACCAGAGAACCTTGTTCTGAAACAGGCTGTCTTCTTTCTGTCTCCACTCATAGCACCTTATTTTCGCAACAGGTCACCTATGAGCTGTTTCTGATTATGGATCTACTGTGATAGTGGGATAAGTCAACTGGTATTCTTGACAAGCCCTAAAAACCCTTTTTACGGCTACTTAGACTCTCGGTTAGTAATACCTGTGTAGAACATTTTCCTTCATTTTACCTTCATCCTAAGTGACTGTCACTCGCCTGCATGTGTGCAGCTTCTAGCACTAAGACTACATGGTTTTGTGGGACTATAAACTGTTCCACTTTTCTCCCTTTCACAGTAGTCACATGAAACTGCTCATTATTTTTAACAATATACAATGGAACACAGCCTGCTGAATTAACAGGTTTTGCTATATCCCCAACATTACTAGCCAGATTAAAGATATGTTTTAAAGTTCCATCATTTATCTGATGACGTGTAAGGTTTGCAACATGTAACAGTTCAGGATAAGTAGACCAGTCTATATAGTCATCAACAGGTCAGGTGGGCACATCCGCGATATCACCCGTCAGCGATGATTTCATTTGTCCAGGTTTCTGTGAAAGTTCTGTCGTGGCCCCCTGGAAAGCATTCTGGCTTGGCTGCTCCCAATGATTGCAATGCAGATGCTGTGGTGTATTTAGCAGATCCTTTAAGACTGGACTGTGTCAGTTGCCTGCATGTCCAGACCGATTTGCTCACCGAGGTCCTCTTTATAGAGTGAAGAGTCTCGCCTTTAAAGATTCTGTCGGTGGTCAGCTGTTCTGACCGCCGAATTCACTGTCCACCAATCAAAGCAGTCCTCTATCTAAGGAAGGCTCTAACGCCATTTGGGTGCCAGAGTATCTAGGTCTTCCTATGCTCCAGATTTTCTGCCTCTTTTCCTGCTCTCTGAATGGCCTCCTGTGTACCGACCCGGCTTCCTCTGGTTCTGCTCCTGGATCTTTAGCCTGACTGCTCCTATTTTATCTGACCCTTGGCTTGCTGATTCTGATTTGCTTACTCCTTTGGTACCACATTTGCCAAAACGGATTTACCTCTGCTTATACAACCACGTCAGTTCACCATTTATTTCGCTGATCGCTAACTTGGAGGGCCGTGACTTGCACTTCCCTTGCAGCAAATTCCTTTGCAGGAGTCCCTGGCAAAGAACGGGGGGAGTGTTTAGACTCTGTACCTCCTAGCTTAGCAGTGCAAATATCATCAAGTGGCCTTCAGTTCTAATTATCTCATGACAGTATACTCTGGCCATGTCTACTGAAGGACCCGGTGAAGCTTTTGCTCGTGATATCCTATAAAACTTGGTTCACAGAGTAGTGAAGCAAGAAACTGAGCAGGCCCAGCTCCTCCAGTGTATTCAAAGAGTAACCGTGAGAGTGGACTCACTCCAAGCGTCAGTAGCGGTCTCTCAGTTGGTTGTTGTCACCTCCTCAGGGGTTTCCTTACCCACCCAGGCCTCCCCAGCAGCCGATAGTTCATCTTACACCTTCCTCCGTTGGAGAAATTTGATGGAGAGCTGAAGAAATGTTTTTGTTTTTTAACCAATGCCTGAAACATTTTCAATGTGACTCTGGATCCTTCTCCTCAGCACGCATTAAAATTGCCTTTATTATCTCCCTGCTCTCCGGTCAGGGCTTGGCTTTGGCCTCTCCTTTATGGGAATGTAGCGATCCTCTCCTTAATCAAAGCCTTCTGCAAGATTTTTGATGAGCCTGGTCGAGTATCTTCTGCTGGTTCCAGCCTACTGAATTTACGTAAAAGCTTCCAGTCCGTGGGCCAGTATGCAGTTCAATTCCTCACCTTGACGCCAGAGTTAAAGTGGAATAACAAGGCTCTTGTGGCAACCTTTTGGCAGGGTCTGGCAGACTGCATAAGGGATGAGTTAGTCTCCCAAAAACTTCCTGTGGACTTCGATTCTCTAATTTCCTTATGCAATAGGATCGATTTACGCTTACAGGAACAAACACAAGAGAGATTGTCTCGTAGATGTTTTTTTTACCATGTTTGGCTCCCCGCTACCAGCATAACACCATAATCAATAAAAACAGAAACACTCTTCCTCTCGTTACTGAGCTATTCGATCGGATTAACGGCTCCAAAAGAGTGGAATACTGCCTTTAGTGCCAATGATGGACACTAGGGGGTAAATGTATTAACCTCCGGTTTCTTCAACTGCCTTGTAAAGGGAAACATCCCTTTACAAGGCAGTGCCGCTTTAAATTTAAGCGCCGAAGACGCCGAACTTGCGGGAGTTGAAGAAACCGGAGGTTAATACATTTACCCCTAGGAGTATTTAGTGATGCCCTTCAGGCTTTGCAATGCTCCTGCGGTATTCCAGGCCTTCATTAACAACATTTTCCGAGACCTACTCTACAATTCAGTGGTAGTATATCTGTATGATATCCTGATCTTTTCTCCTGACCTTATCTCCCACCATTCCCATGTGATATATTTCCTCTCTTGTCTCCAAGCTAACCGGTTGTTTTGTAAGCTCAAAAAATGTGTATTTGAAGTTCCTTAAATTCTGTTCTTGGGATATATTGTCTCCGGCTCAGGACTTCAGATGGATCCAGCAAAACTTTCTGCAGTTATCAATTATCCTCATCCCTCCGGCTTGAATGAAGTGTAATGTTTTATTGGAGTTGACAACTGCTACAGGCAATTTATCGAACAATTTTACACCCTGATGGTCCCCAGTACTGCACTTACCTGGAGATCGGCCAACCCTAGGAACTGGACTCCTGAAGCTATCTCTGTATTTGTCGCCCTGAAGGAGGCTTTTACTTCTACTCCTGTCTTTGTCCATCCCAACCAAGAGAAACCATTTTTACTGGAGGTGGATGCCTCCTCAGTTGGAGTAGGGGCTGTTCTTTAGCAGGAATCCCCTTCTGGTGATCTCTATCCTTGTGGTTTCTTCTCTAAATATTTCTCCGTGTCTGAACATAACTATGGCTATGGCATCGGTGACAAGGAATTGCTTGCCATTAAATCTGCACTTGAAGAGTGGCGTCATCTTGTGGAAGGAGCTCACCATCCGGTTACGGTTTTAACTGACCATAAAAATCTTGTCTACCTTCGGGATGCTTGCTGTTTGAATCTCCATCAGCCCATGTGGTCCTCTTTTTTAGTTCGCTTTGATCTAAGACTCACCTACCGTTCTGGTGCTCAGAATTCTCAGGTGGATGCACTCTCGATCATTTTTTCAAGTTCGATGTTAGCCCTGCTTTGGAGCTTCCCTGCATATTTGAACCCTCCAATATTGTTGCTCTAACTAGGACTTCTTCTAGGACCCCTCCTGTCTGTTGTGCTTATCTGGAACCCCATCTTCACCTTAAGGCTGTCAGGTGCCGTCTCCGCGCTCTCCACAGGCGCCGTAGACGGACACCTTCTCTCCGTAATCCACGTCCTGTTGCCTAGCAGCAGAACTCTATCTCTGCTCACCTGTCTGCAGTCAGCATGTCTAAATCGCCTAAGTCTCCCTAACCCAATCAGGAGGCACATTAGGGTATATAAGGCAGCCTCTGACACATGTCTAGGGCCAGTGTATTCTGTCACGCCTTTCACTAGGAATATCACTGTAGTGCCAGAGTATTGGTTTTCCAGCTCCAGCATTGTTGTTCCTGTGTTACTCCTGTGTATTGACTCCTTGGCTATTGTTTGACTTCTCTTCCGGATCATCCCTTGCTCTTCGTTGCCAGCACTGGTTTTGACCCTTGGACTGTTTCTGACTACGATTTGCCTTCTCTCCGTTGTACTGTGCTCCTCTGGTTTTGACTCGGCCTGTTTGACTACTCTCCATTCACTGCACTGGTAACTATCTGGGAGAACCGCGAACTGCGCATCACACGCAGCAAAGCCCAAACCTCCTTGCGGGGGTCCCTGGCGAATACCGGTGGTGCGTTAGACTCCGCGCCTCTCAGTTTAGTTGTGCTAATACCAGTCAGTGATATTCCTAGTGAAAGGCGTGACGTTGGGCTCATACTACTAAACTTGCCTGGTCATGCCAGATCTGTGAAGACTCTCTCCTTACTGTCACGTTGCTACTCTTGGCCTACCCTTCTCGCTGATGTTAAAGAATTTGCCACCTCTTGTGTTGTATGTGCCCAGAACAAAGTACCCAAACAACCTTCTTCTGGGTTACTCTTTCCTTTGCCAATTCCTGATCACCCCTGGGTTAGTGTTTCCATGGATTTCATCATGGATTTATCTCCCAGTAACCGTTTCAACACCATCTGGATAACTGTGGACAGATTTTCGAAAATGGCTCAATTTGTCCCGTTGAAAGGTCTTCCTTCTGTTTCCAAGCTTGTACAAGTGTTCATCAAAGAGATCTTCCGTCTCCATGAATGTCCGCAGGAAATTATATCTGATCTCAGAGAACAGTTCATCTCCCGGTTCTGGAGAGGCTTCTGTAAAGATCTGGAGATGGGCTTGAAATTCTCCTATGGGTATCATCCCCAGACTAATGCCAGACAGGGCGCGTTAACCAAAATCTTGAAATGTTTCTTCTCTGTTTTTTAACTAATAACCAAACCGACTGGAGCAATCTACTTCCATGGCCTGAGTTTGTCCATAATAACCACATCCATGCATCCTCTGGTTTCTTCCCCTTCTTTACTATATATGGTGCTCACCCTATTCTAACCGTTTTTTTCTTCTTTTTCGACAGTTACAATTCCTGCTGCTCATTCCATGATACGTGATTTTGCTAAAGTCTGGGCAGCCATCAAAGAAAAATTATTACATGCTTCTTAGCAGTATAAACTTGCAGCAGACCATCATCGGAAAGTGATACCAGTTCTTCAAGTTAGTGATAAGGTGTGGCTCTCCACACAAAATCTTAGGCTATGGGTACCCTTTATGATATTGGCCCCACAGTTTATTGGGTTATTTCAAGTATTCCAGGTTATTAATCCCATAACCTATAGGCTCCAACTCTCTCCCTCTCTTAAAATTCACAATACTTTCCGTATTTCTCTGCTTAAACCGTTGGTGCTCATTAAATTCTCTCATTCACCATCATCTCCACATCCCATTTCTATAGCTGCTTGTAACGAGTTTGAGATTAGTCATATTTTGGATACTCGCAAGCTATGTGGATGCGCCCAGTATTTGCTGCACTGGAAAGGGTTTGGTCCTGAAGAAAGGTTGTGGATGTATGAAGAGGACCTCCATGCTCCTCGTTTGTTGTCTGAGTTTTCTAAAAGGCATTCCTTGTCCAAGAGTCTTTCTGGAAGAGAGGGGGGGTACAGTCAGGCGCCATCCCCGCTCTCTCCCTAGCAGCCAGTGATGGTCGCCTTTCCCAAACCGCACCTCCCGTTGTTACGCAATGGGATGTCTCCTTCCTTTTGGCCAGGCATCTGGGTGCATGCACGGCCTATCACGTCGTTGATGCTTGGCAATGAGGATATTGCTTGCGGCTTCTTTCGGCAGTCAGTATATTTGACCGACGAATTCACTGTCCATGAATCAGAGCAGTCCTCTATCTATTTATGGGAGGCTCTGGCAACATTAGGGTGCCAGAGAATCTAGGTCTTCCTATGCTCTAGCGTTCCTGCCTGTATCCCTGCTCTCTCACTGACCTCCTGTGTACTGACCCGTCTTCCTCTGGTTCAGTTCCTGGATCTCCCTTTAGCCTGACTGCTCCTATTGTATTTGACCCTTGGCTTGCTGACTCCGATTTGCTTATTCCTTTGGTACCACATTTGCCCGAATGGTTTGACCTCTACCTGTACAACCACGTCAGTTCACCATCCACCTCACTGATGGCTAACTTGGAGTGTCGTGACCTGCACGTCCCTTGCGGAAAACTCCAAACTTCCATGTCCCATGGCAAAGATCACGGGCGTGTTTAGACTCTGCGCCTCCTAACTTAGCAGTGCAAATATCAGCAAGTGACCTTCAGCTCTGATTATGTTGTGCCAACATATTTCTATTTTGTTTTGAGCATGTCCCAAACCAGGTAGGTTTATTTTGGAAACATGATAAATTGATACTATTCTTGCAAATGTATAAGAAAACCATAAAGAAAAAACATCCGTTGCATTGTAACATGCACAATATTACAGAATGGTGAGGTTTATCATCAGAGGGCAAACTACCATTTCTGACTACAGTGTATAGGAAGGTCTGAATGACCCCAAAAGGTTATTAATATATAATGACTAAATGGAATTTAAATTAATGAGCAGCCACACATCTCCATGTTTCCTTGCACTTCCTTGCCTCTCTTCTAATCTGTGCTACGTCCCTGATTGCTTGAAAGTGAAGAAGTCAAGGGTACTCCCCTCCTATACAGCAAGCAAGTCACGAATTTGGAGAGATGTGTTACATATAGCCTGCACATTTATTGAGTGGAAATGCAACCTTTGTAACCTTTTGCAACCTTTATATTTTGCGTGTTCGCTAAAGAGTTACAACACACACCTACGTCTAACATCATGAGGCTCATGACGGATCTGTTTGAAGAGGGTGGGGGAGAGAGAAAAAAAACAAAAAAGTAAACCCTTTTGCCAAGATAAAACATACACATACAAGAATTTTACCAAAAATAAGGTATAAAAAAAGAAGACAAAAAAACATACAATGAAACGTGAAATCTTTTAAACTGGCACATAACATTTTAAAATAGAGAAGCATTGATAATGTGGCACATAAATTATTAGATACAGCTTAGACAAAAAAAATGCAGTGCGTAAGACACAGAAAACCGCTCTCAAGACACATAAAACAGGTAAAGTACACTAAATAAATAATCTTCCACAATTCTCCATCCACTTTAAACTCCCAACAATGTTAAGTGTGCATCATTAAACTTTTCATACTGGTTTGTAATGAAAGAAGTATACGCAGGTGTTTGTTCTTCTATGGCATCAGATGGTAAGAGTGATAGGTATGATAGGTGTGTTTATACAGTGCTGTCAGCATTGGTTTGGATTTAGACTAGACCCCGAGCTTGTACAATAGGTACAGCAGAAAACCATATTACTTTCACAGCCGTAGAGCTGTGGCTGTGTACGCTTAAGTGTGACACACCCCCTTTGTGCAGTGAATATGGCAAGTTGCAGCCTGTCATAGGTACCTCCTATGTTCACTTTAACACAGACTTTACTAGCGTACACAGCTCTGTTTTTTGCCTGTAGCTCCCTGTTCTGGGCATGCACGCAGCACATTTCAGTACGATACGCTCAAAATCAAAAGGTGCCTTTATGAATCAGGCCCATCATGCCCATGTCCTTATATTTTCTTAATACAGACTTTATCCCTTGTAATGATATTGTAACTTCTTGATTTAGTTTATATAGCAAAAATAACAAATGCTTGTATGCTGTTATATATATTCTTTATTAAATATCCCTGAAATGTGAAGCTTCATACTGAATAATAGGTTACATCTGTGAATATATCCAAATGACTATTTGAATATCTAGCATCAGATTGTTGTTTCTAGAGATAACAACTGATATATTACTAGATCACTGTAACGCTTCGGTCCCGCAAGTAGTACCTGTTCCGTTACCTGCATGTCATTGGTTTGGAAACTGCCATGTTCCATCGTCAGACAAACTTCATTCATTTCATTCAGCTATACTCAGTTCGGCACAGGTGCAAATCCATTGCACTATCTGGACCTCTCTCCTTTTCTCATTGGCTGAGCATTTCTAGAGCACTTTTTAAACCTCCTGGATTTACCTGTCTGATGCCTGTTCTTCAAGCTCACTTCCTGTAGCCTGTGGTTCTGGTTCCTGTGCTCCTTGTGGATCTTCCGCTTTTCCAGCCTGCTCTCAGTTCGTGGCCTGTGTTGAACCATCGCTGCTCCAGTACTCTTCTAACCATCTCCAGTGTACTTCATCGTGACAGCCCCGGTTCTCTCATCGCTACACTCAGAACCCCTATTACACCTGTGACTCCTCAGCTGTTACCACTGGTTACCTTCGCTATTTCAGTCTGCTCTCAGTCTCCACCTGAGTTGAACTATCGCTGCTCCAGTACCACTACTTCCATCTTCAGTGTACTTCATCGTGACAGTTCCAGTTCTCTCATGGCTACCACTGAGAGCCGCTACTATTGTGACTCATCAGCTGTTACCACGGGTTACCTCAGCTACTTCATTCTACTCTCAGTCTTTGCCTGAGTTGAACTAATGCTGCTCCAGTACTACTACTACCATCTTCAGTGTACTTCATCGTGACAGTTCCAGTTCTCTCATCGCTATCACTCAGAGTCGTTACTACTACTGTGACTCATCAGCTGTTGCCACAAGTCACCTCTGCTGCTGCAGTCTGCTCTCAGTCTCTAGCTGTATTGAACTCGGGCTGTTCCAGTACTGCTATTTACCATCTCAACTGTACTACATCGCGACAGCTTCCGTTCTCTCACCGCTATTACTCAGAGCCGCTACTACTGCATCTCATCTATTGTTGCTACGAGTTACCTCGGCCACTTCAGTTGCTCTCAGTCTCCTGCTGTATTGAACTATTGCTGCTCCAGTACTATTAGACCACCTCTCATGTACTTCAACGTGACAGCCCCAGTACTCTGACCGCTACCACTGTGGACCGCAACTGCCTTGGTGACTCATCGCCTGATTTCCCAGTTATCTCCACTTCCTCGTGTGGTCTGCACAACTCCAGTGCTGTACTCCAGCTGTTCCAGTACCTCTACCTATCACCCTTGTGACATCCTCTGTTTCTCCTGGTGGCACCACAGGACATCTACTCTCCTTGTACATCATCTGCAGCTACCCGTGTCACCTGGCTCCTCCACACCGTCCTGCTGTACACCCACTCACAGGACCGCGACCTACAGGTTTGGTGCCGCAAAGTCCATACCTCCTTGCGGGGGTTCCTGGCGAAAACCATCGGCCTGTTAGACTCTGTGCCTGTGGGTGGGCTAAGCAATGTCCAGCAGAGCCTAGGGATCAATTTCCTATAAGCCGTGACAATCACCTAGTCTATGTTACAAGTAATATCTATGTCTAAACACCGATAGATTACGCTTAGCATCTCTGTTTTGTTAAGTGTATAATAATTTAAATGCTCTCAATGAACAGAGTATTGCGTTGGGTAATTTTTACTTAAGCCGCTTCTATTTATTTCATATGTAAGTGCTGGCTCCAGTATTATGTTTGCAATGTCTATCGAAATCACATTGTAACAATTGTGTATTGTTTAATACAATGATGAAACTTGCAACAACATAGCCTGTAAATACCCATTCATAATTAGAGACTAAGATTGTCCATACACTGAAATGAATCCCATGGTATTATTTTTACTCTGCTGTAATCAGAGTGTTTTTTCGTTACAGCATTGTTGCTTATATATAGAATTTAAATGTAAAGTGGTGCTGATAGAAGTATATTATTAATACAGGGCTTGTTCGGCATGTTCAAATGATTATACAAGATTTCAGTGATAAAAGTATTTGTTTCATAGTGAAGTACTTATGAGTGTTTTAAGTCTGGGTAACAATACATTTAGCTCTGATCAATTTCTATATTTGTTATGTTTTGTAATGCTCCTAAACATCTAAGGGTTTAAGCAGAGTAGCATGTAAGCTGATTAGTGGCAGGCAACGTTCATTATTAGAGACTAAGGGCTAGATTTACTAAGCTGCAGGTTTGAAAAAGTGGGGATGTTGCCTATAGCAACCAATCAGATTCTAGCTGTCATTTTGTAGAAAGTACTAAATAAATGAAAGCTAGAATCTGATTGGTTGCTATAGGCAACATCTCCACTTTTTCAAACCCGCAGCTTAGTAAATCTAGCCTTAAGGGTCTGATTCATTAGGGCACATATTCTGAGCGCTCAGAATTTCATGCCTGTTTCTAGTCTTTGCGTGCACCCAAATTCATCAAGCCATGCACTAGTGTTAATAGCATTAAGAGAGCAGTCCCCACACCTTTTTTTTTACGAAACCTATTTTTTACATTTTATAGAGCCAGCGAGTCGGCTGGCTATAATGCCGGCTGACCTGCCTGCTAACTTACACTAGGCCCAGTACCTTAATGAACCAGGCGTGAAGATTGTCTACACGCTGGAATAAACATCATGGGCCTGATTCATTAAGGATCTCAAATGAAGAGGATACTCATTTCAGTCTCCTGGACAAAACCATGTTACAATGGAAGGGGTGCAAATAAGTGTTCTGTTTTGCACATAAGTTAAATACTGCCTGTTTTTTCATGTAACACACAAATATCAACTTTAAATTTCAGTGCACAAATAAGCTATCAAGTATTTGTGTGTTACATGACAAAACAGGCAGTATTTAACTTATGTGCAAAACAGAACACTTATTTGCACCCCTTCCATTGTAACATGGTTTTGATCCTTAATGAATCAGGCCCCATGTTATTTTACCCTGCTGTAATCAGAGTGTCTTTTATTACAGCATTGCTGTTTATGTCAAGAATTTAAATATGAAGTGGTGCTGATAGTTGTATAATGTTAATACAGGGCTCGTTCAGCATACGCAAATGATTACTAAAGATTTCAGTAATAAAAGTAAAAACAACAACAACTTGAGTGCTCCCACTTGATGATAATATAAAATTATAATAAAAATATATATAGAAATTGTATATTGTCTGTTGTTTTTGTTGCAAACCAACTGAAGGGTGCCAAACCTTAGTAAAAACAAAAATAACAATAAGATACGATGCGCCAATAGAACAAACCATATAAAAAATAGTGACAGATGGCGGATATCATTCTAATTAAAAATATTTATTGCGATACATTATATCAACTAAAATTCAAATACAATATTATATTGCACATATGTTAAAATACAAGTGTATATATGACCTCAAAAAGAAAGATATGGATCCAAAACAGCAGAACTAACATACAGCGTAAAAGTCTGGAAATTGCAGTGTGTGGCCAGTACACTTTGTATAAAACTGTAAATCCAAGGTATATAAATATATTGAAATTCTGAAATCATTCTTAATTAAGCAGCGGTACAAGAACTGAAATTTTCATAGTCTCGCCCAAAAACTGCTGGCACCCAGGGCCGGACTGGCCATCTGGCACTTCTGGCAAATGCCAGAAGGGCCGGTTGCTAGCTGGCCGGCCCCATCGCTCAGCGCACAGACTGTCATGCCGGAATTCGGCATGACAGTCTGTGCGCTGAGCGATGGGGTCGGTCCTACACTTACTTCCTGGTGTGGCCGCGCGTCCCCTCCTCCTCCCCTCAGCTGGATGGCTCTGCCGATGAGTGTCACATGGGACATGCACCATGTGATAGGTGCCGTCCCATGTGATAGAAGAGACTACAGAGCCAGGGCCCTCTTAAGAACATCTTGGGCCCCCGGCACAGCAGTGCACTGGGGCCTCTATATATACAAAAAAAAAAAATGATTATATATATGGGCCCTGCAGCCCAGGGGGGCCTGTCGGAGGCAGCAAAAAAAAAACAAACCTGAAAAAAAAGAAGAAAATACTTACCTTGCGGTCAGCTGGTGATCCGGGCTCCCTCCATGGTCTCCTCCTCCGTCGCGCTCCACAATGGATGTCGGGCGCGCAATGGATGTCGAGCGGGCGTGATGACGTCACGCCCGACATGCACTGCGAGCGCGACGGAGGGGGAGACCATGGAGGGAGCCGGATCACCAGCTGACCGCAAGGTAAGTATTTTCTTCTTTTTTTCAGGTTTTGGTTTTTTTTGCTGCCTCCGACGGGCCCCCCTGGGCTGCAGGGCCCCCGGGCACCTGCCCCTTGTGCCCAATGGGAAAGACGGCCCTGTACAGAGCGCGCCGCGGAGCGCACAAGGTAAGGGGGGGGGCAGTTTGTGTGACAGGGAATCTCTGGTATGTTTTGTGTGTCTGACACGGTATCTATAGTATGTTTTGTGTGTGTGACAGGGTATGTATAGTATGTTTTGTGTGTGTGTGACACGGTATCTATAGTATGTTTTGTGTGTGTGACACGGTATCTATAGTATGTTTTGTGTGTGTGACAGGGTATGTATAGTATGTTTTGTGTGTGTGACAGGGTATCTATAGTATGTTTTGTGTGTGTGACAGGGTATGTATAGTATGTTCTGTGTGTGTGACAGGGTATGTATAGTATGTTTTGTGTGTGTGACAGGGTATCTATAGTATGTTTTGTGTGTGTGACACGGTATGTATAGTATGTTTTGTGTGTGTGACACGGTATCTATAGTATGTTTTGTGTGTGTGACAGGGTATGTATAGTATGTTTTGTGTGTGTGACAGGTTATGTATAGTATGTTTTTGTGTGTGACACGGTATCTATAGTATGTTTTGTGAGTGTGACAGGGTATGTATAGTATGTTTTGTGTGTGTGACAGGGTATGTATAGTATGTTTTGTGTGTGTGACAGGGTATGTATAGTATGTTTTGTGTGTGTGACAGGGTATGTATAGTATGTTTTGTGTGTGTGACAGGGTATGTATAGTATGTTTTGTGTGTGACAGGGTATGTATAGTATGTTTTGTGTGTGTGACAGGGTATGTATAGTATGTTCTGTGTGTGTGACAGGGTATGTATAGTATGTTTTGTGTGTGTGACACGGTATCTATAGTATGTTTTGGGTGTGCGACAGGGTATGACTATAGTGTGTGTATGTGTGTGACAGGGTATGACTACTGTATGTGTGTGGGGGCCGGCGTATGACCATAATGTGTGTGTATGTGTTGGGGCCGGTGTATGACTATAATGTGTGTGGGGACCAGTGTATGACTATAATTTGTGTGTGTGGGGGCCGGTGTATGACTATAATGTGTGAGGGGGGAGGGTCTTAATATAATGTGGGAGGTAGGCTATTAATCTAATGGTGAATTGCAGGTAGGGGCTAATTATTGGGTGTTATTTTATTTGTGGGGTGATGGTGGGGCAATTTAATAGTGGGGCCTAACAATTTAAGATGGGGTGATTGAATTTTTAATTTAATGCTGGGGTGGTTTAGGAGCTATTAATTGAATGTGGGGCTGGTTGGGGAAAATTAGGTCTATTTATTAAATGTGATTATGAGTTAATGCCTGGGGTGGTTGTGGGAAATGGATATATTGTTTAAACGTAAATGCTATTTAATTTCTTGCTGGAGTTGTTTTGAGAGAGGGAAATAGTTTTATTTATTAAATGGGAATACTATTTAATGTCAGGGCTAGTTGGAGGGAAATAGATGTATTTATCAAATGTGAATACAAGTATTTTAATGTTGTGGCTGCAGTGAGGCCTAATTTTAAAAGTGGAAGCTATATTGATTTAACACCGTGGCTAAATTTCATGTGCTAATTTTTTTCCTCCAAATAGGGCATCTAACATTCCAGGATCCAGACAAGCAGCAACTGATATAAAGACACCAGCAGCCACAGGTGGTGACCATGACAAGACAGGTAGGAGAGACCAGGACAGTCTGCCAACTGCTCTGAATTTGGTGGGTGACTATCCCGCTTAGTCAGGATTTGGTCTGACTACAAGAACAGTTGGGAGATATGTCCTGCTTCACACTGTACTGCTTGTTAAGGCAGAACTGCATGCACCTAACAGTAGTGCACACAGTATTGCCTGTGTATTTGTCAAAAATGTGTCTAATAGCCAAATTACATCAAAGGAACCCTCCTGACTTAAGTGCCCGGGCCCCTACGAGCCTTAATCCAGTTCTGGTCAGCAGGAGGAATCTGTGCTCCCAGTCCAGGGCAGGACACAGACTGCAGAGCAAGCCGAGGAGCTCTAAATTTCATGAGATTTATTAATCTCATGAGACTAAGAGCTTCCCTGCTCACTCTACAGGAATGTCAGCAGCATTAGAAGCATAGATAAGTACAGTGGGCTAGGGGTGTCATAATGTGTCTGGGAGGGGTGATGTAATGGGGATGAGGAGGGCCTGATAAATGTAATGTTTTATTATAATGTATGTATGAACGCACCATTTTGACCATGCCCCCAACATAATGCAGCTACGCCGCAAATGCGCTGTGGCATGCGTTTTTTTCCTGCTCGTCAACAGAGGTGGGCCTGTG
This sequence comes from Mixophyes fleayi, assembly GCF_038048845.1. Classification (NCBI taxonomy): domain Eukaryota; kingdom Metazoa; phylum Chordata; class Amphibia; order Anura; family Limnodynastidae; genus Mixophyes; species Mixophyes fleayi. The sequence continues at coordinate 64,486,817 of NC_134409.1, forward strand.
TGCTTTAAATGCCAGGGCTGATTTTTAGTCCCAGTCCGGCCCTGCTGGCACCTAACATCGGTGCTAATCGCACATCCACAATTGAGGGTCTCAAGTATGCACTGGAATGTCTTGTGGACAATATGTGACCTTTAACTTCACAATCTTAATGAGTGCTCTGACTGGTGTAGAAAAAATTCCCTCCACTTTGAAGTTCACACAGCATGAAAATAGATCCCGATTAGGAGTGCTGTTTGTTCGTAAGGGTAGAAATAGAATGGTAAAGCTGCTTTTAGGGTTAAGGTCTAATGTGTCCAGATATAGGTAAATAATGATGCTCTGCTTATCCAAACATACGCTACTTCAATTGACAGTGTTTAATTAGAACGATATCCGCCATCTGTCACTATTTTATATATGGTCTGTTCTATTGGCTATTGGCGCACCGTATCTTATTGTTATTTCAGTATTTGCTTCATACTGATGCACTTATGAGTTAAGTTAACAATCTTCATCATCATCATCATTTGCAGCGCTGTATAGAGTACTCACTCACATCAGACCCTGCCCCATTTGGGTTTACAGTCTAAATTCCCTAACACACACACACACACACACACATACAGACTAAGGTCAATTTTTTAGTAGCCAATTAACCTACCAGTATGTTTTTGGAGTGTGGGTGGAAACCGGTGCACCAGGAGGAAACCCACGCTTACCGGTGGAGAATAAACAAACTCCTCACAGATAAAGCCCTGGTTGGGAATTTAACTCACGACCCCAATGCTGTAAGGCAGAAGTGCTAAACACTTAGCCAACGTGCTGCCCACAATACGTTTAGCTCTGATCAATTTCTATATTTGTTACTGTTTGTAAATTTCTTGAACATTAGAGGGTGTAAACTTATTAGTGGCAGGCACACAGCATTAGCCTGTCTTTTAATATATACTGCACTTGTATTCAAATACAATAAAAGTCTGTTTGTAGCAGTATTATTCCAATTAATCTATACATCTAGTGCCTAAAATTACACATTCATGTTGTTTTCCTAATGTGCGCTTTGCTTATGTGCATAATAATAGAAGCAACCCATAGGTATCTCAGATTGTTAATTTAAAGAAATGACATCCAACCACTTTTATTAGATCCAGAATGACATCTTAAAGACCAATAATTGTGTTTATTCAGCTTTGTTTTGTGATTAATATTTAATTTGATATTAGAGATGAAACTAAAACATCAAAAGGAATTATATATGATGAAGTATTCAGGAACAGTATATCTTAAAATAATGAAAACAGAATAAAATATGGGTCAGTTATTATATATATTTTATCATTATATTGATATTAATATTATTTATAACTAATACATTGCTATTATTTTTCAGATACCCTGGAAGTTCCAGAATATCAGCAGAACTCCAAGGACAAACAAATGACTATATGACCGTGACAGTTCACTGGGTAGAAGTATCACCTTCAGCAGCAGCAGCAACTGTAGTATCATCATCCTCCTCCACTCTCATCCCTTCAGCATAGTAGTGTTAGCACGCAGTGCCAAGTCATTCACAGCACCCTGTCTTTTAGCCAATAGTACAGATGTGATACTGCACGTCGCACAATTGCTTCAGGTCAAACACTTGTATTTTAAAAGAAGGAAAAATATATGTTATTTTAGGAATATGCTACACTGAATCAAAGAACACCCTGTTTTTTGACCACTAAATAGTTCAGATGTCACTGATAATGCCATACTGTCCCTCACACAATTGCTTTTAGCTTGAAATATTTATGATATTAAAAGCAAGAATTTTTGGGGTGGCTGGGGGGTTGTCCTACTCAGAGCACCCTGTCTTTTGACTGCTTAGTAGTAGAGATGTCAGTGATACTCACACAATTGCTTTCAGACTGCAACACTTGGGATTTTAAAAGCATGACATATATTTATAAACAGTATTATTATTATTATTATTATTATTATTATTATTATTATCATCATTATTTTCGGGTGTGCTGCTCAGAGTCAAACAGTATCCTGTTTTTGTCCATTAAATAGTTTAGATATCAGTGATACTCAGGGCTGCCAAGAGGAATTCAGGGCCCGGGTACAACAAACTCATGGGGCCCCCCCATAGTTGAGTAAGCCCTAAAAATTTTTTGCGCCGCGGGTTTGGTCATACATTCAGGGGCGTGTCAATGCGCCATTGGGGCGTGGCTAGCCTAACGACGGTGCAAAAATTTTCGGGAATGTGGTCATACATTTGGGGCCGTGGCAATGCACCGTTGGGCGCATAGCTAGCACATCAAAATCACTAGGTCCTGAATTCACCACAGCGTCACATATGTCCAAGCACTCCTGACTTTTAAGACATCCAGCACCACAGTGTAGTATACAAAGAATGCAGTGTGTACACAAACAGTTCAGTCTTGGCCTGCGCCCACTGGGCTCACCAAACATTGGCATTGTCCCTACTAGAATCACAACATTTCACACACTATGCTGCTCTGTCCTACCTGTTCTTCTCACTTTCTCCACCCGAGGCTGCTGGTTTCTTTAGTTGTGGCTTGCCTGGATCTTGGAATGTAGAAGGACCTATTTGGGAAAAAAATGGCTACATTTAGAAAATTTCAGTCAGACGCAGCGTTAAATCAATAGCACCCACGATTAATAATTAGGCCTTCCTCCAGCCCCAACATTAAAATAATAGAATTCACATGTAATAAATAAACCTATTTCCCGTCATGCAAACAGCCTAGCAATACCTATTTCCCGCAACCATCACTGCCATTAAATAATTCATAGTCACATTTAATAAATAGACCTCATCCTCCCCAAACTCACCTCCACATTCAATAGGCCCCAAATCACCCCATCTTAAATTAATAATCCCCACTATTAAATTGCCTCACCATCACCCTACAAACAAAATAGCGCCCATTAATTAGCCACCACCTACCGCACACACACTACATTGCAACAAGCCCCATCACAACTACACTGCGCCCTCCATGCTGCTTTCCCCCCTTTTTATTCACTCTGTGCCTCTTTGCCCCTTTTTTTTATAACTCTGTGCCTCTCTGCCGCTGTTTTCCTCCTCTGTGCCTCTCTGCCCCTGTTTTCCTCCTCTGTGCCTCTCTGCCCCTCTTTTCCTCCTCTGTGCCTCTCTGCCCCTCTTTTCCTCCTCTGTGCCTCTCTGCCCCTCTTTTCCTCCTCTGTGCCTCTCTTTTCCTCCTCTGTGCCCCTCTTTTCCTCCTCTGTGCCCCTCTTTTCCTCCTCTGTGCCCCTCTTTTCCTCCTCTGTGCCCCTCTTTTCCTCCTCTGTGCCCCTCTTTTCCTCCTCTGTGCCTCTCTTTTCCTCCTCTGTGCCTCTCTTTTCCTCCTCTGTGCCTCTCTTTTCCTCCTCTGTGCCCCCTTTTCCTCCTCTGTGCCTCTCTTTTCCTCCTCTGTGCCCCTCTTTTCCTCCTCTGTGCCCCCTCTTTTCCTCCTCTGTGCCCCTCTTTTCCTCCTCTGTGCCTCTCTTTTCCTCCTCTGTGCCCCTCTTTTCCTCCTCTGTGCCTCTCTTTTCCTCCCCTGTGCCTCTCTTTTCCTCCTCTGTGCCTCTCTTTTCCTCCTCTGTGCCTCTCTTTTCCTCCTCTGTGCCTCTCTTTTCCTCCTCTGTCCCTCTCTTTTCCTCCTCTGTGCCTCTCAGTTTCTTTCCTTACCTTTTGTCAGCTTCTTTCTTTTCTTCTCTTCTCTTCTGTCTTCTCTTCTTTCTTCTTCTTTGGTCTTGTCAGGCTGCGGCGCTCCTCACTGACTGACTGCCGGGCGTGACTTGATGACGTCACGCCCGACAGTCAGTGTGAATGGAGAAGACAGGAGAGGAGGGACGCGGCGCCGCGGTCACGTGAGTATTGATTTTTTTTTTATTTTTTTTATTTCTTATAGCTCCCCCCACCAACGCCCCCCCCCCCCCTCCCCCTACCCCGCGGGAATTTTTTTTTTAAAAAAATAAAAATACGCAAAATACAAAAAAATAAAATAAAAAAAAAAAATGACAAAAAATAGCAGCAAGGGCCCGGCCCGGGCCCCCTGGCATGGCCGGGCCCGGGTAAAATGTACCCGCTCCCCCCCCCTCTCGGCGGCCCTGGTGATACTGACCCTCGCACAATTAGTTTGAGATTGAAACACTTGGATTTTAAAAACAAGAAAGAATCTTGTTTGTCCACTCCTATTTGCCACTTATTGCTTACTCTTCACTCTCTCACACCCAATTTATAAGCAAACATTTCTATAAGACCGATCTGTATATAAACTGTTATAATTTGTGCAGTAAAATCACAACTATTTCGATATACATTGCCTCTTTCACCATGTTCAACCATCTACTATATATATATATATATATATATATATATATATATATATTTATTTATTTTTTATTTATTTTTATTGGTCCTCTGCATTCAGCAGGATACTGACCTAAGGTGTAGAGCAATTGCTACTCTGGAATGGCTTGAATACAAAAATGCAGTGTGGAAATGTGTGGAGTGTTTTGATTACAACTGCTCACAAAGGGTATCTATACACTGATTGCAATGAAGAATGGGTAAAAATTGCAATGTGCTAACAGTGAAACAAATAGATTCACAGTTGCAATCCCAGCTATATTTGCTTCTATTGAGTATTAAAAAGGAGTTAATCCCTGTTCCATATATCAACACTTTAAAGACGTTATATCATGACCCTAACACACAAGTTTTAGTTAATGGCTTTCTCTCTACCTCGTTTAAGGTGGAAAGGGGAACCAGACAGGGATGCTCATTATCCCCACTATTATTTGCTCTGGCACTGGAACCTCTCGCAGTTGCTCTAAGGGATAATAAGGAATACACAGGCATAAAATTAGGCAATCAGGAAGCTAAACTAGCTCTTTTTGCAGATGATATGCTATTAATGGTATCCAATCCAGAAAAATCAATCCCTGCTATTTTGAGTGTAATTCAGGAATTCAATTCCTTTGCAGGATATAAAATAAATTTTGATAAGTCCGAATTTCTGCCAATATCGGGTATACGATCTATAATGAATAATTTGGCTCTCACATCTCAGTTCACTCTGAACCATACTAAAATGAAATACTTAGGAATTTATATTCCCACTAAACTTCACAAATTATATGAGGCCAACTACCCACCTGTAATTAAAAAAATTATAGCGCTTTTAACTAAGTGGCATGATCTCCCACTTTCCCTTTTGGGACGTAATGCAGTTATTAAAAGTGTGATCTTCCCAAAATTATCATACCCAATACAAATGCTCCCACTAAGTTTAAATAAATCTGATACACATACTTGTACAAGATTATTTTCCAAATTCATCTGGCATTTTAAGAAGCCGCGTTTAGCAAGGAGCAAGTTGATTCTAGGAAAAGCGCAGGGAGGAATTAACCTACCAGATATAAACTCATTCACGCGTGCAGCCCTATTCTGTTATATTATTGATTGGCTTTTCCAACGTAGCTATTACACTGGCAAAAATCTGGAAAATGCTATATTCTATCCATACTCCCCGGCTGCATTATTGCATCTACCTAAATCTGAGATACCATCACAACTAGCTGAAAGCATTTTTTTCAAAGATACGTATAAGGCATGGATCCATATTAATAAAAAATATAATAGGGATTTTAGGACTACCGAATTCCTTCCGATCTGGGGTAACCCAGCATTCCAACCTAGCTTGGAAAATATCAACTTTCTGACATGGCGAGATGGTGGGATAATGGCGATAAAAGACATATTTGATCCAGGCGGTAAAATTTATACGTTTAGTCAACTAAGGGAAAAGTTAAGAATACCAAACTCACAATTCTTTATGTATCTGCAGCTCAGGCGCTATGCAAATTAAGTAATAGTCCAGAGAAAACCTACAGGAAGATCAGATGGTTTGGAAAGTCTACTTACCTTCTTAAAAACTGTTAAGTTAAAAATTAGGTATGTATATGCGGATTTAATATATGTACAGCTCGCAACTCCCTGGAAACGAGCGGTGGACGCATGGCGAAGAGATATTCCCAGCGTAAGTGACCATGTTACTTTAACTTGCCACTTTGAACATATTTGTAAGTCACTGTCCACCACACGCCTCCAGGAAATACATTTAAAGGTAGTTCACAGAGCATTTATACCACAAACAAGGCGTCGCTTTATGGTTGAGGGGGAGACTGGTTTTTGCCCGAAGAGCAAGTCTCAAAAGGCAGACTGGTTGCATAACTTTTGGAGCTGCAGGAAGGTCAAGAGATTTTGGTATAAGCTGGTAAATTATATTAATCACGTTTTCAAAACACAGGTCTCATTGGCCACAGAACCCCTTCTGCTGGCCAATTTCACCAACTGGAAGGATCTCTTACCATCCTCTGATATTCTGGCGGCTCTGAATGTAATTGTAACAGTAGCAAAACAGCTGATCCTAAGACATTGGGTATCACCGTTATCCCCGACTCTGGGAATGCTCAAGATGGAGATTTTAGATATCATATACTTGGATAGGAGAGCCACTCTCCCGGATATAGAAAAAGGTGGTCTGAGGTTCCAGAGAAAATGGGGCTTATACATTGAATCACTGGAACCCTCGGTCCAGCAGAACATCTTTAGATTGTTTGAATACACTACCTGGTATTTACTTAGACAATTAAGTTAGGGAAAAAATAAATAAATGCTTGGATGGATAACTGGAACCACCTAAAAACTCTGAAGACGTAGACTACCTTTTAATTAAAGTAAGGTCTGACTAATACTGTATGCCATATAGCTTAATAAAAAACAACTCCCCCTTCTCCTCCTTTCCTTTCCTTCCCCTCATTTTATTCTATTTTATTTTATTTCACTTTATTTCATTTCATTTCAGTTGTGTTTATTTCCTGATAGTAGTTCGTAGCGATCAGCTACATTCATATATGCAGATGTATAAGATTACTCAAAATGTTTTCATGAATCTTAAATAACGCAATTTTTCAGACGTTGTCAATATTTGATGTTGAACTACAATGCCAAATTGTCATGAATATCTTAATTGTATCTGAAAACTTTGGAATTTGTAACAGAAATGTCATTCTTAATTTGCTATATTTGTATTTAAGGAAAATAACCAATAAAAAAGATAAATTAAAAAAAAATAAAAAATGAGTTAATAATCTAACTTATTTGTATTTTATTAACAAAAAATATTACATTGTGTTAAGTTGACCACTGGTATCAATTCCTGAATTAATCAACTTTGATGTACTGTAGTTCGCCTTTGCTCATCTGCCCTTTCCCTCCACCATTCCACCTCCCCAGTAGTAAGGATTCCAAAGTGTAAGAAACAACTATATCTCCATATCAAGGTGTGTGTACATTTATTTGGTATTTTGGTATGCATGCACAGTACGGAAATGTGTAATTTATGTAAATAAAAAAGATTTACATTAAAGTTTACAAAAACAATTGTATATCCAACTTGTTTATATTTTTGAAAAAAAATTGTAAAAATTGAGGTTGCATTCCTAGCCATTTTTGAACTAATAATTTCCAAACAAACACTTGCTTTCTCCAGAAGAAAAATAAGTATGAACTGCGTGGCATCTGTATGGCTATGAAGTGGAGACATTTCTCTATTAATACTCTGATGAATCTGTGTATGTTTTTTATTCTTCATCTCTGAGGTTGAGAGTAGTGATTATGAGCTGTTATCTATTTGCATAATTGCATTTTTTGTCAAGTAGGTTAAAATTACTTTTTATAACATTAGCAAAGGAACATTTGCCAAAATAACTGCAAGGAACATATGCAAATCATTCCATTTGAAAACACTTGTGCTGTAAATTAGTTCTAAAATGTTTGTGAAGCACTTTTCACAAATAGTCCCTGTGAGCAGATTGAAACTGCTTTAAATAATCTAAGTTGCATATTAAGCTGAGTACAAAAATCACAAAATTTATTTTCATTTATAATTATGACTGTTAAATTAGAGGAATTGCTTAACTGATTAAAATATGCCTGTCATAAATATGAGTAAACTGTAAGACACACTCATTTAATCTAAACCCTTACCCTGTCTCTAACAACATATATTTTGCTGATAATTAGAGATGTTCACTGTACATTGGTTTTGGATCTGTAGTAACTTCGTGTTTTGGTTTTGGAAAAACTGCCCTCACTTGTTTTGGCTCTGGTTTTGGTTTTTGATTTGTATTTTTTTGAAAAATTGCTAAAATATGCTAAAATCACATAATTTGGCTCTTTTTTGTTCCTACATTATTATTAACCTCAGTAACACTAATTTCCAGTCATTTCCAGCCAATTTTGAATACCTCACAGGTCACAATATTATTTTCTTCCACTTTCGGCCTAAGACTGCAGCAATGGCGCAAACACACGGCAGTTCATAGCACATGTCGGAAACATTGCCACACAACAGTGGCAGAAAAGTTGTACACTTATGATAGATATTAAAAAAGGACATGTATAATTTAACAAACCAAGCACTTCAGCGACAAGGAATGCCACTTTTAGTTTGTTTGGGGCCCCACAAAGCAAGCTAACAATAACATAGCTGCCTTAAGCCCAAAAGTGCTGTTTATGAACTCTTCAGTGGCAAGATGTTGTGGTTATCATCCTCACACTCATCAGTGAGCAAATCATCCTCACACAATATTAATTCATCCCCAGTGGAATCCACCATTACAGAAGTCTCTGTGCTTTGATGTAATTGGCTGTTAAGGCCTTCCTCGTGGAATTTGTAATTCATTTTGATGAACATCATCTTTTACACATTTTTAGGAAGTAGCTTCCTACGCCGATCACTGACAAGATTTCCTGCTGTGCTGAAAACTCTTTCTGAGTACACACTGGAAGGTGGGCAGCTTAGGTATTGCAAAGCTGTATGTACATGCGTCTCCGAATGGCCTTTTTTCCTTCCAGTATGTACAGGGACTTTCTGACATGTCTATTTGTACGCTGTCATTAAAATAATACTCCACCATTCTTTGGATGTTGATAGTAGGATCAGGTGGAGTTATGGCACAGGTGTCACGAATTTTGGGCAATTATTTTAGACCAGACCAAATGTCAAAATGTTGTGATGACTCATTTGCATCACCAATGGGTCTCTTGGGAAATATGAGTTTTGCAAAGCACACAAAAGTTTTTAGCACATCTAGGAATTATTGGCACACAGCAGTGGCAAAAAGAAAAGTGGTGCAAGATGAAATTGTCCTTCGGAACTCCCACCCACCCTTATGTTGGATTGACATAGTATGATTGATGGGCAGCAGAGTAGACAAGGTTATAAAGTCGACAATATAATAACATCAACAGTATTATTAGGACATCAATTGCAATGTAGACAGTATTTATTAGGTCGACAATTCAAATGTAAACAGTATTATCCCTAACTCTAACCCTGTCCCTTTAGCTAGACCTGTCCTTAACCCTGTCCCTATACCTAGACCTGTCCCTAACAGTATCCCTACAACTGTCCTTACACCTATTCATACACTATCCCACTATCATATCCCTATTCCTGTCCTTAACCATATCCCTAGCCCTATAATAATACTATCCACATTTGAATATATACCTAATCATACTGTCCACCATGTGAATTGGTGACCCAATAATACTGTTGAGACCTCAATTGTTGACTTTTACGCAAGCTGATAGACCAAGGCCAAAATATCAAACAATGCAAGATGGAATTGTCCTTGGGAAATATGTTAAAAAGGTAGAAACAGAAGGGGTAGCAGATACAGTTTAACAAATCAATAAACTCTAAGACTGATGGCTTTTCGCTGTTCCTCCATCTTCTGAAGTATATAAAGGAAGGATTTCTACCATGTTACCTTTGCTTGCTTCAGTGGGTGGCAGGGCAAATTGTATTTTTCTTGTAGCTGCTGCAATCTAATTGACAGAGCAACGGCACAAACATATGGCAGTTTATAGCACATTTAGGAAACAATGCCACACAGTAGTGGCAGAAAAGAAAAGTGGTGCACGATGGAATTGTTCTTGGGCCCTCCCACTTACCCTTATTTTGGATCTTGAAAAGGACATGCATAATTTAATAAACCAAGCACTGCAGCAACAAGGAGTGCCACTTGGAGGCTGAAGTGCTTGCTTTATTTGGCCCCCACAAAACAATCTACCAATGGGCTTAATGCAGCTAAGCTAACAGTGCTTTTAATGAATTCTACAGTGGCAAGTCATTCAACAGTGTAAGCAGTTCTTGCCTTGTGTTAAGAAGAAGAGGTAGGAACCTTAACCATCTAGGAACCTCATCCACGTTAAGCCATTTGAAGAGAGTTCATAGGAAGCTTTTGGGAATATCAGAAACTTATGATAAAAGAATAACAACAAGCAGTCCATCATCAGCTAGCTACCTGCTCTCAGCTAGATCCCAGCACCTGCAATCAACACCGCCAGCACCTTTATCATCAATATCCTCACTAGTGATTGGAGCTAGGCCTGCATCCAAGTTGCTAAGGCTAGATGACTCCTCTCCTATCCAAGATTCCTCAGATGAATCTTTGAGCACTAGGCCCACTGCTGCTTTTCCTGCTGCTGGGAGTGGATCTTCATCCGAGAAGCAGACCAAAAAGAAGGCTACTAGTAGTTTACAACAATTGACTGTTTATCAATCCTTTGCAAGAGGAAGCAAGTAGGATAGCTGTCACCCAGTCTCACAGTGGATCACAGGCGCCATGGTGACTATGCTGGTATTGGATCTGCGTTCAATATCCACCATTATTGCAGAAGGTTTTAGATAGTTAATTGAGGTTCTGTGTCCCCATTACCAAATTCCATCTCAACATCATTTTTGGGCTTCAAATTGCCATTCTACCCACTGTACACTTAACCACAGATAAGTGGAGAAGCAGAATTGGGCAAACTAAAGATTATATGACTATTATGACTGCATTAAGTGATACTTACCCTTTTGATAAAGTGTGATGTGGATGAAACGCGTCAAGGGAGCAGCGCTTTCTGTGATTCCAAGTTGGCGGTGGAGAGGGATTATTTACTACTTGTGGCCAGAGGGGTCTCGCTAAGGACACTTGGAAGATATATCTAACAGATAAGCCTGATTTTATTTTATTCAATGTGCAGACATTTTATTGTCTTATATGGATATGTCATGCCATTGTTTTATTAAATTTGATTACCTTTCATGAAAAGTACCTATTTGTCATGAGCGCACTACACTATCTTGTTGCTATTCTCCCTTGAGTCCTAGTGTGGAATCTATTGACTAGAAGGTACAATTCACACTGGAAGGAGATCCGGATTCCAGTGGGATATTAAACAGATTAGCGAATTTATCACTGATTTTTGGTATGAGGCTAATTTGGAATACTCGCTATCACTTTTAAATTGCTGATATCACACTATGTTTGGTGCCTCTCTTTCTTTTTTGTATATACATATATATATATATATATATATATATATATATATATGTTGTTTGCTGGATCACTTTAATGTACTTGTATTCAGGATGGTGCAGACAGCAACTCTTGTATTTCGAGCAATCACACTAACAGGAGTATTTCCATGTGGCCCTGCTTCTAGCTAGACCCTCTGTCCCCTCACTAGTCACTGGCCACTGGCGTTGGTCATCCCACCCACAACAGTTCCAGCTATTTATGCTTCTTTCCCAGTACTAACTAGCAAGTATTTTCTATTATCAGATTTTTACCCACACTTTAACTATTATAACTGTTCACTATACCAGAATTCATTAAGGAAGATTGCCACTAATGGATCCAGGCAACTACACTGCTAACATTCATCTGGTCATTGGAACATTTACCAGAGAACTGTAAATGTTTGTCAATTTAAGAAAGTTGGAACTATTAACACCATTAGATGATATATTATTGTTGATATTGCGGCTACAATTTTAGGATTTCTGCTACTTTTCTGGTTATTGGGACTACTATATAGGGAACTGTTTATGCTATCCATTTAAGGTTAACTGTGACTATACAACATCTTTGGATGTTACATTACTGGAACGATTAGCTCTTGTCTTAGATTTATTTTGTTTTGATTGTTTTTTCTGTTTTTATGGTTTTTATGTTTTTTTATGTGGTTACCTTCAGCCATTTATAGATGTTTAAGAGGTTTAAAGTATAACATTGGTTCCACATTTGGGTTGTGCAATATTTTGTTCTGTACTGTATATTTCAGGTTTATTATTTTAACAATAAATATGTGTTTTTATTCCCATTGCCATCCAGTTTGATATTACATTTATCAACACAAACTCAGTAGGACACATTCGAATTGATATGTTTCGTGTGAGCGCAGTTTCCTTCTGTGTATGTATACAATATCAAGGAATGAAACCTTGAAATATATGTGTTGCTGCACCAAACTAGCTTTTTTTTGAGGTTTGATATACAACCTTCCTTGAAGATATATAAAATGGCCCTAGGTTGCTGTTCATACAAGACCTCAGATGTACTAAACCCCATTGAGGCTTGTGGTACTTCCCGTTCTGCGAACATTAGAAAAAGGAGGAGTGTATCCCAATCTTTCCTTTCTAGCACCACTGCCTTCCTTATCATCTGTTTTAAAGTACAGTTATGGGGCTCCACCAGCCTGTCTGTTTGTGGGTGATAGACCAAGGTGCATAGGGTTTTACACCAAGTTGCTGACATAATTGTTTCAGCAATTTTGACATGAAACTAGTGCCCTGGTCAGTTAGGATTTCTTTTGGAATCCCCAACCTCATATAAAGAAGTAGTAACTCTTTGGCAATGGTATATGACTTGATATTATGTAAGAGAATGGCTTCCAAATAGTGTGCAGCTTAGTCCAGAAACACTAAGACACCAGTAGGTGCCCATAAGCCAATTTTTTCAGCGGACTCAGCAGGTCCATTCCTATCCGTTCAAAGGGGACGTGAACGACCAGAATAGGAATCACTGAGGACTGTAATCAGGTTTTGTAGAGGTTTTCTGACATGCTGGGCAGGATAGGCAATATGTTTTTTGCTGCCATTCATATTCCCAGCAAGTAAAACCGTAGTAGCACTCTTTCCAGAGTCTTATTTTTACCTAAATGACTTCCACAAAGATGTGTGTGTGTGTGGCTTTCAAAACTAAAGGTATATGTACCTGCAGTATTAACAGTTGGTCAACAATTTTCTCCATAAAAATCCCCCCTCTATACAATAAATCTTGTTTAACAAAAAATAAGGTACACCTTCTGGCAGTTTTCACTACACCATTAATTTCCAAAACAGTTTTAAATGCATTTTCTAGAGCAACATAATTAAGCTGATCCCTAGCAAAGTCGAAATAAGCCTTGGAATTGGGAACCAGTCCTTAGCTTCCTCTGGTGGCACCAAAGTTTCCATAAAAGTGTAAAATGAATGCATCAACTGCTCCTTTTGTCTACTTGGGCAAGACTTGGGATGAGTAGCGGATGTGGAACTGTATTCACAATCCATAAACAACAGTTCTGTTGTCTCTCTTCACAGGTCCAGTGAGAATTGGACAGGTTCCTTTAAGGTTGGACTTTCAGTTGGTGTATTAGTTGCCAATGTGTCCAGCTGGGTCCGGTCAGTAAAAACTTCCTCGATCAGGGGAAAGTTTCTCCCCAGAATAAGGTAGTATGGTAGTTTTGGGACTATAGCAGTTACTACCTCAACTGTTTGGCCTTTTAGAGTAAGGAGAAGGCAAGTCCACTGATATTCCTCAGCAGTTCCATGGATGCATTGCACCATCACCATAGGTAACCATGCCATCACCTATTTAGCAAATACAGAACAGGAGACTCAGTTCCCAAGTCAACCAGGAACAAAACAGCATGTTGATTTATCAGGACAGTCACCCAAAATAGCAATGGACACCTCATGGAGGGGAGCATGGTGCAACAACTAGGAAAAGAGGGTCCCAGCCAAGTAAAAGAACAATCCATTGGTTCCTGCTGCCTTGAACATTCAGCATGGAAATGCTCAGGTTCGCCATACTCAAAACATTTAGGTGGAGAGACTTTTCCTACCAGCTCCGCCAGCAGTGGAGTCAGCTTTTGCTTGAGCTTTGGAATCCCCTCTGGAGCCTTGGACATGTGTTGCAGTGCAGAATAATGGTCTATTGCCATAGCAAGCTCCACACAAGACTGCGGATCTGCTTGTAAGTCCTGCTTCTGTAAGCTCTGGTCAAGCCCACGGACACAGTGATCAATTGCTAGAATCTGCACCATACAGGCATGTGAATTGGCACCTGCCTGTAAACAGTTTTTTAACACTTTGGAGAGTTCTGCACCTGTGAATGAACTGTTTTACCTATGAGTAAATGTCAGGCATGGAACTGCTGAGCTCTACCCAGTCCCATCACTCCTCTCCAGGACAAAATCTCAGCATTTACTTGCTGGTAGTGAGAAGCCTGTTGGTCGGGTAAATAAACATAAGCCCCCTGAGCTTCACTACTTAAATACAGAGTCAGTTTTTCTATCAAGACTCCTGGTGGACATTTAAGTCTTGTGGCGGTTCTCTAAAAGGCTAAGAGACACGCCTCCACATCATCCGAGGAGGATTTTTCTGCAAGACAGATGCCCCAGACACATCATGTACCTTTCCCGCTTGAGCTAACTATTCACGCAAGAGCTTAGTTTTTTCCATCTGGGCCTCTGAGACATGTAGCATTTGAGACTGCTTTTGCATGTTGTGTAGCGCCCACTGCTGCTCCTGCTGCGTAGTGGCCACATTATTCATAATAGTATTTTGGCATGTAGGCTGGCAAAAGTTTGCTTCCCTAAGCATAAATGTAACAGTTTTATTTGTGAAAAAGCTTTTATGTCACCTGTAAATCACACTTGCAACCATCAAATAGCTTTATTCATTTGCTTTGTGATTAAGTTTTGCATCACTTATACATTTTCCACATTTGCAGCAAATATATTTGTAGAAACCAGATTTTGCATCACCTACCACCCTGGATTTGTTGGCTAGGTGGACAGCAGGATCTGGCTGTCCTTTGAAAATCCCACAATGACACCACTTGTGACAGGCACAGTAAACAAATGCTGCTGACACAGGTTTGCTGAACTACTTGGATGAACTTTTATTCAGGGGTGTCAGGATGGTACAGACAGCAACTCTTGAATTTCCAGCAATCACATATACAGAAGTATATATAATTTGTTGCAACCCTTCTTCTAGCTAAACGCTCTGACCCCGCATTAATCATTGGCCACAGTCATCCCCCCCACAACACAGCAATTTCTTCCTCTCTAGCACTAACTAGCTGAACCATTAATTAATTACACCCATGTGCTCCACCTGTGATCTGTATGTAGAAAAGGGTGGAGACTTAACCCTGTCTGCAACATGAGCCTGCGGACTGCCAGAGAAATTATTAGTCTCTATCTTGTGGCAAGAGCACGCTTCTGCTGAACACTTTTTACTTAGTTTAAATGTCAGGATGGTAAAGGCATTTGACACTAAACAGATCTCACACAGTTACTTAAAACGCTAAGTACTAGCTAGACAAAGACCAGTGGGTAAATGTATTAAAGTGTGATTTTCCTAAATCACTGATATTCTGAGGCATAGCTGGCTAAATTTAAAGCAGTAATGTGATTAAAGGCAAAACTTGCCAACTGCTGTTACAGTTAGATCCCTAACTGGACACTGGACACTTGTTTGCACTAGTCTTCCACACACAGTTCAAACCCAGCAACTTAAGCATTGCTCTAGCTGATTCCTTAACTGATTAGGCCAGGTGCCCCACCTGTATTCCTGAGGGTCTGTGTCTGTGTGTGTGTGTGTTAACCATGTCTGCATCCTCCACCTACAGTATATATATATATATATATATATATATATATATATATATATATATATATGTATACATGAATTTTCGGCAAAACCCACTGCCTTCTTTCAGAAGACGCCAGTGTTCAATTTATTTATCCAGTTAAATATAAAGGGGAATGACTGACTGACTGCACTGCCTTTAGTTTGAAAAGTTGTGTGCATTGTGCAGCCATTTCAAGGTGAGTGAAATAGAAAAAAGAAAACACGATGGTATTGATTTATTAAGGGAAGTAAGGCAAAACAATAAGTAAGTTTTCTCCTGTACAAAAACCATGTTACAATGCAAGGTAGTGAAAATGAGTTTCTTTTTTGTACATATGGAAAAAAGTTGCTGTTTTTTCATGTAGGATACAAATACTTGATAGCTTTATTTTTACACTGACATTTAAAGCTTATCTAGGACATGACCTACCCCAATTATAAATCTGTATTCACAGTTTAAATTTACATCCCCCTCCAAATGCAACATGGTTATGCCAAGGTGAAAAGTTATTCATTGTTTGCTTTACTTTCCTTAATGAATCAGGCCCAATGTTTTTTCATTTAAGTTAATAATAATAATAGGTAATTCAGCCCTCCTAGGCACACAGTATGTGAATAAAGATTTTAGCTAGATGGAAGGTAGCAAAATCAGGTAACAAAGATAAATTATAGTATAGAGTAACTTAATCGGTATTAGTGCAAAAGATTTAAACTGTACTTATCAAATATAGTAATAAAAACAATGTATGTGTTCATAGAAAATAGCAATAAAGTAATCCTTTTAGTGTTCGTATAAATTATTATGTCCTTCCGTATCAGTTTCATGTTAATTGCAATACAGTTTATTAGAAAGTACAAAGTACATTGCAATTCTCCCCTCTAAATTTATTTATCCACTTAGCTTTTGTGCCTTAATAATCAGCTGTTGTAAAAACCAATTACTAATCTACTGTTGTCAAACCCTTAGTACAATAAAACAGGCATGTCTTAAGCTGGGTACACACTACACTGTTTTCGTCCAATAATCGGCTGAAACAGCCGACATACGACCGCTCGTTCAAAAGTCGGGTCAGTGTGTACAGTTCCACAATGGACGAAAGTCTGCCCAGATGGACGATTGTCACCTCATTTGGTTGGTTGTAGCGTTTAATATTTTCGTTCCAATCTCGTTTCCACTGTGTAGTGTGTATAAACTTCTGACCGATCCACAGCAGTGAGTACGAAATTACAGTCATTGCTCACGACAACATGGCTGTAAAAAGTCGCTAAAGGGAAGTTCGCTCTTCCCTTTCTTGTCCTAAGCAAGGCTAGTGTGTATGCAGTCCATGGACGGAGCGATCAAAATTTCTGTAGTGTGTACCCAGCTTAAATCGAAGAAACAATCAACATTGGATCAACTTGGGATGTACTGTCTCCAGACGAGGGCATCATTCAGCTGTTTTGAAATACAATCAATTCTAATGTTCTTTTGTAATCTACATTAAAAAGATTATTAGTATAGGGTTGATGCAATAAAGGGTAAACCTTTGAAATGCTTACCTTTTTCTGTATTTGCATGGAATTTATGTGGACCTCCCTGACTTATCCATGTATTTTTCAGAGATGCTGGGGGGCATAAGAGCCAAGTTTGTAAAAGGTTTTGGGTGCTAGCTTTAGTTCCCCTTTTATATGGCTGAAAAATACATATAGAGACATAGTCTGTGACAGTACTCATTGTACCCACAAAGTTCGCTGCCATGCTGAGAGGAACCTTGAGTGGAGGCTTGTAATTATATTTGAAAAGGATACTGAGCATAACTTGGGCCCTTCTGACTGTTTGGTATCTATAAATTATTATCCATACTGGGCTGATAAATTGCAGTTTGCCCCTGTGAAGGGAAGCCATGGCGGTACGTGGGCGCGCGCACGTATGGGGGTGTGTGCACGTACCGAGTACAACTGCGCATGTGTGAGTTGCACATGCGCAGTTGCATATTAGAATCCCCACTGTGTGTGTCAACTCAAGTCGGCACATACACGGTGGAGAGAATTGCCAGAGGTGATGACATCATCACCCCTGGATGCACAGGAAGCTCCACGTGTGTGTAGTGAATCACCACACACACGCGGCTGTTGGGCAGGCTGGGAGTTTTCCAAGTCTGGACTATAAAAGTCCAGACTCGGACTCCTCTCGCTCTCTCTGGCTGCCTGCTGCCCCTTGACAACAAGCTCTACACTACACTACAGAAAATACACTAGGAACACTACATTAATAGGGATGCACTACACTGCAGAAAACATCTATAGGATTACAACACACTACATTATATATATATTACACTAAGATACATTACACTACAGAAAATATTTATATATGCAATTTACTACAGAAAACCTACACTAAGCTACAAGAAAGGATTTTATGCTACAGGAACGTTCCCTACCCTGCAGATAAAGAATCAGACCGAGGATACAAGGACTTGATAAGTATCATTAATATATATATATCCATAGAGCTATATGTGTATTTGTAATGGGGATTTAACTATTTATATATATATATATATATATATATATATATATATATACACATATAACTGAGTAGCTATTGTCTGATATCTGTGATAGTTAAATCAATATTATAAATACTGATTCTTATCAAGGATACATATGTAAAGCTAGGATAGTGTAAGGAATAACGGTGGTGAACCTAGGGTTAATGTTATATTGATATACTATATTATGTTGAACAACGTTATGATATATGTGTGAATTGTGAATACAAGCTTTTCTGTGTTAACAGTAAAATACTTTGATTTAAATACATACATATGTTGTGAGTATTGATTATTTATAACTGATATATACTGTGAAGTACTGCTGAGATACAGTGATTATTGGATAAATAGTTCTGTTAAACTTGTGTTATTTAGTGTAGTCAAAAGACTAAGTAAGGCAACACTGTGTAAGGAAAAGTACATAAAAGTACGAGTTTTATAGCGAGTGTATCGAGTGTAGCGAGTGTTATTTAGTGTAGTCAAAAGAGTGAGTAAGGCAACACTGTGTAAGGAAAAGTACATAAAAGTGCGAGTTTTATAGCGAGTGTATCTAAGAACACAATAAGAGGACAGCGTGCGCATGCAAGGCGCTACCACAGGTCCTTTAACAGCCCCCTAGAAAGACAGCTCCTATTAAGTAGATGGGCTTACCGGATAAACAATAATTTGGTGATGGGAGCTCCTCGGGAGCACTCCACTTCGTTTATGTGGGTTTTTTACTTTTCTTTCCATATAGATTATGTCATCTTAAGAACAAAAGAAGATTCCAAGTAAGTGTTTATTTAGAGACACAGTGCTTCAGAAAAAATGGGGAAAATAATATTAAAAATAATAATAAATGGGCGCACAAATTGTTTATATTTAACATTAAAGGGAAACCGTTAATCATTTTTTTTATTAAAGGGGCACAGCATTTCATTATTAATATTAAAGGAAAAGAGTTCATCAACATTAATATTAGGGTACAAAGTTCAACACTAATAATATTAAGGCTTTGATGAACTAATAAAAGCCTTGGAATTCTCTCTCTCTCTCTCTCTCTCTCTCTCTCTCTCTCTCTCTCTCTCTCCCTATATATATATATATATATATATATATATATATATATATATATATATACAAGTTAACCCGTGCATGATACTCATGCATTCTAGTCAAATCAAGCTACACAGGGATCTCTCTCAGCGGTCCTGAGTATCACACTCCTCTCACTCTGTCACCCCCGGCAACCACCAACCACTCCCTACTGTCACCCCCGGCAACCACCAACCACTCCCAACTGTCACTTCTCCTTCAAGAAATATATATATATATTTTTTAAATCTTTATAAACACTTTTAACAATTAACAAATTAAATTAACAAATTAAAAACATCTTAGTATACCAAATTTCAGCCCTTTCTGATTTTTTTTTTTCCACACACACTAAGAATTTAGTAGGTCAGTGTATAACTCCGCCCAGCAGGTGGCGCTGCAGCTTGGTTTTATTTTTTCCACACACACAGACAGCCTAACACACGCCACTAGACATTTATATTATAGATATATATATAAGGAGAGGGTGCCATTTTTTTATGCTCGCTATGGATAAAGGATTCATTTAAATGTGACACCCTTGTTCATTGGTATACATGAGTGCCCACACACAAGCTCATATATTTTTTTCATTATATATTTATATGGTTTGTATATCTATACAATTTGGATTTTAGTGCTGGTTTTCTTGATTTTGTAATTTATCTGTAAGGGTACTTCAAGCCATCCCTATTGTGATATGCTGGGAACGATTTCATGCAGATAGCTATTGGATAATTGTTTGTCTGTTTGTATCTAATTGTCACCAGCTGGACCTAACTGTCACTTACCAGACTCGTAACTTATGATTGTGGTTATGCAACCGCTGACATCACAAGCTTGCCCAAAATTGCACAAGCATCTAAATATGCTCTGTGTGAAGTTCTGTTCTTTTAGGCTCCATACCTGTTCTCCAGGGTTCCTGTGCATACTCCTGTGACTGTTTCCAGTATTACTGACCTGGACCTATTGTTTTTGTTCTCCATATGATTCTGATTGCATTGCTGACCATTGCAACCAACCCTTTTCCATTAAGACAATGTTAATATATTAGACCAACACTTCTATGGGATTTTGAGCATAGACAACTCTGCACACACAGGGGTTAATGTAATTGGTGGAACAACTAACTTGAATTCCAAGACAGAAAGGTTCAACCATATATCTACAGCTCTTGCACATCATTTATTTAATTTGTATGAATGGAGAAGTCATTTACTCTACCAGATTGTGCATGTGTTTGAATGACATTAATGCCCTAAATTATTACCTTATAATGGGCATACTGAATATACAAGTTTTGTCAAATACAAAATAATATCTGGGATATGAATAGTCATTTTATCGGGGAACTGTCTACAGACAGGGGACAATTCATGAATGGTGCTCAACCTGAGTTTTAAATACTATAAAGCAGAAAGATACAAAGTGTTAATGCTTGCTACAAATATTGTATTAACAATCTATATAAATATACTTTTTAAGCTGGATTGCAGGAATATCGGTGGATACATTTTAGTATCACTACCCATATATTTATGCTCACATATGGTCTTTAATATACACCCCCCCATTCAACAGTCAGGTAAGCCCACACACGCTATCCTGCAATGGGTGATAGTCGTAAACTACCCAGCCAATAAATGTGAGATACTAATAGAGAGAAGGCAATATGGTTAAATTGACTGAGACACACTACTCAATATATTGAAGAGTCAGTTATATATCCTATTGATAGTTCTTTAAAGTGTACACAAGATTCCAGCAAAGCTCTGATACTTCATTTTAGAGGTACAGGGTGCAAATGCTGTGAATGCATATATTATCTTGTGACAGACGACTGTGGGTCTCAGCTGGTTGCTTTCAGACCTACAAGTGAAAGGAAGATAGGAAATATATTAGTGAAGTCTAGGAAACAATAGGGCATCTGTATATTACTCTTCAGTGGCAGTGAGTGTGGACAAATACAGAATTATGAATTTCATGTTGATACTAATAAACACAAATGTTGCTACCATGTTATTATTTATAAGGAAGATAATTAACAATTTAATGACAATGTAAACTAAATATGATTAAAAAAGGAGTAAACTATGAAATGCTGATCTAGAGAACAGGAATAAATTATCCTTTCCCTCTGAACACAACCTAGATTAATCATAACTGAGGATCATTATAATTTATTACAATTATGGCTGGTCCCAGCATAAGTTTTAATAATATCTTCTACACTTGTTTAGAATGTCTATCTGTAATTTTATATTTTGCATTTTAAGGAATTTTTACTATTTTAAGGAATTTAATAAAGATTATCAAGTTTTATAATTTTACCTAATAAAAGTATACAACTCTAAAGACAACTAGCTTGCTCATTGTTTGTGTATAACAATGGCAATTACCTGGACAGCAAGTCTTCTACTGTCCTCTAACAAAATCAAGATGTTCTTACAACTTACCACTTATTATTTTTGTTTTGTGTTTTTATTTCCTTTCAAAGGACACAGGCATGTATGTATATATATATAATCATTGCGGCTGTATATTGTAAAAGGATTTCCACCAATTAAAAAGCACATATTGCAAAAAGATCACAGCCATGTCAACATATACTTTGCAGATAAATACACCATTGAAAAAAACATATTGCAGATAAACAAACCCATTATAAATCCCATTTTGCAGATAAATGTCTTTATTTCAAATTACGTATTGCCATGAAACATTCCCAGTGCAAGTCATATATTTGAAAGAAATGCTCAAAAACGAATGTACACTTAGTAAATAACATGGTGTGCTATTCTAACATATCATATTAGCTTTTAAGGGTTTAATACTGGATAGATAATGAAAGCAAATGTCTGATTGCTTGCTACAGTTTAGGACATATTCACAACTGTTAAGCAATCTTAGTAAATAACCCTCCATGCATTAAGAAAAAAGATCTGGCTAATTATTCATCATCACAGAGATGCAAAGTAGTTTTAATACCAGAAGAAGATAAAGTCAATTTGTAAGAAAACCATACAGCACTTACATTGATGACCTGTCTTCCAATAGTCTGTTTCTTGATTAAAAAAAATAATTCAAACAAACATGGACAAGGATTCAACATTTGTAATTACAGATTTTCACCTGCTATTGTTATTTTTCATGGAATTTTATAATATCCTAGCATAATTTTTGGACAAGGTCACAGGGCTAGATTATGAGCAGGACAACCAGGAGCCTCTCTGTTGCTCACTTCCCTCATCTGGTGCATCAGAACTGTATGCAATGTGTTAAGAGAGCCCTGCAAGTCTGTTGTGGTTTAAAGTTAGTTGATGGGTATGGGCAGCAGGGTGGCTTAAGGGTACCACTTATACCTCACAGCACTGGGGTCAATTTTGTTTGCTATATAAATAGTGATGGTGATAAAAGTTATATTATCATGTGTAGTAAAAAATTTTTTTAACTATGTTAATTTATAAACTTTGTTGCAATATTATTAGAATTATTTTGGTCATTTTGTAGCATTTTCATATACTCAGAGGACTCTAGCAAATCATATATTCAGTAATCAAATAATGTTGTACAATCGTAATGATTTGGGCATGCAGAAGCAAATTTTCTTTCCCTTCAACTTTCTTCAAGCAGTCTCGAAGAAAGTACTTATCTATTTGGTGATTGAAGAGTAATTTTCTGCGTTTTTTTATTGTTTTTTGTTTGTTAACAGTCAAAACAAGAGTGATACAACACAGGTTATTAGCAGAAGTACATAGAAGCGGATATATGCATACAGAGAATAAAAGAAAATGAAACCTGGATGAGTGGATGCTCCATATAATTCAGGTACTATTTTAAATGTGTTGTAAATTTAGTATGCAGCATTTTCAAGGGTCCCACCATAATGTTTTGTCATTCTAACACAAGACAAGTTTTATTAAGAACTTGTTTTTATGATACAACACACAAACACACCCGAGTTACCATGGTTACCCCCAAACATTAAAAGAAGGTGGTATAACAGAACTGTACAAATAACTGCACAAATCAATATGATATATATTTTGCTAATTGATGTATTTTAAGTAGACATATCTGAGTTTAGAAAAGTCAAAAACACTGCATAGAGAAAAGTTTAAGCCCCTCTATAGGTATATAATCATACAAATAAAAATTATGATAATATAGAAGGGGAGGTGCACCCACACAAATCGTAACATGTAGAAGAAGGCAGAAAGAGAGCAGAAATTGTGTTTCCAGGGCACTCTTTTATCGTGAGAAAAATAATCCAAAACTAAAAAATATAACCTTTAGTGGTGTGCTTTAAAAACAGTATATAGCAAAATAATTAAAAAGAGATGATAATAAAATGTTGAGATGATACATAAAATTCAGTAAAAAAGTTAGAAAAACTCCCCAGCTGGCTCGCTGTCCTGATGTTAATGAATGTAAATAGTAATCCACTCTATCAAGATTTTGTAATAAGCATGTCAGTCCTATAATCACACTTATTTGGACTATATTACTTCAATCCATCAGTATCCCTCCTAGTGTGTTCTATTTCATGGACTTGTAGGCATCCTATAGAGATATTATAGGTTCAATGAGCTGTTTAATTGTGGTTAATTCACTTAATCAGGCTATCATGAAGATATCTCCATGTATCAGCATTCCTAAAATATCAATAATTAGAGTCACTAGGTCAACCAATATAGATGTTGCCCATAACCTCACAGTATTAGAATGCTGCTTACAACCTGTATTGTTTCATAACAATTATCCCTATATAATCACAGCTGGGAGTATTCACGCTGGATGATATTTAATGGGGTTTGTAATCCACCCTCATGATGTTAGTTGTTTTTTTTCGTTATATAGACATGTAATTGCATTCCAGTTCCCTTCTACCCCTTCAACTGAACTGATCAGAGAAGTTTTGATAACCTGATTTGCTATTAGGAACTGCTTGTATATTAATCCTAATAATGCTTCACATTAACATTCAACTCATAGGTGCTTATAGATATTAACTGCTCACACTGTTTAAAAACAGATGTGCTGCAATTGCGACGAATGAACATTTCGGGACCCCTAAATGACGTCACTTTCAAGGTGACAGTAGTATTTGTGGTGTGAATGAGAGGTTTGCAAAATCCATGTTGGGGTAAGTCTTGTTGGGTTTTTCGTAGTCGCACTAACGTACCCAACCCATGTGATGAATGTCTTTAGTTTAAATACGTTAAATCCAAATATCTATTCATCGTTATAACATTTAGGCTAATATCTGAATTTTCTAATGATTGAAAAACTCAGCACAGTTTACCCAATATATTTATACATCTTGGGTCATTAAGGAGCGCAAAGCATAAAAAAAGAGTAACTCTGAACCTGAGTAAAACCATGTTGCATTGGAGGGGGATGTAAACTTAAAATGTGGTTGCAGATTTATAGTTGGGGTAGGGCATGTCCTAGATCTACTTTAAATTTCAGTGTAAAAATAAAACTATTAAGTATTTGTGTGCTAGATGCAAAAACAGCCAGTATTTTCTTTATATGAAAAATAATAAACTAATTTGCACCCCTTGCATTGTAACATGGTTTGTCCCAGAGAACATTTACTTCTTTTTTTGCCTTACTTTCCTTAATGACTCAGGCCTCTTGAATTTAACTATGCAACTATTGGGTGTTAATATTATTTGAAAATATGTGCAACAATGAATGGTTTTATATGATGTATTTTGTACAAATGTTATTGTTTTTATTGTTGAATGCTAGTATAACAACAAGTGAGGCCATAAGCCAAATGCACTTAAAATCGTGTGTGTGTGTACGTGATGCACTTACCTATTCAGGATTAAGACTTCATCATAGCCAGCCAATAAGATCCACAGGCAAGGTACCAAGATACCCTATATGTTTTCTCCCAGTCGATGCTGGGTCTCCGTTTTCCTGCACTAAATAGAAGCTACACCACAGGACAGGTGCAGTATCTGTTGCTTATCTTATTTACACCTTTTCATACATATTGTCTTGTTCTTGCCTTTCTCCTTTTCTGTTCTTTTTTTCTCATCTTTCTTAGCTCTCTTTCTTCCCTCTGCTATCCACCGTTTTTTTCTTTTTTCCCTTCTAATATTTATCCCCCTACTTTCACATATGTGCTGCTCTCCCCATCTCTCTTGTCCATTAGCTGCCATGTTCACCCATGTTTGATTTCCCCACTACACTACATATGGTCAGTATAGGTGAGTGACTTGGGCTCCAAGTCAATCAACTTGCCATGACAATCACCACCCCACTTCACACAGCCAGCCAGCCAGCTTGTGCCCTGAAGCAGGAGGTCATGCTGTCCTGCTTGTGGAGCTGGGGTTCCTGACTGTGGAGAGTGGCAGAGAGGGGTGTCACCTTCCCCTCACCCTTGCTTCGATTGTGCCACATATGCTGCTACTAGGCCACCTGCCCCCAGGCATAAGGAGAGGCATGCCATTATGGGCTCCCCATAATCCAGGTCTGCAAACACCAATGGGGATATTAAATGCTCACCAAGTTGGCGAGATGGCATCAAACATAACTGTGCACACAGCCACATAGTTTGTGGCATAGGGTAGTGACAGGTTTAGGTAGATTATCTACATTGGAGGCTACATTTTTACAAAGGTCAGCTATGCCTTCAAGGTCTAAAGGTGTGTTTTGCCTTTTAATACCTCTGAATACAGCTCTGTCCCTCAAAATCTTAAGGTACTTGATTTTCAGGTGCAGGCATGCAGCTAATTTATGGCCGCTTAATAGCAGGTTTTCTGATACACATTTAATAGCATGCAATCACCTCATAGGGCTATAGATGGTCAAGCAGTATGTACATCTCATGTCATTTGGTGAGCAGTATGTAGCTTTTAGTCCACAGGGTACTGTCCGATGTTCTGGTTGCGCAGGTATTTTCTCCTCTGACTTTAAATTTTGATGCAATTTTTAAGCTGACTATTGCATGTATCAACTTCAGACTCTGGCACCATTTCGTTTCAGTTTGGGGCAGCTACCGCTGTGACTTTCGGAGGGTCTTCCATTGAAGTGATAGAACATTTAGGAGAATGGAAGCTGAAAGATACAGGAATTAGTAGCACAGTCTATACACGCTGCACAATACTGGTAGCTTGCTGCACAAAATTTGATCGGAGCACACGTGACAAACCGATATGAGATCCAACATACATTAGGTCCCTGCCCTCCGCTGGCTGATCCCACCATATCTCAGGCCTGCTATGTATGGCACATAGTTGGCAGACCGTACAGGGAGGTTGTTGATGTACATAGATGCTTCACCCCTTACAAATTTTAACGTGATGCAAATTTCGGGGGGTCAGGGAAATTTTTTGGTCTTAACACCCAGTCTTCCTGGATTGGGCCTGTTACTGCTGTAGCTTTATGACGGGTCTTCCATCACAGCATTACAGCATTTCGGCTGATGGAAATCTTATGTCTCCTAGACATATGTCAGGCACACTGCCTTTGTGTACACAATTTGCTGGGATTAAACTCCATGCAGGCGAACTCTGGTTGATTCCTGTCGACAGGCCCCTCTAGCTAAATTTCTAGTCTGTGCTAATCAAACATCTCTTTGGAATTAAGTGCTCCTTAGAATTCAGCTGAAGGGGGTTCTACCATTGTGGACATTAAATCTCTAGAGCAAGGGAAGTGGAATGCTTTAAAAAAATGCATTAGGCTCTGGACCTAGGGCATCTGCTTAGATCTGGCTCACCACATCCCTTGGTAACCCAGGCCTTTGCTGCTTGCTACTTTTAGCTTGGGGGAAATTAAGGGATTTTTTCTATTTTTTTTTTCCCGAGATCAAGGCCTGATTAGCTATGAGTCTCTGGGATTTTATGATTTTTTTTTTACATTCATATGGGTTAATATTTCCATCCCGATGCCTCAACGTTCTGACCATGGCGGTTTATTCAGTGTGCAGCCCACTGTTCTGGCAGTGGTCTGCTTACTGGTGTGCAATTCCTGTTCTGGCAGAAGTCTGCTTATTGGTGTGCAACTCATGTTCTGGCAGGGGTCTGCTTATTGGTGTGCAACTCCTGTTCAGGCAGGAGTCTGCTTGGTGTGCAACTCCTGTTCTGGCAGGAGTCTGCTTATTACTCTGTGGCCCACTGTTCTGGCAGGGATCTGCTTATTTCGGTGTGGCCCACTTCTCAGGCTGTGGCTCCCTATGGCGTATATGCATGTGGCCTAAGTTTATCTGGATGTTATTTTCTTTGTCCAAGGTATACTCTATAAGGTGTGGGGATAAGGGAAAATGGAAAGAGTCGCACTAATTACTATAGAGTGATAATACCCTGATATATTAGGACTTATATATCATACAAATATCATTCTTAAGTCAGGAGTGCTTCATAAACCTGAGGTATTCAAATGAAAATAAAAAAAAGAGAAGAAAAAGGTTTTAAATATGATGCACTAATCACTCCATATTCGCATTAATTATCATGCTTGCTTGGTGTGCAACTCCTGTTCTGGCAGGGTCTGCTTACTGGTGTGCAACTCCTGTTCAGGCAGCAATCTGCTGATTACTCTGTGGCCCACTGTTCTGACAGGGATCTGCTTATTTCGGTGTGGCCCACTTCTCAGGCTGTGGCTCCCTATGGCGTATATGCATGTGGCCTAAGTTTATGGATGTTATTTTCTTTGTCCTATGTATACTCTGCGAGAGGATTTAGATTTGGGTAATGGGCCACTATTATGTGTACTGGGTCTCCAGACACTAGTTAGCCCATGATTTGTCTTATTTTTCCTGCCCCTTTTATGTCAGGTGGGTGGGGAGGAAGGAATTAGGATGGTCAGCCCTTATTCCTATTGTCAGCTGACGTCTCCTTGGTGGGTCCCCCTGATATACTAGTCTTACACCTTGGGGGTAATGATTTAGGCAAAGACAAGTCTTTGAACTTATTAATTGATCTCCATTAGGGAAGATCTACGTAGGATCTTTATAGAGCAAATCTAATGGTGGTTTGGGTCGATAGTAAGGTCCCTTGGTGGTACGCTGCAAGTCCTTTAAAGATCACATCTTTTGGGCAAGAGAGCAGTGCAGTCAGCAACTAAATAGTAAGGTTCTACCGGTGATTGGCCGGGTTACTGACCCTTTTGCAGAAACCTGACTCTTGGTACTTTTGTGCACAGGATACCTTGACCTGCTTTGTGTGGGCATGTCATTGTCAAGTACAGAAGTGGGGTAGTCACTTCGACACCAGATTTAGCACCAGGCCAATCGTAAAGGATTATATCCTGGGACTGAACGTGTAATGGCAATTTGACCTTCCACCCTTTGGTCAGAGACAATCGCGGAGGGACAGCCATGTAAACAAGAAATCTCTTTGATGAAGATTCGAGCCAGTACTGGAGAAGATGAAGACCACTAAAAGGAACAAAATTAACCATCTTAGAGAAACGGTCTACTATTTCCCAGATAGTATTACATCTGTAACTAGGAGGGAAATCAGTAAAGACATCCATTCTAATGTGGGTCCAAGGTTTGGTGGACAGTGGAAGAGAATGGAGCAGCTCAGATGGAGATTGGCTAGGAGATTTATGCTGAGGACAGGTGTAGCAACCCGCTACAAAGTCCATGACATCAGATCAAAGGTTCGGCCACCAATATTTCCAAGAGATGAGTTCTGAAGTCTTAAGGGAGCCAGTGAAACGGGATGCATGGAACTATAATAGAAGTCTCTCCTGCAGATGAGATGGAACAAAGGTCTTCCCTGGTGGTGGAGTAGGAATTGGAGCTAGCGAGGAAGAGTTTAAGCACTTTGGGTCCAGGATTGGGCGTTAAAGCAGGTCCTCTGCGTCTGATGAGACAGAAAAGGCACAATGCATCGACTTTTTTATTTTTCAGACCTAGCTTGAAGGTTGTATGGAAATGAAAGTGTGTGAAGAAGAGAGACATACGTGCCTGTCGAGGATTCAAACATTGAGCAGTTTGAAGATAGTCCAAATTTTTGTGGCCTGTAAACATGGTAACCGGATGTTGAGCCCACTCCAAAAGGTAACACCATTTGCTTAGAGCCAACTTCATGGCCAACAGTTCCTTATTTCCAATTACTTCATTTTTTTCAGCAGGCAGGAATTTTCGAGAGTAAAAGGCATATGGGTGAAACTTGGTTTGAGGAGACTTCTGAGATAGCCCAGCTCCAGCGTCTACTGTGGAGGAATCCACTTCTAGGAAGAAATGAAGTTATGTGTCAGGATGCTTGAGAATGAGAGCTGTGGAAAAAGCCGCCTTGAGGAAGGTAAAAGCCTCAACTGTCTAGCGTGGCCAGGTCCAGGTTTCAGACCTTTTCCGAGTGAGTGCAACAATTGGGTCGATAAAAGTAGAATATCCTAAAATAAACCGCCTATAATTAGCGAATTCTAGGAAGCGCTGGATGGACTTAAGACTGCAGGGCTCTGACCACTCTAAAATAGCTTGAGCTTTAAAGGGTTCTATCTGTAAGCCCGAACCTGAAACAATGTACCCTAGGAAGGGCATACTAGGGACTTCAAATGAACACGTTTTAAGTTTTCAATAAAAGTTATTTTTTCGTAACCTGTGGAGGACCTCAGCCACAGGATGACGGTGATGTCCTTGGAAAAGATAAAAATGTCGTCAAGATAGGAGAAATAAAGGAGGTCCCGGAATATCTATATCACAATGCTCTGGAAAACGGCAGGGGCATTGCATAACTCAAATGGCATAACTAGATATTTATAGTGGCTAACTCGGGTATTAAAAGCTGTTCTCCATTCGTCGCCAGCTCAGATCCTGATGAGGCGGTAAGCTCCGCGAATATCCAATTTTGTGAAGATACTGGCTTTTTTTGATGCGGTCAAAAGCTTGGTAGTCAGTGGAATGGGATACAGATTTTTGATAGTAATAGAGTAGAGACCACAGTAATCTATTCAAGGTCGAAGTATCCAATCCTTCCTCTTAACGAAAAAGAAATCTGCTCTGGCTAGCGAGGTGGAGGATCTGATAAAGATGATACACAGGGTGCAATAGTCTGCAGACTAATACACAGGAGGTACAGGATACAGGAAGTTATGCAGAGCGTTGCTACTAGAAAGTGGAGATGGCACACAGTGTGCAATGGTCTGCGGACCAATACACAGGAGGTACAGGATACAGAAAGCCACATCCAAACAGCAACAAGTACTGACTCAAAAAACCGACATCAGAGGGAGACAAGAGGAGCTAGTTATCATCCACTTCAATAATGAAGGACCAATAGGGAGAAGGCAGAAGGATAAAAACCTGGGTGGATCTGCGCATGCGCAGACCCCCCAGGAAGATGGCCACCGGTAAGATGATCAGAGAAGCTACTGAGGGGCAGGTAGGCACATGGGACAGCAGCATTGACATAGGAGCACCACAGTAAGGTCATCATGTATTTTTTTATATATAAGTATGATCGTTTAAGTGTGGACAGCAGTGTTGGTCACTGACTGAGCACTTCAGCACTGCTGCAATCAGATCATCAGTCACCTTCTAGCTGATACCCATTACGACCGTCTGGCAGGTCACAGAGGGTAACTGTGGGGTGACTTGATCTGATTGCAAGCAATTTTATTGGCAAGAGCTCCGTAAATTAGTTTCCCATGGCCCCCCACAAACCTTTAATCTGGCCCTACCTGGTCACAAAAATATATAACATGTTTCCGATATGTTTACAAAGTAGTTTGATTGCCAGCTGAATTGTTAGTGCAACTTCTCCTTTCTCATCTCTTGATTGTACTATTGGGTTTTATCCTTGTTATTATAGAGTAAAAGAAATTGTTATCAAGTATAAGGGCTTATTTCATTAATTTGTGCACTTTTCTCTTGAAAAAATTGTGCATAAAGAAATCAACTTTAAAGGGTTCATACTTAATCTAAAAAAGGTGAGATTTCAATTTTCACTAACAGTAATGTTGAGTCACATAGAGCACAATATTTTTTCTTTATTTTTTTCATTTTCTAAGATATTCTATAACTAAGTTTGAATTAACTACTTTGACACACTATCAATACACCTTTTATTAAGTGACTTCAATATATATAGTTTTTCCATAGTCATTGAAGTTTAAAACGATACACGGCATATTGGTTTTCCTTTCTTTTAGTAGTTCACTTGCTTCAGATCTATCACCTTTAGTATGTTCTTTGGAGCTACATTCGGAGACTTTTGTAAGCATTTAATTTCATGGAGGAATGACTACATACACCAAACTTTTTGTTGGTGCAGGTCTTTTGAAATATTTAATGGATATTTTATATTGCATTGTAACTTTATAATATAATTTGTATGTGACTGGCCATTTTTAGATATAAGTGTCAATTGAACATTCCTTCCACAGAGGATCATTAATATACAAGAATTTTGTCACCTTTTTCCACACCAGTATATCATTATTTTAGCATTAAAACATAATTACTGATCCATTCTCAAATATTCAACCTATATTCCTGAATTTCTTTTACAATATCAATTTTATTGTGTGATCCCTGCAGTAATTTATTCTTCTTTTTATTTGTATAATCCGGGTGCTCCTGTTGTTATCTACATTATTTAAAAATAGAAGGAAAGGACAGAGTTACTGTATCTATAAACCATGTACTATGGGATAATTAAAATATTTAAAAGGGATTCATTTTAATTCTATTTTAGTTAAAACTATTGATCAGGAATACAATTTATACTTCCAATGAAAAAGTGAAATATTTAAAATATAAATAAGCTATGTTAAAAATAAATAAAAAAATATGTGTTTAAAACGTAGTCAGGCAGTGTCCAGTTTTTCATTCTCTTTGCATTTTTATTAACATTTACTTTATTTTTGTTCTCTTGAAAGTTACTATAGTTAGTTTCACTCTATTCTTTTATGATTAGTAAGTCTGATTTAGAGTGAGGTTTAGTCTATTCTATTCTATTATTTTAACACATATTTTTGTATCTTCACATTTTATTAAGACTTGTATATGATTTCACCATGACAATACAATACATTTAATGTTTTCTTACTCTGGTAGCACTATAACACATTCATTCTAATATTCCCATTTACTATGTTCATCATTGAGAGGTTGTAAATTTGTTTAAATGTTCTTTTAGTATGAGTTCTCCTAAATTCTTAATTGAAATTGTTACTTTTCATTCATTTTACTTCACATGTTATTTATTTTCTTGTTGTTATTTTTAACATATGTGTATTTCCCTCTATTACTATTAATGTCTTTTTTGTACTCAATAAAAGAAGTTGTTACTTTGTTTCTATTTCATCTCCCTCTCTGTCCGTATGTAGATTTAGGTCAGGCACGAATTTTACTTTGGCACTTTGTAAAGGCAAACCGGCATATCCGTAAACGGGAAAATTATAGAGAATGGAACCAACCACTTTGAATTTCCTCGTTGCCATTCTGATCCAATCCTGTGCAAGTGGCTGCTGCCAATTACAATCTATTTCAAACCTATCCACTATTGCTAATTGTTTGATTAACTTTCTACAATCTATCATATTTAGATATCATACGTTATCTTACTGATTGACATTTGAATGTTTTAGCAGCATTCTTACATCACTTGTGGTGTGTCAAAGTAGTAAATAAATCGAAACATTAACTAATACCTCATGTTTTCATTTTACTAAATACACACAGATATGCAGTGTTAAGCATAAGCGCTGACAACATCAGTCTCTTTGCAAAGTATAGTGTATTATAAAACGGATTTAAATTAAATTAATTTAATTTAATTTTGACTAAAACATTAATATTGCCATTATATTCTAATCAAAAACGGAGTTCTATGTTAACAACTGGAGCTTTCCAGTTTAACACACTTATCAAAACAAATATGCAAAACTGGAAATGACATATCACTGTTATTTTCTTCCATATCGATAGTTAAAATTATATAAAATGTTAATTTTTTCCACTATGGTATATCTGTCGCATGCATATATAGGAGTGGAGGTGGCACACGTTCATTTCTGTCAACTGATATAACTGCACAAATGATTATGTTCTGTCGAAGTCAGCAAATTGGATAATGTCATTTCAATTAAAGTCTAGCAAACTTGGTTGTCGCTGTCTGAAAAGATGCGTATGGTACGCATCTACGTACAAGGGCACGCTACGGCGTGAAAGGGCGTATGCATCCACTACACGTGACAGCAACAGTAATTGGTCTTTTACCATACATTCGCACAAACACGCATACTTATAAAATAGTACACATTAATGGTAGTTGCAATACATAGTCAGTTATGTCGAAATATAGTAGTACTTATATGTTATATCAGAGTTACATGCATATTAGTGAAATACACGGAACGGGTTGAAGGAATAACATCATGAGTGGTATCATATTGAACCTTGCTACATATCCTACTGTTTGGTTCACTCTGCGAGGGAATCGCAGAGTGCATACGCAAGTTATGAATGATAGGGAATTATGAACTACTTAAGACTAAGGAATCCTGGCGGGAAGAGCAGAGCATACCCTCTGCAGAGATGACCCCCTCTGATGATCCCCTCCTTTGGATTCCTTAGGATGAACCAGCCAATGATTGACAACCCCTTGGACATTCCTGAGACCTGGACCAATAGATGCAAGCTATACCATCTTCATTGTATTACTGTATTTGATTGTGTATATAGGCAGCAGCTTGTGATCCAGAGTGCAGACATCTTGTCCCCAGACTTCAGGATTGAATGACTGCACTGGATCCAGAGCGCCTGCGATAAGTAACGGCTGTATTTACTATTACTTCGCTTGAGCATATTATTCTACTTATTGCGAATAAATCTTTGTGCTTTGGAAACACAAATCGAGGTTCGACAATCGTTATTGGTTAGCGACAATACGCACATAACAATTTGGGGGCTTGTGAGCTTTGGAGGTTTCGTTGCCGATGAAACGCAAGACCAACGGAATTCGGTTCCTCAACAAAGGGTGGAGACGCGTCATAAACGGGTAAGAACGCATGGTGTTCAAAACCTGAATTTTACTCTGTGTTGCGAAACCGAATGTCCGTTTTGCATTATCTAGGGCACGCTAACTAGAACCTAGGGACAAAAGAGAAAACTGTTTCTTTTTTCTGTCGTGCGTTTTAACTGTATTGCATTGCTTAGCGTATGTGTATTTCCTGCTGTGCGTACGCGAACTTCCGGTAGATTTGCCACGTGGTTAAACAATCGTCTTGATAGTTAGTATATGTGCATAATATAATTACTTGTGAAAACCTCTGGGACATTATTACTATTGTTGGGAATTCTTTTATTTTCTGCGCAGAAAAGGTGTATGTCGTGTGATTTGTTGACTTTAAATACACTAAGGTTTATCTATTGCAAAATAGAGTGTCAGTTGCTGTTTGACGAGGCAGGTGCCCAACTGGTGTATGGTATACAAGACAGGTATACCGGGGGGCGGAAACTGAATAAGTTTTCGCGACGTGCACCCAAGGGTAATCGCATTGCTTACAGACTAGCTCTAAGCATTGCGATTGCACCGCACGGCAAGGAAAGCCGTGATTGCGACTTGGGGGTAACGGGGAGGAATTACGTTGGTAAGGCTGGTAATTGACTTTACCGGATGCTACCAGTTGTAATAAACTCAACAGATTTTGTTGGAGAGTCAGAGGTAATCGAGGAGCTGATAACCCTTTAGTCCGCATTGATATTTCTGTATTAGGGGTCCTTGTTTAATACAAGAGGAAGCGAGTGGACGCGGCTTGTAGCAAATACGTCCACAGGCCGGTAAAATATCTCTAGCGGTAGTGTTGAAAATTAGTGGCTGAATATTGTGTTATTTCTGAAAGCCTTTGTGGCAGGATATTGTGATATTTCTGGGACCCTATTGTTCAATATGGGTGCTAAGCAAACGCTAGAGAAGGCCAAGGTACTACCTAAGGAAGGTCCTATTGGTTCAGCGAGATTTCTTATGTGTAAGAAATATGGTGCATACGCAACTGCGTATTGCGACACGTGGGTCAAGATGACCAAAGGTTGTGATAGGCCTTTCCCAACAATAGGGAGTTTTAATGCAGAGGTACTAAATACTGTAAAAGATAAAGTATGGTTGATTACCTCAGCGAAAGTGAGGAATAAACATAATGATTGTTTAAAATTATGTCAAATGGAAGGTAATACGTGGCACAGCAGCGAATGCAAAGCGGAAGTAGGCGTGGCTAAAAGCGCACGCACAACGGAAGTAACCGTCGAGAAGCGTGGCGAACTCAGTGCAAGCGCGCCCCCGCCACCTTATGTGGCGGGAGGGGTAAGTACAGCCGTTGTTAAAACTGAAAATAGAAAAATTGCTAAGTTGTATCCTGTTTTAAGCCAGTTTAAATCAAGTGTATCTGAAAATGAAGATGAACCCACTGTAATTTCGGCCATTGCCCATGCCGTTAGTGTACTAGAGGCTCAGCGCAAGTATGAGAAAATGGATGAGATAGGTGAGAGTAGCGTGATCACTAGGAGTGAAAGCGTTCTAAATCTAGAACCAGCAAATCCTGTAGTGTCCCCTGAAGTCAGTGTACCAGAGGGTGCGTTCCCAGTCCGCACAATATCAGTTCCCAATGGGAAACCGGATAAGGATGGTGTAGTTCCTTTAAGAAATGTTACAATGCATTGTCCCTGGACTAGATCAGAATTACGTTCCATTATGACTGAATTCCCAGATCCTAGAAAGGAGTTAGCTAAATGTCAGAAATTTCTTAAAGACTTAGGAAATGCCCACGAACCAACCAATAAGGATTGGCGTGTAGTGTTGAGGGCGTGTCTTCCTCCCAATACTAACATACAAAAATTTATTTAAGATTGTTTGTTGGAGGAAGATGACACCTTGACTGATGAGATTAACCAAAAGAATATAAAAAGAATTGTCAAACAGCCATATATTTTCCAGTAGTGGTAAATTGGAGTAAGATTTTCACCATAAAACAAAAAGACAGTGAAACTGCAGCGGATTATTTTGGTAGAGCTCTTGCATCAATGACACAGTTTACGGGGATATCAGATATAAGGGAGAACCCACATCATAGGGAAGTAGCGGTAACAGTACTGATGGATGGTTTAAAGGAAAATCTAAAAACAAGAGTACAAACCTCAACCCCTGGTTGGAGAGGCAGCACGGTAGATTC
Organism: Mixophyes fleayi; assembly: GCF_038048845.1. Lineage (NCBI taxonomy): Eukaryota > Metazoa > Chordata > Amphibia > Anura > Limnodynastidae > Mixophyes > Mixophyes fleayi. Next base: position 64,523,370 of record NC_134409.1, read on the forward strand.
TCTTAGAGAAGTTGCTGTGGAACACGACAAAAATATCTTTTGGAAAAGGGAAGAGAAGAGTGACAAGTTGATGACGGTGAGTATACAGGCATTAGGGGAAATGCATACACGACGAACAGCATATAACCCACATAACGGGAAACGCAGAATGTTCAGATGTTACAATTGCAAAGAAGAAGGACATATGAGAAAAGATTGTACAAAGGGAAGGTATAATCCTAATGAAGGGTCACATAGATATCCTCCAAGGAGGGATTCACATAGACTAGAAGACTCACATTTACCCGCGCTTATTACAGCAGCAAATGCTGAGCGGGAAATCAATGGTCAGCGCTAGGGGTCAGGTCATACCTGTAGTCTACAGCCAGTGAGGTTAACTGAAAGTCAGAGTGAAGAACCAACAATGATAGTTGACATAGCTGGTAGGAAACAAACCTTTCTTGTAGATACAGGGGCGGCCAGATCTGTGATAACCTCTCCTTTCAATCTACAGGTAACCAGTAAAACCATTCCAGCTATGGGGGTAACGGGAAAAGTGTTACATTATCCTCTAACTAAACCCGCCGAAGTTACTATCGGGCCTCTGCATACTAAGCATTCGTTTCTCTTAGCTGCAGCGGCTCCTACTAACTTGCTAGGGAGAGACTTGTTATGTAAAATGGGATGTGTCATATACTGTACTTCTGATGGTGTGTTCTTAGATATACCAGAGAAGGTCGCACATGAGGTACAGGATATATTGGACACCCCTCAAAGGTTAATGTTACACTCTCCTGTTATAGAACAAAGTCCATCTCAAGTAAAGGGGATGTTGCTGGAAATACCAGGTTCCCTATGGACCAGAGATGGACAGGACACTGGACTGATGGCAAACGTAGCCCCTGTCATGGTCAATCTAAAAAGTGGTAGGATAGCTCCAAAAATCCCACAGTATCCATTAAAACCGGAGGTGGAACTAGGGGTATATCCTGTTATTGAGAGGCTGTTACAACAAGGGATTTTAATTCGTACAGCTAGTACAGCAAATAGTCCCATTTTCCCTGTGAAGAAGAATGGGGGGAGATGCTATAGATTAGTCCAGGACTTAAGGGGAATTAACAAAGTTGTTGAGAGCCAATTCCCCGTAGTGCCCAATCCAGCTGTCATCCTCATGCAGATTCCACCGTCTGCCAGTCATTTTACTGTTATTGATCTATGTTCTGCTTTCTTCTCAGTCCCTCTTCACCCTGACTGCCAATACCTTTTTGCATTCTCCTACAGGGGAGTGCAATACACATGGACCAGACTAGCCCAGGGGTTCATTGACAGCCCCAGTATTTTCTCCCAAGCCTTACATGACTGTTTGCAATCCTTTTAACCCCACAATGGGTCTGTTCTAATTCAATATGTGGACAATTTGTTGTTGTGCTCTGATTCTTTTATGTCATGTTTACATGATACTAAATTGTTGTTGCTTCATCTTTCACAAACAGGGCACAAGGTGGCAAAGGATAAATTATAGCCATGTCAGACTAAGGTCAAATACTTAGGACACTGCCTCACTAAGGGGCTAAGACACCTGACAACCGACAGAATTGAGGCCATACAACACATGACTCTGCCGCAGAGCCAGAAGCAGATTCGTACTTTCTTAGGGATGTGTGGATACTGTAGATCCTGGATCCCAGGTTTTTCTATTCTGGCATTACCATTGCAGGAGCTAGTCTCTTCCTCAAAACCAGAACATGTTGTACACACAGAAGAGTCAGAGCAAGCGTTCTTTAATCTTAAAGATAGTCTGACTAGAGCACCTGCATTGGGAATACCTGATTATGAAAAGCCTTTTGAGCTATTTTGTACAGAAGCTGATGGTTGTGCAGCAGGTGTCCTCGCACAGAAACATGGTGACGCTAGCAGACCGGTAGCATACTACAGTGCACAATTAGACAATGTGGCAAGATCACTCCCAACATGTCTCAGAAGTGTAGCAGCAACGGCTCTTCTGGTGAGTAAGAGCGAGGACATAGTATTAGGACATAATTCAACTATCTATATACCCCATGCTGTATCAGCTCTGTTAAATTCAGCCCAAACCAGACATGTTTCTTCAGCTAGATTCACAAAGTGGGAACTAGCCCTGATGGCACCCTCAAACATCACCATCAAACGATGTAGCACCTTAAATCCAGCTACATACCTTCCGTATGTGTCTCTAGAGACACAAAGGGTGGGAGGTGAGGAGACCCTGGTTGATGATGAGTTAGGCAAGAATACTGACACGCATGACTGTATGGAACAGCTGAATCAGACCTTTACTGCAAGGCTCGACATACGTGACACCCCCTTAGAAAATGTAGATTTTACGTTTTATACAGATGGAAGTTGCCATAGACAGACAGAGACAGAAGAGCTATGCACTGGTTACGCTGTTGTAGACGATCAGGATGTGGTAGAAGCTGAACCCCTTGGCCCAACTTAGCCCAGGTGGCGGAACTAGTAGCACTAAGGAGAGCGTGTGAATTGGCAGAGGGTAAATCAGCCAATATATATACTGACTCTAGGTACGCCTTCGGGGTAGTGCACGATTTTGGGGCCCTTTGGCGTCTTAGAAACTTTACGACAGCAGCAGGTACACCAGTGGCACACTCACAACACATAAAAGGACTTCTGACAGCGATACAGTTACCCAGAACAGTAGCCGTCATAAAGTGCAAAGCCCATACCTTTGAAGAAGACCCAGTGTCATTGGGCAACAACAGGGCAGACGAAGCTGCTAAATGGGCAGCAGGGCAACCTATGACTGTATCGACCGAGACTATGATGGTTTTTCAGACATTAGACACGCAGAAATTAATTGAAATGCAAGATTTGTGTTCCCTGTTGGAAAAGGCGGTCTGGAAGGCGAAGGCATGTGGTCAAGAGACCTCAGGACTCTGGAGGGATGGACAAGGTAAGCCTGTAGCTCCCCGAACATACTATCCAAGCCTGGCTGAAGCAGCACACGGCCTGACTCACCTGGGTAAAGAAGGTATGTGCAAACTGGTGAGAGCATACTGGTGTGCTCCCGGATTTTCCTCTCAGGCTGGTAAGAAAGCAATGTCATGTCTTACTTGTTTGAGGAAAAATGTTGGGAAAACTATTCCAACTGAGCCATCCCACATCCCTCCTACAGACGGACCTTTTCAGGTAATACAAATTGACTATATCCAATTACCACCGTGCAGGAATCTAAAGTATGTGTTAGTGTGTATTGATGTGTTTTCCGGTTGGGTAGAAGCATATCCGGCAGCCACTAATACTGCTGTGTTCACTGCAAAGAAAATTGTACAAGACTTTGTGTGTAGGTTCGGTATCCCTAGAATCATTGAAAGTGATAGGTGTACCCATTTTACTGGTGATATCTTCCAAAATATGTGTAAACTCATGGGAATCAGTAGCAGACTTCACACCCCTTACCGACCACAAGCCAGTGGTAAGGTGGAGAGAGTAAACAGTACTATAAAGAACAAGCTGGGTAAGATAATGGCTGAAACTGGGTTGGCATGGCCTGAGGCTTTGCCGTTGGTCCTACATAGCATTCGAACCACTCCTAGACCTCCTCTTAATCTGTCCCCCTTTGAGATACTGTTCAGACGACAGCCTCATTTGATTGTGAGTCCACAAGACGACTTGAAGTGTAATAATGAAGTGACTGTACAATATCTTATAAGAATGAGTAGACAGCTAAAACAACAACAACAAAAACTAAAAATGCTGTCACCTGGTATGCCAGAGACGAACTGTCATGATGTTGAACCTGGAGACCTTGTTATGATCCGCAATTTCTTACGTTCAGGTTGTTTAACAGACCGTTGGGAAGGCCCGTACCAAGTGCTGTTGACCAGTACTACATCACTGAAGGTTGCAGAGAGAGACACTTGGGTCCATTCCACCCACTGCAGGAGAGTCCATAATCCGGAGAAAGTGCAAGATAAAACTAAGACCGACGACATAGAGCTGTCACTTGTGAGCATGTTCCGGGAGACCTAAAAGCCCGCAGTCGAGACACCTAAACCAGAGACGTTGCCTCAGAACTATCTTTCCAGCGATGGAGTGGCGGTTTTTGTTTTTCTTTTGTTCCAGGATTTTCCTTGTTTTTACTCTTTCTAGGACATTCTATTTTTGTGAAGGAGGATGGAGGACGGAGGAGAGTTCTGGGAGTGATACAGATGAAATGGAGGCCGAAGAAAAGTTAATAGGATACTCAGAGCAGCCCATTATCAAACTTGGTCCAGGGGTTATGAAAGGGTCTGCTAGCTCAGGAACTCGGAGGCAGTGTGAGGGGCTATTGTCTGATGAGTATTGTATCTGCAAGTTCTGCGACGCCCTAGTTGAAGAGAGATGCATCCAACGATGCCAGTCCCCCAGTACTCTGAATATAGGCGGGCATCCTTTGGAGTATTATCACTCCCTGGTGGGTAAGGTGCTAAACCAAACCGAGTGTTGGGTGTGCTCTCACGTGCCTCAAGGGCAGCATAATATAGGACTAGTGCCATTCCCTCTAAACATATCTGAAGTACTCGAATTGAGGGGTGGGAGGCCCATAGAAGGGAGGTACAATAATACTAGGTCCCCTAGTCTGATGCTTCGACAATACTCCATAGGCAGATCTTTGCTGTGCCTAAACATATCTCATGCAAAGCGCCTGGAGAATTGGGAGGCTGACCTATCAGATCAGACAATGGCTCGCCACACTCATTTTAGAGGGAGACTAACAAGGTCACTACTAGGCAGGAATGTTGATGGAGGTCACAAATTAGGGCGTATAACCAAACATAAAAAGGTATCCATTGGAAAAGTCTCTACAGATAAATGTAAAAATGTCATTAATGCCGACACATGTCTAGAACAAATGGAGACACTGGGCATGGGTAGTTTTATCAGAACTCTGTGTGATATAATTCATGGGCATACTGCTCCTTATGTTCTCCCTGATGATGTGTATTTTGTTTGTGGGAGGAAAGCTTATTCCTGGGTGACTCCGAGTTCCAAGGGCTTGTGTTTCTTAGCTAAACTGGTTCCTGAAATCATGACTATTACTCATGAGGAAATGGTAGATATTCACAAGACTACATCACCACCATACATACACACACAGTATGAACACCGTGGCAAGAGAAATATGATTCCTGGTGAGGAACCCATAGCTACAAAATTGATTAGTGAAACTGCTGGTTTCAAAGTTATGGTTGCTCTAGATCTCACCAGGACCGCTCGGGGAACATTAAACTTTAAATATATCCAAGACCTAGCCAAATTAATAGATAATATCACCGAGATGTATGATGACACTTTCAGGTATACTGGAAGGGAGCTACAAGCGTACAAGAAGGAGTTGGTGCAACATAGACTGGTACTAAATTATCTCACCTCTATTACTGGTGGGTACTGTGTGACACTGGCCACCCAGTTCGGTGTCAAATGTTGCACGTACATTACTAATAATACTGATGACCCTAAAGAGGTTATAGACCGGAAGATGGATGAAATTTTACAGCTGAAATGGGAATTTCGAAAGAGCCATAATTCTTCGTTATATGAGGTCGGGGAAAAGGTGGCGGGTTGGTTCTCGTGGTAGAACCCTGTGAAATGGTTCTCCGGTCTGGGGGAGTGGGTACAAGAAATGGTTGCTAGGGTAGGTAAGCTCCTTCTCCTTATACTGGGTGTCATCTTAGCAATTGGTTTAGTTGTCAAATGTGTTCCTACTGTGTTGAAGTGTGGAAAACGGTCTCATGGGAGTAGAACTGAGAAAGAGACTGAAAGGGTGGTACCAGATACCGAGATCATGGTCTGTGAAGAAGTATTGTATAATCCTGAACTTGAAACGGTGATTGGGTGATAGTTTATTACACTATCAAAGGGTGGAGCTGTCGAAGTCAGCAAATTGGATAAAGTCATTTCAATTAAAGTCTAGCAAACTTGGTTGTCGCTGTCTGAAAAGATGCGTATGGTACGCATCTACGTACAAGGGCACGCTACGGCGTGAAAGGGCGTACGCATCCACTACACGTGGCAGCAACAGTAATTGGTCTTTTACCATACATTCGCACAAACACGCATACTTATAAAATAGTACACATTAATGGTAGTTGCAACACATAGTCAGTTATGTCAAAATATAGTAGTATTTATATGTTATATCAGAGTTACATGCATATTAGTGAAATACACGGAACGGGTTGAAGGAATAACATCATGAGTGGTATCATAATGAACCTTGTTACATATCCTACTGTTTGGTTCACTCTGCGAGGGAATCGCAGAGTGCATACGCAAGTTATGAATGATAGGGAATTATGAACTACTTAAGACTAAGGAATCCTGGCGGGAAGAGCAGAGCCAACCCTCTGCAGAGATGACCCCCTCTGATGACCCCCTCCTTTGGATTCCTTAGGATGAACTAGCCAATGATTGACAACCCCTTGGACATTCCTGAGACCCGGACCAATAGATGCAAGCTATACCATCTTCATTGTATTACTGTATTTGATTGTGTATATAAGCAGCAGCTTGTGATCCAGAGTGCAGACATCTTGTCCCCAGACTTCAGGATTGAATGACTGCACTGGATCCAGAGCGCCTGCGATAAGTAACGGCTGTATTTACTATTACTTCGCTTGAGCATATTATTCTACTTATTGCGAATAAATCTTTGTGCTTTGGAAACACAAATCGAGGTTCGACAATCGTTATTGGTTAGCGACAATACGCACATAACAGTTGTCTCTATACATACAATAATAACTAGAATCTTTTCCAAGGTATGTATAACCAAAAGTAACAGCACAGCATTTTGACTTAGATGTAGATTGATTTATATTTCAATTCATTCTTCTCTTCAATCTTAATTGCTCCTAATAAGGAAGTGTTGATTGAAGTAATTAGGAATTTTTAAAATATTATTCATCTCCATATAATTATGTCCATAATCCCTTCTAGATAATTGTGCTTCAACATTTCCAGTTTGGTTGGATTTGATCTATTCCCACAAAACGAATGAGATCTTTTTCTCTACAGTTATGTTATTTCTTAAAATGTGCTGATAATGAGTGAATTTCTTACCCCTTCCTTATATTATGCAAATGTTCACTCATTTGTTTTTTTTAAAATTCTTATTGATTTACCAATATACAAGAGTCCGCATTTACATTCTATTAGATAAACAACATTCCTGGAATTACATGTTATAAAGCAATTGATCTTAATCTTTTGGCTATTTATTGTGAGTTCTGTGATTTTACTTATTTTACCACCTGTGCTTTTACATGCATGGGGAATTCCACATCGGTGGAAGCCTTTTGTTTTTATCCTTCCTGTACATTTTTCAAAGAGGGTGCTTCTCGCCAAATGGACTCTTAAATTTGCTGAACTTCTGTATATAAACCTGGGTCAATTTGGAAGTATCTTTAATAGAGTTTGGTCCTTTAATAGCACATTCCAGTGTTTGCGCACTATTTTTTTTATTTTGTTGAGAAATTTTATTATACCTTGAAATGAAAGCTAGACCATAATCCTTATTTTCCTCTTTGTCTTGTATTTTTCCCTCGTGATTATAAATCTCAAGGTCCAAAAATTGTACCATAATTTGACTAATAATGTATGTTAATTTTATGTTCCAGTCATTTTCACTTAACTGAGACCAAAATTTCAATAAGGAATCGTAACTTCCCTTTCAAATACAAAATATGTCATCTATGAATCTTTGCCAGGATACCAGCTGTGCCCCAGAGCTTACAATATGAGGATATTCTTCAAGCAGATCATTTTGCTTCTGAAGTGGGTCTTTTGAGTTTTTGAATCATGACTTCTGAATTGTTGTGGATTTCTGACATAGAGTAATTTAAGGATATATTTCAATTTAAAATTAAAAGCTTTTTGAAAACCCTTGTGAAAGGGATTGTAGTATCTACTATATAAAAGCCTAGTGGCGTGTGTGAAAAAAAAAACCCATGCTGCAGCGCCACCTGCTGGGCAGAGTTATACACTGACCTATATATTTCTTGAAGGAGAAGTGACAGTTGGGAGTGGTTGGTGGTTGCCGGGGGTGACAGTGGGGAGTTCTTAACACCTTAAGTAGCTTGAAGAAGGATGTGGCGATGAAGATGAAGGATGAGGTGATGGAGAAAAATGATGAGGTGGTGACATGTGGACAAAACCACGTTAAAAAAGGGCGCTTGCGTCGGGAAGTAACGCTCTTCCCCTGAGGAGGCCTGGGCTGGGCCCAAATGCATGACAAGAACCTTTTTAACACCTTAAGTAGCTTGATTTGACTAGAATGCATGTGTATCATGCCAGGTTAACTTGTAGTTAATAATCTGTTTGCTATTAAGCATTATTTTATTTTATTTTAACTCTTTATTTTTGCAAGAACATGAGTTCCATACAGCAGACAGTGGGAATATTGAAACAAAAAGTCCAAAACATGTCAGTAGAAATACGGAAGGAGACTCAAACATAAGACATATTATTACACAATTTTCTTGTTATGGATAAACAATGAATTATCCAATGAGAAAGAAATAAGCTGGTCCAGCTATGGACAATAAAAAACTCTACTGCCATGGAACTCTGTGTCGATGCTGTTTCTTTTTCTCTTTTAGGAAGAAAAGATAGAAAAGTAAAGGGGGGAGGGGAGGAAAGGGAACGGGTAAAGGAGGAGAAGGAAAAACCTGATAAATACATCTGAAAGATAGCTTTTTAGGTAGCGGGCGTAGTTGCTTGGTAAAAGGAATACCAGGAGTCCCAAACCTTGTGGAAGCCTGGAATTTTGTCGTGGAGGAGACTGGTAATATATTCCATAGTGGCCATATACCACACACCAGAGATTACACTTTGGAGGCTTGGAGGGTGGAGTGATTTCCATTCCTTCGCTATCTGCAATCGAGTAGTGGCACAAATGTGCTGAAAAAGTCTGTCTCCCTATTTGTTTAGGGCTTTAACCCGAGAGCATAGCAACATAACCATTGGATCGGATATCACTTCAATGTTTAAAATCCTTGTTATTAGATCAGCAACCTGAGACCACAGGCTGGAGCTACTAGGACACGTCCACCAGATGTGGTAGAATGAGCCCACCTCCCCACACCCTCTCCAACACAAGTCTGAAGTGCCAGGGTATATTATATGTAACTTTGTAGGTACTATATACCATCTTGTGTATACTTTATATGTGTTCTCTCGTATTAAGGTGTTGATGGAGATTTTGGAGATTCTCAACCTGAGCCGGGACCACCCCTCTTGATCCATAACTTTACCAGTATCCTGAAGCCACGCCTCCTCATACGATTCCGTAATATCAGTTTTTGGTTCCAGGAAATTATGATAAACCAAAGATATCAGACCTGGAGCTCCTGAGCTGTTCACAAAACTTCTCTCAAATGGTGTAAGGTTACGTAATTTGGAGGATCTGCAGAGTGATTGTATGAAGCCTCTAATTTGTATGTAAGCAAAATGCAAGGACGAAGGGAGGCCCTTTTTCTCTCTTGAATACGAAAAAGTTTGGGGAGCAAATTCTCCCAAGATGTGGGTAAACTGGATGATACTCACCCCTTGCCAGGGGCACGAGAATGACTGCATATTTCCTGCCGAAAAATCCAGATGATGCTACAACGGGGTAAGTGGAGAAGGGTATGAGGTGAGATCAGACTTTCTATGGAGCTTATCCCATAGGATGAGTGGGAACTGTATGGAGGGATACGAGTATACTGAGGCCGGCCTTTGATTCCTAGAGAGCCAGGGAAGCGAGTTCAAGTTGTGATCCGGTGTATGTGCATTCTCAAGGTCGAACCATCTCTTTATCCCCGGAGCAGACTGTCAAGAAATGATATGACTAAGGTTAACTGCATAATAGTAACGCTCAAAAAGCGGAAGTCCATATCCCCCTGACTGGGTAGATTTAGCCAGGCATGGCCTTTTAAGTCTCAGTTTTTTTCCCTTGCCAAATAAATTTACCGCATAAAGATTGCAAGTTCACTAGGAAAGTACCTGGGATTGGAATTGGTAATGTCTGGAAGAGATATAGGACTCTAGGTAAAACGTTCATCTTTATCACACTAATCCTACCAAACCAGGAGACAAAGAGCGAGTCCTATTTAATCAGATCCCTTTTTACTGAGTCAAAAAGTGGAGTGTAGTTGACGTGAAATAATTGTTTATGTTCTTTTGTGATCTGGACCCCTAAATATCGTACCGCCCTAGGGCGCTATTGGAAATCGAACGAGGATTCAAGTATAGTTTTAGTGGCACTGGGGACTTGGAGGGAAAGGGCTTCCGATTTAGTGTTATTTATTTTATAGTCTGATAAGGACCCATATTCTTTAAGTTCTTCAAGTAGATTCGGAAGAGAAATAGGAGGGTTTGAAAGTTTCAATAATACATCATCGGCGAATAGCGAAATTTTAAAGTGGCGGGGGCCAATACGTATTCCTGAGATGTCTGGGTTTCGTCTGATGGCAGCAGCCAGCGGTTCTATGCATAAAGCGTATAGGAGGGGGGACAGGGGGCACCCTTGTCTGGTGCCATTGCCTGGAGAAAAAGCTTTGGACAGAAGCCCATTGGTTAGTACCAAAGAGGATGGGCGATGATATAGGGCCTGAATGGCCGAAAGAAAGGCCTCGTTTAAACTGAAATGTCTTAGTGTGCTGAACATGAAAGGCCATGAGAGTCTATCAAAGGCCTTTTCGGCATCTATTGCCAAAACCACTGACAGGATCTTATTCTGATTAATATGGGCAATAATATCTATTGTCCGTCTAGTGTTGTCTAAAGCCTGTCTAGTAGGGACAAAGCCCACCTGATCTGGGAAGACTATTATTGGCAAATAGGCATTTAAACGGTTCGCCAGTATTTTGGCAAAAAGTTTAATGTCAGCGTTGATTAATGAGATAGGGCGGTAGCTAGGGCAGCAAGTTGGGTCTTTATTAGGTTTAGGAATCACAACTATGGTAGAACGAGTGGATTCAGCATGAAATTTGCCCCCATCATAATATAATTAAACAGCTGAGTCAGGTGGGGCACCAGTTCCTTGGAGAATGTTTTGTAATATAGCATCATAAAGCTGTCGGGACTGGGGGCCTTAGAGTTCTTTTGTGACTTTAATGCCAATATTGCTTCTTCCCTAGAGAGAGCCTCGTTGATAGTAGAAGCCTGAAGGGAGGATACTGAGGGAAGTGAACAATTGTCTAAATAGTTATTAATAGCTTGAGGGGAAGCTTAAGGGGAAGTTTGGTCCTTATGAAGGTTATACAAATTTTCATAGTATTTATGAAAGGCTTCATTTATGGTCCTAGGATCGTAAGATAGGTCCCCTTTTTTATTTATGATTGAATTAATTATTTGGGAACCCCGTTTGGCTCTCAGTCTCCTGGCCAAGAGTGAATCAACCTTGTTACCTTTTTCAAAAAAATGTTTGGTTAAGCCAGCGAAGCTGACGTTCCGTTCTCTCCGCGAGAATCGACTGAATTTTGCCTCTAGTCTTTTGAATCTCTTCCAAGACTGAATGGGAACTAGACTCCTCATGCAATGTTTCCAAATATTTAAGTTGGAGGGTCAGATTATTCAGGGTCTCATTACGCTCCTTTTTTCTATGGGAAGCGAACTGGATGATATCCCTCTGTATAACTTATGAGCTTCCCAGATAGTGGGAATCTTGACATCTGGATCTGAGTTGGTTTCAAAATATTTTGTAATAGAATCGGAAATGAGATCTTTAAACCCAGGGAGTTTAAGAAGAGTCTCATTCAATTTCCAAGAGGTTCTGCCCCGGGGGTTCTGAAAAAGGTCAACCGTTAACGATAATATGCAATGGTCTTAATATGGAATGGTCTGACCACGTGTTGGGAACTATATCAGCCTTTTTTATATGCTGGAATATGTTAGTACACCCCATAAACATATCGATTTGAGAATAAGTTTGATGGGGAAAAGAATAAAATGTATAGTCCCTTGATGTGGGCTATAACGCTCGCCAAACATCAAATAGACCGGCCTCAGTCACCTGTTTTTGCAAATGTTTTGTGTGTGAAGATGGAGGGGAGGAGTGCCTAGAAGCGGATCTGTCTAAAAGAGGGACATAACAGTGTTAAAGTCTACCCCAAGTAGAAGCAGACCCTTACGGATTTGATGTAGCTCCGAGAAAAAACGTGTGAAAAAGGCTGTCTGACCTGTATTTGGTGCGTAAATGTTGGCAAAGGTAATATCGAGATGACCAATCTTTCCCTTCAGGAAGAGAAAATGGCCCTCAGGATTGTCCTTAATAGCTGACATACCAAACGGAACTGAATTGAGGATGAGAATAGCAACACCATTCCTCTTTGTAGAATGAGGTGAGTAATGGGCCTCGGAATATCTTCTTGAGGACAAGGAGGGATGGCCATGAGCCCTGAAATGGTTCTCCTGCAAAAAAAATTATATCACTGTTAAGTGTTTGTAACGTATGAAATAACATAGAGCGCTTTTGAGGTGTATTTAGCCCTTTAACATTAAGGGAGAGTGTCGTAAAGGCCATATTCAGGATTCTAAGGAGAAATACCCACAAAAAAAAAAAAGAAATGTAATCTCTTAGATTGTAATACCAGGGGGGATAAGGAGGTGAAGAGGAAAAGGTGAAGAGGGGAGGGAAAGAGAGCAAGGGAAAGAAAAGTTAAGAATGTCTAAGGAAGAAAGGCAAGGGAGTAGGTTCAAGCCTCAAAGGCAGAGGAGAAACCTACTGGGATAGTGCCTGAAAATCTATAATAACTTAAAAACTAGGCAGAGTATGACTGCTAAATTATCTGAACCAAGGCACAGAGTTCAGGAGTGCAAATAATATTTAAACTTCCAAATATGCATCTAAGAAAATCCCAGTGTAAGCGGGTGCGTGGCTAAAACGACCGGTAACGTCCCTCGTCCGTCTGTAATTAAAATAGTAAGATTAAACAACAGCTAAACATGTAACCAGTAACATCAACATCAACATCTGAGGCGATTAAGAGACCAACATGAAAATATTAACACTTATTAGGAGAATGAAATAAAATATAAACAGAACAAATAAAGACACATTGTTACTCCAAATCTCCCCCTATTAGAGAGACGAATTTACAAATCAAGGCAGTTGTTGAGAGGAGCTCTGGGAATCTCTACCCACGATCCTGTCAACACAAAAGAGATGGAGCCTGTGCAGTAATTCTTTTCCTTCATTTGGTGTACGGATTGACTCTTGACGGCCCTCCACTTCAATTATCAGACGAAAAGGAAAATCCCAACGATATTTATAGCCATTTTCTCTAAGGATGCGGGTTACCTCCCTAAGATCATGTCTCTTGGCTATTGTTGAAGGAGCGAAATCTTGAAACACTTGGATACGGGCCCCTTCAAAGAGAGTGTAGGAAGAATTCCGAACTGCGTTAGATATAAGATCCTTGGTCTTGAAGGATAAAAATCTCAGTATCATATCACGAGGAGGTTCAGTATCTTTCGGGCGGGGCCTCAGGGCTCTATGCACCCATTTGATCTGCATCGGGTGGTTGGATAGAGTAACGTCCAGAGAGGAGAAGAATCTAATCACATATTCTTCCAGATCTTTAGATTTAACTGATTCAGGGATGTTACGTAATCTGAGATTATTGTGACGTTCCCTGTTCTCCACATCCTCCAGCTTATCTCTGAAAAAATCATTTTCCTTTAGCAGGAAGTCTAGGTCTTTTGAGGCTTCACTTTGAAATGTCAGTGACGACTCCATTTTATTTTCCAGAACCGAGGTTCTTTTGGAGATTACAACCATTTCTGCTTTAAGGTCTCCTATAGCCTTCTGGAGATCGACGAAGAAAGCGTTGGTGCGCTCTACAATTAAGTTCCTTAATTCAGCAAAGTCCGCCTTGGTTGAGGGGGTGGTTGTGGTTGGAGGGTCTTGTTTGCCGGGGGGCCCCGGGGGTGAGTGAGGAGGAGATGAAGTGGAAGCTTTGTTTTGGCGGGAGAAATGCTGGGTAATCTCTCCTGTTTTACCCCTGCGACCTCCTCCTGCGGATTTATTCATGTTGAATGCAGGCTCTCTGGGGAGCCGTTTGCTGGTGTTTGAGTATGAAGCAGACGGAAGGGGGACATACTGGATGGTCTAGGTGGACATGGTTTTCTGAGGTAAAGTTAAATAGAAAAGTAAAAAAAAGACCAAAATCACTCTGGAGATCATCGACCAATTTCTTCATAAGGAGATCTGGCAGCTCCTATGAATTTTCAGGTATTACTATGTGCTATTGTACACCAGCATACTGGCTTGGGATCGATATGCGAGAGCCTGTTCAGGAGGCTAGCACAGAGCAACAGGGGTGTTGATATAGGGGCCAAAGCCAGAGCCAAACCCTGGAATGACTAGATGGCCATTTAGATGCACTAGGCCAGTTGATTGAGGGACATGGGCTCCCAAATCATACCACTACTGTGCCCAGCTTCTGTGGTTGTTTTTGCTAACCCCTGCCCCTCTCTCCTCGCAAGTCAATAGACTGTGTATCCCAGAGTGAGACAGAAATGAGTGGGACTAAACTCAGATCTCCCCTGCAGAGGTGAACCCCAAGTACCCCAGCAGTGACTTTTTTAAAGCAGGTCTACCAAGGGTTAATAACTTTTGCAAGCGGTAGCGGAGACCCAGCACCTCGTTGTTACTCACGGTTGTCCCGTCAAAGAACTGAGAGCCCTGGGGTTCAAGAAGGGGTGGGTATCCACACTGCCACACCAACAGGCCAATTTCGGGGGTCCTGCTTCAGACTGGCAGTTTCCGGAACACCTCCCGCGGCCAGGGTTTATCCCACGAGCCTGGAGGGACTGTGCCTTCCCCTCTGCGGAGGGGCTCCAGGTGATATCGAGTCTCCTGCTGTCCTGATTTTGGTGCTGGTAGGGGCAGTCCTGAGGCAGCAGGGTCACGCGGATAGATTTGGGCTGCAGCGGTAGTCCCAGGGAGCTGTATGGGCGGACAGGCCGCCGATTTGCCACGTGGGGTAAGGCCACACTTGGTTGCTAAGTCCGTGCAGTCGGGATATCGGTCCAAAACGAATTTCCTTGTTTGCCAAAGGAGCACTTCGTGCCGACAGCCCAGATAGAGGGAGAGATTAATTGAATTTTCTCCTGGAAGATGGGTCTTAAAGTATATAACCGAGGAGCTCAGGCACAACACATCCTGCTAGCGTGGAGTCCAAGCCACGCCCCCGCTATTAAGCATTTTTAATTTGAAAATATTTTTCATTTATTTGCAAATATGGCTGTATTTTGTATATTGTTTTTAATTTTTTAAATACATTTCCATTTAAACAGTGCTGAGATAAAATATGTTTTAGTTTTTAGGCTAGTATTAAGACCCTGTATACACTTTTATTATTTTTCTATTGTTTCTGTAGATAAGGGTCTTCCCTCTTTTTAAAACCAGAGATTGATATCCCTAATACTGGATTGTTAAAGATTACCAGTTCATTTAATTTGATGTGTACTTTATTAGCACCTTTAGGTTATTTTTTTTCTTTCTTGAAAGACTAAACTTCAGATGAACTGTGGTTTGTTGCAAGAATATTCATGGTCCAAACCTTTCTTACATTTGTAGAAAGTGTAATGCCTTAAAACACCACTGTGGCATTTAACAACTATCCCCATTAGAAATCTTATCATAATGGTTCTGAATGCTCTGTGTTTTATTTATTTTAAGCTATAGATTTTTATGAACCTATAAATGGCCATGGCTATATTTCAGTAAAACGCAAATCAACAGTTTGTAACTTGAATTTGTATGGCATTGTACATTTTGACTTATTATGGATAATGGAAATGTAGACTACATATTTGTTATACTTATTACAATATTGGAGTTGTGGTGTTGTAAGGTGTTATATTAAGATAAGCTTTCTTACTCTGTTATTTAAAAAATATTTGGGCCTGATTTATTAAGAAAAGTAAAGCAAAACAAATGAGTGTCATGGCTAGCAGGTAACTGAGGCCTACTTACTGGTATTTTCACCTCTAATCAATGAGTCTAAACGTGCCCCTGGTATTCACCAGGGACCTCCGCAAGGGAATTTGGAGTTAGATGCAGAGACATGCAGGTCGTGGCCCTCCTAATTAGCCACCAGTGAAGTAGTAGATGAATAAGCGAAGTCAGGCCATGCGGGGAGAGAGGTACAACAGGGTCAGGCAGAGCCGTAGTCAGGAAGCCGTAGGTCAAACCAGGGAAACTGTGAATGCCAGAAGGAGATCCAAAAGGGAGGTCAGGGGAAGCCAAGTCTGGAGCCAAGGAGTCAGTCAGAATGCTTGGGAGCAAACAGGAATGCGGAAGCATAAGGAAACCTTGATACTCTGGCACCAGAATGGCACCAGCGTCTCCTTTAAATAGATAGAGCTAAATTCCCATTGGTGGCAGTGATTTAGCCAGCGGAACAGCTGATACCGACAGTCAGCGACCGCGACCACCACCCATACGCCCGCCAGCCAAAACCAGGATGAAGTGATACGTCCCATTTCCAGGCAACGGGACACATCAAGGCTGTCAGAGGAGGAGGCGTCCATCCCAGGGACCGAGTGAATGTGCGGGGACGGTGCCTGATAGTACCTGTTTTGAAAAAAGGTTCCCTCGAAGATAGATCTTTAAGAAAAAGGACTAGAAGCCGAGGGGCATGGATATCTTTCTCATAAACCCCCAATCTTTCTTCAGGGCCATATCCTTTACAATAAACAAGATATTGGGTGCGACCATGAAACTGACAAGTTTCCAGTAAATGACTAATCTCAAACTAATTGTTGGAGGTGAAAACTGCAGCAGGCAGAAGACAGGTGTTAGAAAATGTGTGAAGTACCACTGGTTTGAGTAGTGATATATGAAAGGTATTATGAATCTTAAGAGAGGGGGGAAGACCGAGCCTGTAGGTCACAGGTTTAATGACTTAGATGATGGAAAAGGACCAATAAACCTGGGAGCCAATTTCATGGATGGTACTTGAAGCCTGAAGTTCCTGGTGGAAAGCCATACTTTGTCTCCAGGTTGAAGAATAGGATCAGACCTACGATGATGATCAGCAGCACGCTTGTATTGTTAAACAGACTTTAGTAATTTGTCTTTGATAGCAGCCCAGATATGAGACAGATCACGAACCAAGGATTTGGCATTCAGAACAAGAGAAGTAGGAGAGGAATCAAAATCAGGAACCATGGGATGCGTACTAAACACTGTACAGAACGGGTAGGAGCAAGAGGAATCGTGGACGTGGGAATTATGGGAGAACTCAGCCCAGGGCAGACGATTACTCCTGTCCAGGTGATTCCCAGAGGAAAAACAACAAAGAAATAACTCCAAGTCCTAACTAATACGTTACGTTTGGACGTCAGTCTGAGGATGGTATCCCGAGTAGAATATTAGGCCAATCCCCAATTCTTTACAGAAGGTTCTCCAAAATTGAACTCTGCAATCAGAAATAACCTCTTGGGGGCAACCATGCAGACAAAAGATCTCCCTAATAAAGATTTGAGCCAATTTAGGTGCTGAAGGGAACCCTTAAAGTGAAACAAAGTGAACCATCTTTGAAAACCTGTCCACCACTACCCAGATATTATTGAAACCATTACTGGGAGGCAAGTCAGTGATAAAATCCATTGAAATACTAAGCCAAGGACGTTTTGGAACAGGAATAGGCAAAAGTACCCAGCAGGAGAATGCCTAGCTGTTTTATTCTGGACACAGACTTCACAGGAGACAACATATTCTTGAACATCGGAACGCATGGTGGGCCACCAAAAACACTGAGAAAGAAACGTAAGGGTCTTCTTTACCCCAGCATGTCCTGCAAACTTAGTATTATGGACCCAGTGAAGTGCATTTATACGTAAAGGAGGGTTAAGGTGGGAGCAGCCAACCAGAGGAGTTCTAGAAGAGGTTCTGGTCAAGGTAACAATGCTAGAAGGGTGAAACATGGCTGGAGACACAGGAGGAAGAGATAAGTCATCAAGAGAACCAAATAGAGCATCAGTCTGGAGATTTTTGGAGCCAGAGAGGTAGTTGAGCTTGAGATCAAACCGGGAGAAAAAAGATGACTACCTGGCCTGACTTGGATTGAGACAACGGGCATCCCTGAGATAAATCCATGAGGATAGTAAAAGGATGGATCGCCCCCTCCAAGAGCTGGCACCATTCTTCTAAAGCCAGTTTTATCACCAGTAACTGTTTGTCTCCAATCCCATAATTGTGTTCCGAAGGAGCAAACTTTTTAGAGAAGAATCCGCAGGGGCCGTGGTCCCCAGAGGCCGATTTTTGAGAAAGTACAGTTCAAACACCGACAGAGGAGGCATCCACTTCCACAAAAAAGGTTTAGTCCTTATTAGGTTTAATAAGAACTGGAGCCGATATAAACCTTCTTTAGATTGTCAAAGGCAGCTACAGCCTTGGGTGGCCACCGTCTAGGATTGGCAAACTTTTGGGTAAGGGCAGTAATAGGAGCGAAGAGCATAAAGAAAATTTTGATAAACTGCCTGTAGTAATTAGAAAATCCTATAAACCGTTGAATTCATTTCAGGCCTAGAGGTTGTTGCCAGTTAGTAATATTTGAAACTTTTTCAGGGTCCATCTGGAGACCAGACTTCAAGACCAGGTACCCTATGAATGGAATCTGAGTGACCTCAGAAATAAATTTTTCTAACTTGCAGAAGAGCTGGTTTTGCCAGAAACGGGAGAGTACTTCCATAACATGAGACCGGTGAGAGGAAGGATCAGTGGATAAAATTAGGAGATTTTCCAAATAAATTACTACGTATTTATAAAGAAGGTCTTGGAAGATCTCGTTCATAAATTATTGGAATACTGCTGAGGCATTACAGAGCTCAAAGGGCATTGTCTCCTTCCTTAATACGCATCAGATTATATGTCCCTCGTAAATCCAATTTAGAAAACATTTTGGAGCCAATGATCCGGTCAAACAATTAAAAAATAAGAGGAAGAAGGTACCTGTTCTTAATGGTAATCATATTTCACTGGCGGTAGTCAATACAGGGTCGGAGTGATCCATCTTTTTTTTTTGCGAAAAAAATTCCAGCCCCTGCTGGAGATGATGACTTCCTAATAAATCCTCACTGCAGGTTCTCAGAGATGTATTGGGACATGGCACAGTTCTTTGGAAGAGATAGAGGATAAACCCTGCCTTTAGGAATGGGTCAATCCGGAATAAGATTAATGAAACTGTCCCAGAGTCTATGAAGAGGCATGACCTCAGAAGTGGCTTTATAGCAAACATCTTGAAAAGCAACGTAGGGAGCAGGAAGAGGCAACTGAGGGGAGGGCAGGTGGCAAGGAGCGACAGTGGAAACAGGTTTCACGTAGGATAGACAACCTTTGTGGCATTGTGGACCCCATGACGTGACTTGGGTCAACTCCCAATCGAACTGTGGTGCATGGATTCTAAGCCAAGGCAGTCCCAGGATGACTGAGTTTACAGATTCCGGGAGGACCAGGAATTCAATTCATTCAGAATGGTAGTACACCATTGGTCAAATGAAGTGATCCAGTAACCTGGGATATAGTGCCATTAGAGATGCATTTGCCATCCACTGCAGAAAGAAATAATGGCCGTGATAGAGCCCGGGTAAATATATGGAGTTCCGATGCCAGAGTGGCAGAGATGAAATTACCGGTAGAGGCGGAATCCACAAAAGCATGCGTCAAGAAAGGCCCACTAGGACACTCCAGAGAGATAGTCAAGGAAAAGTCAGGTCGGGTAGAAGTATAGGGAGTGATAAATTTGACTCCTATGTCGGCCTCCCTGACACTGGCTAGGAGGAGGTGTCTCCCGTTTTGGAGACATTTGGAAACTAGATGACCGGACTCCCCACAATACAGACAAAGGTTTTGTTTAATTCGTCTCTCCTGTTCTTCAAAAGATAGACGAGACTGTCCTATTTGCATATGTTCCTCAGGTGGTAAAGGCGGGTTCTGAAACTGAGGAGCCAGACGTGAAGAAAAATGCCTAGTAGTTGCTCCATCCTGAGTGTGTTCCAAAAAACGCAGGTCCACACGATTACAGAGTGAACTTAAGGCATCGAGATCAGCAAGCAATTCATAGGAGACCAGTTCATCCTTAATACGGTCCGCTAGTCCCTGCCAAAAGGTTGCCACAAGCGCCTCATTATTATACTTTAATTCGGAAGCAAATGTGCGAAATTAAACTGCATACTGACCCACGGTCTGGAAACCTTGGTGCAGGTTTAAGAGACTGGATGCTGCTGAGTAGACCTGCCCAGGCTCGCCAAAGACTTTGCGAAAGGCCTCAATGAAGGAGGAAGAGTTCCGTAATAAGGGATCGTCCTGTTCCCAGAGAGGGGAGGCCCAGGCTAAGGCTTGTCCGGAAAGTAATGAGATTATAAATTCTACTTTAGTACGTTACAAATGAAATGAGGCTGAGCTGATCTCAAACTGTATTGAACATTAATATAGAAATCTGCGACACTTCTCTGGATCCCCTTCACATTTTTCAGGTGGGGGAATCCGTAAATTAGTAGCGGAAGTAGAAACAATTGGAAAGACTAAGACAGTGCTGAAAACTGATTGAGATCAAACAAAATGCTGAATGAATAATAAAGATTTAATTCACATACCAAATATATACAATATACATGCAATTAAAACAATAAAATGAAAAAATAACTCTTTTCCCTACTGGGGGATTGAATATATCTCGAGCTGAAATGTCCAAAGACAATTAATGTAGAGATTAGACAATGCAATATAAGTTATATTCATAGAATGAAAAATAGCCTATGGGTATATAGTTGGCTTTGTCACTCACCGGACTGTGAGTGCTACTTCTAAGGTAGCTAGGAACTGTGTCCGTCCATTATAATGAGGTACTGTGCATGTGCAGTCCCTTTTAACCTTCAGTTCTGTTCCTTTAACTTAATTGGCTGATCAGGCAACACTCCCTATATTAAGCACCTGTGGTCAATACCACGTGTCCTGATCTTGGAGTCTCATTCCTCATGAGTCTCTGAAGGTGTTCCAGTGCCTGCTCGTGTGTTCATCTGATGCTGATTCCTGTTTGCCGTTTGTGGTTTCCAGACCACTTCTATTCCTCGTGTTCCTAGTGTCTTCAGCAGCTGATTCCTATCCGCTGCCTCCGTATATCTACAGTTACAGATTACTGCAAACTCTCCTGTGTTTCATCGTGACTCCAGCAGCTGATTCCTATCCGCTGCCTCCGTGTATCTACAGTTACAGATTACTGCAAACTCTCCTGTGTTTTATCGTGACTCCAGCAGCTGATTCCTATCCGCTGCCTCCGTGTATCTACAGTTACAGATTACTTCAAACTCTCCTGTGTTACATCGCTACTGTTTCAGCTGATTCCTGTTAGCTACTTCAGCGTTTCTACAGAGTCCTGCTCGTCTCAGCGCTCCAGTCTGCATTCTACCTGCCGTCAGCTGACCCGCTGCCTACTGCTTCTACAGTGTGTCCATTTGTGTCAACTTGCCTGTTAGCATCGAGTCAACGCTCCTCGGCTTCCAGCTCTGCTACATCGCTTCAACTCTCCCGTGGTCTCCTGCTGTTCAATTCGATATACTACTGCTTCCTGAGTATTTGTCATCCTTGCTGGCCTACCTACAGTGCACTGCACCTACCTGCCGCTTCCATTCTGCAAGGACTTCTCATCTCGTCTGTTCCCTGCCGCTCAGGTATCCCTGCAGCTATCTCTAACAGCCTGCTCATCTGAACCACGGTATGCATACTTCTCATTGACTTTGCTGGTGTATTGCATATCCATGTGGACTGAGTTGTTCTCCTCCGGAGTTTCCATCCTCTGAGACTATTGCTATTATTGACTGTGTTTCCTTCTAGCTGGACTATTCTAGTGACTTTGTTTATCTGTGCAGTGCTGTTCATTCATTATTATTATTGTGTGCAGTTCAACGTGGGATCAAGTTCAGTGTATCCGTGTAGACTCTGCATTGCATTTATCTCCTCGTGTCCTTCCTCACATATATATTCAGTGGTACAACTTGCTAGAGGCAAACCACTGATTCCTGTTTCCCTGTGTCACCAGTTGCATATATCCTCTCACATAAGCAGTGGTACAACTTGCCGTGCGCAGACCACTGACTTTCCCGTTACCTTCACCTGGATTCCATTCCTTCACTACAGACAGCGGTACAACTTGCTATACGCAGACCGCTGACTTCCACCTCCTTATTACTCCTGGACATTCTTCTCACTATAGCAGTGGTACAACTTGCCATGCGCAGACCACTGACTACCCTCACGTGTCCTTGTCCATCCAGATCCTCGTGTTCAGTTACCTATTGTTTACCAGTGCTGCTAGTCATAGACTTTCTGAGCATTCTCTAACCATCTGCTGTTTCCAGTTCCATTATCATCCTGCCATCAGAGTATCATATACCAACTCAACTGCTCTGATAAGACCATCAGCGGGTGATACTGGGTAAAGACTCCTAGTGCCCGTGACAGGCTTACAGTTCCAAGATGGATGAAATAGACAAAGTCTAAGTAAATATTACCGCTGTACAGATCCTAGATGGTAATTGGTGATGTGCCTTGAATTATCCGGTAAATACATTTCTAATAAGATGATTCCCAGAGGTTTAAGATTGTACTAGTCACTATCATTTAAAGATGATGCACGTCTTACCAGAAAATGGAATGATACCTTAGATCAATGCTCCTTCAAATTAATGGAGCTAGTAATAGAATATAGGAATTTCAAAGTTAAAGAACTAGAGGCGGAAATTGAGAAGGTAAAATCAGAATTAGTATCTTTTAAATCCTCTCAGGAGTTTATAGAGTGTGATAGGAAGATCAACTCCAAAGTTGAGGAGTGTGAGAAAGAGCTGATCAAAATTAAGTTGAAGAAATTTCAGAGAGATGAGAATGATTATAAGAATGATAGAGTACGATCCTATGGATGTGACTTTACCAAACCCGTAAATGTATATTTGAAAGGACATTCTAATAATAACAATAGGAGACTGTATACCACAAATTCCAATAATAATTACAGGAGAGCTAAGTGGGAATATATGTCCAAAGAAGAGATGGGTCCTCTTATAAATCTGATAATAAAGATTCATTTAGGTCCAAAGATTGATTAGAAGAGGGATATAGTGGAGCTAGATCTAAACATCAGCTTAGCAGAAATTACCTCACTACACCGCTATACCGATTTCAAGATAAGGGAGATTTTTTTAGAGGGATGAAACAGATGGACCCAGCTCATCCAAATCCTTATCAGAAACTGACTGTGAATACCCCAAAGAGACCAAAGGACAGAGAAGAGGAAAGAGAGGAGGGGACAGAATCAAGAAAACAAAGGAGAAATTAAGTGGTGAAGGTATCTTTAATCTATCCTCAAAAACACTAACAAAAAGCCAATTATCAAAATTGGATAAAGGGTTGAACTTTGCCCCTGCCATGGAGCATAACCTTTTTGATTTATTTATTGATCTTAGTCAGTTTACTAGGTCGATGTTTCGTCAAAAATATTTTCAGAATAAACAACAAAAGTCGAAAGCTAGTGGATAATCCGAGAGTACTAGACACTACAGATGATTCAGCACTAGAAGCATTGAAGGAAATATTGCAATTGAATAATGAGTCAGATACATTACCTATTTTTCCACCCAAGATGATGAGTCCAGTTAGGAGACTATCAGCACCAAGGTCAAGAAAAAAATCTATCTGGTTACTTTAGATAATTTTAGAAGTATATGCAATAAATCAGACAAGAAGTGAAACAATCTCTCCAATGCAGTAAGACAGGCACTGACAGCTTTGCAAAAAGACACTTCTATTGTCATCAAGGGGTTGGACAAACTGGGAGGAATAGTTATTCAAGATAGGTCCCAATATGTACAAGAAGCCTATAGACAACTACATAGCAGTGGGATTTACAAAACTTTAAGTACTGAAATCCTATATTAGAGACTCAGCCAATTTGCATAACGTTTTAGACTCTATAGTGTGGCAAGATCATTATTCATTTTTGACGCTGGATGTTGAGTCTTTTTATAGCAATATTCCACATGATAAAGGACTGAATGTTATGGAAAAAATCTTTAGAAGAGATGAGACTCTTGATGTCCACATAAAAAATTTCTGTTTGATGCAATAAGTTTTATATTAACTCATATTTTTTTCATTTTTGAGACACCATTTTTACTTGCAAATAATAGAGCCGGTCATGGGGACCCGCTTCGCCCCGAGCTATGCCAACCTATACATGGGCGACTTTGAGGACGCCCATGTGTGGGGTGGCGAGTTTGGGGCAGAACTGGTCCTCTATGGCTGTTAATTAGACGACCTGCTCATCATCTGGGGAGGAGGTCAAGAGAGAGCCCAACTTTTTGTGGATACAGTAAATAAAAATGAATTTAATTTGAAATTTGTCCATACTTATGATCCCAATTCAATAGATTTCTTAGATTTGTTTCTTAAAGGGATAGATGGTTGTATTATGTCTAGGACTTTCAAAAAGAAGGTGGATGTTACCAACTATTTGCATTATAGAAGCTCACACTACAAACCATGGAGGGATAATATTCTAAAAGGCCAATTGTTACGATTAAAATGCAATTGTTCTGATGAGATTTCGTTTTAAGCACAGGCAAAGGAATTGATTTGTACTTTAAAAAAAGAGGTTACCCTGAGATCCTGTTAGATAAAGCCCTCTCAAAGGTCAGTTTAATAATTTCTTTAGTGTGCATAATGCCCTGTGATGAAGCAGGACATTATGCATACTACTGAGGTTCATGATCCATGAAGTAAGATAGAAGGTGGTAATGCCTTTGAACAGGCCTTCATATCTAAATATAATAAGAAATCTGGTGAGATAGTTCTTCTTAATGATTTTAGCTATTACATACTTCTACAGGATCATACTCTGAAACAAATTATACCCAAAAAAACGAAAATAATATTTAAGAAAAATTGCAATATTGAGAACTTTTTTGCTCCCAGCCTTTTACGGGATAAAGTCCACCCAAGAGAGACATCAGAAAAATCCATGAACAGTTGGCTCCCTGAAAAACCTACAGGGTGTTATAAATGTGGAGGGACAAGGTATTTTACATGTAGTCACATGAGAAATAAACAAACATTCTTGTTAAATAATAATACCCAATATTCCATCAAGGGCTTTATTAATTGAAACACTAAGTATGTGGTGTATGTATTAATATGTAAATGTAACAAAATGTATGTGGGTAGGACAGTTAGAACATTAAAAACAAGCTTTTTGGAGCACAGGCGCAATGTAGTCAATAAGTCCATGGCGCATAGTGTATCAAGACATTTTGCTGAAGTGCATGATTCAAATCCTAAGTATTTAGAAATTTAAGGAATTGAGTTTATAAAACCCACAATACGAGGTGGTGATAGATTTCACAGACCTTGTAGACAAGAAACGTACTGGATGGATACACCTTCTAAATACTTTGAGCCCCAGTGGACTGAATGAAAATATAGAGCTAAATGGTTTATTATAAGATTTTTGAAAAATGTTTGTTTATATATATATATGGTTGAATCAGTCAGTTTCCTTTGTGAGACAATGTTTCTTTTCTGTTGAATCCAACTGCCCTCTCTGTGACTCAAGAGGGTGGATGTTTGATCTACTACAATGTATGAGCATAGGGCTAGAAAGTTTGAGTCTGATGTCATCTGGTCTTCATAATTAGCTTATCTGCATTTTTTGTGGTTTATAATATTTATTATTGGTATTCCTATTCTAAAAAATTATTTTCATTAGATTTTTTTATTTATATGTATTTTTATTGTATATATGTTAATTATGGATGTAAGCAACTTAGATATCATCCTCGTGTGTATGTGTGTGTGTATATATATATATATATATATATATATATATATATATGTATAGTATAAAAGCCTAGTGGCGTGTGTTAGTCTGTGTGAAAAAAACAAAAACAAGCTGCAGCGCCACCTGCTGGGCAGAGTTATACACTGACCTACTAAATTCTTCGTGTGTGTGTGTGGAAAAAAACTCAGAAAGGGCTGAAATTTGGTATACTAAGATGTTTTTAATTTGTTAATTTAATTTGTTAATTGTTAAAAGTGTTTATAAAGATTTTAAAAATATATATATATATATATTTCTTGAAGGAGAAGTGACAGTTGGGAGTGGTTGGTGGTTGCCGGGGGAGACAGTGGGGAGTGGTTGGTGGTTGCCGGGGGTGACAGAGCGAGAGGAGTGTGATACTCAGGACCGCTGAGAGAGATCCCTGTGTCTGGATAGACATCTGGATAGATGTGGCAATAAAGATGAAGGATGAGGTGATGGAGAAAAATTATGAGGTGGTGACATGTGGACAAAACCACGTTAAAAAAGGGCGCTTGCGTCGGGAAGTAACGCTCTTCCCCTGAGGAGGCCTGGGCTATGGCCCAAATGCATGACAAGAACCTTTTTAACACCTTAAGTAGCTTGATTTGACCAGAATGCATGAGTATCATGCACGGGTTAACTTGTGTGTGTATATATATATATAAAAAAAGAGGTTACCCTGAGATCCTGTTAGACTTAACCCTGTTTGCAGTTTGCAGTCTGCTGCTGCAGACTAACTATGTTCCTACCTGTTCCTTTACAGGGAACTGTGGCAAATATGCCTATTTGCCACTATATATATATATATATATATATATATATATAGTATTACATAGTTGATGAGGTTGAAAAAAGACACCAGTTCATGAAGTTCAACCTATTTTGGATCTCCTACGATCCCTCACTTATATTTGAAATTGATCTAGAGTAAGCAACTGCCAATTTGTTTTAATTGTGAAAATTCCCCCAGACCCAATATTGCAGTCCTATTTTTACCCTATATCCACCACTATCCTTCATTTTAATTAACGGTTGAATCCCTGGATATACTTTTCCGCAAAAAATTTGTCTAACCCTTTCTTAAACATACCTATTGAATCTGCTATCACACCCTTCCTTGGTAGTGAATTCCATATCTTGATTGCCCTTTCTTTAAAGAACCCCTTCCTTTGCTGGTTATGAAATTTCCTCTCCTCTAACCTTAAGGGGTGACCATGTGTCCTGTGTATAGTCCTTGAGGTTAACATTTCCCATGAAAGTTCTCTGTATTGACCCTTAATTTATTTGTACATAGCAATCATATCTTCTCTTAGATGCCTCTTTTCTAAAGTAAACATGCCTAAACTGGTTAACCTTTCCTCATAACTTAATGACTCCATACCCTTTATCAATTTTGTCGCCCTTCTCTGAACCCTTTCAAGTTCTAAATTATCTTTTTATAGAATGGTGCCCAGAACTTTACTGCATATTCAAGATGAGGTCTTACCAAGGATTCATACAGTGGCAAAATTACACTGTCTTCCCTTGCATCCATAATCCTTTTTATGCATGCCAATAATTTATTTGCTCCTGCAGCTGCTGCTTGACATTGAGCACTATTGCTAAGTCTACTGTCTACGAGCACTCCCAAATTCTTTTCCATTATAGATTCTCCTAAATGAATTCCTTTTAATTAACAGATTGTGTCCTTGTTTTTGATCCCTAAATGCATAACCTTACATGTATCTATGTTAAACCTCATATTCCATTTGGCCACCCAATGCTCCAGTTTATTTAAGTTCCTCTGCAGAGAACCTACATCTTGTTCTGATTTTATTACCTTACAGAGTTTAGTGACATCTGCAAAAATAGAAACTTTACTCTCTAAACCATCAACAAGGTCATTAATAAATATATTAAAAAGGAGTTTTAGTGGGGCCCAGCACAGAACCTTGAGGTACTCCACTTAAAACTTTTGACCAATTAGAAAATGTTCTATTTATCCCAACTCTCTGTTCCCTATTCTCTAACCAGTTTTTGATCCAAGTACAAATGTTGTTTCCTAGACCCAGTACCTTTATTTTGTAAACCAACCTCTTGTGTGGCACGGTATCAAAGGCCTTTGCAAAATCTAAGTAGACCACATCTACTGTGCTGCCCTGGTCTAAGTTTCCACTAACTTCCTCGTATAGCCTAATTAGATTAGTTTGACATGACCTATCCTTCACAAAGCCATACTGATTCTTACTAATAATCTTATTGCGCACCAAGTAATCCTGAATACTATCCCTTAATATACCTTCCAGTAGTTTCCCCACTATTGATGTCAGGCTTACAGGTCTATAATTCCCTGGTTGTTATCTCGTCCCCTTTTTAAACATTGCGCACCACACCTGCTATTTGCCAATCCCTTGGTACTGAGCATGATGAGATTTAATCTATGAAAATTAATAATAGCGGTCTAGCTATTTCTGAGTTTAGCTCCATAAGAACCCTTGGGTGTATGCCATCTGGACCTGGAGCTTTATTTATCTTAATATTCTACAGTCACCTTTGGACTTCTTCCTCTGTCAACCAAGTATTAGTTAATGGTGCGGTTTAATTTCCATTTTTATGTATTATTCCACCATTTGTTAATTTCTAGTAAATACTGAAGAAAAGAAAGTGTTTAATACCCCTGCTTTTTTCTTAGTATCATTTATCAATTCACCCATCTCACTTCTTAAAGGTCCTAAATTATCTTTTTTAATCCTGTTGCCATTTATATACTTAAAAACTTTTGGGGTTTGTCTTACTTTCTTTTGCAACTTGTTTTTCATTTTCTAATTTAGCCAATCTAATTTCCTTTTTGCATGTTTTATTACATTCCTTGTACCTACAGAAGGACTCCTCAGACCCTTCATACTTAAACAATTTAAATGCACGCTTCTTACTTTGCATTTCTTCCCTTACCTTTTTATGTAGTCACATTGGTTTAGACTTAATTCTTTTACATTTATTTCCCATTGGAATGAACGTATACGTTATCCAACAACATTTTAAAGACAGCCCACTTTTGTTCCGTATTTTTTCCTTCAAAAACGTCCCAGTCTATGCACTCTATAGACTCCTTTAGCATATTAAAATTTGCCTTTCTAAAGTTTAAAGCCCTAGTCAATCCCTTATACAATTGCTTCTGGAAACTAATTTCAAATGAGACCATATTACGATCACTATTTCCAAAGTGTTCCCTTACTTGAATATTTGATATTACGTCTACATTAATTGTTATTACTAGGTCCAATATAGTCTGGTTCCTAGTTTGTTCCACTACTAATTGTGACATGTAATGGTCTGTTAGCATGCTCAGAAACCTATTTCTCCTAGCTGTACCACAGGTCTCAGTACTCCAAACAATGTCTGGATAACTAAAATCCCCCATAATTAAAACTTGACCTAGTTGTGTAGCCTTATCAATTTGCTGTAAAAGTTGGTCTTCCTCAATCATACTAATATCTGGGGTTTATAGCATATCCCGATCAGCAACTTCCCTGAACTTTTTCCTCTGCTGGATACTTCCACCCACAATGCCTCTATATTATCACCAATATTCTCGTAAATAACTTCCTGAATACTTGGTTTTAACTCTGGCTTAATATAAAGACATACTCCTCTTCCACTTTTTTTTATATGCATATGTTTTGTATATATATACTTAATAAGAAACACGATGCTGAAGGATTTGAAGTATAGCTTTTATTTATTACTGGTTTGTTTTTTCACATGACCATTACACAGCTGTGCCTGTTTGTCATTAAACTGAGGAGTATATAAGGATCCCACAAGCAGGGCTTTTTCATTACCATGAGCTGCATGAGACTTACACACATATATGTATTTTTCCTCTGAAGAAATTGCCGGGAAGGCAAAGAAATGCGTCAGTATTTGTTTGGATGCGATATATTATAAATCTATTGATTCAACTCAGGACCATGGAAATCACATGTTAAATCAGGAGTTCGGACGGAGCAGACCTGGGTCATCAAGGTCTGTTTGACTTGCGTTATATACTCACTGCTGTTTACCTTTTCCACCTTGATCTGTGGAGTTTTGTATCATTGGATGGGCTGTTCATCATACATACATCTCGTCTGGGACATTGATCGGCATCTAAGCACGTGGCTGCTATGTAAATGTCAGACCTGTGGAGCTAATTATTACAGCCGGATAATTCAAGATACCTCATCACTTACCATCTGAGATCTGTACAGCGGTAATGTTTACTTACATTTTGTCTATTTCTTCCATCTTGGAACTGTAAGACAATTATATCTATTGGTCCACCCATTGACTATATAGCCATAGACTAGGTTTCATTCTATGAATATAACTTATATCACACTTTGTAATCTCTACATTAATTGTCTTTGGACATTTCAGCTTGAGATATATTCAATCCCCTAATAGGGGATAGAGTTTTTATTTCATTTTTTTTTTAATTGCGTGTATATTGTATATATTTGGTATGTGAATTAAATCTTTATTATACATTCAGCATTGTGTTTGATCTCAATCAGTTTCAGCGCTGTCTTAGTCTTCCCAATTGTTTGTATGCATTGTATGGTAGGGACGCACAGCCTGTGACAGACCTGGCCCTTATATTGAGAATATCGTGCCAACCCGGTCTGTCCTCAGTGGGCCAATTGAACAACCATGGCCCACTCTTTTATTAAATGCTGCCCAGTGGCCAGATCTGTTATTGCTGTGGTGTCCACAGAGAGAGGGAGAAAGCAGCTCACAGGAAGTGTGAATCAGCTGTGGACCCTGTGACATCAAAAAGTAGTGGAAAGGGTTAAAAAGAGGAGGGTCAGGACCTTATCTAAAATCAGGAGGGGGTCTCTCCCTGTTTGCTAACTATTGTTCTAGCAACTCTGCAACACAGTCCGAATGGCACCATCACCGCAGGGGGGAGACCACTGATGTCATGCACTATTTCCACCCCTGTTACCACCCAAACTCTTCACACCACCAATCACAAGAGGACAATGAGTGGGGGGTTGACCCGGGAGGTGGCCAGGATCAGAGGTCTTGTGAGAAGGGACAAAAAGGAGCTGTCTGGGGGAGGGGGTTGTCGTTGGAGAATCTTGAGACAGCGAGGACTTGGACTGTTTGAGAGTAACCGTATACTCGCAGGGCCTTAAAGGAATGCTTGAGGCAGGAGCTTCTTGACAGAGATCAGATAGTGTACCTCTAGGACTGATTCTGTTACCACTCCATCGGGAGACACTCGCAGATGCTGGGGAATTGGTTAGCCTACATCGGTAGGGAGACTAATACCCAGGGTCACACCAAGCTTGTGGAGAGTTGGCCGAGCGGCTGGGATCAGCAAGATACACAGACCCACCTTAAGGATCAGAAACCCTGGCCCACTTGGATTGTCAGCTGTGGATTTTATTACCAGGAGTTTGGGCCTGCTAGGACTCTGGGCTTGGAGGTAACCTGCTGGGGACTTTGTTGGGGAGTCTTTACTTGCACTGGTGATTTTCTGACACTTGATATATTTGGTGGGGGAACAAGTTTCTCCTTGGAGAGCACTGTTGTATTTTACAAAGTGTGTGTACATTGTTTAATAAAAGGGATTATTATTTCTTTCCTGTCTCCTTACCTGTGTGACCTGTGAACCTAGAGGACTGGGTATCTAGAGAGCTTTGGTTATAAATCCGGTGTCCTCACAATTTTGGTGGCAAGCAGTGGGGTCACACAGTCCCAATGTTTGGGTAGAGCTCAGGGACTCGTATTCAGATACGGTCAGGCTCTGTAAGGACACAAGGCAACAGTCTGTCAGCACCAGTGTTAGTAATAAAAAAACCTAGCTGGGAAGTCAGCAGGAATAACCACAGAAGTAGAGCAGATCAGTTTAAAAGCCACAGAGAGATTCTATATGAAAGCAAGGAAACAACACTTGCAGGGGTTCTGCAGAACCAAAGGGGTGGACTTTGACGACACAGACGTGCGTGAAGTTCTGGTGTCCAAACTAATGAAATGGGAAAAGGCCCACCCTGAGGAGATGGAAGAGTCAGAGGTGGAGGAGGAGGAGGCCAAGGACCAGACACAGAGACCCCCCAGTGGGACACAACCCAGACCACCGTCCGGCACTCCAGCAGTGCTGCAAGATTGGCTGACAGCACTGAGGGAAAGGGCAACTCTGCATGAAAGGGCAGCCGTACTTCAAGCAATGTTGTGGGTAGCAATTGAGGTACCTCAGATTCAAAGAGAAGAAGGTCGGGAAGAGGCCCGGTTGAGACCTCAGCTGGGATGTAGTGGAGTCCCAATTTTTAAAGAGGCAGACACAGACATTGATACCCATCATCAGGTTTTTGAAAACTTGATGAGAGTCCATGGGATTGAGGAGGAAGAGTGGTCCAAATATCTGGGACCCAGCCTGACTGGCAGAGCGCTGGAAGCTTATCAGGCTCTAAGCTCTCAAGAATGTGGGGATTATGGTACAGTGAAAAAGGCGCTGATGGTAATATTCCAGTTAAATGCAGAGACCTACAGATACAAGTTCAGGACTTTGAATAAAGGAGGGTCACAGTCGCACCAGGGATTTGTCAGCCAGCTACAGAGGGTCTGCGAGAAATTGTTGGAAGGGAAAGGGGCCCGCTCTGCTAAGCAAATTAAAGAGCTCATTATGCTGAAGCAGCTGACTCTAAAAATGGCCCCAGAGATCTGGGAATGGCTAGCGGACAGAAAACCTGAGACCCTGGAGGAGGCAGCAGGGCTAGCTGATTAGTATGTGGTGAGTCGACCCAGGTGGAGAGCCCCTAGTATGCCTTGTCAAGCAGCTGCAGAGAGGGGATCTGACCAATTCCAGCAAGTCTAGTGACACCTGGAGCCCCCTTTATTAGAGAGAACTCTGCCCGGAATTCAAGAGATGAACCAGCCCGATGCAGACCCTTGGACCTGAATCCAAAGAGGTGCTATCGGTGCAACCAGGTGGGGCACTTCCAGAGAGATTGTCCCCATACCAAAGGTCCAATCCCAGGAGCCAGAGCTGCACCAGTGGTCGCTGTACAGTATGCCCCAGGAGATTTTTAAATCGACATTGAGACCGAGTCACCCTGTCCTGATGTGCCAGAGGCAAGGGACGGGGTGTATGTGGTGAACCTGATTTTGGGGGAGGGGAGGCAGAGCCCTAGGAATATGCAGGGTCATCTAAAGGACGTGTGGGTGGGGGACTGCAAGGTCCAGGGGTTGAGAGACTCAGGAGCATCCCTGACCCTGGTGGAGCCTGATATAATTAAAAGATCCAAAGTTATGGAGAGACAGCAGGTCCGGATTTCCATGGTGGTAGGCCATCTTGCAGATATTCAGATGGCACGGGTACTTTTGGATTGGGGGCCGGGATTTGTAATGGTGGGCATCCTGGATGGACTACCAGCAAAAGTGATTTTGGGGAATGATTTGGGCCACGGATTGGTCACTCACTTTGTGCAAGCTGTGACCCGCAGCCAGAAGCCAGAACCGAGCGCAAGCCACAGCAGCACAAGAAGCCGCAACCCCAAGGAGACACCAAGACTAACCCCGGCAACCAGAACCAAGGAACCAGAGGCATCACCGTTAGTGAGTAACCAAAAGATATCTGATGTTGTACCAGAAATTGATTTTGGGGAGGAGAACAGAAGGGAATTTAGGAAGGCCCAACAGACTGACCCATCCCTAGCCAAACTGAGGAGTGCAGCAGACGCTGGTGGAGGGGAAGTGGCAGGCAGTAAAGTAGTGTGGGACAAAGTACTGTTATATAGGTAGTCACCCCCACACTAAATCAAGACCCAGGGACAGAAGTGAAGCAGTTGGTAGTACCATGGGCTTACCGGACCTATTTATTAGCGCTGGCCCATGATATTCCAGCAGCAGGGCACTTTGGGACCAGAAAAATGTTGGCCCGGGTGTTCCAGACTTTTTTCTGGCCTCAAGTCACCCAGGATGTGAAACGGTACAAAACCTCCTTTGACACCTGCAGATAATAGGGGAGCCCCTAAGAAAGTCCCACTACAATCCCTGCCTATAATTGAGGAGCCCTTTGCCCGGGTGGCTATAGATATCGTAGGTCCATTAGCCATCCCCAGTTACACCGGGAAAAGATTCATCCTCACCCTGGTGGACTTTGTCACCAGATACCCAGAGGCAGTACCCTGTCATCCATAGAAGCAGAGCATGTGGCCCAGGCTCTGGTGGACATTTTCAGCCTGGTAGGATATCCCAGGGAAGTGGTTACTGATCAGGGGACCCAATTCCAAGGGGACCTAGTCCAGACCCTATGGGAAAAGTGGGGCATTAAGCCCCTGCGAACCACTCCGTACCATCCCCAGAACAATGGGTTATGTGAGTGTTTCAATGGAACGCTGAAACACCTCCTGAAGGCCAATGTACAGTCTGAAGGGAGAGACTGGGACTGGGCCCTGCAGCAGCTCCTGTTTGACAGGAAAGTGCCCCAAGATTCCACTGTATACTCTCCTTTTAAACTTTTGTATGGACGGAGGGTACGAGGCCCCCTAGACCTGGTTAGAGAGAGCTGGGAAGGAACATTCCAGGCCAATGAGGAGCCTATCCTTAAATATGTAGAGAGGATGAGGGAGAGGATGAAGAGAGTAGCGCAGCTGGCGCAAGGCCATTTAAAAGGAGCCCAGGCAAGACAGAAAGAGTGGTACAATGCCCACGCTAAGGATAGGAAGCTGAAGCAGGACAGAAGGTGATGGTGCTAGTCCCAATGAGACGGAATAAACTTCAAGCCACCTGGGATGGCCCATACAAAGTGGTGAGGCAGGTAGGGTCGGTCAACTATGTAGTAGCGCTGGATGATGAGGAAACCTGGCTGAATACCTTCCACATCAATCGACTAAAAGGTTATGTGGAACGGCAGATGGCAGCAATGGTGGTGTGTTGTCCCCCCATGGGTCCCACAGAGGTAGACCCCCTACTGGAGATGATAGGGGAGGTGAGAGAGGAAAAGAGGGTGGAGACAGTGACAGTGGGTACGCAGCTAGGAGAGGGACAGAGGCAGGAAATGAGGGAGGTGCTGGAGAAGGAGCATGCCCAATTTACCTGTAAGCCCGGGCATAACTACCTAGCCACCCACCATGTAGACACGGGGGAGGAGAAGCCCATAAGGCAGGTAGCATACCGCATGACCCCCGCAGTACTGGCCCAAGTACGGAAGGAGATAGAGGAAATGCTGGCCGTAGGAGTAATTAAGAAGTCAAATAGTCCATGGGCTGCAGGGGTGGTATTGGGCCCATAGAAGGATGGGACCACCTGCTTCTGTGTGGACTACCGTAAACTAAATGAGGTCACCACCACTGATGCTTATCCCATGGCCCGAATAGATGAGCTACTAGATAGGCTAGGGGCAGCCAAGTTTGTGTCCACTTTGGATCTGAATAAGGGCTATTGGCAAATTCCCCTCACCCCCAAGGCTCAGGAGCGGTCAGCCTTTATAACCCCACTGGGATTGTTTGAATGTACGACAATGCCCTTTGGGATGAAAAATGCTCCAGCCACATTGCAACGGATGGTTGATGACCTGTTGGGGGGGTGTCAGGAATTTGCCCAGGCTTACTTAGATGACATTGCCATCTTTAGCCAGACGTGGGAGGATCACTTAGTGCAAGTGTCAGAGGTCCTGAGGCAGGCAGGGTTGACCATTCGCCCAGACAAATGCTTCATGGGCATGGCAGAAGTGCAATACTTGGGGCACCATGTTGGTGGGAAATCATACGACCTGAACAGGCAAAAGTAAAAGCCATTGTTCAGTGGCCCCGACCCACCAACCAAAAGCAAGTACGAGCGTTCCTCGGGATCGCAGGATACTACAGAAAATTTGTGCCTCAGTATTGCACTGTTGCCAGGCCCCTGACTGACTTGACAAAGAAATAATACTCCAGACATATAGAATGGACCCCAGAGTGCGAGGGAGCCTTTGACGCTCTGAAGGCAGCATTGACCCACTCCCCAGTGTTAGCAGCCCCAGACTTCAAGAAACGATTTCTGGCATAGACAGATGCTTCAGGTTGTGGACTCGGTGCTGTGCTCAGCCAAGTGGGGGAGGATGGGCATGAACACCCAGTGGTTTATTTATCCCGAAAGCTGGTGGATAGAGAGGTAGCCTATGCCACCATTAAAAAAAAGAATGCCTGGCCATAGTGTGGGCCCTAAAGAAATTACAACCCTACATTTATATGCAAGAGTATACAGTAATTACAGACCACAGCCCCCTTTACTGGTTACAAAGATCTGCTGGGGAAAATGGGAGGTTATTACGGTCAAGTTTAGCATTACAAGGTTATAACTTTACTATCTCGCACAAAAAGGGGAAAGACCACTCAAATGCAGATGGACTCTCCAGAAGAGAGGAGGAGAACCCTTCATTAAGGAACCCACTGTGCCAAGGAGAACATCTGAAGCCTGACCACCAGACTCCAAATGTCCCCTTGATCTTATAAGGGGGAGGTATGTGACAGACCCAGGCCTTATATTGAGAATATCATGCCAACCTGGTCTGTCCTCAGTGGGCCAATTGAACAACCATGGCCCACTCTGTAATTAAATGCTGCCCGATGGCCAGATCCGTTATTGCTGTGGTGTCCAGAGAGGGAGGGGGAAAGCAGCTCACAGGAAGTGTGAATCAGCTGTGGACCCTGTGACATCAAAAAGTAGTGGAAGGGGTTAAAAAGAGGAGGGTTAGGACCTTATCTAAAATCAGGAGGGGGTCTCTCCCTGTTTGCTAACTATTGTTCTAGCAACTCTGCAACACACTCCGAATGGCACCATCACCGCAGGGGGAAGACCACTGATGTCATGCACTATTTCCACCCCTGTTACCACCCAAACTCTTCACACCACCAATCACAAGAGGACAATGAGTGGGGGGTTGACCCAGGGAGGTGGCCAGGATCAGAGGTCTTGTGAGAAGGGACAAAAAGGAACTGTCTGGGGGAGGGGGTTGTTGTTGGAGAATCTTGAGACAGCGAGGACTTGGACTGTTTGAGAGTAACCGTATTCTCGCAGGGCCTTAAAGGAATGCTTGAGGCAGGAGCTTCTTGACAGAGATCAGACAGTGTATCTCTAGGACTGATTCTGTTACCACTCCATCGGGAGACACTCGCAGATGCTGGGGAATTGGTGAGCCTACATAAGTAGGGAGACTAATACCCAGGGTCCCACCTAGCTGGTGGAGAGTTGGCTGAGCGGCTGGGATCAGCAAGATACACAGACCCACCTTAAGGATCAGAAACCCTGGCCCACTTGGATTGTCAGCTGTGGATTTTATTGCCAGGAGTTTGGGCCTGCTAGGACTCTGTGCTTGGAGGTAACCTGCTGGGGACTTTGTTGGGGAGTTTTTACTTACACTGGTGATTTTCTGACACTTGATATATTTGGTGGGGGAACAAGTTTCTCCTTGGGGAGCACTGTTGTATTTTACAAAGTGTGTGCAATTTGTTTAATAAAAGGGATTATTATTTCTTTCCTGTCTCCTTACCTGTGTGACCTGTGACCTAGAGGACTGGGTATCTAGAGAGCTTTTGTTATAACCCCAGTGTCCTCACACAGCCCTTGACAGCTGCGTCACTCATTGAGCATTTAAATATAATAATTGGTATTGCTTATCATTTAATATTTTTTGTGCCATACGGTGCACCAATTCGATTAAATGTTTGTGTTTCTGGAAGAAGTAGAAACAGGCTGCGTCGCCTCTGCGGTGGTAACAATTGCCGACAGGGAGGTGGTTAGAGAGGCCTGCAGAGTATCCATCCAGGAAACTACTCCTTGAAAACATTAAAGTAGGTGGGCCTGTTTGGAGTCCTGCTTCTTCACAAGGTGGGCAAGATGGAGTAACAGATCGCGAGCCGATGGTTCACCAGTGCCTGTCTCAAGTGGTCATAGCCAGAATATACTTTCACCTTTCACGGCAAGCAGGTAACTGAGGCCTACTTACTGGTATTTGCACCACTAAACAATGAGGTGTGGAGTCTAAACGAGCCCCTGGTCTTCGCCAGGAACCCCCGCAAGGTATGGAGAAAATGTGCCCCTTTAGCAGTACATAAATAATATGAATTATAGAGTTCAGTAAATGATTCAAACCTTGCTTCATAACCAATATCCACATTTAATAAGATAAGTCATGAATCCTTGAATGGATTTGTTAACTTTCCATTTGAAACAGTATTTCTTACAGGACATTCTCTCTTATGTGAATGGGATCATTGTTTCTCAGCTTTTGATGCTCACATTTTCTATTCTTTTGTATTTATGCTTTACAAATTATTTTTTTAATGAGACACAGTTTAAATATCATACTTGATTATATTGAGTTTGTTTAAATATTTTTAATCCCAACTACTTGTTAGTAATGAAGGGCAGTCCTCTTTAACTTCTTCTGCATCCTTTCAGTCATTGCCAGGTATTTTCAGGAGCTTGCCACCTGCCGCCTCCTGATTAGTTAATTTTTTCTTTTTATGGTAGCTGCAGTGGGAACTCTTTGCTGATATAATATGTCACATGCTTGCTCCCCCATGCTTACTTTGCCTGAATTATTGCACTTTTTGTTCTGACCTCTGCCTGTGTACCCTGACTCCGCTCTTAAATTGCTTTCAGAAAAACCTCTGCATGTGTCCCCAACTCTGCTGTTTGTTGCCTGGACTGATCCCTGTCTGTGTACCCTAACTATGCTAATTCCTGCCTGTACTGGCCTATGCCTGTGTGTATTCTGCTCATCATTACCCCTGAACTTAGCCTGTTGCTGTTCTGAGGACCATCTGTGTCTCCATCTGATTGTTGAAGATCATTTCCAGGTCAGTTTCACTGAGTTATTTTCTATTTTATAGTCTCCTATACCTATGTAACGAGACATTACTAAGATAAGTTACTAATGTCCAGCTCAGCACTGGTGCTCTATTTGAATGGGGTTGCTATATGCAAAGACCTTGTATAGACCAGTCCTACTAATTTAGCTTGTGTGCAATAGTTTCATAACATTACTGCAATATTTACTTCAGTGACAAAATACATTTATAATATAATCTTGCGGCGGCAAGACTGATCGTCCTCTCTCACCTCTCCACATCTGCTGCACCACTTTGCAAATCCCTACACTGGCTCCCTCTCTCCTCCAGAATCAAATTAAAATTCTTACCCTTACGCACAAAGCCCTCAACATTACTACCCCTGCATACATCTCAAATCGCATATCAAAATACTCTCCATCCTGCCCTCCTAGATCTACCTCTTATCTGCGCCTTGTCTCTGGTATCCACCTTTCACTCAAGCCTACAAGACTTCTCCTGTGCTGCTTCCCACTTATGGAATTCCCTACCATGCTCAAGCAAACACAGCCCACAGTCTTTAAATCTTTAGATGCTCTTTGAAACTGTTAGGAGCCGCGACTCTCTGCTTCTCCCCGACATCCCAGCCGTCTCCTTGACGACCGGGACGTCACTTCCGGTTTTTCAGCTGCCCGTTGCCAAGGCAACGGCCGGACGCCGAGTGTGCTAAACAGCGCGCCCTGGGAGGTAGTGCAGCCCGGCACAGGCGCTAATTATATCCCAGCCTGTGGGCTGATTTATTAGCCACTTAATTAATTAACTGGGGCCTGTTGATTATTACAGGGCTGAGCCCTGATTGGTTGGTGGCAGTATATTAGGCAGGGAGGGCTTAGCTTCCCTGCCGGTTATAGCGTCCAGTTTCCCTGTCAGCTAACCTGCTCCTGTATTGTGTTTGGTGGAAACCTGTCGGGTTGATTATTGTGTATGACCCCTGCCTGTATCTTGGACCTTGCCTGCTTGCCTGTGACCTTGACCCCTTTGCCTGTACCTTGGACTCTGCTACTTTACCTGTGACCCTGATCCATAGCGTGTTACTGACTACTCTGCATGCCTGTGACCCTTGACCTCGGCTACTGTCTGACTATCTGCTGGCCTGCCACTATAAGTCTGCATTACCAA
Source organism: Mixophyes fleayi (assembly GCF_038048845.1). Lineage (NCBI taxonomy): Eukaryota > Metazoa > Chordata > Amphibia > Anura > Limnodynastidae > Mixophyes > Mixophyes fleayi. The sequence goes on from NC_134409.1 coordinate 64,563,187, forward strand.
CCCACACTACACCTGGAGTTAAGTCCTGGGGGCATCTGAGTACCGGTGAGCACATCAAGCTTTAAGGGAAAGGCGGCTGCTAAAGGTGAAGACCTCCGCCATCTAGTTCTGTGGGCTGATGATCAGACCGTCAGCCTAACAGAAACCCCATCTCTTTTTTAGAGGTAACCTTATCCTCGATAACACTATTCACACTAATGCACTCTCGCAACTATCCCAATCTCCATTCTAAGGTACATTTGCTCCTATTGTTTCAGCTGTGCCATCTTCCACTTAAAATGTAAGTTCTCTAATAAACAGGGCTCTTCACACCCTTTGTTTTCATGTCTGCATTTATCTTGTATAGGGACATACATGTTTTATGTATGTCCTGTTTTCCCTACCGTACAGCACTGCAGAGCACTGTGGCGCCTAACAAATCTATGATAATAATAATTTATAAGACAAATATTTTGTGGGTGCTGCTGGTGTAAATTATATTCTGAAGGAAAGGCGGCTGCTAAAGGTGAAGACCTCCGCCATCTAGTTCTGTGGGTTGACGATCAGACCGTCAGCCTAACATTATAACTGAACAAGTATTCCAAGAGGAGAGACTTTTAGGAATGGATGAAAGCAGAACCAACTTGTCCCCAGCTCAAGTTCTGGCTGGTCAAATCCAGACCCTGTCACAAATGGTCCAAGGATTATCCCAGCGTTTGTCCGCTCAAGAGGAGACCTCTAGGACCTCATGGGCTACTTCAGCTCCTGTGGCCGAACCCAAGTTAAACTTGCCGGACCGGTTTTCTGGGAACAGAGCCTTGTTCCGGAATTTCAAGGAGAGCTGTAAACTCTAATTTTGGCTGAGACCTCCATCTTCTGATTCGGAACAGCAAGGGATCGGAATTGTCATCTCCCTCCTTCAGGGTGACCCCCAGTCTAGGGCTTTCAGTCTGCTGCAAATGAGCCCTATCATGCAGTTTATGGAAGCCTTTTTTGATGCATTGGGCCTGCTTTATGACCACCCGGATCGAGTGGCCTCGTTGAGGCTTAACTCCGGGCTTTGAAGCAAGCCCGGCGCTCTGCAGAGGAGTAATGTGCTGAGTTCCGTCGGTGGTCGACTGACAGCCAATGGAATGACCCAGCATTACGCAGCCAGTTTCGCTTAGGCCTGTGAGAGCAGATCAAGGACTCTCTGGTGCAGTACCCTTCTCCAACCTCTCTGGAGACCAACATGCAGCTCGCCAACAAGATCGACTGGAGAATTAAGGAGAGAAAGGCAGAAAAAGAGGCACCATCTTTCCCTCCTGCTTTTGTTCCCGCACCTACAGACATGGAAGAAACCATGCAGTTAGGGGCATACCGTCTCTCTTCTGAAGAAAAGGACAGAAGACGGTCTCAAGGCCTCTGTCTCTACTGTGGCATCAAGGGCCACTTCTTCCGTTCTTGCCCCAACAAATCAGGAAAAGAGCATGCCTAGGGAACAAAGGGGAGGTTCGCCTAGGTCTGAAAATCGTATCCCCAAAAAACGCTGACTTGGTTCCTGCACACATCTCTCACAAAGCCTGCTCTATAGCCATCTCTGCCTTTTGTGACAGTGGGGCTGCCAGCAACTTCCTGGACATCGGGTTTGCTCACTCTGCCGGAATTCCTTCTATTAAACTCAATTCCACTATTACTGTTTGTGCCCTGGATGGAAGTCCATTGCCCGGTGGCAAAATCCTTTGTGAAACTCCTATACTGCAGCTAACCATGGGTGCTCTTCACTCGGAAGCTCTCTCATTCTTCCTAATTGATTGCCCATCTGTTCCTTTAGTTTTGGGCCATACCTGGCTTTCCCTTCATAACCCCGTTGTAGATTGGGTCAAAGGAGAAAGTATTCACTGGAGCCCTTATTGTTCACAGTCCTGCTTGACCTTGCCACTCCGGATCCTGCAATCAGTTCCTGAGCAGCTTCCCTTTCAATACCATGAGATCCTATGTGATGTGTTCTCTAAACAAGCTGCTGACTCTCTACCACCTCATCGCGACTTCGACTGTGCCATCAAGCTGATTCCTGGTTCCAGATTATCCAAAGGGCGCTTGTATTCTGTCTCTGGTCCCGAGACCAAGGCCATGCAAGCTTATATTTAGGAAAATCTTGGGAAAGGGTTCATCAGGCCATCTAAATCTCCAGTGGGATCCGGATGCTTCTTCATGTCAAAAAGAGATGGTGGATTGCGGCCCTGCATTGACTACTGGGGTCTTAATCAAATTACAGTCAAGAACACCTATCCTCTTCCTCTCATCTCAGTGCTATTCGACCAGCTAAGGGGTGCCACCGTCTTCACCAAAATCAATCTCCGCGGAGCGTACAACCTCATTCGCATCAGAGAGGGAGATGAATGGAAGACGGCATTCAACACACACTCCGGCCACTCCGATTATCTGGTCATGTCACTTGGCCTCAGTAAAACACCTGCTGTTTTTCAAGACTTGATTAATTAAGTTCTCCGTGAATTTCTCGACCACTTTGTGGTTGTATATTTGGATGACATCCTGATATACTCTCAGTCGCTGTTCTTGCATCGGAGTCATGTTAAGCGGGTTCTCCAAAAACTTCGGGACCATCATCTCTTTGCCAAGTTGGAGAAGTGTGAATTTGAGGTACAGAAGGTGTCATTTTTGGGATACATCATGTCCCCTGCTGGCTTCTCCATGGACCCAACTAAAGTCCAAGCCATTCTGGACTGGGTACAACCTAACAAGCTCAAAGCTGTGCAGAGGTTCTTGGGCTTCGCAAATTATTATAGAAGGTTTATCCGCAGTTTTTCTGATATAGTGGCTCCTATTGTCGCCCTTACCCAGAAAGGAATGGATCCTACTAATTGGCCTCCTGAGGCGGTAACCGCATCTGAAGCCTTAAAAAGGGCATTTGTTTCCACTCAAGTCCTTAGACACCCCAATCCAGATGTACCCTTTGTATTAGAGGTTGATGCCTCTGATGCCGGAATCTATAAAACACTGGAAATTCTTTCCCATGCTGTGTAGAGCCCCCCTCATTAGCTGCAGATGTCAGGGACTTTGTCCTCTCCTGTGAAAGTTGTGCAAGGAGTAAGGTCCCCAGGAACTGTCCTTCAGGTCAGCTTGTTCCGTTATCTATTCCCTCAAAACCTTGGGCACACTTGTCGATGGACTTCATCGTTGATCTTCCGTCCTCTGCAGGACATAACACCATATGGGTGGTTGTAGACCACAGTAGAGCAGAAAGTTTGGCTTTCAAAACGCAACATCAAGCTCAGACAGCTCTGTAGGAAACTTGGGGCCTAAGTTCATTGGACCGTTCACGATCATTAAACAAATCAAACCTATAACCTTCAGGTTAAAGATCCCGGGCTCCTTGAGGATTCCTAACACCTTTCACTGCTCTCTTCTCAAGCCAGTGTTATATCCAAGTCAGTCTCAACTTCTTCGGCCTTCAAGTACTCGGGCAAGATCTGGATGGTCCCCGGAAATTTGTTGTTCAAAAAATTCTTGATTCCAAGAGAGTTCAAGGTCAGGTCCATTTTTTGGTTCAATGGAAGAATCGTGGTGTGGAAGAACGGTCCTGGGATCCTCAAAGGCGCCTCCATGTGAAAAAACTTATAAAGGAGTTCTTCAAGCAATTCCCTAGTAAGCCTGGGTGTCGGGGTTCATTGACCCCTCCTCAAGGGGGGTTCAGGAGCCAAACTTAGCAGATCTTAGTAACGAGCTGAGCTGAGCCGAGCCCGTACTTTCGCTCATCCTCGGAATTGAAAACGAGGCAAAACGTCATTGTTACGTCATAAGATCTCGGATCTCGCGATTTTTGGATTCTATAAGTACCACCCATCCACGGCAATCCAGTGACATTTCACAGAGGGACACAGAAGTGGTAACACAGTTCTTGGTAGTCTGTAGAGCAGTTGGGCAGCATCATAGGTAGAATAGAAACAGGGGGGGTAGAAGTGTACTTCAAAGTCTACAGTGACATTCAGGAGAGCTCCATTGCTCCATTGCTAATTGTCATTTCTGAAATAGAATTAAAAGGTCTGACAGGCTTAGTCTTCTAAATCTGCACTCCCATAATGTACAGTGTTATATAGGTAACACACAAAGAGGAGAGCTCCATTGCTCCTTGGCTAATTGTCATTGCTGAAATACAAATACTAGGGCTGGCAGGCTTGGTCTTCTGAATTTGCAGTCAATTTGTACGGTGTTATCAAAATGGATTTACAGCAGTGCACAGAAGAGCAGGAGCACCAAAGAGCTGCCCGCACCAGTCATGATCAAAGCAATCACTCTATGTCATCGGGTAAATGTTAAAGTGCCTAGTGTTTGAAAGTCAATGAAACCAAAATGTAAAAAAACACCTTTCACCTTGAGTAAGAAAAAAGAGCTATAATTCAGGCAAAGTTATCTGCAGAAAAAAAATTGCCAACATGCCATTCTACACACACAGTGGCAATGATTTGTTATTGCTGGAATAGAAATAATAGAGCTGGCAATCTTGGTCTAAATCTGCAGTCACATTGTACTGTATTGTATAGCTCACACACAAACAGGAGAGCTCCATTGCTCCATTGCTAATTGTCATTGCTGAAATAGAAATAATAGGGTTGGTAGTGTTGTTCCTAAGATGTAGTCACATTGTACTTTTGTAACGTTATACCTTTTACCTTGTTAAAGAAAAAAATACCTTTAATCCAGGCAAAGTGATCTGCAGAAAAGATAAAATTGTCAATATGCCATTCTACACACGCAGTGGCAAGGACAGAATGAAGTCTTCGCCTTTCTCTATGAGTGCTAGTTCTGCAACTGTCACTGAGGCATCTTCTTGTAAAGTCAGTCGTGACCAAGGAAGACCTTGTCATTCAGACTCCAAAAGTGGTGGCCAAATACTTTTATGTGTAAAAGCCAAGCTGGAAGAAATCAGTAAGGCATTAGAGGAAAATTAATGTTCAGATTCAGACACAAATCCTTGAGGAGAGTCTATACACGAGTGCTTTGTGTAATTCTGACCATTCTGATAGTGTACCCATAATAAAGGCCCCTTTCAGCATTTCTGCAGATGTGTGCCTGAACAGGCCAAGTGTAGCCGGTGATACACAAATTGAGGATGCCACTTTGGAATTGCAACAGGATGAGGGGGATATTTGTGTAACCAACGAGGGCGCTAATGAGGATGTTGATGAGGATGATGTCGTTTGTGTAAGTACTGCACCAGTGGCAGCAGTTCTGGCACGTGACAAGAAAAAGGGCATTGTCATGCCAGACCATAAAACTAAAAAATCCACCTCTTATGTGTGCATTTTTTTTTACCAAAATCCTGACAACAATTGTCAAGCCATTTGTAGTGTTTGTAAAGACACAGTCAGTCGAGGTAGGGACCTTAACCAACTAGGAACCTCATCCATGTTACGCCATTTGAAGCTTTCGAGTTCATGGCAAGCTGTTGGGAAAATCAAAAACTTATGCTAAAAAACCAACAAGCAGTCCATCAGCATCTAGGTCTCTTCTCTCACCTACATCCCGATGCCTGCAATCAACCCTTTAACAACCATCCTCATAATTATCCACAGAAGCGATCGGAGTTAGTCCTGCATCGAAGTTGGTAAGGTTTGATGACTCCTCCACTATCCTGGATTCCTCAGAAGAATTATTGAACGTTAGTCCCACTGCTGCTGCTGCTGGAGATGAATCTTCATCCCAGAAGCAGACCAAGAAGAAGACTACTAGTAGTTTACTATAATTGACTGTTAAACAATCCTTTGCAAAAGGAAGCAAGTATGAAAGCTGTCACCCACTTGCAAAGCGGATCACAGACGCCATGGCAGTTTATGCTAGTATTAGATCTGCATCCAATATCCACTAATAACGCAGCTGGTTTAAGACATTTACTTGAGGTCTTGTGTCCCGTTACCAAATTCCATCACGACACCATTTCACTAGAAAAGCTATGCCTCACCTCTACCAGAGGGTTCGTAAAAATATTATTTTTGGGCTACAAAATGCCATTCTACCCTCTGTACACTTAACCACAGATATGTGGACACGCGTAACTGGGCAAACTAAATATTATATACTGTGACAGTCCACTGGGTTGGTGATTCGCCTTCACCAGCAGGAATAACAGCAGCATGTACCCAAGTATGTCATATTTGTCAGAGGCAGGCTACTCTGTGTATCACTGGCTTCACTAAGAGGCATACATCTGACAATCTGTTACAAAAGCTAAGGGATGTCATTGCAACATGGCTTATCCAGCTAGGACTCTCCTCAGGATATGTGATTTCTGATAACGACACCAATATTGTTAGAGCATTACACCTGGGTGTATTTCCTCACATTCCTTATTTTGCTCGCACAATAAACTTGGTGGTGCAGAGCTTTTTAAAAAATGACAGGGATGTACAGGAGATGCTGTCTGTGGCTCATAAAATATCTGGACATTTCCGACTTTCAGCAACAGCATGTAGGAGATTGCAGCAGCTACAAGAAAAAATTAAATTTGCCCTGCCACCAACTGAAGCAAGAGGGGGTGACAAGGTGGAATTCCACTCTGTATATGCTTCTGCGGATGAAGGAACAGCGAAAAACCATCCACACTTACTCCACAAGCCATGACATTGGGAAAGGATGGGTGGGTTGTATTTTACTCAAGCACAGTGAAGAATACTTTCCATGTTGTGCAAGATGCTGAAAAGAAATCAAAGTAGTCACCTGTGAAGTAAGTTCAGACTCTACTAGCTTGAGTCAAGTGATGCATTTAATTAGAATTTTGGAAAAGCAGCTTGAGAATCTGGAAGAGGAGATAAAGCAAAGCAATTATGCCATGTCGGACTTGTAGATCAAGTACTTTATTCGCTTTGCCAGGATCCAAGAGTTATCAAAATCTTGAAATCAGATCACTACATTTTGGCGACTGTGCTTGATCCTCAGTTTAAGAGCTATGTCTACTTTTTCAACTGACTCAGATCTAAAGAGATGCAAGCAGCTACTGGTGAGCAAGATAACAGCTAAAGTGTTACATGACAGGATGGCGTCTCCTCCTTTAGTTCCTCACTCAAATGCTGCTAGGAAAAAGCTTAGCTTTCCCAAGAGACCCAGGGATGATGCAGATGACTTGGCACCAAATTTTGACATCTGGTCTGGTCTAAAAGAATTGACTGAAAAATGTTAAACCTCTGCTGTGACTCCACCTGATCCTACTATCAACATCCATAGAATGGTGGAGGATTATTTTAAATTTTTTTGATCGGTATATAGACAACAGTTTTATTAACAAAGAACAGCGTTTCTTGCAGAAGTAATGTAAGCTTGGATGTCTAAATAGACATGTATATGTATTACCTCCCACTTTGCTGCTGTTTCATCAAGCGTTTGTAAAGTGCACTTTACTTCAAAGGTACCTAACTATATTATAATTTTGTGGGAATTGGGGCTAATTCGAAGCTCAATGATGAACTTGCTTTATGCTGGGAATTACAATGGCTCTTTTTAGTGCATTGTCTGGCACCCTGGATTGGTCTGGTTCTGATAAAAGCACACATCCCGGGGAGGGTCCGCGCTCGTTGCCATGTATTAGCTGTACAATTACAACAGTTATCCTAGAAACGGGGGAGCGATCAAATGAACCATAACTGGTTTCATGATCCAAGAATATTCCATCTTGCACCACTTTTCTTTTCTGCCACTGCTGTGTGCCAATGTTTCCTAGATGTGCTAGGAACTGCCATGTGTTTGAGTCATTGCTCTGTCGCTTACCATCCAGCCAGGTCGCTGCAAAATTTGTCCGAAAGTGTATGAAAATTGAATGCAAATGTGAGGTGGTGAAAATTGAATGCAAATGACTTGAAATTAGTGTTATTGAGATTAATAATAATGTAGGATCAAAAAAAGAGAAAAATTATGTCATTTTAGCATATTTTAGCAATTTTTCTAATAAATACAGATCCAAAACCAAAACCAAAACATGAACTTAAACCAGATCCAAAACCACAACCAAAACCAGAACACGGAGGTCATTGAACATCTCTACTTTGAATCCAAATAACCTAACCGTATCATGTATGTTGCAGGAGGCAACTGGAGCACCCAGTGGAAACCCATGCAAACACAAGAAGAACATACATTCTCCACACAGAGGGCTGAGGTCAGAACTGAACCATTTTAATAATTGCAGCATCATTAGCATCATAATACTTTCCAGTCACTATTTCAAAACTGAAAAGGCAAATATTGACTAGGTGAAAAGCAAATTGAAATATGAGCCTACACAATGAATTCCTGTCATCTAATTGTTTTCTCTTTTACTTTTTGCAAACTTTTAGTCAGTTCAGCATTTACAATCTAATTACTGAATTTCATAGAAATATAAAATCCATTTAAATGGTTTTTTCGCCTTTAAATATACTGATGGTGCATTCTACAGCAGAATAACAGAAACCATTTTTTATGTTAAATATTATTATTCTCATTATCCTATTTTTATGTTAGTGCTGATAATCATCATCAGCAGCACGTATTTTGCACCTGCAAAACAATTGCGTCCTGACGGGCATATCTGCGGCTGTCTCAATCTCTTCATAGGCATGAAGTTTGTGAATATGCCTTTACTTGGTCTACGTTGAAATAGATTTACCCCCCCTCTCCCCCAAGTTCCACCTCTCTAAGCATATAAGTGTAAGATGCATCTGAGCCTACACAGGGAGCTATGCTTATGAATTTTTCATACACAGTGCGCAAAACATATTTTTAAAATGGACTTGCATCCAACTCTACTTGAGGCCCTCAATGTCTACCACGTTATCTTTCTCGATCCCATTTTTCCATCCCTATTTACAGATAAATTCCCGGAAATGTTTTTTATTAAGTCCTTACTATTAAACCATTTGTGAATACACTGAAAGCATGGTTTTAGTGACACAGGAGCATTGCTCTATATTTCAATAGCAGCAGCAGCTATTTATGTGGTGCCACTAATTCTTCAGTGCTGTAGAATTAGTGGCACTACATCTAACTCACATCAGTCCCTGTCCCATTGGAGCTTACATTCTAAATTCCCTCAAAATACACACACACAGACACTGAGAGAGACTAAGGTCAATTTAATAGCAGTGGAGTGTGGGAGCAAACCGGAGCAGTCAGAGGGAACCCAGCAAACATGGGGAGAACATACAAACTTCACACAGGTAAGGCCATGTTGGGGAATCGAACACCTGACCCTAGTGCTGTGAGGCAGAAGTGCTAACCACTGAGCCACTGTGTTGCCCACATATTTGATGTTTCATCACATATAGTGATGAAACTGCCCCAGAAAGTACACAGAATTTCTGCCCCAGCAAGTCAACATAATTTCAGGGAGTCTGTTATGAAAACAATAAAAGATTATTCAAACATTCTTAGTCTAAAGCAAAGGACCAAAATGTCAGAGGATAATAATCAGAACTAGGAAATGGTCAGGAAAAGATTCAGTACTTATATTCAAAAAACAAGCAGAGAGATCAGCTTACAAAAAAAGAAAGTAGTAGCACAATATACCAAAATTTGCACTAACAATAGATCTATATATGGGCATTAATCAATAGAAGTGGTTGGCTTAAATGTTGAATGTTCTGGTGTGTCTGATAAGCAATGTACCACGGGCAAAGTAGAGTATACGATGAGGATAAGGAAACACAAAGTTACATAAGACATGAGTCTCAGTAGTACATAACAGAGTTAAAATTTGAGTAATCAGTGGTTCAGTCTTTTGATACACAACAGTTTATATCTAGAAAACAAATATGATCTGTGTAATATAAATGTAATCCAGTAAAATAAACACAACAATTTAGGAATATGGTTTATATCAGTGTATGATAGAGAAAAAATCTTAACAGAGCAGAAATATTTGGAAATAAATTAGTGTTTATTAAATAAACTGTTTCTCACTTTTCCATGTGTCTACATTGGATTATGAATACTGCAAGCATGTGGTTTTGCACATTGTCAAAAATATTCCTCTGTATTTATATATATATATACTACATTGAAGAAATGTGTTCAAACAAAGATGAGTTTGCTTACTAGATAGTTACATGTTTTACATATAAATATGCTTTTTTCACAATGAACAGGATAATTTCAAGTTTGTTCAAAACCATATTTACAGCAGGAATGTTTTTTTTTTATAAACACAACTGTTTAGTATAAAATGGTCATGTAGAACATTTTGTTAAAAATGACAAAGTGTGGGAGTCAGAGAAAATTCATTCATGCATAAATATTTAGAGTACTAATTAGGCACAATGAAAAGTAATTACTGCAAAAAGTATGCAAGGAAAAGCAAATAGCATGAAATATTTAACAGAATAACAACTTTCCATATACACATTTCAATGCAACACATTAAGTGCTGAGCAAAATGTAGTTCTCAAAATTATATCTAAACACCATTTTAATTACACACTTAGTTTGAAAATAAAGAGTGACATATTTATAACTATGCGCACAGTTACAAAATGTAACTCATTTTAAATACATTACTTCCATTGTATACAGTGAGCTGCCTAAAATCTACTGTTTGAAATTGTATCTTTATATTACATGAAAGAAACAGAACATGTTTAGGTGTTAGTGGGATTTACAGAATGGATATTTATTTATAACTAGAGAATGTATAAGAAAAAAAACTTTTAAAGATAATGTGGTCATAAGAATTAATTTGTACCTATCTGCTCCTAATGTTCTTTCTAGCTGCCAACCTCCCACATGACAAGTGCATTAAAGATAGGATGAGCACAATGCAATTTTTGTCATATGTTGATGAGCACTACTAGTACAATAGATTATATTGTTTAAAGCACAATGCATCAAATGCACATGGAAAATGCATTAAAAACATGCCACTATAATTCAGCTAAAGAGCACATTAGTTTTCATGCGTGATACGTATTTTCGAAGCTTATATATTTGTAAACTTATAGTCAAAAAAAGAGAAGAAGGAAGTTGACCAAAATAGCACTCCAGGTATGGACAATTAGCTGTAAGATGTATTTAATACATTAAACTTTATTAGTAATTCATTAAAAACGAATATACAAATATTCAACCAAAGGAAGGAAAGAGCGAAATATTAAAATAAAGTGTTGAATAGAGAAAGATATTAAAATATAGTAGACCCTGTAGTGGAACTGACTGTAGTAATTAGGGATCTCCTAGTAACAATTATACATATACATTTGATACTATACAATTTAATAATATTGTATCTTTTGCTAAATAGTAAATATATAATGACATTTTTAAGTAAACATAAGAATGTCAGCTTGGAATTTTGAATATATGTATTATTAAAGATAACAATAAGACATAATGGTGTAATACTCATACATTGAACTGATAGAATGATTCTATTATGCCAACTAAAATCCTACATGGACTTAAGCTGCATGATATCCCTACTCTGCAGTACTATAGAGACCCAACACTGATTGTAGACCCTGTAGTGAAACTGACCCTACATAAGTGCTGCCTCTAATGTTAAACCTACCAATAGTTTACACCTGTAGGATATGTAGACAAGACTGTGAACTTTACTGTACCAGGGTTAGGGTTGGGATTTGGATTGGGATTAGGATTAGGGTTAGGTTTTGGGCTAGGGTTAGGATTAAAGTTCATACTTACATTACATGATCCTGCGCCGGGTCTGTTGCATTGCGGCTTTCAATACGCAAGTCGCCGTTCAAAGTGACGTAACTTTAAAGTGTTGGGCTCTCCTCACATTGAAACTGTGCTGTGTCTGTGTATACGTAAATCTGTGTTTTTCACATGTCGGTGTGCTATGATTTGGATTATTTATGTCACTGTAAACACTGGCGAAGTTCACAGCATCGTTAATACGTACTACACCCATCCTAATGTGGCAATGCTTAAGTAAACCTTGTCGCATACCCCTGCCTTCCTTCTGTACTCACAAATTAATGTAGTAATATATATCTTGCATGTAATGTCACAATCTTTGTGATTGCTGATGTAGTTGTTAATGTCATGGGGATGTTGTGTGATATTAGTTTTGTGATATAACAATATTTGAAACTACTGAATAGATGAAAGTAGGCAGAATAGAAAAAAATAAAATAAAAAAATAAGGAAAAAGATAAAAGAGGATAATAAACAAACAAGATATGAAAAAAATGAAAACAATGATAAAAAAGATAATATAAAAAATAGTAATATATTAATAAGTAGGTAAGTAGGTTCAAACTCTTTTTGGGGAGTGGGTAGGTCACAAACGCTTTTCAACACCTTAAGTGGTTTCCTCAGTGGGTTCTGTTGCCAGAAAATTCAGACATCTTAAAACGCAGCTTCGGCTAAATTTTGCACCGAAAGTGCTAATCGTATTGGTTGCTGTCATTGCTGGTGGTGTAGTGGTGATGTTTGGGCTGTGATATCAGTGGAGTAGTGGGGAGATTGAGTGTGCACCTGTGGGGGATGTGAGTACAGATCTTCTATGGTTGTGCTTTGTGTGGGATCCGGGCGCCATCTCTAGTGGTTGAAATAAGCGTGCATCTAGTTGTCCCATGTCTGGGCATGATACTGAGCCTTTACAGCTCTGAGAGTCTGTGATGTCAGCGGTATAGTGGGGAGATTGCGTGTGCACCTGTAGGGGATGTGCTAGGGTGGGAAAGTGAGTTGGTAGTTGTCATGAAATGAGTTTGATATCACGTTAACCAGCCTGTCCCTCATTTCTCACAAAATGTGGGGCACAATAACGTGTACTTTTTATAGCCCTGATTTTGTTCCCCTGCTCACTACTTCAGTACAACTGCAGTGTCTAATTCCATGTTGATAAAGGGAAATTGCAGCCATGCCTATATAGAAGACTTTTAACTATATATTACTCTGTGTAAAAATGTATATTGAAGCCTCACACGCTTCCTTTCCGCAAACAACCTGTTGGATCCTCTTCAGTCTGGCTTTCGTTCTCAACACTCAACAGAGACTGCGTTGACTAAGGTTGTCAATGATCTGATCACTGCTAAAACTAAACGCCATTACTCTCTCCTAATTCTCTTGGATCTCTCGGCTGCATTTGACACCGTTGACCACTCTCTTCTCATAGAAACGCTGTAATCCCTAGGACTTCAAGACACTGTACTATCCTGGTTCTCATCCTACCTTTCTAATTGCTCGTTCACTGTTAATTTCTCTGGGGCCACCTCTGCTCCGCTTCCTTTATCAGTTGGAGTACCACAAGGCTCAGTGCTGGGTCCTCTGCTGTTCTCTATCTATACCGCTTCTCTTGGAAATCTAATAAGTTCCTTTTAATTTCAGTATCATCTCTATACGGATGTACTCAAATTTATCTATCCTCTCCTGATCTCTTGACATCTGTGTTGTCCTGTGTAACTGACTGTCTTTCTGCCATTTCATCTTTGATGTCCTCTCGCCAACTCAAAGTTAATCTTTCTAAAACCGAGTTAATAATATTCCCACTCACCAACAAGAGCATACCTGACATTTCTATCTCTGTTGATAACATGACCATAAATCCCACCCCACAAGCTCGCTGCCTAGGTGTAATCCTTGACTCACACCTATCCTTTGTTCCCCACATTGACTCTATATCTAGATCATGTTACATACATCTAAAAACATTTCCAGAATACGCACATATCTCACACAAGACACTGCAAAAGCCTTAATTCATGCACTTATCATCTCCCGCATTGACTTTTGCAATTCCCTCCTTACTGATCTTCCCCAAAACAGACTCAAACCCCTACAATCTATTTTGCACGCTGTAGCAAGATTGATTTTCCTTGCAAATCGTTATTCCTCTGTTGAATCACTCTGTATGTCTCTACTCTGGTGGCCTGTTTTCTACGGAATTCAATATAAAATACTTTTACTAACCTACAAGGCCATCAACAAAGCTGCACCAACATACATCTCCTCTCTTGTGTCAAAATATTTCCCAACTCGGCAACTCTGTTCTACACAAGATCTGCGTCTCTCATCCACACTCATTGCATCCTCCCATTCCCGGTTACAGGACTTTTTTTTGGGCTGCACCTACTCTATGGCATTCTCTCCCTCGCACAATAAGACTCTCCTCTGGTCTACAAGCTTTCAAGCGTTCTCTGAAAACCCACCCCTTCAGACAAGCTTATAATATTCCTCAACCACCCTCTTAACCTCAATACATTATCCTATTACCACCCGTTATATACAGCTACCCCTTGACCAACATTGCTGTGTGACAGGATCATTTATCTTATGAGTCACTTTTACCTTTGCAGTCTTGCTGGGCCGACTGCAATTTTAGACTTAACCTCATGTGTCAAACTCCCATTGTTCAATAGATTGTAAGCTTGCGAGCAGGGCCTTCTCACCTCTTTGTCTGTTTTACCCAGTTTGTTTATTAGTTTACTATGTTTGTCCCCAATTGTGAAACGCTACGGAATATGTTTGTGCTATATAAATTAATGATGATGATATTGTATATTGTTGATATTGCAGAGAAGCTGTCATTCATTTTTCTTAAAGTGAAGCTAGGTGGGTTATGGTGAAGGATACAAGTGAGGTGGCTGTAGCTACATTCATTCACCCCCTCCTTTATCTACAGGAAGTCCTGAACAGCTAAAAGCTAGGTCTGGCTGAAAAAAGCTTGTTAGTTTCAGGAGGGGCTGACTGCTATTCTATATCTGGAGGTGTGAAAGGCCAATTAGTACAGATTTTCTTCAACAGGACTGGTTCAGACATTGAAGCAAGGACACAGAAGGGAGCCACTGTGGAAGGCAGGCTTATCTCCATGCCCTCTCCAAACTTCTGGTCCAGCACCCACCAATGTTCAGGAGGGAGAGAACCAGGGGTTTGCCGAGGAAGAGGAAGTCACTGTGGAAATTTGACCGTGCATATAAGGAGTCACTCCAGGTAGAAAGGAGGTGTTCATTCTAAGGATTGATTCCTGGAAGGTATAGGGTGGCTGGTGTTGAGTTTATGTTCTCTACCAGGAGACTACATCTGCAGCTGAAAGAAATGGGTTTTAGATTCTGCAAGTCAGGACAGCCAAGTGACTGTAAGTCCTTAAGATAGTGGGGTAAGGAACAGATTATGTGGTAAACCTGTCTGGCATTTATTTACTATTTGTATATAATATTGTGGTCATTGTTTTTATTACAATAAATGTATTGTTGTACATTCTAACTGTATTTGTCAGAGTGACTATAGAAACCCTACTGGCTAGGCTTCTCTGGCATAGCAAGGCACCCCTGAAATGGGTAGAAATGAGCCAGATAAACACGGTATCCTCACAGTACTGTTGCTGTGCTTTAATAGGTTGTATCTTGGGTGGATTGTTATCAGTTACTGAAAGCTCAAAAGGTCTATCCCTGTGTTGAGACCATTTAGTGTTAATATCTCTTTCCTCAAATTAGTACCCCATTTACCTCTAGGGGGTAAATGTATTAATGTCCGGATTCTTCAACTCCGGCGTGTTCAGGGTCTTTGGCGATTAAATTTAAAGCGGCGCTGCATTGTAAAGGGAGGCTATCACTAACCTCTGTCAATACTGTGTGTATTTGTTCTGTTTTTATGTATGATTTGTACTTTGCATTGTTCTTCTGACAGTACAGGGTTGTGGAGTTGTCACGGTCGTCTGAATTTCTTGATCCGATTCGGGACCCTTGGGACTAGCTGGAGCAGGAGTGAAACAGAACTTAGCAGCCTGGATGAACTTCTTGCTCATATTTCTTGCTGATTGTAGAATATAGCAGGGGAATTAGCAGTCTGGAAATGTAGACAGGAACACTGGAGCCAAGAACTATCCTCTGGAGAGAAGTGTGTTGTTCTGGCAATGAACAGATCACAGCAGCAGGTTTAAATAGGGTGTCCCAAACAACTATTGGCTGATCAGTTCATGTGATCACAGCTGCAGAATCTGGTTGGTCTGGAATGATCACCTGACTGCATCCAAGATGGCTGCGCCCATGCAGCAGAACAAACAGTATGTGTTTGTTTACAAATGGAGGTGTGGAGGATGGGAATGCTGCAGACGGCCAGAAGGGACCCAGGTAGCCGTGATATGACAGCGGCGGATGAGGTAAGTGCGGCTAAGATCCCGATTTGTGACAGGAGTCTTTTGGCACCTTACAAATAAACAAGACCTTTATCAGTCAAGAATTGTTAATACATGTGGATGAGGATGGCTAGAATATTATGTTATGAGTAATACAGAATTAGCAATCACAGCATAAATTAGTAACATGTTCACTTTATCTAGTAGTAAATACCTCTCATCTCCTTCCTTCCTCTAAGCTGTCAGCCTGGAGGAAGGAGGGGATGCTAATATAAACATTTCCCTTAACACACTGTGGACAAGTTTAATTGGAATTTGAACATTTAATTTTATTACCATCAGGACTTTTCATTGACACTAACTGGACACTGAAAAGTTGATGGAAAAGGAGTTTCTAAAGATATTGAATGGACAAATGTTTCAGGACCAAAATAGACATTGTGCATGCATATTTACCATTCAGTTATATCACACATCATAAGAAGGAAGAGCTGATTAGTTATTGTATTACTTTCTTCCACTGGAGTTTGGACACTCCATTTTCAGTAGTTCCCGGACCACTGCTAATATTGTCATCTATAGAGAATACATCGATGGCACATATTATGTTCATATGCATTTAAACTGACAAGTGTGTAAAAGTAATCTGGAAAAGAGATGGTTATGTAATCACCACTCTGCTGTATTCCAACTATAGGCCTGATTCATCTTCGGAAGTTAAGTACATTTATGTTTCATATCTTGCGTGAAATAGCTCTATGCATGCATCAGAATGGGGTTAACATCAATGTTAATTGCATGTAATTCATCTACAAATGCAATCAACATGGTTTCCTACGACTTGAAGAGCAGAAACGGGAGGGAAAGAGTGGATTAATCTAACCCAGGTACAGTGAGGGTGCTCACATGCAGATGTGGTTGATTAAAGTCCTGGCATAGTCAGATGTACACGTCTTTTCAGACATAAAGTTTATACCTGCTCCAGTGCAAGTGTAACTGACTAATGATAGTAAAGACCAAACACGACATTGCCTCTCACATTCTAATGGAATGATTAACAATTGACCAGCAAACCTCATCTCATAAATAAACAACATATAAGATCATGGCAGTGGGTCGTCATTGTGCCATTTTGTTTGTAAAAAACCCCAAAACCTGCTAACTGCGTACTGAAAAAAGGTTGATAAATCTTTCACAAATGCGGTTCAGTAGCAACCAAATAAATTGATTTTATTTTATTTAAAAACCTTTGCAAATGTTAAGATGTCCGTTTGTTTTTAATTGGCTTATTGATCCTGCATTGCAATATATGATACAGTATATACATACTTGCATACATTAGCATAGATTATGAAAATTTTGAATACATTAGGATTGCTATATATTTTTATTATACAGCAGGTGAAATAAGTATTAAACACATCAACACTTTTCTAAGTAAATATATATTTAATGTGGCTATTGTAAAGACATTTATACCAAATGTCCGCAACAAACAAACCTTGCAATCCACACATGCAAAGAAATCAAACCATAGATGTCCATAATTTAAGTTTTGTGTAATAATGTGAAATGACAACATGTAAATTTCATTACACCAGCTACATTAAGTATATATTTACTGAGAAAAATGTTGATGTGTTCAATACTTATCTCACCCGCTGTGTGTGTGTGTGTGTGTGTGTGTGTGTGTAGATAGATAGATAGATAGATAGATAGATATATGTATATAGATAGATATATGTATATAGATAGATAGATTTTTTTTAAAACACAGGACCTTAAAATAGTTATTTTAACATAGAAGAAGCTGTGGAGGCTGTAAGAATTGTGGTCTATAATGTGTTATTTCAGAGGGGACCCAAAAAGGTACAATGCATAAGGTAATGATTCATTTTAATTTTTTCCCTCACATATAGCCAATCATTGCAAAAGCAATTATTCTAGAGGATGACAGACATTGTCCCCTCCAAAACCAGCAAGTGGTACAGTGTCACCAGCACAGGGAACGTGTCTACAGGCCACGTGTCAGCCTCTTAAAGATGTCAGATGTTGTGCTGGTCCATCGTTATAGTCTTCCATTTTATGTGATCATGGACGCTCTGTGCAGAGTGACCTAGTACCTCTAAGCAGCATCCCTAGAGCAATACCACCGCTGACCAAACTCTTGGTGGTGTTACATTCCTCTACATCTGATTTATTATCACAGCGAGTACCTCAGCAGGATTGTTCCAGCTCACCTTTAGTTGGCTGCTGGCGGGGGTGCTGTGGCCTGTCCTGTTGTACATCGATCAGTTTATCCATCTGCCACTCGATGAGGAGTCCCTTTTTCCCATTTAGCAGTATTTTACCACCATAGCAGGCATTCTCAACATTATAGGGGCAGTAAATGGTGCACAAATAGCCCTTTTCCCATCGGGTGGAAATGTATCTATTTTTCAAATGGAAAGCAGATCTGATGCCTGGTTGCTAAATAGCCATGAAGCAACCATGATTCTTTTAGCTTCAAGCAATCCGAAATGTGTCACAGATTAGCCAGTGGCAAGAAGGCAATGGTGACATGAGACTAGAGCTGCTCAGGCTCGGTTCCCTGAGAACCAAGCACAACCGAACTTCGCCGATCTGAGTAACGAGCAGAGCCGGCTCGGTAATTTTGAGTGCCTTTGGAATTGAAAACGAGGCAAAATGTCATTGTTACGTTGTCGGATCCTGCGAGTTTTGGATTCCATAAGTACCGCCTTCCACGACGATCCAGCGCCATTTTACAGAGGGACACAGAAGGGGTAGAACGGTCCGTGGCAGTCTCTAGTGCAGTTGGGCAGCGTTATAGCTAGAAAAGAAAGAGGAGGGGTAGCAGTGTTCTTCAAAGTCTCCAGTGACATTCAGGAGCGCTCCATTGCTCCATTGCTAATTGTCATTGCTGAAATAGAAATAATAGGGCTGGCAGTCTTGGTCTAAATCTGCAGTCACATTGTACTATGTTATATAGCTCACACAAAAACAGGAGAGCTCCATTGCTAATTGTCATTGCTGAAATAGAAATATTAGGGCTTGTAGTCTTGGTCTAAATCTGCAGTCACATTGTACTGTGTTATATAACTCACACACAAACAGAAGAGCTCCATTGCTCCATTGCTAATTGTCATTGCTGAAATAGAAATAATAGGGCTGGCAGTCTTGGTCTAAATCTGCAGTCACATTGTACTGTGTTATATAGCTCAAACACAAGCAGGAGAGCTAAATTGTTCCATTGCTAATTGTTATTGCCGAAATAGAAATAATAGGACTGGAAGTGTTATTCTTAATCTGCAGTCACATTGTACTTTTGTAAAGATACACCTTTTACCTTGGTAAAGAAAAAAATACCAGTAATCCAAGCAAAGTTATCTGCAGAGATCTTAACCATCTAGGAACCTCATCCATGTTACGCCATTTGAAGCGAGCTCATGGCAAGCTGTTGGGAAAATCAGAAACTTATGCTAAAAAAAAAATGACAAGCTGTCCAGCATCAGCTAGATTCCTTCTCTCAGCTACAACCCGACACCTGCAATATACACCCACAACACCGTCCTCATCAATATCCTCAGTAGCGATCAGAGTTAGTCCTGCATCCAAGTTGCTATGGCTAGATGATTCCTCCACTATCCTGGATTCATCAGAAGAATTCTACTAAAACTACTAGTTTACAACAATTGACTGATAACAATCCTTTGCAAGAGGAAGCAAGTATGAAAGCTGTCACCCAGTGGAAAAGCGGATCACAGACGCCATGGCGACTATGCTAGTATTAGATCTGCGTCCAATATCCACTAATAATGCAGCTGGTTTAAGACAATTACTTGAGGTCTTGTGTCCCCGTTACCAGATTTCATTACGTGAACATTTTACTAGAAAAGCTGTTCCTCACCTCTACCAGAAAGTTCGTAAAAATTGGGAAAATCAGAAACTTATGTTAAAAAAATAATAACAAGCAGTCCAGCATGAGCTATCTCCCTTCTCTCATCTAAATCCCAGCACCTGCAATCTACACCCCCAACACCTTTATCATCAATATCCTCACAAGTGATGAAAGTTAGTCATGCATCCAAGTTGCTAAAGCTAGATGACTCCTCCACTAACCATGATTCCTCTGAAGAATTATTGAGCGTTAGTCCTGCTGATGCTGCTGCTGCTGGGGGTGGATCTTCAACCCAGAAGAATACTACTAGTAGTTTACAACAATTGACTGTTAAACAATCATTTGCTAGAGGAAGAAAGTAAGAAAGCTGTCACCCAGTCAAAAAGTGGATCACAGACTCCATGGGGACTATGCTAGTATTAGATCTGTGTCCAATGTCCACTATTAATGCAGCTGGTTTTAGACAGTTACTTGAGGTCTTCTGTCCCTATTACCAAATTCCATCACAACACCATTTTACTAGTAAAGCTATTCCTCACCTCTACCAGAAAGTTCGTAAAAATGTAATTATTGGGCTACAAAATGCCATTCTACCCACTGTACACTTAACCACAGATATGTGGACAAGCGGAACTGGGCAAACTAAAGATTATACGACTGTGACAGCCCACTGGGTTGGTGATTCGCCTTCACCAGCAGGAACAGCAGCAGCATGTACCCAAATATGTCACATTTTTCAGAAGTAGGCTACTCTGTGTATTAGCGGATTCACTAAGAGGCATACAGCTGACAATCTGTTACAAAAAGTAAGGGATATCATTGCAACATGGCTAATCCTGCTTGGACTCTCCGGATATATGTTATTTCTGATAACAACACCAATATTGTTAGAGCATTACAGCGGAGGGAAATTCCATCACATTTCTTGCTTTGCTCACACAATCAACTTGGTGTTACAAAACTTTTAAAAAATGACAATGACATGCAGGAGATGCTGTTTGTGTCCTGAAAAATTTAGGGTCATTTTCGGGATTCTGCAACAGCATGTAGTAGAATGCAGCAGCTGCAAGATGACTAGAATTTGAGGGAAATGTACTTTAGTCCAACGAAGTAGTCACCTGTAAAGAGAGTTCAGACACGCTTAGCTTGAGTCAAGTGATTGCCTTAATTAACCCACCTTTTTCTTAAAGCCTTCCAGTCTCCCACTTAACTCCCTACCAGATCTTCTGCCTCTTCCCCTTCACTCCCCTTTCCTTATCCTCCTTCTCTCCCTCCCTCGTGTCTCTCTGTCTGTCTACCCCACCCCTTAGATTTTTCGCTCCTTGAGCAGGGTCATCTCTCCTCCTGTCTTCACCACTTTTAACTCTGCTCTCCAGCTACCTTGCCCTCCTCTCCCCGTTCCCTCTTGCTCCCTCCTCTCCACTCTGGGGGTTTCCCTGCCTTCCGTGCCCTCTTGGGCTCCGCCGTATGCGGGACCTTCCCCTCTCCCCTCCCCCGCCCCTCTAGCTGTGCATTGAGCTCACGGAGTTACTGTGCGTTTTGTTTACTGTATCGTGCTGTCTCACCTTTGTATTGTAACTTTGTTTGTCCCTGTACAGCGCTACGGATACCTAGTGGCGCCCTATAAACGAAATTTATTAATAATAATAATAATAATAATAATACTTTTTGAGAAGCAGCTAGGGAAATTGAAGGATGAAATAAAACTAAGCAAATCCGCTAACTATACTGTAATTGTAGATCTAGGGCTTAATTCGATTAGTTAGGATCCAAGAGCTATCAACATCTTGTGATGACGCCTCCTCCTTCAGTCTCTCTGGCAACTGCTTCTCGAAAAAAACGTATCTTTCCCAAGACACCCAGTAGATATGCAGATGAGTCAGCACAACTTTTTCTCATTTGCTCTGCTGTAAAAGAATTGCAAAAAAATGGTGACAGCTCTGCCATAAAATGAACTACAAATTCCATGAGAAAAGGCATTATCAGCAATTACATCAAAGTACACAGGACTCTGTGATGGTGGATTCCAGTGGGGTTGAATTAGTATTGTTTGAGGAAGATGTACACAATGATGAGGGTGAATATAATGACAGTGTAGATTGCAGGTGCTGAAATATAGCTAAGAGAAGGGAGCTACCTGATGCTGGTATGGATGGTAATATTTTGGGTAGAATGGCATGTTGGCAATTTAATGTTTTTCTACAGTAAACGTTCACCTTTTTTATTTAAAAAGGTACAAGCTTTTTATTTACATTTTTGTTTCCCTGACTTAAAACCACTATGCACTTGAACATAGGCTTTAGCACATGAGGTAGAGGGATTAGTATCATTGTGACTGAGACTGGAGAGTGACAACAACAATGTCACCCCTCCTGTTTCTGTATGAGCTATGGCACAGTATAATGTCACTGGAGACTTTTAAGAACACTGACAGCCCTATTATTACAATTTCTGTTTCAGCACTGAACCATGCCACCTCTCCTGTTTCTGAGTGAGCAATGGTACATTAAAATGTAGCTGCAGATTTAGACCAAGCCAGCCAGGCCTATAATTTCTATTTCAGCAAGTACAATTTGCAATGGAGCAATCAAGCTCTTCACTTTGTGTGTAACCTATATAATGCAGTAGAATTTGCCTGTAAATTCAGAAGACAAGCCTGCTTGTCTTGCTATTCATCAATGACTCTTAGCAATGGATCACTCATCTTTGGGTGTATATTAGACCCTACACCTATTAGTGTAAATTCAGAAAAAAGCCTGCAAGGACTTGTAGATAAGTATTTCAGCAATGACAAAATTACCAATGCAGCTCTTCTATTTGGGTGTATATTAGACCCTACACTTAGTAGTGCAAATTAAGATAAAAAGCCTGCAAGGACTTGTAGATTAGTATTTCAGCAATGACAAAAATTACCAACGCAGCTCTTCTATTTGGGTGTATATTGGACCCTACACTTAGTAGTGCAAATTAAGATAAAAAGCCTGCAAGGACTTGTAGATTAGTATTTCAGCAATGACAAAATTACCAATGCAGCTTTTCTATTTGGGTGTATATTAGACCCTACACTTAGTAGTGCAAATTAAGATAAAAAGCCTGCAAGGACTTGTAGATTAGTATTTCAGCAATGACAAAAATTACCAACGCAGCTCTTCTATTTGGGTGTATATTGGACCCTACACTTAGTAGTGCAAATTAAGATAAAAAGCCTGCAAGGACTTGTAGATTAGTATTTCAGCAATGGCAAAATTACCAATGCAGCTTTTCTATTTGGGTGTATATTAGACCCTACACTTAGTAGTGCAAATTAAGATAAAAAGCCTGCAAGGACTTGTAGATTAGTATTTCAGCAATGACCAAAATTACCAACGCAGCTCTTCTATTTGGGTGTATATTAGACTCTACACTAAGTAGTGCAAATTAAGAAAAAAAGCCTGCAAGGACTTGTATATTAGTGTTTCAGCAATGACAAAATTACCGACGCAGCTCTTCTATTTCTGTGTATAACTGTATATTAGACCCTACACCTATTAGTGCAAACTCAGAAGAAAAGCCTGCAAGGACTTGTAGATTAGTATTTCAGTAATGGAGCTCTTCTCTTTGCCACTTTATCCTACCCCTTCTGTATCCCTCTGTCAAATAGCACTAGATCGCCATGGAGGGCGGTATTTATAGAGTCACAAATTTGCGAGATCCGAGATCTGACGACATCACGGTTCGGTACTCGGAACCCCGAAGTTCAGGTGGGTTCGGTTTTCAAGAAAATGAGCCCGCCCATCTCTAGTTGTAATGTATTAATAATGTATTAATATGCTGCCATAACACTACTTACCATTGAGTACCATTCAGTACTATTGGGATTATGTCATAGATCACATAATATTCCCTGTGGACTACTTCAGGAAGATTAATATTGAATTTATCTGTGTAATGGGCAGCACGGTGGCTAAGTGGTTAGCACTTCTGTCTCACAGCACTGGGGTCATGAGTTCAATTCCCGACCATGGCCTTATCTGTGTGGCGTTTGTATGTTCTCCCTGTGTTTGGGTTTTCTCCGGGTGCTCTGGTTCCCTCCCACACTTCAAAAACTTACTAGTAGGTTAATTGGCTGCTATAAAAATTGACCCTAGTCTCTCTCTCTCTCTGTCTGTCTGTGTGTGTATGTTAGGGAATTTAGACTGTAAGATCCAATGGGCAGGGATCGATGTAAATGAGTTCTCTGTACAGCGCTGCGGAATCAGTGGCGCTATATAAATAAATGATGATGATGATGATGATGATGATGATGAACAAGGGTTTTGGTTACTTGGTCTATGTGTTTAATTTTCCTATTTCTTAGGTTTGATTAGCTACAGGTTCCAGAGGGCCCTGGCTACTAAACAGCTAATGTCTGTCTGTGCTTGCTGAGACTTCTAGTTCCACACACGTAAGTAATGTTTATCTGTCTTTGACACATTACTCCTGATCCTACCTCCCAGATATGTCGGGATTGGCAACAGTGCTATTCAGCATACTCAGCATCCAGGCTATAACACTGGTGCTGTTTACACTTTCAAGGAAGGTGAGCTATGCTTTCTAATAAGCAGTTACCATCATTAAGTTAATTACATGTGACTGCTATATTTTTGTGTTTGTTTATGTTGAAAAGAACTTATATTATGGTACAGTAGTTCAAAATAAAACCACAATATAATAGTCAATGACTGTTAAAGTTAATCCTCCACAATAATGCATGAAACAGACAGTCTGAAATTCTGTGAGCAAAACAAACATTTATTGATTAAACTCAGTATAAAAAATAATCAATTAAATATTACCATATATAAGCACTTTGCACACTTTTACAATGCAATAACAACACTCGTTCAGACTGGTGGCAAAGCTGGGCTAATCTTCAGACCCTTACAATTTTTTAGTCACACACAAGCATGATTAAAGTCTAGTAATGTGAACAAAATAATACAATTGCGTTGTTACCATCAACTGGCTCTTGGAATTCTATGCTTCACCAATAAGATAATCTGATTGTTGAGAGAAAAACAGCTAGTGAGGACTGCATGATTGGGCATTGTGAAAGAACCAGCTGCCAGCCCTTTTGGCATGATACTGGGGGAGGGACTGGAGGTGGCAACTATCTAGTCACTGGAAGACTTTTTAGGTTGCCCTAACAGAAATGCCTTGAGAAAAAAAGTGATGCTATATTTGGTGCCCTTTTCATGTGACAATAAACAAGACAAACATGGAATATCTGAAATTGCCAGCCAGGACATGGCCCTCTCAGAGATGGTGGTGGGAGCAGGAGATGAGCAATACACAGATGTATACAATAGGGCCAAAACCTTTTCCAGCTATTATAGCACAGATATCAAATTGCTAATTAGTTTCTTTCCCTTTTCTTGCTTTACTTTTACCCCCTAGTCACTCAGTAGTAAAAACCTGTCCATCTCTCCAGTGGCTGCTAGGCATCATGCCAAAGGGCTAACCAAAGCCTTCCCTATATCCAGTTTTGCCAACAGAAAACAAGGGTCAGCCAAGAAGTTAGTTATCAAGAAGGTAAAGGTAAAGGAAGACCACTTGTATCTGCTCCATAAATGGGTCATATAGATACTTGCTTTTAATTTAAATAATTTTAAGTTGTATATTGGAAGACGTTGTGGCATTTGTTACAGCTGTCACTGCCACCAAGTAATAGCACATCCTGATCATCATGGGTCAGGGCCAGAAGTACAAGTGACAAGGGTGAGTTATGGGTATAGTTGGAGAGACAATGTAAAAGGTGAAAAGGGAAATAAGCAGGCGTACACTAAGGGATAGTTTTTCATTATTTAATATATCTTTGTGTTTCACTATATAGTGTTATATAGTATTTAAAATTAATTCAATAAAAGGGCCCATGGGGCCTGACCGTTCATTTACATTTTCTATACCGCCACTTCTAAATTCCACTTCAGACACTGGTACTATTTATATAAAAACACAGAAAGTACAGATGCACTGTACTAGGCCACTGTAATTCATATTCTGCTCCAGTATATTTTTCCTTGTCTTTTGTTCGCTTACAAATAAGAAAGGAACCTGGTTGTGAGAATGGTGAACTTTGTGTAGGCCAAATAAAGACAAAATGAAAAGGTTAATATGACATTGGAATCTCTAAATGTAGCAAAGTAGTGCCTATTTGGTTGGATCCTTGGTCCTACCAGCTACATCGTACAGTAGAGAATACAATTTTAAACAGTATGAATCATGTAAGAGCAATATAAATATGTGCAACATTTACAGATTTTTAGTAATGCCATATTATCAATACTGTAATATGTATACAGGAACAATTTGATTGCTCTTAATCTTTTTATTGACAATAAATTTGTAATATGTTTTTTATAAGTTCAGCTCATATTTACTGTTTTATTGACTTAAATTTGTAGAGAAATTTAGCGCTGCTCTTATTTTATCTATTGCTTGTTCAATATACAGGGGATTGCAGAACCTGATAAATTGCATCAAAATTGCTGTACTATATTTTTTATTGTACATTAATTATGCATAATAAAATATATATACACAATAACCTTTATAAATATAAAGGTTATTGTTTTGTCTTTTATGATTGGGATTGAGGTTTTGATTGTTGTTGATTAGAAGCTAAGAATATGTTATGTGCTACTACAAATTAATACAGTTTTGTTTGTATTTAATTTTAACTACTCCAGTGTTTACAAGTGCCAAAATGTATATACGTGTATACACCTTTCTCCAATTCAGCATTTACCCCAAGTCATTGTTATGCACGTTTTGTCGCTATCCAATAACGATTGTCGAATCTCGATTTGTGTTTCCAACGCACAAATATTTATTCTCAAAAAGTGGCAGAATAGTTCAAGCAAAATAATAATAAGTACAGCCGTTACTTATCGCAGGCGCTCTGGATCCAGTGAACAGTCATTCAGGTCTGAAGTCTGTGGTCAAAGATGACTGATCACTAGATGAAAAGCTCCTGCTTATATGCAGGCAGAAATACAGTAAAACAATGCAGATGGTGTGGATTGCTTCTATTGGTCCAGGTATCAGGAAGGTCCAGAGTGCTGCAGATCATAGGCCAGTTCAAATCAAAATATCCAAAGGTGGGGGGTCATCTCTCCAGGGGATGTGCTCCGATCTTCCCGCCAAGACTCCAGTTTCAACTAGTCTATGTCACTCACCGGACCGTGAGTGCCTCTTCCCGGACATTTAGGAACCGTGGTCGTCCACCATCCTGAGGGTCTGTGCATGCGCAGCCCTTTTCTATACTTCAGTGTATACCCCTTTAACTCAATTGGCAGATCAGGCAACCTCCCTATATTAAGCACCTGTGGTCAACACCACGTTGCCTGATCTTGGAGTCTCATTCCTCATGAGTCTCTGAAGGTGTTCCTGTATTCCTCGTGTATTCAGCGCTGCTGATTCCTGTGGTTTCCAAGCCACTTCTATTCCTGTGGTTCCCATACCACTTCTACCATCAACTGTATCATCAGGACTGTTTGCTGATTCCTATCCGCTGCCTCCGTGCACTACAGTCTTCCATACCACTTCTACCATCAACTGTATCATCAGGACTGTTTGCTGATTCCTATCCGCTGCCTCCGTGCACTACAGTCTTCCATACCACTTCTACCATCAACTGTATCATCATGACTGTTGCTGATTCCTATCCGCTGCCTCCGTGCACTACAGTCTTCTAAACCACTTCAACGTTATTTTATATCAATGTGACTGTTTGCTCATTGCTATCCGCTGCCTCCGTGCACTCCAGCTTTTACTTCACTCACCTGCTTCTCATCAAGTCTGTTTGCTGATTTCTATCCGCTGCCTCCGTGCACTACAGTCTCCTGCTGGCAACTCGCCTGTGTTCATCATCGTGACTGCCAGCTGACTACTATCCGCTGCCTCCGTGCACTACAGCCTCCTGCTTGCAACTCGCCTGTGTTCATCATCGTGACTGCCAGCTGACTACTATCCGCTGCCTCCGTGCACTACAGTCTCCTGCTTGCAACTCGCCTGTGTTCAACATCGTGACTGCCAGCTGATTACTATCCGTTGCCTCCGTGCACTACAGTCTCATCTCATCTTTGCTGTGCTTCCTCGAGACTGCCGCTTTCATTACCATCTGCTACGCTTCGTGATCTACAGCTCCTGCCCTGCGCTGCACTCCTGTTTCCCATCGCTGTTGGTTCCTGTGGTTGCTACTGGTTACCTCCGTGTGCCGCTGAGTCCTGCCGCTGTGGTCAGCGCTATCGTCCATCTCCTGCTGATCCACTCTCCACGCCTTCACGTGTTCCACTGGTCTCTACCCTCCTGTCAGCATTGGATTTGTATCTCATCTACTACCCTCTGCTGGATCATCTCCATTCTCCTGGGTTCTCTATGAGTCCAGTTCCACGTGTTGCTGACTCCTGTGGATTCGTGCCCCTGTCGGTCTACTCACCTGTGCGCTGCACCTGCTAGACCGCTGCCTCACCTATCCAGGGACTTCCTATCCAGTCGGTCTTCAGCCGCTCAGGTACCGCTGCAATCCCATCTGACTGCTACTGCTGAACCACGGTATGCATACTTCTCATTGACTGTGCTGTGTATTGCATATCTTGCTGGACTGTGTTTGGTTCTCTCTGGAGCCTGCTATCCGCTGAGTCTATTGCCATCATTGACTGTGTTATCATTGTGCTGGACTACTTCAAGAGACTTTCTAGATTGCAGACCTGCTCAGTCATTTATATCTATATATATATCTATATTGTGCATATTACTGTGGATCGTGTATAAGGTGCCTGTGTATATCCTGTGTTGCAGTCTTCCCCTGTGCACCTCCTCACATATATATTCAGTGGTACAACTTGCTGATGTCAGACCACTGATCCCTGTTTCCGGTATCACCTGTTCCATCATCCTCTCACATAGCAGTGGTACAACTTGCTACCGCAGACCACTGACTACCTGGATACCTCCACTTGGATTCCATTCCTTCACTCAGACAGCGGTGCAACTTGCTACCCGCAGACCGCTGACTCTCATCACCTCCCCGTTTCTGTTGGACATTCCTCCTCACTATAGCAGTGGTACAACTTGCTATCGCAGACCACTGACTACCTCCACGTGTCCTTGTCCATACAGTCCCTTTTGTATTATTACCAGTGTTGCTAGTCATAGACTTTCCTGAGCATCTCATCGGCCATCACTTCATGTTCCGTGATCACCCAGCTACCAGAGTACTCTATTACCATCTACATTGCTCTGGTAAGCCTACCATCTGGTGATCCCTGGGTAAAGACTCCTAGTGCCCGTGACAGTAAGATCAGGCCATGACAGACCCAGATGCGGAACCTACCGCCAAAGAGATGCTGCAACATCTGGTTAGCCGTGTGGAACAACAGGATGCCCGCCAACAGCTGTTACTTCAGTGTCATCAGTCATTAACCTCCCAAGGAACATCTGGACAGACTGTGACAGCTACTACTGAAGCTCCTGTGCTTTCCTCCGTTTCCCCATTGCCATCCCAGGTGTCTACAGCTTCCACGCTTCACCTGCCTACTCCGTCAAAGTACGATGGAGACCCCAAAACTTGTAGGGGTTTCCTTAACCAATGTTCAGTCCATTTTGAGCTCCAACCTCAAAATTTTTCTACCCATCGTTCCAGAGTGGCCTATCTTATCTCTTTGTTTTCAGGACAAGCCCTGGCTTGGGCCTCCCCTCTGTGGGAGAGGAACGATCCAATATTACAAGATAGTGCCAAATTCATTTCTACATTTCGAAGTGTGTTCGATGAACCAGGTCGTGTGACCTCCGCTGCTTCCAGCATCCTCCGTCTGCGACAAGGATCTCATACTGTAGGCCAGTACGTCATTCAATTTAGGATCTTAGCCTCTGAACTTCAGTGGAACACTGAAGCCCTAGTTGCCGCCTTCTGGCAGGGGCTTTCCGATAAAATTAAAGATGCACTGACTACTCAAGAGCTTCCTTCGTCACTTGAAGATTTGATCTCTCTATGCCATCGTGTTGATATGAGATTTCGTGAAAGAGAGGCTGAGAGAACGACTTCTGCTAAAGCACCTCTTCGCTCTAACCCTCAATTTCGTCCAGTGTCACCTGCTGTGACTCCCATGGAGATAGGACGTTCCAAGTTATCTTCTGAGGAGAGGAGGCGAAGAGTCAAGAATAGACTCTGTATCTATTGTGCTGATTCCACTCATGTCCTCAGCTCCTGCCCTAAGAGATCGGGAAATGCCAGGCCCTAACTAGTTCTGGAGAGGTGAAGTTAGGGTCCCTGGAGTCCTCTCCATCGTCTATGAAATCTAAAGTCTGCGCTTTTGATGTGACTATTTCCTTTGCTACCAAAACCTTTGAGTCACAGGCATTGATTGATTCCGGAGCAGCAGGAAATTTTATTTCCAAATCGTTAGTAAATCAATGGTCTCTACCAGTGATTACCTTAAAAACTCCCATTACTGTGACGGCTATCGATGGATCACGTCTCATCAACGGTCTCATCACCCAGAGTACGTCTCCAGTAACCCTTCAGATTGGTGCTCTGCATCATGAAGAGATATCGTTTTTAATTCTTCCTGTGACGACAAGTCCGATTGTCCTAGGCCTTCCATGGCTTCAGTGTCACTCTCCCCAGATTGACTGGCGCACCCCTCAAGTCACGTCTTGGGGGTCTGAATGTCACCATCATTGCCTTTCCCAAGTCATTCCTCTCAAGGTACAGCAAGCTTCCATTTCAGCTATTTCACCGGGACTCCCTCCTCAATATGCTTCATTTACCGATGTTTTTGATAAAGCTCAGTCTGAACGTCTTCCTCCTCATCGTTCTTGGGATTGTCCGATTGATCTTCTTCCTGGCAAGACTCCTCCCAGGGGCCGGGTCTATCCACTCTCGTTACCTGAAACTCAAGCTACATCTGAATATATACGGGAGAACCTCCAGCGTGGGTTCATTCGACCTTCCACCTCGCCCGCTGGAGCTGGGTTCTTCTTTGTCAAAAAGAAGGATGGATCATTACGCCCTTGTATAGATTTTCGTGGACTCAATGCCATTACTATCAAGAATCGGTATCCCATTCCGTTGATCACTGAGCTATTTGACCGCATCAAGGGAGCCCGTATTTTTACTAAGTTGGATCTTCGTGGTGCCTACAATTTAATCAGAATCCGTTCCGGTGACGAATGGAAGACAGCGTTTAACACCAGAGACGGGCATTACGAATATCTGGTAATGCCTTTCGGGCTATGTAATGCCCCCGCTGTTTTTCAGGGCTTCATCAATGAGATTTTTCGGGACTTATTATATGTATGTGTCGTCGTCTACCTGGACGACATATTGATTTTTTCACAGGACCTGCCTTCTCACCACCAACATGTGGCAGAAGTCCTCTCCAGGTTACGGAAAAATTCATTGTTTTGTAAATTAGAAAAATGTTCATTCGAATTACCCCAGATTCCATTCTTGGGGTATATTGTTTCCGGAGTTGGTCTGAAGATGGATCCTGACAAAGTAAATGCTGTACTACATTGGCCCCAGCCAACTACTCTTCGTGCGATCCAGCGTTTTTTAGGTTTTGCCAATTACTATAGACGCTTCATTCAAGACTTTTCTTCCATTGCATCTCCTATTGTGGCCCTGACTCGAAAAGGGGCTAATCCTAAGCAATGGTCAACTGAGGCTATTCAAGCCTTTCAAACATTAAAAGAGTCCTTCTCTTCGGCTCCAATCCTTCGTCAGCCTGATGTGACACTCCCCTTCTTCCTGGAAGTAGATGCCTCTAATGTGGGCTTAGGAGCTATTCTCTCCCAACGCTCGGAACAGCAAAAATTCCACCCTTGTGCCTTCTATTCTCGGGGTCTCCTACCCGCAGAGAAGAATTATACCATCGGAGACAAGGAATTACTGGCTATCAAAGCCGCATTAGAGGAATGGAGATACTTGTTGGAGGGGGCTCGCCATCCGGTGACGATCTTCACGGATCATAAGAACTTGTCATATCTCCAGTCTGCCCAATGCTTGAACCCTCGTCAAGCAAGATGGTCTCTTTTCTTTTCCCGTTTTGAATTAATAATTACCTTCAAACCAGCTGCCAAGAACAAAAAAGCTGATGCCTTATCTAGAGCCTTTGTTACGTCCTCTGATATAGAAGAGGTTTCCAACCATACCATTCTTGACCCCAAATGTATCTCACTGGCTGCTTCATCCACCAAAACGCTACCATTTGGGAAGACCCTCGTGCCTCCTACTCTAAGGAGGAAAATCCTTTCGTGGTTCCATGCTTCTCGTTTTTCTGGACACGCCGGTGAACACAAGACTTTTGAGATCCTCTCTCGAAGTTACTGGTGGCCTTCAATGAGGAGAGACGTCAAAGAGTTCATTGCTTCCTGTGAATTATGTTCGCAATTCAAATCCTCCCGCAGAACCCCAGCAGGGTTGCTGCGACCACTACCCATTCCGTCCAAACCATGGACCCATATTAGTATGGATTTCGTTACTGACTTACCACCTAGTAAGAACCATAACACTATTTGGGTGGTAGTGGACAGATTTTCGAAGATGGCTCATTTCATCCCTCTGTCTGGTTTGCCTTCCTCGTCTGTCCTGGCTGAACATTTCATTAAAGAGATCTTCCGTATCCATGGATGTCCATCTGAGATTGTGTCTGATAGAGGAGTGCAATTCGTGTCCAGATTCTGGCGAGCCCTTTGTAAAACCTTGGGCATACGATTAGCACTCTCATCTTCTTACCATCCGCAATCCAATGGACAAACCGAACGTGTCAATCAAGATCTTGAGACTTTTATAAGGATATTTTCATCAGCCAATCAAGACAACTGGGTAGAGTTACTCCCTTGGGCTGAGTTCGCTCATAACAACATGTACCATGAGTCATCATCCAAAACTCCATTTTTTGTGGTCTACGGTCACCATCCGTCTTTTCCGGAATTTCCTGCCCTCCCGCCCACCCAAGTTCCTGCGGTGGAAACTGTTTGTCAGACCTTTAAAAATATCTGGTCTCAGGTCAGAACCTGTTTAAAGAAGACATCTGTCAAATATAAATCTTTCGCTGATAAGAAGAGGCGGGCTATTCCACCACTAAAAATTGGAGATCGTGTCTGGTTATCCACAAAAAATATTCGTTTGAAGGTTCCATCCATGAAATTCGCCCCTCGTTTTATTGGTCCATATAGGATCATTCAAGTTATCAATCCAGTATGTGTGAAACTCCTTCTTCCTAAGAGTCTTCGGATTTCTAATGCCTTCCATGTATCTTTGCTCAAACCTCTTATTATCAACCGTTTTTCAACTCCTCCCTCAGCTCCGCAGCCAGTTCAAGTTCATCAGGAGGAGGATTTTGAGATTACCGAGGTACTAGATGCAAAAATTTCGCGAGGAGTCCTCCACTTCCTCGTTCATTGGAAGGGCTTTGGTCCTGAGGAGCGCTCTTGGATCAAAGCTGAAGATCTTAATGCTCCTGCCCTTTTGAAGAAGTTTTACTCCAAAAATCCGGACAAGCCCGGTTCCAGGCGTTCTGTGCCCACCTTTAAAAGGGGGGGTACTGTCACTCACCGGACCGTGAGTGCCTCTTCCCGGACATTTAGGAACCGTGGTCGTCCACCATCCTGAGGGTCTGCGCATGCGCAGCCCTTTTCTATACTTCAGTGTATACCCCTTTAACTCAATTGGCAGATCAGGCAACCTCCCTATATTAAGCACCTGTGGTCAACACCACGTTGCCTGATCTTGGAGTCTCATTCCTCATGAGTCTCTGAAGGTGTTCCTGTATTCCTCGTGTATTCAGCGCTGCTGATTCCTGTGGTTTCCAAGCCACTTCTATTCCTGTGGTTCCCATACCACTTCTACCATCAACTGTATCATCAGGACTGTTTGCTGATTCCTATCCGCTGCCTCCGTGCACTACAGTCTTCCATACCACTTCTACCATCAACTGTATCATCAGGACTGTTTGCTGATTCCTATCCGCTGCCTCCGTGCACTACAGTCTTCCATACCACTTCTACCATCAACTGTATCATCATGACTGTTGCTGATTCCTATCCGCTGCCTCCGTGCACTACAGTCTTCTAAACCACTTCAACGTTATTTTATATCAATGTGACTGTTTGCTCATTGCTATCCGCTGCCTCCGTGCACTCCAGCTTTTACTTCACTCACCTGCTTCTCATCAAGTCTGTTTGCTGATTTCTATCCGCTGCCTCCGTGCACTACAGTCTCCTGCTGGCAACTCGCCTGTGTTCATCATCGTGACTGCCAGCTGACTACTATCCGCTGCCTCCGTGCACTACAGCCTCCTGCTTGCAACTCGCCTGTGTTCATCATCGTGACTGCCAGCTGACTACTATCCGCTGCCTCCGTGCACTACAGTCTCCTGCTTGCAACTCGCCTGTGTTCAACATCGTGACTGCCAGCTGATTACTATCCGTTGCCTCCGTGCACTACAGTCTCATCTCATCTTTGCTGTGCTTCCTCGAGACTGCCGCTTTCATTACCATCTGCTACGCTTCGTGATCTACAGCTCCTGCCCTGCGCTGCACTCCTGTTTCCCATCGCTGTTGGTTCCTGTGGTTGCTACTGGTTACCTCCGTGTGCCGCTGAGTCCTGCCGCTGTGGTCAGCGCTATCGTCCATCTCCTGCTGATCCACTCTCCACGCCTTCACGTGTTCCACTGGTCTCTACCCTCCTGTCAGCATTGGATTTGTATCTCATCTACTACCCTCTGCTGGATCATCTCCATTCTCCTGGGTTCTCTATGAGTCCAGTTCCACGTGTTGCTGACTCCTGTGGATTCGTGCCCCTGTCGGTCTACTCACCTGTGCGCTGCACCTGCTAGACCGCTGCCTCACCTATCCAGGGACTTCCTATCCAGTCGGTCTTCAGCCGCTCAGGTACCGCTGCAATCCCATCTGACTGCTACTGCTGAACCACGGTATGCATACTTCTCATTGACTGTGCTGTGTATTGCATATCTTGCTGGACTGTGTTTGGTTCTCTCTGGAGCCTGCTATCCGCTGAGTCTATTGCCATCATTGACTGTGTTATCATTGTGCTGGACTACTTCAAGAGACTTTCTAGATTGCAGACCTGCTCAGTCATTTATATCTATATATATATCTATATTGTGCATATTACTGTGGATCGTGTATAAGGTGCCTGTGTATATCCTGTGTTGCAGTCTTCCCCTGTGCACCTCCTCACATATATATTCAGTGGTACAACTTGCTGATGTCAGACCACTGATCCCTGTTTCCGGTATCACCTGTTCCATCATCCTCTCACATAGCAGTGGTACAACTTGCTACCGCAGACCACTGACTACCTGGATACCTCCACTTGGATTCCATTCCTTCACTCAGACAGCGGTGCAACTTGCTACCCGCAGACCGCTGACTCTCATCACCTCCCCGTTTCTGTTGGACATTCCTCCTCACTATAGCAGTGGTACAACTTGCTATCGCAGACCACTGACTACCTCCACGTGTCCTTGTCCATACAGTCCCTTTTGTATTATTACCAGTGTTGCTAGTCATAGACTTTCCTGAGCATCTCATCGGCCATCACTTCATGTTCCGTGATCACCCAGCTACCAGAGTACTCTATTACCATCTACATTGCTCTGGTAAGCCTACCATCTGGTGATCCCTGGGTAAAGACTCCTAGTGCCCGTGACAGTCTATTAGCATTTTATAGTCAGTATCACTTTAACGATTTATTCCCTAATATCAATAACTAGAGTATGCAATGTGCGATCTCTTCGCCGAATGAACCGGACAGCTGTTGATGAATAGGGGATCAAATGATACCAGACATGACACATTTCCTTTAACATAAACCTTATGTTTTACTAACATGCATATAACTTATAATATTACACATAAATACTACTTTATTTCGATATAAATAACTATGTGTTGCAACTATAATTAATGTGTACTATTTACAGATGTGCGTATTTGTGCGAATGTGTGTAACTGTGTAAAAAACTGTTATTGCCACGTGCTGCGGCTGCGTACGCCCTTCCATGCCGTTGCGTGCAATACGCCTCTTTTCAGACACAGACAACCAAGTTTGCTCGACATTAATTGAAATGGCTTTATCCAATTTGGTGACATCGACTCATGAAAAAAATTACTTCATTTCTAGCATGATCAAGTGCATCACAATAGTTCCTGTAGACTTCCAATGGGGATATTCAGCCAACCGGCCCAGGATGATGAAAAATCTTTAGAGAAGTTGTGAGGACAAACTGTGGGTAACACCATCCATCTTAATCATAATACCAAATTTTTGTATTAATGTATATGGTGCTCTCTAGAACATTGCACAGAATTTAATAGTTTTTATTCAATTTTTATCAAGAGTACTTTCGAAAAAATTATTTTTCATTATAATGTTTTTAATTAATGTTAATTTCATACCAGCCACAAACATTGAATTGTTATTAGCTAAGATAAACATTTAATTGTCTACATTTTTCAAGTCTCTAACACTGAGAAACTAGTGCTATATGAATATGTTTCTTAGCTGGTGAAGTTTTGAAATATAACTTGCTGAAGTTTCATTACAAACTTTGATAACATACGGACTAAGAAAGATTTTATTTCCACATAAATTAGTAAATAAATAAATAAACACACCATACAAACTTACTTCAACAAGGAGATGCAAGATGACAAGAATTGAAATTGGATTATATAAGTAAACCAGATGTATGTGATAAAAAAAGCAATTACAAGTGCAATTGTCAAACATAGACATGAAAAGTTAAGTATGATATACATGGAAAATATATAATCGGATAATAAAATTGGATATATTGCATATTGCATATGTTGAGACTAGCTTTAGTCTTAATTGAGCACATGGCAGATACTATTATCTCTTTCCACCAAATGTAACTTGTTTAACATGATGGATAGAAATAAACTATTGAAAAAAATGTTGTTAAACTGTAGCTATAACATTGTAGTTATGATGAAAACAGGTTACCTCCTGGGTTGATGATGGCAGTAGCCACTGGCTTTAACTAAAACTGAGGAATGGGTGATATCAGGTGTAGTGAAAAATTATAAGATTATTTTTGTAGGATGCCTTTAATGAAATATAAGAAACAGTGGAGACATCAAGGATAAAAATTATAGTGCAGTTCCACCACTAAAAATATAGAATAGTCATGGAGGAGGCATGTTCCAGTTCAGTTATCACAAAATATTCCCTCACTGAGTATACTAAAGCCGCTGTTTACAAAGAGCCTACATTGTCATAGCCAAAAATACAGCAAAATATGTTAATTTAATGCTAAACAGTTGCTTAAAAATTATTATAATTAACAACTTGTATGCTCACACATACAAAACAATATAAAAACATACAGGAAAACCTATTGAGCTAAAAAAGCATATGGTTGACTTCCATTCAGTGGCATATATTTAGATTCTAGCAATGGACAACATAAAGTATCTCATGTGGTAAGATTATATTTAAATAACACTTTGCCATCACAGTGCTACAGTTAGCTAGAATTTGGCCAGGATCAAGAGAAACTGACCCAAAATAAACTTTTTCACCAGGTAATACGAAGGTTAAGCTTCCTGGGTTACTATCCTGGGTTGAAAAACACCACTTGATAGTATTTAATGTGCTGATCTCTATGTCCTAAACCTATTTCCCTCAGGTGGTAAATAGGAGTACACCTAGTTTTATTCTGATAACTTCAGCATGATCTTGTTGAAAATGTAGTCATTCTATTGATAATCTTTTTAAAGTGTACTGGTTTTAGAAAAAATGGCAGTTATTCAGTTACTCTTGTGTGTTTTATTGTATAATAGCGATCTCTTCAAAGCACTAAGTAAGTCTGTAACTAAGTATATCCTAGGGGAGAATTGGAACTTGAAGTGGTCTCAGGTAGGTGGGCCAAATCTATGGAAGGAGGGGCCAATATGAAAGTAGGCAGAGACAGCACACCATTAGCCCTTGCAAGATCAGTGTTGGGCGATGCCAATGTAATACACAATGGTAGGTAGAGTCACAGAAACAGGCAAGAAGATCCTGTCACAGTAGGTGAAGCTAACACAGAAGTAGGCAAAGCATTGCACTGGTAGGGTGAACAAACACAAGTAGGGAAAGTCAGCACACCAGTGGGTGGAATGCACCCATTGGTTATGTTAGCGAAGTAGCCTAATCCAGCAGATGGGAGTTTCCAGGATTAGCATTAATTTAATAATACTTGGGTCTCCCACTGGTTCAAAAGTCTCCCCAGTAGTATAAATGAAAAAAACACAGTTCCTCTGTCTACCTGTATGTAAAACATTAGGGTTTCCCATTCATGGTGGTTTGTGTGCCCTTACCCCCAAGGAGAGGTTCCACCTTCTCAAATCCCTGTATATATCCTAATGCCCTCTCTTTCTGTGGGCAGGGGTGACTTTCAAAGAAAAAAACCACATTATTATTAAATTATTACATATAGTTGTGATTATTTTTAAAAACGGTAGCATGCACAGTTGAGAAAAAGTTTTTACAACTATACTCCCAGGGTTGCACCATACAAAATGTTTTGCAAGGTTTATACTGTTCTGCATGATAATATGGCCAGCAGTACAGATACATATACAATTCAAACAGCAACCTAGTGACCGCCATACAATGCAAAGAGCATTCTTGTGTCAGCCATAGAATACAAAGAGCATTCCTATGGTTGCCATACAATACAGAGAGCATTCTTGTGACCGCAATATAGAGAGCATCCCTGACATATGACACATATCACATATGACAAAGTGCAAAAATGCATTACAAGTGCTTAGACCAAAATAATTAGTGTTTTGAATATATGCTGTATATATCATGAGGAGTTGCTAACCAAGTGATAAGACAGTATTAAATTGTTGTCAGACTGATATAAGATGTCTAAAATGAGTAAATATGCTGTGTTTAAATATAGAAAATATGAAGTCTTGTGAGTGGTAAAGATTGCCCCAATAATTTTAGTGCATTCAAAAACAGATGCTACAGGAGGGGTATATAAGAATCTTGGGCCTGATTCATTAAGGATCTTAACTTAAGAAACACAAATACTTGATAGCTTATTTGTACACTGAAATTTAAAGTTGATATTTGTGTGCTACATGAAAAAACAGTCAGTATTTAATTTATGTGCAAAACGGAATACTAATTTGCACCCCTTGCATTGTAACATGGTTTTGTCCTGGATACTTAAATAAGAAGTTTCTTAAGTTAAGATCCTTAATGAATCAGTCCCCTTTTTATTATTTAGCAAAAATGCAGATGGAAGAATAGAGTTCCCTATATGTTAAACATTTAAATTAAAATAAAGGGAGGGCTAAAAAGGAAGGTCTGTACTCATTAAAAAGCGTAAAGAAATACTGTCCTCTCCTGGTTTTCCTCTTACTTCACCAACCGCTCCTTCTCAATCTCTACACATGACTCCACATCCCCCTTCTTCCCTTAACTGTCAGAGTTCCCCGATGTTCTGTTCTTCGCTCCCTGCTCTTCTTTCTATACACCTCCTCTCTTGATTCCCTCATCTGCTCCTTTGGCCGCCAGTACCACCTCTATGCTGATGATACCCAATTCTATCTTTCATCTCCTGACCTCTCCCCTTCCCTTATGTACCAGTGTTTTCTTAAACTCTGTATTTCAAAAACAATGCAAAGTACCGGTATGATAAACAAGGCACTGAAGGTAGACACTGCTTAGCTGATACATTTTCTTACATTTCAAAATTCTGATGCAATGAGGTCAGTTTTGGCATATTTCAGACTTGCATTTGGATTTCTCATATCACTTAACTGATGATCACACCAAAGTGTGTTTGTCCTCTAAGGGGGTCAATGCCTCAAGTCCAGGAATTTATGGAGACTTCATGTGTGACTCCCCATATGGACTTATATTATCAGCAATTCAATATATAAAGGACTCAAAGCAAAATGTTGACTTCATTATATGGACTGGGTTTAAATGGAAGCTGAACGGACTCTGTGTATGCCTTGACAAAGACCCCAGAGACGGGGTTGAAACGCGTCGGTTAACACAGATCCGCCCACTTGACAGCAGTGTTACACGAGCCGGAGGAGAGAGGACTGTCTAGCGGTGATTGCCCAGGAGTTATTTAATCTACACGCAGACTCTTCACTTAAGTCCGGTATGAGTCCATTTGTTTTTGATGTTGGGATACCGTACATGATAAAATGATTTTATTGTGGTGTTTTTAAATCGTGTAAAATAAAAACCCTGATGATATTATGCCAGATTCTTTCTGTATGCTTCTCTCATTGTATATACTACGATTGGGCTTCATGTGACAACGGAATCAGGCGTGGTGTTTTATATCAATCAGTGGATCAATTTCACTGTGTAAGTGATTCAGTACATTTTTTCATTCACTCTACACGTGTGGTGTTTTAAGTAACCGTAACTTATACACAGTGAAGTGGATATATGTTTCTTTGGATAAGGGATTAAGGAAGAGTGGTTTGTTTGTTAGTTGAAATACTAATTCGATATTCATTTATCCTCTCTTTTCTAATCTCCACGGATTGCAATATTTGGAGAGTTTATAAAAGACAAAATTAAGTCCTTCCATAGGACATCTGCTTCTCGATATCATCTGTAAAGAAGATTACGTGATTGGACTTATAAGAAGTGTTTGATTCACGTGGACATTTTATGGACTTTTCTACTCTGTGGTGAACTTGTTATATGTGCCTGTATACCTGTATTGTATTATTTGTAGTAATTGAATGTAGTGGCATTTATTGAGGTATTAGGCAGCTGTGACAGGGAGTGCTTTTTTGATATTTTCCTTTTTATATGCTGTTTTGACTATATATATTATACTGAATATAGGTTACTCATATGTATTTTGCGCTCATTAGAGTTTCCTATATGTTTTGATATTTGTTTTGTATGTATGTGTATATATAAATTGGTGATTATGAAGAAAAATCCCTACAAAACACTCCATATTGTCTCTTCTCTACTTCTATGGACATGCTCAACTTTATTTCAGATGGGAACCCAAGTGTGAATGTCATTGTTTGGAGACCTAACGTTTCAGTATGTCAGTGTTCATGGACAAGGTAATGCATTGCATATCTGACAATGCGGGTACCTCATAAACAGATTCTGCAGCCCAACTTGGTGTGCAGAGCCACACTTCTGCTCTGGATAACCACATTTACAGCCCTTATACCATGCCCTAAAAAGGGCTTGCTTGTGTATACAGTTATTTCCAAGGGGGGGAATTCAGAAGGCTTACAAGGCCTATGGATAGATTTTTTTTTCTGATTTATTTGGACTGTAGAAGCTCTAAAAGAGACATATTCGTAACTATATTAGTTTATCTTCTTTTCATTAGTAAAAATAATATTCTATGATACTGTACTTCAATGTAGATATAACTTATAAATGTTAAGGCTTGGATTTATATTTTTATATATTTTACACTGCCGAGAAAATTATTCTCATGGTCTGATATTACACTGTTCATGTGCATTTATTTTTGAGAAAAGAAAGTCATATTTGTTTTAAATAATTTCATTATCAAATTGAGTAATCCCATCAACTGCAACAAGACATTTAATTGCTATGTTTGTCAAAATGCCAACTATAATTAGACTTCTAAAATGTTATGCTCTTTATAATCAGTAAAACATGACTCAAGAGAAGAGGCAGTTTTATTATTTAGGCATTTTTCAATACTTATATTAAAGAACATTAAGTTTTCTGCACACTAAATAAACTCATGAATAATTTTTCATCTTGGAATTATGTTAGTTGATTCCATTGCATTTTTACTTTACATAATAAGTCAAGATAGAAATAAAATGTTTTGCAATGCTATGATTTTTAACTAAACTTTTCTTGAGGGTTTATTAATAATGAGAATTTGACATGCTGTAACACTGTGTATCTCCAGTCTCTTAGAAGTGTATATCAACTTATACAAAACAGTGCCTTCTAAAGTGATTTCTTCTGACTTTATTCTAAATTTAGAAATTAATTTTTGCTACAATCATTCAGTACTTAAAAAATGTTTACGTTTTCTAGATTGTTGCTGATAAATATTTTACAGTAAATGTTAAAGTTATTTTAATATTTAGAAAATTACTTTTACCCTAAAACACATAACTGAACTACTGTACTACCAAGTGCATGTGCCCAGATATGTTTAAAAATGCTTGCATATGTAATGGGATACAATTGGGAAAACACAGCATCAGGTAGTGTGTGTAAAGTTGTATTGATCAGTCATTTAACTAATACATTAATCAATTAAATTCATTATTTATCCAGGTGCTCACCATTGACTAATTTACAAGATGGACCTGTATAAAGCCAATAAGGAATATACTATATATACTTTGCTTCTTCCTGTAGCCCTGTTTTGCTCCAAACTCTCTACACAAGGGGTTCTGCTGATTAGTACTCCTTGCCTCACAATACTGCTGCACTGGCTTGCCGACTGGCCTATTGAGACAAGATAAATGCGGGGCCTGAACTGCGGCTTGTGTCACTCCACAGCTGCAAGCTGGGCTGCAGATGCTACCAGCTGAAAGCAAGATCCTATGCTGGCCTAGAAATTGGACCGCTCTCTCTCCTCTCCCTTTCTACTGTGATTGAGACTGCTCTGGTCCACCGCCATCTTGAATGTGCCTGGTCAGAGTTACTTGATTGTAGCGGGGAGTTGATTGTTGAGGGGTTTTGTTACACCTCACTGGCTTCTTCAAGCAAAGATTTGGGGTGATGCTGACCAGTGTTGGAGCCTCATTTTGTTCTTAGACTGCCCTGTGTGCTTCCTCTCCAGTGGGGTGTGAGGCCTGTTCCCTGCAAGCATTCTTTAATCTATACCTCTACTCATCTACTGCACTCATTGAGTACAATCTGTTTGAGATGGTTGCCTTTTCCCCTGACTGTTTCACATTGTAACTGCATACCTGCTCAGCTGAGAGCACCTGGCCTTTTATTTCTACTTGGTTCACCTTATGACTGTTATCCTGCTTAGCAACGCTGTGTCAGCTTGGCGATTGCTAAAAGAAAGTCACCAGAGTCCTGGGACATTGTGTTTCTGCTTTATTTGACTGAACTGCGTGTTGGCCATGCAAGTTGAGACAATCCGCTTATTTGCCTCCGTTCCCTAACTGGTGCTATTGGGACTGCAAATCTATTGCTACAGGTGTTAGGAACCTCTATTTGTACATACAGTAGTGGGCTCTGTGAACAGTGGGCATCTGTATTGTGGGTGACGTGACCTGGGCCGTGGTAGAGGGTGCCCTGACCCTAGGAATAATTCTTTGTTAACTTGCAGAAATGGGCAATTCGGAACATGCTGCAACAGTGGCTGCTAATTTGGAAAAATATGTCCACCAGCCCACCTCTGGGTCTGTCCCAC
Organism: Mixophyes fleayi; assembly: GCF_038048845.1. Taxonomy (NCBI): domain Eukaryota; kingdom Metazoa; phylum Chordata; class Amphibia; order Anura; family Limnodynastidae; genus Mixophyes; species Mixophyes fleayi. The sequence continues at coordinate 64,606,565 of NC_134409.1, forward strand.
CCCTACTCCTCCCCATCCCTGGTGCCTCAACCACCTCAACTGGTGGATTCCACATTGAAGAGTCTGGTACAGTTGACGGTTATGAGTAGGGCAATATCTGTATTTTATACTGAGTTGCTCCACCAGGTTTCACTGGAGGGATTGGACCCTCTTAAAGTTAAATGGGAAATGGGGTTCATTTTTTATGAGGATTAGGGCATTGTTATTGGTGGCACTAGAGAGACCACCTCGTGTCTATGGTTCCAGCAGGTACATTTCTATATTCTGCACACATTGTATGTTACCCCTACTAGATTGCACAGGCTGGGGCACCGTAATAGTTCCAATTGTCCCAAATGTAATGGCCCCTCTGGCACCTTTTGGATATGCTATGGTTGTGTCCTGCTGTGCATGTCTTCTGGAGATTGGTATAGTGTTGCATCTCATCCACCCTAGATGCTACCCTTGCTCTGTCCCTGTAAGTCTGTCTTTATCATCCTACACTGGAAGAACACTTTGGTAAGCCTCTGTTTACGTATGTGTTCAATTCAACCTCACTTGCCAAGGTCAGCATAACATTGCTGGAACCATCCAGTCTTTCTGCTTTGATTGCTTTGGTAAATGATGTCTGTAAACATGAAAGATTTATGTTCGAGTGAAGGGAGGCCCTACACAAATATTATAAGGTTTGGCATCCCTGGTATAAGCCTAATTTTGTTGTTGTTGTTTTTTTTGTTTTGTCATAGTGTTTTCACAGAAGAAGAATAAAAAAATCAAGTTTATTCAAGCTTACTTGAATCACGGACCCTTTAGACTGGTTAGTGTAGAAGGTAATGATAATACATTTCTACATGAGTTTTATATGCAATGATTTTGGCACCCTTGAGCAGAGGGGCGTTTAGCTTGGCATTTACACTGATTGGTTAACTACACAGGTCTGTGAAATTTAAGGTATTGAAAGCTTTTTTAATAATACTTTTATATCCTTAAATATACTCCTTTGTACATCAAGAAATAGTAAATAAAAAAATTACCACATCACATTTACTTATAAGAGGGTTACATAAATTTTTGAAAAAAAAGAAGTTTAATTGTTCTTGACATATTTATTGTGAAATACGAAGAAGTGTAGATGATATCACTGTGTTTTTGTCTTAATTACATAATAAAATAACAATAAAGGCACTCAATAATAGAAACAAAAACATAATTATTGAAAAAATAGTTAATATCTTGTTTTTTTGCCTTCAAACTTCATTTTGTTGTTTATAAGTTTTGTCTGTGCTGTCTCTGTGTATCATCCAGCACTAGTCAGCCATCATGCTGATGTCCCAATGACCCTGGTATATTCTTTCTACACCTTTAAAGTCTTGGTGTAACCGTTCATCCTGTTCTTCACTGTAGTTTTTGAGATTATTCAGAAAATGCTCAATATGAGAATTCAAAAAATGTACCTTTAAACTCATATTGCAGCCAAGGGTTCTGTAACTATTAAGCATTTCCCTGACAATTTCTTTGATCCTTGACATAGCCTAAAAATTTTAAAATCAGTTGTTTGAACGAAGTCCACACCGAATGTCCCACAATATTCATTACACCCATTACATTCATTACATCTTTTATTAACTTTCTAATGTCAGGGCCTGTAAAAATGCCTTCCTTTAGTTTAGCATATATATATATATATATGTTAGGGAATTTGGTGCAAAGATATTTGAAAGTTTTTCCATCTTTAGTCAGTGCTTTTGTGCTTTTTGTTTCATCAGTCCTAATTTTATATGTCGAGGTGGAAGTAAAACTTAATTTGGATCTACTAAACTGGATTTGATGACATTATTTTTTACAATTTCTAAACTTTTTTGAGCTGGCCAATTGTTTTTTTGCCAATGTAAATTTTTAGCTTTGCTATCTTATCTACAGAGAAAACATGGGAATTTGGTGTAACGTTGTTGCTGGCCAAGTACCATGCATAAAATTTCAATATCTCAACATATTAACCAATTGTGTCTTGCATATCCAATCAGTTCCAAAACAGTTTTAAAATTTTCATATGTTAGATATGTTTGATATGTTAGATAGACTGAATGTGTTAATGGTATTGACGCGTATGTGTTGCCATTGTGCAATAAAACAGCATTTAAACTTCTTTTTGAAGAATCTATGAATGTATATGTACTGTGTGTGTGTATGTGGTGGTAGGCAAAGGTTAAAATAAGCCAGCACATGGCAAAACTGTGTTGCATCTGTTGTATTTGGTTCCACCTTCGTCAGCTCACCTTGTAGTTGTAGTTGTTGTGTGTGTGCAATGTTCCTTTAGGCAGTATGGGGTTAGGCCCTTTGTAAATTTCAGCTCCAGGCCTATGTGTACCTTAATTCGGCACTGGGCAGGGGGAAGTTTTATGACGAGAACTAATTTGCAACGTTCTATACTACCGACTGAATTTATTTTATTTATTTAATATGAAAAAAATTACTTATTCATAAATATACATTTTGCAGAAAAACGTGTTGTGATATGCAAAATCGGAAGTCATTTTCGTGTTCAGAAGCCAAAAATCTATAAGTATCACATGAATTAGTTAAAAAAGCTTTTTCATCGCAGACCTGTGCTATTAATTATGTGCACTTCTACTCTAAGAATGTGCTTCCTTAGCCACAATGTGTTAAAAGATGAGGCCTTGTCTGAGGTTTTGAAGACACATATTCTCTTATCAATGTTTCTAAATATTCACTAGCACAAGACAGTACAGTCTTGTGCAAAATAGTACATTTCCATAAAGATTGAAAGTCATAAACATGTCTTGCAAAACTTAGTTTCATGAAAGCTATAGCATGTAGTAACAATAATGGCTGCTAGACTCCATTTTGTAATCCAGACTGAATATTCAAACAATTGTACATCACTCAATCTCTGATACCTCCGGTATCATGTAATCTGCCTGCCCTACTTTGTCACCTTGTCCAAAATTCTCATAAAATGCTGGATATTCATATTCGGATACTAGAAAGTTTGCTTTGAAAAATTTCAATGTGAATGAAACGCCACAGCAAGATTTATTAGAGGTGGTGAGTGGGAGCTTTTATCCTCAGTGAGTGAGCTGTGTCGGATACTATATCTACCAAATTGTAAAGCAGAATGCTGCTTGTTGAAAGGGTTACTATATTGTTTGGAGGAGACGTGTCTTGGGGGACATGTGGAGCGAGAGACTAAGAGAAGAAATCAGGTGGCCACCTGGGTTTGTGATTGCAACGGAGAGGATGGAACTATAAAGACTTTCAAATTACTATCCCAAGATCTAGGTAAACTAAAATTTCTTCTTACAATTCATGTGCCTTGTACCATTTGCAGATTTGTTTCAGTATCTCTCAAGACTCCTGTTATGTACCAGGACTGTTAGCCCTAATGGAGAATAATGTGCATTGAGAGGTTCTATGCTTACTCTCATGGAAAGTTAACTATATGTTGACGGATTCTTGACACGGATAGCTCTTAAACTATTAACATTGGAGATTAACTTTTTTTGATTGCTCCCTTGGCCTACTATTTGTTTTGTCTTTTAAACCGTTTTATCATGTCTCTTTTTATTATTATTATTATTAATGTTTATTTATAAGGCGCCACAAGGCATCCGCAGCGCCGTACAGAGAAAAACAAAATCACAATACAATGGGAGACAGCACAGTACAGTAAACACAGCAACTCAGTACGCTCAATGCACAGCTAGAGAGGGCGGGGAAGGGGGAGGGAGGATCCGCAAACGACGGGGCCCAAGAAGGAGGGCGCGGAAGACAGGGAGACCCCCAGGGGGGAGGAGGGAGCGAGAGTGGACGTGGGGTTTAGGACCCTCGAGGAGAAGGGCTAAGTAGCTGGAGAGCAGAGTTAGAAGTGGTGGAAACAGGAGGAGAGATGGCCCTGCTCAGAGGAGCGTACAATCTAAGGGGAGGGGTGGACAGACAGAGAGACGCAGGGGAGAGAGGGAGAGTAGGGGGACAGAGGCAGAAGATAAGGTAGGAAGTTAAGTGGGAGACAGAAAAGCTTTAAGAAAAAGGTGGGTTTTTAGGGCCCGTTTGAAGCTGGACAGATTAGGGGAAGTTCTGATGGAGTGAGGGAGCTTGTTCCAGTGGAGGGGGGCAGCGCGGGCGAAGTTTTGGATACGCGCGTGGGAGGAGGTTATAAGGGGGGAAGAGAGGCGACGGTGAGAGGCAGAACGGAGAGGGCGGGATGGAGCATGAATAGAGAGGAGGGTGGAGATGTAGGGCGCAGTGGAGTTGGCGAGGGCCTTGTAGGTGAGTGTGAGGAGCTTAAAGAGGATTCTGAAGGAAAATGGGAGCCAGTGAAGGGCTAGGTAGAGGGGGGAGACAAAAGAGGAGCGGCGAGAGAGGAAAATAAGCCTAGCTGCAGCGTTAAGGACGGATCGAAGGGGATCGAGATGAGAGTGGGGGAGGCCAGTGAGGAGGAGGTTGCAGTAGTCCAGGCGGGAGATGATCAGAGAGTGGATAAGGCATTTGGTGGCATCTTGGGAGAGGAAGGGCCGGATGCGAGCGATGTTGCGCAGCTGGAAGCGGCAGGATTTAGCAAGAGAGAGGATGTGGGGGCCAAAGGAGAGAGAGGAGTCGAGGATGACACCAAGGCAGCGAAGTTGGGGGACAGGGGAGATAGAGGTGTTGTCGACAGTGATGGAGAGGTCAGAAGGGGATGGGATATGAGAGGGAGGAAAAACTATGAGCTCAGTTTTGGCAAGGTTAAGTTTGAGGAATCGAGAGGACATCCAGGAGGAGATGGCAGAGAGGCAGGCGGACACCCTAGAGAGGAGGGAGGGAGAGAGATCAGGAGAGGAGAGGTATAGTTGAGTGTCGTCAGCGTAAAGGTGGTAGCTGAAGCCGAAGGAGCTGATGAGTTCACCCAGGGAGGAGGTGTATAGAGAGAAGAGTAAGGGTCCCAGAACAGAGCCCTGAGGGACCCCGACTGGAAGGGTGGATGGGGGGGAGAGAGACCCAGAGGTGGTGACAGAGAAGGAACGGTGAGTAAGGTAAGAGGTGAACCAGGACAGGACTGGGCCGGAGAGGCCGAAAGACTGGAGGGTGTGAAGGAGGAGGGGGTGGTCTACGGTGTCAAAGGCTGCAGAGAGGTCAAGGAGGATGAGAAGGGAGAAGTGGCCCCTGGCTTTTGCAGAGAGGAGGTCATTGGTGACTTTAGCCAGGGCAGTTTCAGTGGAGTGGAGGGGGCGGAAACCAGACTGGAGAGGATCAAGGAGGGAGTATTCAGAAAGGTAGGAGGTGAGACGGCTGCAGACGAGCCTCTCGAGAATTTTGGAGGCAAAAGGGAGAAGAGATATGGGGCGATAGTTCGAGAGAGAAGTGGGGTCGAGATTAGGTTTCTTAAGAATGGGGGATACGAGAGCATGTTTGAAGGAGGAGGGGAAGATGCCAGTGGAGAGGGAGAGATTAAAGAGGTGAGCGAGGTGGGAGCAGGTGGTGGGGGAAAGGGAGCGAAGAAGGTGGGAGGGGATGGGATCCAGGGGGCAGGTAGTGGGGGGGGAGGATAAAATGAGAGAGTGGACTTCCTCGCCGGTGGTGGGACGGAAGGAGTGGAGGGGAAGGTGGTTGAGGGGGGAGGACAGAAGAGTGGGAGGGGTGGAAGAGAGAGTGGAGGAGGAGATTTCAAGTCGGATGGCCTCGATTTTAGAGGAGAAGAAGGAGGCGAAATCAGAGGCAGTCAGGGAGGAGGGGGTGGGGGGAGGGGAGGGGGCCAAGAGAGTGCTGAAGGTGGCAAAGAGGCGGCGGGGGTTAGAGGACTGGGAAGAGATGAGGGATTTAAAGAAAGATTGTTTAGCGAGTGAGAGGGCAGAGCTGTAGGATGAAAGGATGAATTTAAAGTGAAGGAAGTCAGCCAGGGAGCGGGATTTTCTCCAGTGACGTTCGGCGGAACAGGAGCATTTTTGGAGAAAGAGGGTAAATTTGGAGTGCCAGGGTTGGGGTTTGGAGCAGCGGGGGTGGACGGAGTGGGCAGGGGCGACCGCGTCCAGAGCGGAGGTGAGGGTGTGATTGTAGAGGGAGACCGCCTGGTTGGGGCAGGCCTGGGAGGAAAGGGGAGAAAGGAGGGTATCGAGAGAGGAGGACAGAGAGGCAGGGTCAAGAGCATCGAGGTTGCGTATGGACAGAGTAGGTTTGGGCAGGGGGAGGGGAGCAGGAGAAGAGGAGAGTGAGAAGGAGAGAAGATGGTGGTCGGATAGAGGAAAGGGAGAGATGGAGAAGTCGGAGAGATTACATAGGTAGGAGAAGACAAGATCAAGGGAGTGACCTAGGCAGTGGGTAAAGGAGGAGGTCCATTGGGTGAGACCAAGGGAGGAAGACAGGGTGAGCAGTTTGCTGGAAGCAGGGTAGGTGGGGTTGTCGATGGGGATATTAAAGTCACCGAGAATGATCGAGGGGAGATCGGAGGAGAGGTAGTGAGGAAGCCAGCTAGCAAAGTTGTCAAGGAAGAGGGAGGTGGGGCCAGGGGGGCGGTAGATGACAGTGACGCGGAGATGGATGGGGTAGAAGAGGCGGATGGAGTGAGCTTCAAAAGAGGAGAAGGAGAGGGAGGGTTCAGGGGGAATGACACGAAAAGTACAGGTGGAGGAGAGGAGGAGGCCAACTCCACCGCCTGCGTCTCTTGCTTAGAGATCATTATCCGGACGTTAAATTTTATTGTTTTTAATGAATTTTTGATATATTATATTGCAGCCTGCGTCCATGAGTACTTCGCCTTTTGTATAAGATTTTTTATAGCTATATGGGAATTTAGAGCACTGTCTATTTTTTTGGTTTTTGGATTTTTACTTTTGAGGAGTAGTGGCAGCCCCTCTAGACACCGGCCTCTTCCTATTTTCTATTATTAATTGTTGAGGCCTGTTTTGCTGATTTTTGTAATTAATAAAACTCATTATTGTTTTTATTAGCCTGGACCCTCTGTGCCTGAGTTATATTGTGGTTTTCTGTCATCTGGATTTTAATCTTTTTTTTTTTCTTGCGTGCATAAGACACTAAGTAGTATAAAAAAATCTCATAATTATATAAATATCATTAGGAACACAACACATATTACTATATATTGTAATATACCTGACATCCATTGGGATAAACCTGCACCTGGCCGTGAGAAAGGATCCCATATCTGTCTGCTGATTTCCCTTGCCTCTTGCTGTAAATCACTATTTTTTGTTAAATGGCCCTCCACTACATCATGTTGATATGAAATAAAAGTATAACACTCTTGGCTTAACAATTTACATACTCCTCCCTCTCTCTGCTAACAACACATCAAGGGCTTCATTTATGATGGAAAGTTGCAGTCTATCTGACATTATCCCAGCACTTACTTGAAAAAAATACTAGAATTGCTTGTTTTGCATGCTATCCCTCCTTTCTGTACCTTAATACTCCTGGTAAACTATATCTTATCAGTATTCCAGGGATAACTTGGCCAAGGAAACAAGTTCCATGAGCCTCAGTCATTAATCATGAGTAAGCCTTTTTCCCATACACAAAATACAGCCCCTGGAGCAACACAAATGACACCCCATCACTTTTGACTGATTTGTACTATTTAAAATATTCCATTGTATATGAGGAGTCAGGGCATGTCTATCAGGGTTCCCAAGATAAGACCACGGAGAGAAAGTAGGTGAATAAAGTGGTTTTATTAGAGACACAAGTAATACAGGTTCAGGATGCAATAACTGGTAAGGCAGTAATATAACCACAGATCTTAACAGCAGAATAGGCAATAGTGTAAAGCGATGGTGAGAAGCAGTAGTCAGTGGGTTGAAGGGTGGATACCTCTGGAAGAGGAGGAGAGATGGGTAGCCTGCGGATTGCAGGATCAGATACCTCTGGAAAGGCGGTGAGATGAGTAGCCTGCGGATTGCAGGGTTGGATACCTCTGGAAAGATGGTGAGATGAGTAGCCTGCAGATTGCAAGGTTGGATACCTCTGGAAAGATGGAGAGATGAGTAGCCTGTGGGTTGCAGGGTTAGATACCTCTGAAAAGGTGATGAGACAAGTAATCGGGTAAATACTTGAGAGCAGACAGCAGGTAAAGGTGGAAGCAAGCTGAACAGGTTACACTGAAAAGCAATGAGCTGCTGAGAGCAAAAGCACAGAGATCCGCATAGTTGTATAACTCAGAAACAGGGTAGATGAAGCTGTGTAAGTGGCACTGGAATGAACAGCAAAAACACAAAGACAGGTACACAGGTAAGTATAACCAGGAACAGAAGTCAAAGGTGAATGCTTCCTATCAGGTTGAGTGACCTGATGATCTGGCCCAGACTGCAGGGCGAGGCTGACTTTTAAGGAGTAGCGGCAGGTGTAAACCATCCTGAGAAAACAAGCTTTGTTCAGCAGGAAGGGAAACAGTTCAAGCGCCACAGTGGCCCCTTTGGTGGCATGGTGGTACTGCAGGTTATATATATCCAGAAAGTCCAACATAGCTCCTGGCAAACAGGAGCTGCAGGAGGCAGATCGTGGCAATGTCATATTAACATTGAATATAAAGTGTTCCTTTGTATCACTTCATTATGATAAAATTACTGATACATTGTAGCATAGCTACAATCAGAAATTCCTACATCCATAATTATTAATAAGGAATTAAATTACCTCTTTTTTGAGTCCGTGTAATACTTTTTCTTACCCACTGGGCTCCAAACTGACATACAGATATCAGGGTAACCAAACACCTCTGCCAGTCTCAAATACTGACTCTGAGAGAGGTATGTAGCTGAAGTATTTTTAAACTGAAGGCAGGTCTTGTTTCTAGTATCCCACTGCTCTACTACCTCACACCAAGAGACTGGTACTGCATACAAAGGTGTCTGTCCTCCTGCAGGGGAGATATGTGAACATACCCAACAGATTGTTCCATTGGCTACCTGTGCAGTAATTATGTCTGTGTGTAGCAACAAGCTTTCTTTATAGACTCTTTTTCCTATTTTGAATGTGGTTCTGTTAAATTACTTGTTTTTCAAAAGTCAGGAAACAGACAATATGCATCCAGAATAAAGATGGTTCCTCCTACAAAGATGGCTGCGGCAGCTATGAATGTCCAAAGTCCTTCATCCAGATTGGGTCCTGACAAATTCATTTTAAGGTTCCTTGTCTCACTTTTTCTTCACAACAGGGACCTTTTCTTGGAATCCCAAGAGCTACCTGGTGCCGACTGATCCAACCCCAGGCTGGGGTTTATTATGCCTATCTAAACTCATGTACCTGGAATTGTTGTCACAAAACGACTGGGGGAAGTATCTGCTAGGATGTCTTATTTTTCCAGCAGTGTCCTCTCTCCCACTTTGACCGAAGTTGAAGATGTCACAAGAACTTGGAAAGGAACTTCCCACTGATCAGACAGTCCTCCTTTTCTTACAATCATCTCCATCATCACACGGTTAAATGGATTTAAATCATGACATGGCATTTAAATCATGACAGGCGTATGAGTAGAAAGCAGTACATCATGAATCTGCCTAATTTGTCTGCTCATTTGAGCCAAGTATTTAACAGTTAAGTAATTTCCTGTAGATAAGTCTGGTAAAGGAACCAATGCAACATTATGGTGTTTCCCAAAAATAATTTCATAAGGTAAAATACATAAGGGTCCTCTAAGTGTGATCCTCATGCTGTGTAACGCAAGAGGCAATGCCTTGGGCCACTCAAGATCTTTTTCCTTCTTATTCTTAGTCAGTTTAGTCTTTATTGTCTGGTTAGACCTCGCCACCTTTCAACTGGCCAGCAGATGGTATGGGGCTTGTAACTGTTGCTTGATACCCATCATATCACATATTAAACATTTTACTTGTGAAATGTGAACCTTGGTCTGAAGATATCACTTGTGGTAACCCGTACCTGCATACGAATTCCTGAACTATCTTTTTTTTGCAGTTATGTTTGCTGAGGCTGTAGCTATGGGCCATGCCGCCACCCACCACGAAAATAAGTCTACGCAAGCCAAAACATATTGCAACCTTCTTACCATTGGGAGTTGAATAAAATCAATGTGGATTATCTGGAAGGATCCCTCTGTAGCTGGGAGGAGTGCTGGTTCTGTGTGAACAGTCCCTCCAGGATTTGCTTGTAAACAGGTTAAACAGCTAACACAGTGTTGTGTAGCTAGTGTAAAGTATCCTAGAGCATACCAATAGGCCTTAATCAATTGAGCAATATCAGTCTTTGATAAGTGTATTAAACCATGACTAAGCTGTGCCAAAGCAGGGTACAAACTTTCTGGTACAACAGGTATACCATCATTACTGTGCCAGAAACCTGTATGGTCTGGTTTACATCCTCCCTGCTGCCAGCTGGAGACCTCCTGTGGAGAACAAACTTTTTCATAGAAATTAACATTTGCTCATCAGGAATTACATTAGCTGTCATTATTTCACAGTTTTGTTCTTTTAACACTTTTTTTTGCTGGTGACTTTGCTGCTCTGTCAGCTCTGTCATTACCTTTGGACACCACATCCTAGTTTGTGGTGTGTGCCTAGGATTTCATGATACATACTGCTTTTGGTAACATTAATGCATTCAACAGTTCTTGTACCACATTAGCATGTGCAATGGGTGTGCCATTTGATGTAAGGAATTTTCCCATTTTCTACAACATCCCAAAAACTTGGGCTAAACCGAATGCGTACCTGGAGTCTGTGTATATATTTAAAATTTACTTTAGCAAGTTGGCAGCCTCTAGTGAGTGCTATAAGTTTGTCCATCTGTGTTGAGTGTGTTGATGGTAATTCCTTAACTTCCATTACCTCATTGTCAGTGGCGACTGCATATCCTGACTATAAAACACCTGTTGTAACTTCCATCAACATACAGAATAAGAAAAATTTTCATCATCCTTAGGTACTGGCAGGAGTGTGGCAGAATTAAGGACTGTACATCTTTGCAAAATGATGTTAGAAGGAACAAGTAAACTAAGCTCCAATTTTGTAAGTATGGCAGTAGAAATGTATTGTGTTTATTTACAATTTAGCAAAGCTTCTACTGCATGTGGAACATACTAAAACAATTGCTGTCACAGAAAAATGTCTGCAGAATTTTCAACTAGCAGCTGCAGCAACAGCTCTGAGACATACTGGTAGGGCCCTAGCAATAGGATCTATGGGGCACTGTGGTAGGCCAAGGGACTTTGCTTGTCACCACGTCTCTGTGTGAAGACCACTGCTGCATGTCCTAACTGCTCATGTGTGAAAAGAGAAAATGTTTTATTATATGTTGAAATTCCCAGTGCAGGCGAACTGAATAATGCTTGTTTAATTGCAGCAAAACTTTCCTTTGTTTCTGTAGTGTATATGACTGGGTCAGGTGCTGTACTCTTTGTGAGATCATACAGTGGGACTGCTATCTGTCACAAATTTGGGATATATTGTTGACAATATCTCATTATCCCTAGGAAGGTTCCCACCTGCTTCTTTATTCTGAGGAGTTGCATTGCCTGTACAGCTTCTACTCTCTTGGTAGTAAAGTATCTGTAATCTGGTGATAGATAGTAACCAATGTATTCAAATTTTTGCTGGCACAACTGTACTTTGTCTTTAGAAACCTTCTGTTGTTTCTCAGACAAGAAGCAGAGGGAGGCCATTGTATCTTTTTGAGAAACTTATAAGTTTTGTAAACACAGCAAAAGGTCATCCACATATTGTATGAGTATGAAGCCACCTGGTGGTGAAAAATGAGCTATATCTTGGGATAAAGCTTGACTGAAAGGTATGGGGCTGTCAATGAACCCCATGGGCAATCTGGTCCTTGTATATTGTTGTCCCCTGTAGACAAATGCAAACAAATATTGGATGTAAATGAATACTTTAGAATGCGGAACATAAATCAATCACAGAAAAATAAGTGCTATTTTCTGGTATCTGCACTAAAATTGTGGCTGGATGGGGTACAACAGGAAAAAGAGGTTGTACCGCAGCGTTAATATCCCTGAGATCTTGAACCAGCCTGTAGCCACTCATACCACCCTTTTAACAGGGAAATTGGAGTGTTGGCACTACTGCTTGTTTTAATAAGCACCTCTTGTTTTAACAGTCTTTGTATTATTGCAAAAATGCCCAATTCAGCTTCAGGCTTCAAGGGGTATTGAGGCAACGTAGGTGGGCATGTATGGTTCTTTAATGAAATTTATACAGGAGACACTGTAGCAATCAAACCTACTTCAACTGGGCCCTCTGTCCACAATGCGGGAGGAACCGATGACAGTAGTGTTCCATCAATCTGCGTTTGCTTCATGTGTCCATAAAAAGTCCTGTACAAATGTCTGATGTCTTTCAGTAATATCAAGAAAAAATCCTTGTTTAGAACAATGAATGATACATCCTAGTGTACAAAACAAATGACAGGAGCATCAGCAGACAGGAGAAAAGAGTCATGGGGCGTGATGCATGGCGGCTTAAAAACAGCGGGATGTAATGCTCAAAGCCGCCGGTGGCTTTGAATAGAACATGGCGCTTTTGCTTTAAATGACGGCGCTTTCGTGTAAAGGCGGTTTTTTTGAAAATTACACCTGTCTCCTGGCCTGTTACTATTGGCTATTTTCAAAGTCAGGAGATTTGACATCACAAGCCCTATATAAACCACTGGCCTGACACTTTTTTCTCTGATAGGGTTTTGAGGAGTTTTGAGAGAGGAGTTAGTTGGTTTGTGCTTTGTGAGAGTTGGTGAGAGTTGGAGTTTGGTGGATTGGTGGAGCGATATCTGATTGAAGTGTGAGTAGTCCTGTGGTATTTTTCTGTTTTGTACATTTATTTTCTCTTTTATGTTCTGTCTTGTATTTTTTGTATTTGACTTGTCCTTTGTCTGTGTTACTTGTGTGTGCCTGTGTGGAGAGTGTGTCTGTATTTAGTGTAGTTTGTCCTTTGTGTTTGTAAGTCTTTCTGTGTTTTTCTGTGTTTGGCATTTATTTGTCATTATGTCCAGAGATAGGAGGGGAGAACAGGCTGAGGAGAGGGAGATGGAGGTTGAGGGATCAGAGGAGGGAGAGGGAGAGGTTGAGGAGACAGGACAGGGCAGGAAGACCAAGACAGGGAGGAATGTGCGTTTCTCACATGATGAGAATTGTGTGTTGGTGCACAACATCATTCCATGCTACGAGGTCATCCTAGGGAACCTGGCAGACCAGACTCCTCTAAGGCGGCGTCACCAACTGTGGGGGAGAGTCTGTGAGGCCGTGAACGCGGTGGGCCCACTAAAGAGGACAGTGGCACACTGCCGCAAGCGCTTCTCTGATATTAAGAGGAGGCTTAAAGAGAAGATGGCCCAGGAAAGGAGGGCAACAAGGCACACGGGTGGTGGCCCCCCTCTTCGTATTGAGTACACCATGTACGAGGAGGAGCTGCGCCAGATAATGCCGGCAGAGATTGTCAAGGGGATAAACGTGGAAGACACGGATTCGCCCTCTTTTGGCCAAGTAGTTGGTGAGTTATTTGTTTTTTTTACCCTACCAGTATTTTAAATGTTTTTTTCTTTTTTTAAATGCTTTTTTCTTTTTAAAAGTGTTTTTCTTTTTTTACAAGTGTATTTTTTACTCTATTAGTTTGTAAAGGGCAATTTATTTGAAAAAAAAAGTTTTTTTTTATTTGCAAACACATTTTTTTAATTAACTGTATATTTTTGCATAGTTATTTGCTGCAAATACATTGTATGCTTTTTCTAATACATCCAGAATCGGCAGGACCGCATTTCACTCCCAGTCCCAGACCTACACCTCCACCTTCAGCGAGAGATTCGGGCACAGACGAGCAAGCAGGTGCGTGATTTATGTTTAGGAGAGAAATAATGGAGTTAATTGATTTTCTGTGCAAATGTTGCTGTCAATGTTTTTTTGTTTTTTTTAATTGTTTGCAATGAGAACTTAGGGCTACATTTACGAAACTGATATGTTGCCTATAGAAACCCATCAGGATATACCTTTACTTTATTTATTGCATTCAACAAAATGACAGCTAAAATCTGATTGGTTGCTACAGGCAACATCTCCACTTTTTATAGCATGCAGTTTAGTCAAAATAACCCAGCATTTACTACACAGAGGGAGTACTAAAATAATAGTAGTTTACCCCAAAGCACAGTCTAGCAGCATTTGGCTGACTAAATGCTTATATTTGTAGTTAAAAAAGACTTTGCTTTTTTATCCCCCTCAGCCATACATAGTCCAAATGATAATGGGTATTAAAAGGATAATAAGTGCATCCTTAAGCAGGTAGCATAGAACAAGAAATCAGGAATGCAAACATTGTGAAAGAATCTGTAGTTGCTAAAGATTATTCTTTCCTATCCAGTGTTCAGAATGCAATATACAAACATATTATATACTATATACTTACCGTCATTTTTCATACACAGGGCCCTCTTCATACCAGGCACCTCAGGCGGAGTCCCTGGAAATGTCCCCTGAGCCAGAGGATCAAACGACCATCACCTTGGTAGCAGTGGATGCCCCTGTGTCTGGCCTCCAGGAAGTTTCACCTGGCCCTGCTGAACCATCACACCACCAACCTGCACCTGAAAGTATGGACCAGCCAGAGAAATGGCGCTGTCTATTGGCGCATTCCAGCAGCAGCAAACAATGTTCATGGACAGGCAAACTCACCACATGTCCCAAATTGCGGCCCAGTTGAGGCGGATACACCGCTCCAATAGTCAACTCCCTGCTGGAATCAACCGTCTGGCAACTGCTTTAGAACAAACCAATGGGCAGCTGGCCCAAATGACTGGGGCTGTGGAGGCCTTACATTCCACAGTACATGAGGGGAATGCCAATGTGACCCGGCTGGCAGGGCAACTACATTCAGAAATTGTAGCCCGTTTACCGGCACCTATGTCTTCAGCCACCTCCAGTACCGCTAGTACGCCTAGCAGATCTGTACAGAGTACTCCTCCAAGGAGAGGTGCTCGCACCAGGGGTGGACGAGGGAGGGGAGAGAGTGGCACCAAGCATTGCGATATGCCTTCAAAAAGGCGTCGCTAGTGCAATAATTATTATTGCTTAATGTTTTCAAATGTTTGTGTAAGCATTATACGTTATTATTTATTGTGTTCTGCAATAAATGCAGTTAAATTTCTATGGTGTCAGTCTTTCTTTTTTGCTAATTAAACAAGAGTATACTGATAGAAAACCAACAAGTTGATATAAATGGCGCTAGTAACCACAGCGTGACAGAATTATCAATGTAAATCAAATACAGTATAAAATGGAACAGTTCCAGATATTAGTTGGCTCAAGTGTGAGCGGCAGCCACGATAACCTGTAGCCAGATGGTCAATCCGGAAATGGAAACACTGCAACAAAAGACAGGCACGGCGCCTCAATGTGTATTATCAATTGAATATATATATAGACGAATGTAACAAGCTGCGTACCATAAGGTTTTAGTAGGTCGTCTTAATCATATATGGGAGACCCTCCTTCCAGGCTGTCCTCCCAATAAATCACAGCTCGGACAATGCAGGAAAAACAAAAGTAACATAGATTAGTACGGTCATGGTATACATCACACTTCTTGTGAGCATGCACACCACCTATTTAGGTTTCCTTATTGTGAGAAAAAACCATATATACCCAAAGTGGAGAATCATATACAGTATATTAGACACCCACGTGATGTATAATAATAAACTGCGTACCAGATGTTTTCTAGGTATAAGCATAGATAAATTCCTTGGATGATCAAATATATATTCTCTCCATCTCAACGGGTCTCTGGTGTCTGCAGTCGCCACACTGTTAGCTCGTGTATTCCGCTGGTTTGAATGTAAATATCCGCCCAGTCCAAGCACACGGAGCGTATACTGATGTTTTAAAAACTATGCACTAATTTCACTTAAACATTGACCTCTGACTGTCACATTCCAGGGATGTTCATATTTACCACATGAGGAGTACACACTATCCTCTTTTTAAAGGTTCCAATTTACAAAACATTTAAAAAAAAAAAAAAAAATTGCACTCACATAAATCACATTTGTGAGCAATAAATGTTTTTCATACTATGTACTTACACGTAAAGTAGTTTGTAATTAGACGGTCTCTAATCTCTCTTCCGCCCTCTGTGCTCTGCACATCACCAGATGTGACACGGACCCCTTCTTCTTCACTGTCTACTGCAATAATTGGTGGGGTAAGTTGATGTATTGCTAGATTATGTATCAAACAGCCAGCCGGGATAATATCAGACCCCTTTTCACGTGCATACATAGCCACCCAACCAGATTATTCTAGTAACCTGAACCTAGTTTACCAAAGTACAAAGGTACGCTATAACACACCTCTACTAGCGGGTATGTGCCTCATTGAATTTGTGCTGTGCAGATGTGTGAGGACGCAGCAGAGGAGTCATCAGCCAGAAACCCATTCTTTATTGTGTACATTAGAATTGCTTTTACACTCTGTTAAGGGTTTTGTTGCAATATTAGAAAAAAACAAATGTGGAAATCAGTAAATAAATTGCATGGTGGGAAAACACAAGAGAAAAAGAAACCAAAACAACACTGCAATTACAAGACACTGGCCTTTTAACATATACAATCCCAAAGGAAAAAACTTTGTACATGAAATGGCCCTTTTCCTTCTGTTCTGATTGACCAAATATCTGAAACAGCACACTGTTTGAACAATCTCGCCGCTCACAAGCAGCGCTTTCATTATGGTCTATTGAATGGCGGTATTCCGGCGGCTTTATAAACCCCTTAATAGTAAATCAGACCCGCCGAAAGTCGGCAGGTTTACAAACACGCCTGTTAGTAAATCTAGCCCATGGTCTTTGAACGGACCCAATGTGACAGTCACAGGTTCAGATTTATTCAATTGCACAACTTTTCTAGACACACCAACACCATTCACAGTCTCAGAAGAAACAGATTTGTAGCATTAGAAATAAGAGATAATGAAGCCCTATCTCAACAAGAAAAAGTATTGTCCGTCAAACTCAAGACTTACCATTGGTTGAAAAACATGATTATTGTCACATGTCATTGTCATGAGGGGGGCTGCAGAAAACCATCATTGTGGAAAGTCTTAAAGGATGTCAGTGTCTGTGACATTATTTATCTGTGAAGAGGACTGTCTGTTTGTCTCTATAGATTTTGTATGTTCTGACCTAACTCTAGAGTGATGTTTATTTGCCCTCTGTCTAAGGGGCCTTTTTCTGGCAATTATAAAATATGACACGTTTTACGCACTTCTTTTGCCCCTTTCTGTAATTTGGCCTGTAAGCCATTCTGCAAGTGGCTTCTGCAGCCTTAATTTGCATATTCATTGCTTTAATATTTTTTTTTTTTCTGCCTTTGTGTTTGAGGTTAATTTCATGCTGCTTAGCAGCTCCTAATGATGCTGCAACAGCTGTATCTCTAAACAGTGGATATTGTTGTGTCACACAATCATTTAGTGTTAAACCATTTACCAAAGCTGTGCTTACCAAAACTGCATATTCAGCATTTGCATAAATATTTTATATCCATGTGGCTTGGATAAGTGCATCATTTTACCATGATATTCAATGCTTGTGTTAGCTGCAGATTGGGTGGTGGTCATAATTTTTGTCCAATATGTTACAGGGGGAATAGAGTGCCTTGACTCTATCTAACAACTCTTGTAATCATGACTAGGTTTCAGATTATCTAGTTTTAATAGTTTCTTTTACACTTTCTCCAAATATCAAACTAAACAACTGTAATTTATCTGGAAAAGTAGGACTATCTACAGTAAATATCAGATTCAAATATTTCAAAGTACCCCTGGGATCCTTCTTGGGGTTTGGGCATCTAGTTACTATGTCCCTTAAGTCACTAGGTGACCAGGGGACATGCACCATCCACTCCACTGCAGGGAAGGGGGGTTGATTCTCTGGATTGTCTGCTGATACCATCCTTAGACTTAAGGGCATTTGATTTACCACTTCCAGACTGTCATCAGTAACATTTGTACCAGATAGAATTCTATGTCTTGTGGTTACATCAAAAGATACAGGGGCTCCACCGTGTTGGTGTAACTACTCTGGAAGGGGAGATATTTTATACATTTTTTGGTCATGCCCTGCTGTGCAATCCCTTTGGACAGAATTCTAGGACTTGCTTAGTAAGATTTTCCGGCACCCAGTGTCTCCCTCCCCGGAACTGGCCCTCCTACATCATTATTTCCCTCTTGTCCCACAATGGGACAGATATGTGATGGGTCATGTATTTATAGCCACTAGGGCAGCCATAGCCACTAGGGCAGCCATGGAAGCAACCCCAGCTTCCCCACTGAGCTACCCATCAAATAACTAGTATCGATTCTTCGCAATCATAAGAGATGGTGTTATAGCGAGTATTTTATTTTTGTTTATGGGCATATTAGTATAGGGGGTTTGAAGTGTCAATGTCCTTCTATCAATCTCTTAAACATTGTTACACATTGTATTCTCAGATGTGAAATGACATGTTCATGATCTTCTGTTATGCTCCGTCCCCACCATGTACCCTTTCTCTTCCCTCCTTCAATACCTTTCCTTTCCCTTTTTTTTGTACCCTCATTTGGAAAATATTATAAAACGTAATAAAAACTTTATCCATTAAAAAAATAGATACAGGGGCAACCTGACCTCTTGGTGTTGAGGTTAAAGGCTATCCCCCTGTTATATCAGTATACAAAGTTACAGGTTTGGCAAATTATTAATAGCCCGATCCTGGAAAAAACCTCTTCCCCCTACCAAACCCGAATTAATAAACAGGTTATGGCACATCTCATAAATGGAGTATATTACAGCACTCCTTAACTACTCACTCCCTAAATTTTGTGAGACATGGGCCCCATGGTATAGTTTACATTGGTTCCCAGTCCCAGGTAACAAGTAAATGAGAAACCATGGCTCCACCATGTTTCCTGTACATGTAACTAGCTTCTGAACCCCCTAGGATATCCAGAAGGAAAGATTGTCCTTTCCCCATCTAAATGATAGATTCACAACATAACAAACCTCAGAAGTTTGTACAATGCTAGTTACAATATTTAACTCTGTCTGGATCCTGTACCTCTCAGAAATACAGGCAGGACAAATTATTATTGACTTTAGCAAGTATTTGTCACCGCGTCTGGTGAAAGGTCACAACACACAAAACCAGGAAACACAAATAAACCTTAGAATTTTGTACATTGACAAAAATCAATAACCAGGAAGTGCAATAATGACAATGACAAAGAAACCTTGTTATCAAATCAATACAATATCAAAGAAGAGAAAGAGAAAAAATAAATCAGATCAGGTAACTCACCAAACAGATTTGAACGTTCATCAGAGACCACCTCCAAAAGACCAAAACAACACAGAGAAACAATTATCAATGAGAGCACACAAGCAAGTTCTTACCTTGTGGCAGCTGCCAGTACTGTCATCAGTAGTATGTCTCCCCTTGAAGGTTTTTTGACTCTTGAAGTGACCTTGATGACCGGGCAGAAACACCAACTGTAGTAAGTTTTTTTCAAAAAAGGAGTCCGATGATATGAGAATAAAAAGAAATCAAGTTTATTCAAGCTTTCATGAATCACGGACCCTCTAGACTGGTTAGTGTAGAAGGTAACAACAATACATTTCTACATAAGTTTTATAAGCAATGATCTAGGCACTCTTGCACTGAGGGGCATTTAGCTTGGCATTCACACTGATTGGTTAACTATTAATTACGTACACTTCTACTCAAAGAATGTGCCTCCTTAACCACAAGTTTTGAAGACACAGATTCTCTTATATACTAATCTCTAGTATCACAGTGTATGAAACCTTGGTGAATACATTGTAATGTAAGGCAGCCCCTTTTGCACGCATAGGGAAAGCGCTTCTTTCTACACAACTATTTTATTTCTATCACAGATTCTCTTATAAATATTTCTAAATAATAACTAGAACAAGACAGTACAGTCTTGTGCAAAAGGGTACATATCCATGAAGAATGAAAAGTCATAAACATGTCTTGCAAAACTTAGTTTCATTAAAACTATAGCATATAGTTACAATAAGGGCTGGTAGACTCCATTTTGTAATCCAGACTGAATATTCAAACAATTCTACATCAATCCCCACCAGGATGATGCTGGTGTTGGAGTGTCAGTTGGAGTCCTCTGGGTTTCCCCCCAGTGTTTCGTCTCCTTTTTCTGATGACATCTGCCAGCTCTGCATGGTGCTGACACATTTTTAGAATAACTATTTTGCTGGGTTATCCTTCTGATATATGTTTACCTGCTGCTCTTGTTTATGCGGGCAAATGCCCAGAATTCAGACTTGACTCAATATGTGTGACATGTGTATAATCAGTTGCAATATTCTGTTCTCATGGATTGGCTATTGTTATAGATAGATTTGTCTTTAGCTAGGAATTATAGTATATGTCCATATCTTCTGTTTGTTGTTAAAACTCAATAAAAATATTTAAAAAAATATAAAATAAAAAAAAAAAACAATAAAAGCCACAATAACATAAAAGTCAAAATCACTAAAGTGCAGGTAAATTCCACTTGAAATCATAATATAAAGCTGAAAGGTGCAATGGTGAAAAAAAAAAGTCAAATAGAAAGCAGTTAGGATCAAGAAAAACAGGAACAAACTGATGGGACAGTGGAATAAATGGCTGGATCAAATGGGAGATCAGAACAACAATCTATACACATGCATAAACAAACAATGACTAGCAATGAACAGTGCAAGGGGCAGGAATGTGAAATAGGGAGTCAGGTGCATGTTATCAGTAGGGATGAGCGGGCTCAGATATCTGAAATCCAAGCCCACCCGAACCTTGCCGATCCCTTGCATCCTGCCAATTGCAAAACTGAAAGCGAGGCTCCGAGTCATAATCCCGTTGTCGGATCTCGCGATACTCGGATTCTATAAATTCCCCGCTGGCCGCCGCCATCTTCACTCAGGCATTGATCAGGGTAGAGGGAGGTTGTGTTAGGTGGTCCTCTGCCCTGCTATATCCTGTGCTGTGCTGTGCTGTGCTGTGCTGTGCTCAGTCCAGTGGTGCTGTGTCCTGTGCTCTGTCCTTCTGAGTTCAGTGGTGCTGCTGGGTCCTGTGCTGTGTCCTGTTCAGTCCAGTGGTGCTGTGTCCTGTGCTCTGTCCTTCTAAGGGCATTGTTATTTCCCCATTATTCCCAAGTTATAAAAAAATTTAATAAAAAATTATAAAATAAATAAATAATAATAATTATAAAAAAAAGAAATTAAAAAAAAATATCCAAAAACAATCCTGCAGTATAAGTCCATTGGTACTGCAATATTACAAAGTTCACTGATTCTGCAGTATAAGTCCACCAGTGGTATTGCAATATTAAAAAGTTCACTGATTCTGCAGTATAAGTCCAGTGGTACTGCAATATTACAAAGTTCACTGATTCTGCAGTATAAGTATACCAGTGGTACTGCAATATTACAAAGTTCACTGATTCTGCAGTATAAGTCCAGTGGTACTGCAATATTACAAAGTTCACTGATTCTGCAGTATAAGTCCAGTGGTACTCTCCTGTGCCGCATATAATTTTTAAAGGCTTTGCCGAGTGTGTGTGGCTTAGGGGTACGCTCTCTTGTGCTACATATAATGGAAAACAAAAATTTGGAGGAAAAAGCTCAGTTTTCTTAAAAGACCCGCTGGCGGGGATGCTGATAACATCTGGTCCGGACTGAAGGACCTGCCAATCATTGCAGACATGTCTACTGTTGCTGCATTGGATGCTGTCACAATAGAAAAAATGGTGGAGGATTATTTTGCTGACACCATCCAAATAGACATGTCAGACAGTCCATATTGTTACTGGCAGGAAAAAAAGCCAGTTTGGAAGCCCCTGTACAAACTGGCTCTATTTTACCTGAGTTGTCCCCCCTCCAGTGAGTACTTGGAAAGATTTTTTAGTGCAGCGGGGAACCTGGTCAGTAAGCGGCGAAGGAGAATGCTTCCTCACAACGTTGAAAAAATGATGTTTATAAAAATAAATAATCAATTCCTCAATGAAGTACAGCACTGCCCTCCAGATAGTACAGAGGGACCTGTGGTTGTGGAGTCCAGCGGGGACGAATTGATAATGTGTGAGGAGGAGGAAGTACACACTGTAGGGGGAGAGGAATCAGAGGTTGAGGATGAGGACGACATCTTTCCTCAGTAGAGCCTGTTTAGTTTGTACAGGGAGAGATGAATTGTTTTTTTGGTGTGGGGGCCCAAACAAACCAATCATTTCAGCCACAGTTGTTTGGTAGGCCCTGTCGCTGAAATTATTGGTTTGTTAAAGTGTGCATGTCCTATTTCAACAACATAAGGGTGGGTGGGAGGGCCCAAGGACAATTCCATCTTGCAACTCTTTTTTTGGCATTATGTGACCATTCAACAGTTGTTTGCCATGTTCAAAAAGTAAAACAAAATGTCAACAAATTCAAAAAATTAAACCAAAAGTAAAATGCCCTGTCATTATTTAAAACAAGAGGTATTGACGTGCTAGAACTACTGTAGTGTTTATATGTTATAAACACTACACTTGGAAGTTGGAGGAGGTATTGTGGCCCCGGTACCAAATTTAGTACCGGGGCCACTCCACTATGCAGTCCAGATAGAGGTGTATCAGATATTAAACAACGTTGACTGTTGCTGCAAAATTTTTAAATAATATTGTGGGGAACACTACACTATGCAGTCCATAAACTTTTTTGGTAGAATTCAGACCCGTGGAGGGTTTTTTAATTATATTGTGGCCCCGGTAAAGAGTTGTGTACCGGGGCCACCCCACTACGCAGTCAAGAATTTTTTTTTTGGAATTCAGACCCGTGGCGGGTTTTTTAATTATATTGTAGGGACCACTCCTCTACGCAGTCCAGGTACAATTTTTGGTGGGATTCAGATCATTTGAGGGTTTTTAAATTATATTGTGGTGACCACTCCTCTACGCAGTCCAGGTACATTTTTTGGTGCGATTCATACCAGTTGATGGTTTTCTTATTATATTGTGGTGACCACTCCTCTACGCAGTCCAGATACATTTATTGGTGCGAATCATACAAGTTCAGGGTTTTTAAATTATATTGTGGTGACCACTCCTCTACGCAGTCCAGGTACATTTTTTTGTGCGATTAAGACCAGTTGATCGTTTTCTTATTATATTGTGGGGACCACTCCACTACGCAGTCCAGAAAGATACCTCGTTGCAACATTTCGGACTAATAACAATATTGTTATAGTGTTCAGAATACACTGTAAATTAGTGGAAATGATTGTTATTGAATGCTATTGAGGTTAATAATAGCGTAGGAGTGAAAATAAGCCCAAAAACTTGATTTTTGAACTTTTTATGCTTTTTTCAAAAAAAATCCGAATCCAAAACCTTAAATCCGAACCAAAACCTTTCGGCAGGTGTTTTGCGAAACAAATCCAAACCCAAAACATCGAGAAAATCCGAATCCAAAACACAAAACACGAGACACCAAAAGTCGCCGGTGCACATCCCTAGTTATCAGGTGAGGGAGAAGATGAAGCCCTCACAGGTAAAAATGGCCGTAGGTGAGATACACAAAATCAAGAACAGCAGACCCTCTGGTGGAACTGCATGCCGCACATGTTCGAGACACAGTCTTTACACCTATGCAACCCTAATGAGACAATCTACAAAGCAGACTTAAGGTTCACTGTAAAATATTTAGGTTTTGCATCTGTGGAATTAAATGGTCTCCCTATGCAAATCAAGTTATAAGCCACTTCTCTCTAGTTGGGAACATCCTGTGTAACTAAATGTACATTTTGATGTGTGGTGAAACAGAAACATGTTTATAAGTAGCTCTGTGAAAAGGTGTGAAGAACTTTGTATAGACAGAATTTTGTTTCAACAAAAGGCTCATCAGTGTTTTGCTGAAAGTGCTGCCCTCTAGGCACATGATAATATATAATGTTAGAATTTGTTTATGAATGTGTTGATGGATTATAACTTTGGATTTAGGACTTAGAATTTGTTTTTAGCTGGCAGGAGGGCCAGAACAAAAAAAGTGAATGCATGCTGTTGATGAATGAGTAAGCTTCTGATAAACAAAGCAGTCACCATACTGTTTGGATAGCTGGTAGTATACAGGCTCATCAGTCTTGTGTTTTGTTAAATACCAGTAGAATTGTCTAACCTTGTTGATCTTTGGGCTACTATTTATCGATGAAGACATTTTTTATTATTATTATTATTATTATTATTATTATTATTATTATTATTTAGAGATCTGAACTATATAAGCCTACTAGAAATAGTAGATCTAACAAATGTATCTGATTGATTGCTAACAAGATAATACATGTTACCACAAAGCTGTTCTTTGAAACAGCAAAAAGGCAGAGTTATACAGAATAACTATCACTTTATAATTAGCATCACATAATACAAATTAAGCATAAACAGAATCCCGAGCATAGGGATAATTATGCCCAATTATTTAAGCATTACTTTATTATTTTTATTATAGTTTTGAAGGTGCCAACTTTTAACATAAGACTATTAAGTATTTAGGAAGACCATATGAATTGAGTATTATTAGTTTTAGTACTAATTGCATGAATTGCAATTTTTAATTAACAATTTCTTATACACCATTATATTATCTTTACTGTTGTTCTTAGCATTTTCCTGTTTCCAATTGACCAGGGATCTTCAGAAATTGGTGAAACATATTTTAATGAATTAAAAGTAAAGATTTAATGTTTGATTCATTAAGGTATGCAAAATTAATGTTTTGTACGCTTATTTAAAAATTCAAGCAATTTGGGCATATGCGCATATTCAAGTAGAAGCGGCTCTGAAGCAATTTATCTAGTTGAATACAGGTATAGTTACCTTCTGCATATATGGCACTTGCCATATTGAAATAGACACAACACAGTGCAGGATACACACAATACAAAGTATTCAGTTATTGTCACTTGTTAATAATAAAGTCATTAATGAAAAAACATTATTTTTTTGTCAAATAAATATATTTATCAGAATGTAATTAATTTCTTCTGTACATAAAATGCATTTTTACAGTTGCTCTTGATTGCAAACACATGTCCTAGCATGCAAAAGTGACCATCATCACTATCAGTCGGCACTTACACCTCAGTACATAGCAGGCGCTTGCATAGCAGGTGTTGCATCCCATTAGACACTTAACAGAAGGCTTCTTTGCTTCTTATGTCGGCGGTCAGTGATGTACTGACTGCCTGAATTCGTCCCTGACTAATCAGGCCTCTCTCCACTCTATAAATAGAAGTCTCTGGTTACCAGAGTATTAGGTCTAACCCTAGTTCCAGTGTTCTCCGTGCCTGTTGCACCTTCTGGCAGGGTATATCTGAACGCATTCAGGATGATCTGGCTTCATGGGATCTGCTTGGCAGTCTTGAGGATTTAGTTTCCCTCCGTAATAAGGTGGATCTCCACCATAGGGAACACACTCAAAAGGGTATATTTACTAAACTGCGAGTTTGAAAAAGTGAAGATGTTGCCTATATCAACCAATGAGATTCTAGCTGTCATTTTGTAGAATGTACTAAATAAATGATAATTATAATCTGATTGGTTGCTATAGTCAACATCTTAACTTTTTCAAACCTGCAGTTTAATAAATATACCTCAAGAGTGGGATAGGGTGTGCCTTTCCTCTCCTTGCTTGGCTCCACGCTTCCAGTTCCCGACCTCTACTACTGAAGAATCAGTATAAATGGGCTGTTCTCGTTGTACACAAGAATAGTGGGATTGACACATTAAACATCCTCAGTGCCTCTACTTCTGGTCATCTGCTATATTCATGCCCTAGGATTTCTTGAAAGAATTTGGCTTTTTTCATGTCAATCACCCTCTTTTCTCCAGATGGCCCTCTTCAGTTGGCAGCCTTTGTGGACTCTGGATCCACAGGGAACTTAATTTCTACCACTCTCACTTCCGAGCTCCCTCTCTCCACTCATGCATTGCCACTTTGATTGCTGGTAGGAGCTCTCCACATGGAGTGTATTAAGTTCATAATTCTTCCACAGTCTGTCAACCCAATCATTTTAGGCCTACCCTGGCTGAGAGCACATTCGTCGCAGTATGAGTGACTTCAAGCTAAAGTCCCCTCTTGGGGTTCTTTTGTAAGCAACATTGCCTAACCTCTGTACAAAATTCTTCTGGGCTATATTACCTTGTCTTACCCTTTATTCACAGTTGGCTCTTCCTGAACCCTATTCTGATTTTCTTGACGATTTCAGCAAGACTGCCTCTGAAACCTTACCTCCTTCCCTGCCATGGGACTCATTGCTTTAATGCCCAGCAGGAACATTCCTAAAGCAGAGTATATCCATTATCCATACCGAAAACTTAAGTCATGTCAGAATTTCTGAAATCCTTAGTTTTCTCTAGTCGAAAATTCTTGTCCCCCGCTGGCACTGGTTTGTTTTCTGTTAAAAGAAAGATAGTACCTTAAGACCTTGCATAGATTACTGCAAATTGAATGCCATTATGATCTACCCACTTCCACTCATCTCTTAATTGTTTGATCGCATCCATTTAGCTCGGATCACTACAGAGTTGGATCTCAGAGCTGCTTACAACCTGATTTGTATTTGTCAGGGTGACAAATGGAAGACCGACTTTATTACTCTGACAGGGCGATGCGATTAAAAAAAGTAGGGTAGTGAAAAAAGTGGAATAGCCTGCCATCAGCGGTGGTAGAGGCTAATACAGTAGAGCAGTTTAAACATGCTTGGGATAGACATAAGATTATCCTTATAAAGAATAAATGATCAAATAGGATTTCAGGTACCATAGGTTATTAAAAAAATGGGCAGACTAGATGGGCCAAGCGGTTATTAGCTGTCATCAAATTCTATGAGTATTTTGTGATGCTTTTCGGACTCTATAATGCCCCAGTGGTCTTTCAAGAGTTCATCAATGACATTTTTGCAGTACCTGTTAGTAGTGGTCTACCTAGATGATTTTTTAATTTTCTCTCAAATCCTCTCTGCTCATCAAAGACATGTTAGAGAAGTAATTTCCTGACTTTGTCAAAACCATCTGAACTGTAAGCTGGAGAAATGCCTTTTTGAGCTTTCCCAAGTATCTTTTGTGGTATATCTGGTCTTCAGATGGACCCTAAGAAAGTGGAAGCAATTTTCAGCTGGCCTCAACCTATTGGCTTGAAAGCCACACAGTGGTTTATTGGCTGCACCAAATATGACCCCCAGTTTATTAGCGGTTTTACCATTCTCATAGCACCCATTACCCCTCTCACTCGTAAAGGACGACAAGCCAAAGCCTGGCCTCCAGCAGTGATTGAATGCCTTAAAGTAAGCCTTCTCATTGCCCCAGCTCTCAGACAACCTAACCAGCATAAACTATTTTTTTCTGGAAGAGGATGACTCCACTGTGGATGTTGGAGCTGGGTTATCACAGAATAATTCCTCCTGAACGTTGGTCCCTTGTGATTTTCTTTCTAAGAAATACCTGACCTGTGAAGTTTATTATGGCATTGGGGTCAAGGAATTCTTGGAAATCAATATTGCTCTAGAAGAATGGCTATACCCTATGGAGTAAGCTGTTCATACCCTCATAGTCTTTACGGATCACAAGAATCTCTTCTACTTACAAACTTCACAATGTCTAAATCCATTCCAGGGTCGTTTGTCTTTGTTCTTTTCAAGATTTCAAATAATTTTGACTTGCTGTCCTGTTAAGAATAATTATAGGGTTGATGCTTTGTCCAGATCCTTTGACTGTCTGGATATGTGCATCTCTGGGGAGATTCAGCCCATTATTCGGCCACTCAAGGTCCTGGCATTCACCAAGCCTGCAGTCAAAACCTCACCAATCAGTTACTCTTTGGTAACCCTCACCTTCATAGCAGATTCTTAAAATGGTCTCATGACTCCAAGTTTTTGGGACATGCTGGCATCCAGAAAACCTTCGGCCTTCTGTTTCATTATTATTGGTTAGGATGTCCATAAATACCATCAAGCCTGTAATATTTGTGTCAGGCCGTAGGCCGTTTGAGGAATGTAACAGAGCCAAACACTAACCGGTATTAGCACGACTGAACTAGTAGGTGCGGAGTCTAACGTACCCCTGGTGTTCGCCAGGGACCCCCGCAAGGAGGTTTGGACTTCGCTGCACAGGGTACGCAGGTCGCGGTCCTATTAGCCAGTTGCCGGTGTAGTGTAGAAGGGTCAGACGGTCCGGGTCACACTAATCGGGAATATGCGGAACCAAGGGAAATCCAAAGGAGTAGTCGCTAAGCCGGGGTCGAAGTACAATGTGGGTCACTCAGATAGTAGGATAGTCGCCAAGCCGGGGTCACAACAGGAAAGCAGGAACAGTAGAACTCACAGGAGACCAGGAGCAAAGGAACCAGTAACACAGGCTAGTAGACCTGTTACTCTGGCACCTTGATGGCGCCAGAGTCAGGTTTAAATAATGGTCAGGAGGACCTGATTGGCAGAAACAGGAAGCGGCAATTGGCGGAGGCAGCGGCGTCCCATTGCCTAGCAACGGGACAGAGGAAAGGGCGCATGCGCCCGACAGCAAGGAGAACCCGGAAGAACTCCGGGCAGCCAGCGGGGAGGTCAGACATCCGTTCCCCGACTGACAGGGGATCAGCGGGAACGGCGTCTGACAGTACCCCCTCCCCTCCTCCCTCTCGGAGAAGGATTAGTTCTTTTCAGGAATTTAGTAAGGAGACGAGGAGCATGAAGATCGACCTCCGAAACCCAGGATCTCTCCTCAGGGCCGTAGCCTTTCCAATGTACCAGATACTGGGGTTTGCGCTGGAAGAAACGTCTCTTCAAAATCCTTTCAACCTCAAATTCATCGCCTAGAGAGGTCTTGACAGGTGGAGGAGAAACATTTGTGCCCGACACAAGGTCCCAAGACAGCTTCCATCTGATCTTCTTCTTCCATTCCTGTTCCTGATTCTCCTTGGACTAACATCACCATAGATTTCATCACTGATCTTCCTGACAGCCATAGCTATAATACCATTTGGATAGTTTTTCAGCAATGGCCCACTTTGATCAACTGAAAGGTTTATCATCGGTTCGGAATTATCTCTCCTATTTATTGGAAACATCTTTCGCCTACATTCCACTTGTGATTATCTCTGATTGGGGGATACAATCTGTTTCAAGATTTTGGAGGTCCTTTAAGAAAAACCTTGTGATTGATGTCCTCTTCTGGGTACCATCCCCAGACTAACAGACAGATCGAGCTGGTGAATCCTGACTTGGAGTCCTTTCTTCGAAGTTATTCCTCCAAACACCAATCTTCCTGGAATGACCATCTTCCGTGGGCATAATGCACACATAATAATCATCAACAAGAGTCCACAGAAGTTTCTCCATTCCTCGCAGTGTTTGGAAGACATCCTGTTCTACTCACATTTTCCAAGTTACTTGACTCCTCGGTTCCTGCAGCACAGGGCACGGTCTGTGACTTCTCTCAGATCTGGACCCAAATTCAAACCAATTTCCTGTAGACTTCGAAATGGTACAAACATTTTGCTAACTGTCACCGCAAAAATCTCTCTCGTACTTCAAGTACTCCAAGTTCCTTCAGTGAAATTTGCACCAAGTTTTATTGATCCTTTTCGAATTTCCCATGTTATCAATTCAGTTTTCTATAAGCTCCAGCTGCCCTCCTCTCTTAGAATTCCTAATTCTTTTCACATATCTTTATTAAAATCGTCTGTACTCCCTGAATTTTCCAATAAACCTACCATCCCTTCTCCTATTAAAACTGTTATGGGTGCATCCGAAAATATCAAACTCTCGGGGCCAAGACCCAGTTTCTAGTCCACTAGGAAGACTATGGCCCAGGAGAAAGATCATGGGTGGATAAGAAGAATCTTCATGCATCTCACCTTTTGGTCAATTTTCTAAAGAAACATGCTTCTAATTCCCTTCCAAGACGGAGAAGGAGGGTACTGTCAGGCTCTGTTCCAGCACTTCCTTAGCTAGACAAATGGACACTTCTTTGCTTCCTATGTCAGTGGCCAGTGGCATACTAACTGCCCAAATTCACCCTGGGCAATCAGGCCTCTCTCCACCCTATAAATAGAAGGACCAATAGGGTGGCAGAGTATTAGGTCTACCCCTAGCTCAAGCGTTCTCCCTGCCTGTTCCACTCAACTGTATCCTGCTCCTTTGCTCCAGTGTATTTTGGCTCCAGACCCGGTTTGTCGTCCTTACTTCATTTCGGATTACAATTTGAGCTCATACTGATCTCTCTGGTTCTGCCTCCTGACTTTCCCTGACCATTCTATGTTCATCCCCTTGTACCTCACAGCTCGACTGCTTCTGACCTGGATTGTTGAATACTCTACTTCACCTTCTGCTTCACTGGTGACTGTCTCAGAGAAATGTGACCTGCATACCCTTTTCAGCCAAGTCCATACTCCCTTGCAGGGGTGCCTGATGAATACCAAGGGTGCATTAGCCTCCATGCCTTGTTCAGTTGCGCTAATACTAGCAAGTGGCCTATCCAATCCTTTGTTCGTGACAAATATGTACCTTAGAGATGTCCCAAGCTTGAATTGAACTCTGCCTTGTGTGCTCAACCTTGGCATGCCTTACTGTACATTGAATACATGCATATGTCCCTTACACTCCCCTTCCACCTATTAAATAGTAGACTTGCGTTCACTTACATATAGTTTGTTTCTGGGCATGCAGAGAGAAATTTAACACACAATACGGCACATACTGGTAGGTAAATTCCTTAATGAATCAGGCCCTTAATGTTTTAAGCTTTGTTATAATACATTCTTGAATAACCACCCTTTTCTTTTTCTTTTGATGTTAATGGCGACAAATGGGTTCAATAATTCCACATGGACAACTTATTTTACTATGTACAAGAGCTGTAATTATTTTTGTGACATTTATTTATAACAAGCACCTAGATTATATTATATTGCACATTGGCCATTTTAAGGGGTTCAAGTAAAAAAATGTTGAGTGATTTACATGGCCATTGAGTACTAGTGTAATATGGGATTAGCATTGCACAGTTCACATTTCATGCATTAAAAGTTTTAGAAAGAAAAGCATAAGGTGTAATGTACCCCTATAACTCCAAATACTGTAAGTATAACTTTAGACGTTGTGCTGTGCTATAGGGGAGTAATAGGAAAATGTATTTTCTTGTTTAGAATTTGGAGGTGTGACCTAAACCAGCTATTGTATTTCACACTGCAACTTGCAATTGTAACTGGAAAACTAATACACGTGTGCTTTAAACGGTAATCTGGATTGCTTCTGAACACACTTTGATGAGCAATCATCACAGCTAATAATAAAGTATGACATGGACACCTCTCACGATATTCCTGCAAAGTATCCACAGGGCACATGGCTGTCATCAATTCATGTTGCTCCATAGCCTCTGGAGTTGTTTGGATTTCATGTTTCAAATTTTCAGGATTTTCTTTCCTTTCTTTTAAATGTAACCTTACACTATGTATTTTTGTCATACCAATTACATTATATGCATTACATTGCATGTGAATTATGCAATAAAAAATGGAAATTACATATCAATTTGTTTAAAACCTGTCTTGCCCCATACTCCACAATTATTTTTTAATGTATTAGAATACCAGCATATCTGTACATTATTGCTGTTGGTACCCTTCCACCATGACTTTAAGCAGCACTAACAAAAGCTAATTTAGTCTGAGTAATGATTCACTGCTTACAAATCCCCCATGCTAGCTCTCAATCAATTGAAACTAAAATAGGATGGATTTTGTCTTGAAAAAAATGTGTGTGTATATATATATATATATATATATATATATATATACTATATACACACATTCAGTATTGAAAAAGAGTGTAATATATGGAAAATAATACCAGAGTTTGCAAGCGCATTAATTATAAAGAGTTAGTGTAATATATTTAAGTATATTCAGAATTTTGTTTACTATAGCAGATAATATCTGAATTAGCACACATACAGTCATATAGATTATGCAACATTTTGTCATAAAATGCATGTATGTTAGTCATGTGTATTATATTTCATAGGTACTATAGAATAATTACAGCTATTGTGGTTGCTCTGCCTTCCTCTGCTCCTCAGAATCTCAACATGCATTTAGAATATGGAAAAATAAATTTGTAAAACCTAAGTATATAAAATTCCACATATCAATAAAATATTTATTTTAATCTAAAAATATATAAATAAAAGTCATCACAGTATATTACATGCGCCCATGAAAATGAAAAACCACTAATTGCTAGCAAATTCACACAACCCCCTCCAGTTTACACTGATTAATCTGTTGGCAGCTGCATGTTTGGAAAAAGCATGAAAAACTAAAGAAGATGGAATATTGGAGACCACTTGAAATACTTTACTAGTCATTTTTAGGAAAAAATCCCAGAATCGAAAAATAGGGATCCTGAAAGGATATATCAATCCCAATATAGATGATAATGCACACAGTGGATGGAGATAGCATGCCTTAAAAGTAAACTGAAGTGCATCATCTCATACGGATCCTGTTGGTTCCACAATTGATGGTATTGGATGCAATATCAAAGTCTGGGGAGGCAAGTAAATTGAAATAACCATCCAACATAAAGGTATTTCCTTTCAAGGTGATTCTTGATTATTTTATTAGTTAGATTGCACTTATCTGTAAACTCAAGTATTAAGGATCCTGCAGGCCTCCAAACGAGATAATGGAGCTGGCACCAGATAATCACAGAAAGATGTTTTCCCGGTCAGTAGACGCTAATGAGACTCAATGCCGGTAGTACTCTACAGTTTCGGAAAAACAATAATAAGATGTTTTTCCTTTAACAGGGTTTTTTTTTCCAACAAAGAAATTTTGCTAATAAAACCACATTTCGGCGCGTTTCTTTATGCCTAGGTATAACTGCTTCAGAGCATAGCCTGAAAAACCCAAGGTCTAGCTGGGCTACAGCCCAGGGGCCTCGGGCATCCAGGGGGCACTTGACAGTGCTCAGCGGTATTATTGATTAGTGTGGGGGCGGGGGCGCAGTAAGGAGTTTACAGGGTGGCGCGGAAGGACTACAGTGACAGGACAACAGAAAGAGGTAATTGCTTGGGGTGGGAGCAGCGGGCTGCTCATGGGGTGGGCGGCTCACATGGGGGGCATCATGGGGGAATGGAGGCCCCTTAGCCCAGGGGCCTCCATTCCCGTAATCCGGCCCTGCTTCAGAGAGATACGTATAGACTAAACAATGCTTGCAATAAATAGACAAGACAATCACACCTGTGTAATCATGTAAATTGGTAGCCAGACTTAGATTTTAAAAGATGAATAAATTAATATGAATCCAAAGCGAAGTAGCGGACAAATTATATCAATATCATCAGCACAGAATGTATAAAGTATACCATTTTACTAAGTGTGATGATAATAATAATACAAATAGCAACAATAACATTGTGGATCACATTATTAAATAATTCATGAGGACAATCCTTATGTTGAATATAATTATGTGAATTACATTACAAGAAAATACAATAATATATATACATATATATATATATATATATATATATATATATATATATATATATATTTAATAAATAACAATAATAAAGGAATGTAACCAAACAAGCCCTCTATAGAAACGAAATATCTATAACTATTTGTCACGAACGTCCCAGATACAGCAATCTGAACAGCTGGCCGTGGCTGGCGATACCTTAGTCATTTAACAATGAATACACCTTTTCTGCCACCACAAAGGTTTTATTATGGTGTTTTTACGTTCACCAAAACCACGTATTAATGTTTCACACTTATATCACATACACATGTAGCATGAGCCTGCCTGGGCTTCGTAAGTTCACAAAATATCACAGAGAATACGCTAGATAAAATTTATTAAATCTGAAAAATGTTTCTAAGGCTTAGTTAAAAAAATGAATAACAAGACATACAATATGTTACACAAATAAGTCTCAGAAAATAAAATAGGAAGAAAAACCAGAATCACTACTTACTTAGTTAAGACTTGGGGCTAGATTTACTATCAGGCTTGAAGCCGCCATGCATCGCGGCGGTTTTCCGGCGGGTTTGCATTGCAAACAGCCGGATTTACTAATGGGCGCATATCAGCTTCAATTTGAAGCCGCCGGCGATGTCACGACGGGATGTAATGCTCAAAGCCGCCGGCGGCTTTGAATAGAACATGGCATTTTTGCTTTAAAAGACGGCGCTTTTGTGTAAAGGCGGTTTTTTTGAAAATTACACTGGCCTGTTACTATTGGCTATTTTCAAACTCAGGAGATTTGACATCACAAGCCCTATATAAACCACTGGCCTGACACTTTTTTCTCTGATAGGGTTTTGAGGAGTTTTGAGAGAGGAGTTAGTTGGTTTGTGCTTTGTGAGAGTTGGTGAGAGTTGGAGTTTGGTGGATTGGTAGAGCGATATCTGATTGAAGTGTGAGTAGTCCTGTGCTATTTTTCTGTTTTGTACATTTATTTTCTCTTTTATTTTCTGTCTTGTATTTTTTGTATTTGACTTGTCCTTTGTCTGTGTTACTTGTGTGTGCCTGTCTGGAGAGTGTGTCTGTATTTAGTGTAGTTTGTCCTTTGTGTTTGTAAGTCTTTCTGTGTTTTCTGTGTTTGGCATTTATTTGTCATTATGTCCAGAGATAGGAGGGGAGAACAGGCTGAGGAGAGGGAGATGGAGGTTGAGGGGTCAGAGGAGGGAGAGGGAGAGGTTGAGGAGACAGGACAGGGCAGGAAGACCAAGACAGGGAGGAATGTGCGCTTCTCACATGATGAGAATTGTGTGTTGGTGCACAATATCATTCCCTGCTACGAGGTCATCCTAGGCAACCTGGCAGCCCGGACTCCTCTAAGGCGGCGTCACCAATTGTGGGGGCGTGTCTGTGATGCCGTGAACGCGGTGGGCCCACTGAAGCGGACAGTGGCACACTGCCGCAAGCGCTTCTCTGATATTAAGAGGAGGCTTAAAGAGAAGATGGCCCAGGAAAGGAGGGCAACAAGGCACACGGGTGGTGGCCCCCCACTTCGTATGGAGTACACCATGTACGAGGAGGAGCTGCGCCAGATAATGCCGGCAGAGATTGTCGAGGGGATAAACGTCCAAGACACGGATTCGCCCTCTTTTGGACAAGTAGTTGGTGAGTTATTTGCATATTTTACTCTAACAGTATTTATATTTTTTTTCTCTTTTTAAAACTGCTTTTCTCTTTTTAAAACTGCTTTTCTCTTTGCAAACGTTTTTTATTATTTTTTTTTTTTGGGGATGACAGATATCGTAGAGTGACGTCAGACCTGGAAGTGGGTGGAGCCGTTTGCGGCGTTCTGCCGCTAGTGTAAACCTTCCAACTGATAATGAGACTCCCTCAATAAACACATGTTAGCGTCTAGATATCTGTCATCCCACTACAATATACTATTGAAAGATTATATGGGGAAATAGCAGTAGCGAGTCAGTGCCTCTGTGAGGAGACCAGCATAATAGGGAATACCCGTTATACACGAGTCACTGACTAACATCTAGAGACATAGCTCAAGCAGGCGCATATGCATAAGAATCCTAGCCACCATATACTTGGCAATTCCCTGGTATACCACATAGGATTTGCGCTTTAGAATTTCTAGCATGTATTTAAATATACGGCATTTTGAAGGTTAACTCATTACTGGATCTATTGAGGAACAAATTAGGCAAGATTGCCATTTATAATTTACACTGAACACAACACGCAATATCAAATGTTAGACAAGTGACACACTGTTATCATGCAGACTGCATACATTGTCCACCATTCCAATTGATATATACTGATTATCCGTGTTGTGTACACTTCCTTCATAGATCCCATATCAGTGTCCTTTCTTTTTGAAACACTATACGGACTCAAACCGGCTCCATCCCAGGGTCCACTCATTTTTAACTCTATATTTCTCAACACTATATTCTTCTTTTTATATTTCGCTTTTTTATTAGTGTGGTATATCAATACGTACCATTTTTAATGCATACCAATAAAAACTATATGTTTTAATCCATATTTGCATGTACCTGGAGTGCTTGTTTAGGTCATTACTTTTTTCTCTCCTTTTGAATTATATGTATACATATATGACCTTAGCACCCCCTCACATAGTTATATATACTTAATAAAAAGTGAGGCAGGGTACTATCTTTTGCGGAGCGGTTCTTCCCTGTTATCCCCTTCCCTCCCCCTAAACCCCCCCCCCATTTTCCCTATGATATCATAGGGTTTACAAACACGCCTGATAGTAAATCTAGCCCTTGGTGTGTGTGAGGGAACACAATTGAGAAAATGAGACATTTCAGTCTTGATAGACCCCCTCATGAAAAAGCACACATTATTGTCTTAAGGCAGAGGATTTAAAACCCTTTTCTACATAGCACTCACCCCCATATTTGGAGTTTAGCTGTTAATAAGGACAGATTGATCTCTCAAATGTCACAGGGCTTTCGAAGTGAGCTAGGGATGGCCTGAGATCTGGAATGTTCACAGGACCTGAATTTTAACCTCTGATCATTCGGCTTGGCTGGTCAGATCCACATCCTCTGCATATCAAAAAAAACTCATCAGAGCTGTTTATCTATCTCTGGATAATTTCAAAAGATTTATACACTTGCATAGGTTCAAACTCATGTCATTTAGCAAAGCACATGTTGAGATTATATTGAAAAGTTATATAAAATATCCACATTGTCATACATGAATTCAACAGAAAATAACAGTCATTAGATATACACACTATCTATATACCAATATAATGAAAGTCATATGTAGCTACATCCATCTATCATTAAATTAACACAAACCTGTAAGAAGTCTGTTTCAAACTTAAAACAGAAAATGAATAAAGCACATGCATATACATGATTCCACAAAATAAGAATTTCACAAGCTAACTGCTAATAATGATAACGAAAAATTAGTTTATAGATTTAAGTCTCAACAGAGGATAACTTGAAAACATATGAAACTTCTACTAGCATATAGTGTGATCTTCAAACTCATTAACCATGTAAAGAAAAAAAAATAATATAAAAGAATGAGTAATTATAGTATATGAGTGGTATATTCACCGTTTCATTTAAGCTATTTGGAAACAAGCATTATATCTCATAAATCCAACAAACCTCCTGTCTACACAAAATGTGTGTAATGCTCACCAACTCTTGCAGTTATTCAATCTGTTCTATCCCATAAATCTGAGTCTCTCAGAAGAGGTCTCCAAAGAATGCGCAAAAAAGCATGCCCTCCTTTGAGATTATACCAGCCCACGACTAAAAAAGCAGTAATTCTTGGGCTTCCTGGGCTGTGGAGGGTGAGGTAATTAATAAGATTAGGATTGCTGAAATTGCAATTTTGCCACCCAAATTATGAAAATGTAATAGACACGGTTACCTAGGCCCATCATTACACCGAAATATTTAATATAAGAAACACATACAATTCAAAAATAAATTTTAACTGAATAAATGTTTCCCCAAAATCCTCATTTACCAAATTTTTAAAATCCCAATTCCATAATAAATAACTCACCCGAACACTATCATATTGATTCAACAAGCCACATATCTGCCAATTTTGTGCATATCGTACGCAAAATCACTCTGCTCATCCCCAGAACCGAGAATGCAGCAATGTTCGCTGCATCTATATACACAAATGTCACTAACTACAGCCTATGTTTTCTGGGGAGGGGCAGGGAAGGGGTGTAAGCCAGCAGTCAATGTACAGCAAGCACAGGCCAAGCTCGAGCAATGTCAAGCTTTGGGCATCTCAAAACTACTTGTTTTACTGCTGTATGTCTTGCTACAGCTACAGGGTTAGTCTAAGCCCTGAGAACTAGTGATAACAGTCTTGTATGCATGCTATAAGATGTGTTTGCAATCAGGAGCAATTTTAAACATGTATTTTATGTTCAGTAGACATTAAGATCATCCTAATAAATTTATTTTCTGCAAAAATAAACAATATAGTAAACTTAAATAAAATGTTTTGTTTTTAACTGTATTGTTGTTACTGCTTACATTATTAACAAGTTAAATTAATTCAAAAGTTTTGTATTTTTCTGTGTGTTTCCTTTTGAATTTTTATTTCATATGGGTATTATAGTATCCTACAGTGTCTTATGTAATAAAGCAGTGTTGACCTACACCCAAATTCAGCTAGAGATGCTTGCTAACCCCCGTGAACTAGTTTTGGTTTTGGATCTGGATTAGCT
Organism: Mixophyes fleayi; assembly: GCF_038048845.1. Taxonomy (NCBI): domain Eukaryota; kingdom Metazoa; phylum Chordata; class Amphibia; order Anura; family Limnodynastidae; genus Mixophyes; species Mixophyes fleayi. The sequence continues at coordinate 64,644,816 of NC_134409.1, forward strand.
TAGTGTTTTGGTCTTGGTTTTGGTTTTGGATCTTTATTTTTTAGAAACATTTCTAAAATATGCTAAAATCACATAATTTTGCTATTTTTTTGTTTCTACATTATTATTAGCCTTAATAACACTCATTTCAAGTCATTTGTAGTCAATTTTGACCACTTCACAGGTCATAATATTATTTTCATAAACTTTCGGACAAATACTGCAGCAACCTAGCACATCTAGAACACAATGGCACACAGCAGTGACAGAAAAGAAATGTGGTGCAAGAAGGAATTGTCCTTGGATTATGAAACCAGTTAAGGTTCATTTGATCGCTCCACTTGTTTCTTGGATAACTGAGATAAATCTACAGCTAATATATGGCAACAAGCGCTGACTCCCCCAGGATGCATGCTTTTATCCGACCCACACCAATCCAGGGTGCTAGACAATGCACTAAAAAGAGCCATTGTAATTCCAGGGAAAAAAGCAAATTCATAAGTAAGCTTTAAATCAGCCCCAATTCCCACAAAATTATAATCTAGTTAGGTACCTTTGATGTAAAGTGCAGTTTACAAACACTTGATGAAAGCAAAGTGGAAGGTATTACATATACACGTCTATTTAGACACCCATGCTTACATTACTGTGGCTTTACAAACACTACAAACGGCTAGACAACTGTTGTCAGGATTTGGGTAAAAACAATTCCACACATAAGAAGTTGATTTTTTTGGTCTTATGTCCAGGCATGACAATGGCCTTCTTCTTATCTCGTGCCAGAACTGCTTCCACCAGTGCAGGACTTACACAAACAACATCATCCTCATCCTTATTAGTGCCCTCGTCGGCTACACAAATTTCCCCCTCATCCTTTTGCAATTCCAAAGTGGTATCCTCAATTGGTGTATCACTGGCTACACTTGGACTGTTAAGGTATATATCTGCAGAAATGCTGAAAGGGGCCTTCTTTATGGGTACACTATTAGAATGGTCACGATTACACATAGCACTCATTGATACACTCTCCTCAGGGATTTGTGTCATTTCTGAATCTGAACATACATTTTCCTCTAATGCCTTGCTATTTTCTAACAGCTCAGCTTTTACACGTAAAAGTATTTGGACACCACTTTTGGAGTCCGAATGACAAGGTCTTGCTTGGTCACTACTGGCCTTACAAGAAGATGCCTCAGTGACAGTTGCAGAACTCGCACTCATTGAGAAAAGCGAAGGCCTCATTCTTTCTTTGCCACCGCATGTGTAGAATGGCATGTTGGCAATTTTATTTTTTTCTGCATATAACTTTGCCTGGATTACAGGTCTTTTTTTCTTGACCAAGGTAAAATGTGTTTTTATACATTTTTGTTTCCCTGACTTAAAAATACTATGCACTTTTACATAGGCTTTACCAGATGACATAGAGGGATTACTATCCTCATGACTGGTGCCAGCAACTGCTTGGTGCTCCTGCTCTTCTGTGTACTGCTGTGAATCCATTTTGATAACACCATACACTTTGACTGCAAATTCAGAAGAAAAGCCTGCCAGGCCTAGTATTTGTATTTCAGCAATGGCAATTAGCAATGGAGCTCTCCTCTTTGTGTGTTATTTATATAACACTGTACATTATGGGACTACAGATTTAGAAGACCAAGCCTGCACTAATAATTCTTAATTTCAGAAATGACAATTAGCCATGAAGCAATGGAGCTTTCCTGAATGTCACTGTAGACTTTGAAAAACACTGCTACCCTCTCCTCTTTCTATTCTACCTATGTTGCTACCCCTTCTGTGTCCCTCTGTGAAATGGCGTTGGAGGTACTTATAGAATCCAAAACTCCCAAAACCCGAGATCCGACGACATAATGAGGAACCGAGCCTGAGCATCTCTAAATTCAGCAGTGCATATATCTTCATATACATTCCTTGATGAATTTGCAAGCTGATTTATATGCGTTTTTATACAGACGTTGCTGTCAGAATGCGTTCCTTGATGAATCATGCCCTATGACTGACCTTTGCAAAATGACTAAAGCTAAGAATATAGGACTCCCCTACACCAGAAAACTAATCACAGCTGTTTTTCCATGATGACCACTTGTGATTGATTGTTTAGTACCCCCCTTCACCAATTATGCAATTACATGCAGTCAGCCTGGGAAAATGTTGTGATGTGTTGCCAATGAAACATCAGACAGCTATAGTTCCATTTTCAAATAAATTGTCTTATATGTCTTCCATTTGGATTACAGATGTGGTGAAAAAGTATTTTTTCTTTTGGGGTGATAAATGGGGGGGGGTATATTTTAATATTGTTCCTTTGTATTTGCTTTTTCTTTTTACTCTTTTTAAAAAAAAAGGCAGGGGATTTAGGTACTCTTGTCCATTGTGCTGGGACCATTGCAGTGGTAAAGTTTCCTCTCCAGGGGACCCAAGTTTAATATATACCCTAGCCTGCATATGCCAGGTGGTCTGAAAGAGCTGCATGGCTTTTCAGAACAGGGTTCAGGAGAGGGACACTGTGTTTTTTGCCCTCCTCCTCAATTTTTTTTTTTAGATATTTAATGAAAGTGACAAGGGGAGAAAGGTGGGTGAGCATATGTGGCAAGGAAAGAATGGGAAAGGTATATCTGACATATACCCACCATAATCTCCCTTTGTCACATTTGTTCCTCCACCATTCTCCCTTTATCATGTGTGCCCGAAGCACTCGTAGGTTCCTTCCTGCTACAGTGTCTGGTGGAGTAGGGCTCTGATCTTCACAGCAGATTCAATTCTGTTGCCCCTTTTTGGGAAGGAACTATGGGCAGTGCACTATTGATTCTCGTTGACAATGTCAATGACACTTTGAACAGACTGTCCACATCATGGAGACAACACCTTGGATCATTTATTATAGAGTAATGCAGTCCATAATGCTAACCCTTGCTCCAGAGGAAATTAATGGAAATAGAAGTAAGGAGGAGTCAAGAGAGAGGTAACAGTAGGGGAGGAAAGAGAAAGATGGAAGGTATACAGAAGTTTTTCAATTGTAGGCTTGGCACTCTGGTAGCAGCTGTAGGCAACTTTAGAGGGAAAGTGACACATCACAACTCAATGCGGTAAGTCAGGAATGGAGAAGGTGTACCTGGCATGTGCCATAAGCGATATGCAGCAACGACTGGTGAGGAGAGGCCAGACATGCATTTGGAGACTTGTACACATTTGGAGACTTGTATAGCTAGAGTGAAAAACAGTCAGAACTTCGATCTCTAGCGATTTTTGAAATAGCAATTTTGTTAGAAACACATTTCTGGCAATTTTACATCAAATATCAGGTTAATACATTGACGACTTTCAACTCTCCTGAGAAAATTGTGGGACGTTCCAAATCGGAGATTGATACATTTACCCCTTGTATTTACCCATGCAATATACATTTTCATCTTTCCAATCTCTTCAGTGAGTTGCTGTGTTTCGGGCCCTCCAACGTCTTACATCTTTCTCAAGCAACTTCTTTTCCACCTGCAGCATCCTAATTTTCAGAGTTCAGAGTTAGATTGTTGCAATGTCACTAAATTTGCTTCAAGTTTCCGTATCTTAGCTTGAAGTTGCTGCAGCACATGATCCAGCTTCTCTTTATGTTGGGTCATTGTTATTTTGCTTACCTGAACTATTTCATGCTATAAATCCAAGCTATCTATGTGCTCTATAATCTGCTGGTATGTTAAACATTCCACAGGTGTAACTTAAAATTTTGTTCCAGCAACTTCTTTTTTTTGTCTCACAAATCTGAACATTTCTATGACTTGATGCTGAGACTTTCTTACCTCAAGGAAAGAGATATTGAGTACTCCCTCTTGAACAGAGCTCACAATTTTACTGAGGGCATCATGGTCTTGGTGCTGTTGCTTTTGGGACACCTCAAGGGCTAACTACTGCACCCTGGTGACTACCTGCTGCACCCTGATAGCTTCTTGTACAGATTTAATAGCTGCCTGCTGAGTCAAGATATCCTGTAGCAAGGTTTTAATTGTAGGCTCCATATTGAGATTTTGATACACCGTTATGCAATTTTTCTAGCTTGAACACATTAATCTTACGTTTTTTCTTGCCCACTGTAGCATGAAAAAGCAACCAATTTTATCTTCTTAGAGATGAAGCACTTTCGATAGAGTTGCCTTTTCACTTCACTTAAGAGATGTGACACTACAATACCCAGCATGTGTCACAGTCTTTTTTCCAAATACATGTATCTGTCTCTCTCTTTCTTTGCTCTTTAACTTTGCACAGGTCCAGATCACATCCAACTTGTGTGTTCTCAATTCACACACTTTCTTTTGTCAGCAAAAATATATTTGGGTTTTCTTACTTAACCCCTTCTTTTCCAGGCTTACTGAATACATATGCTTTACAGCAATTAACAAAACTCAGTCCATGAAAACAATTGATTTCTTTACAGAGCAGAATTTTTTTAACTGCTGCTGAATAGTTTTGCAAACACATTTACTCTCTTCTTTTATTCCAACATAGAATTATCCACTTTATATTGGCAAAGTTTAACTCCTTTTAAATCTTCTTGTATGCAGCAAGCACTCTGTTTAAACATTACATCATAGCAGGATTTGTCACTCGCAACCACATTGGCTGCCACTTCCCAATGCTTCTGTGCACAAAAATATACATTTTTAGTTACTCTTATCCTCATAACATGCACATGCTTTTAAATGCAAGTCTTTCTCTACTGTGTCTGTCACTTTAAATTTTCCATGCACACGCAGACTTGCTTCTTACAGTTCTCTCAAGGCTGTTGCTGCTGCTCTTTATGCGCAGATCTCATGCTCACATTCTTCACCAAGCTGTAATTGAGTTAGGGGAACAGGTGCCATCTCCTGGGATAGATTGTAGTGTACAGCAGCAGAGAAGTCACAGAAGTTCAACTGGCCTCAGGTAGTTTTATTAAACAGAAAAAAATAAGAAAATTTCAAAATAAACACTTTGCCTGTCCAGCACTAATTAAACCCACAGGAACACCCTCTGTTCTGTGACAGAGGGTGTACAAGGGACTCAAGGTCCCACACACATATAATATATAGAGCTAATCGGTCATTGTTTGCAGTGTCTCTCAGAAGTCATCCAACCTTCTTGTCACACTTCAATGCAGAGTTACGGAGCCAGGAATATTGTGCAACACACAATGTTTATTGCTGGAAGGTACAAACCAGATGGTGTAGGAATGAGGATTGCAGAGAGATGCAGAAAGTAAATACCACGAACACAGCTGATGCAGATAAGCAGGCAATATGAAGAGATACCAGGGAACGGGTGAAAGAGAAGCACAGCAGGGAACAGCACAGCAACAACAATGACCAGCAACAGGTGAGGAAGAGAGGCAGGTATAAGTAGTGAACACTCAGGTGCAGGAAATAATAGGTGAGACAGGTTAACCCCTAGTAATAACAAAGTAAAAGAAAAATAGCAGCACCTCTGGTGTACAGAGGTACTGCCAGATAACAGAATAAAACAAATCCAAGGTACTGGATGCAGGAGCTGCCAATAAGCAGCATGTGATGCAGAGGGCTGTAGGCAGATGCTGACAGTACCCCCCCCCCTTTAGGGCGGATTAAAGATGCCCGTATTACCAGAAGTGATTAAAATCATCAGAATCATAGTCCACAATAGGGGGTCTGGCAGCCTAGTCATCGTTCATGGGCAAGAGGGTAAAAGAAGTCATGCCAGAGCAATGTTGAAGTACCACAGACCCTCCTCTCCTCTTTTGTCCTCTCTTTTTGCGAGATCTCCACTTAATAGGTGCCTGAACCAACTTGTTGGAGCACAAAGGTAGTTCTTGAACTACAGGGATGGATGATAACTTGAAACTGGTGGCAGAGCCTGGAGACTCTGAACTGGAGACAGAGGCTTGAAACTCGGAACTGCATGGCACCTCGGAACAGGGGGCAGAGACTGGTACCTTGGAGCTGGAGGCAGAGACTGGCACCTCTGGACAGGTGACAGGAGCTGGCACATTGGGACATGCGGCCGAAACTGGCACCTGGCGGGCTAGCCCACATCCCGGGGAGCAGAACAGACTGTAATGTGGGAACAGGAAGTGAAGCGCAAACAAATCCAGAATGAGAAGGGGAATAAAGAGAAGATGGTTCTGTAGGCTGTCGTGGTCTGCAGAGTGGACAGTCTAGTGAAAAGTGTATATCACTGGCACAGTAAAGAAAAAATTTATTAGTTCTTCTGCGCCACCGCTCCTCTTCGGTCAGATGGGGACATGGACCACCTGTGAACCTGGAGCTTGTTACAGTAAATTTGTAGCAGCACTATTAAAAGATGATGTTTACACTGATTTAGCAGCAGAGATGGTTGGTTGAGGCAAATCAACAGTATCAGAATTGTGACAAACAAAATCTGACAGACTCCTGAATGGGTCCATAAGTAAGGCAGAAAAGCAGCTGAAATCGCTATAAAACTATATCTGCTTGTAGCGTGTGTAGCTGAGGTAGCTCAGAGATTGTTAAGCCAGTCATGTTGCAAGAGGAGACAAATGAAAAACAATTGCAGGTAAACTCCCAGGGGAAAATCTGAAGTAGGATCTTTCATACGGCTCCAAAGCTGTCTTTTTGGCTGGTCATACTGTCACACTTCAATGCAGAAGTCACAACTTATTTATAGGAATATTATGAAACACACAATGTTTATTTCTAAAAGGTACAAACCAGATGGTCTAGGAATGAGGATTTCAGGGAGATGCAGAAAGCAAATACCAGGAACACGACTGATGAAGGTAAGCAGGTAATATGAAGAGATCCTAGGGAATGAGTGAACCAGGAGCATAGCAGGGAACAACAGGGAACAGCACAGCAACAACAATGACCATCAACAGGAGAGGAAGAGAAGCAGGTGTAAGTAGGGAACATCCAGGTGCAGGAAATAATAAGTGAGACAGGTTAACCCCTAATAATAACAGAGGAAAAGTAGCAGCACCTCTGGTGAACAGCGGTACTGCCAGATAACATAATAAAACTTTCACACTATATATACCGATCAACAACAACATTAAAATCACATGCCTAATATTGTGTAGGCCTCCTTCGTTCCAGCAAAACAGCTGATTCATTGAGGCATGGACTTCACAAGATTTCTGAAGGTGTCCTGAGGTATCTGGCACTAAGATGTTAGCAGCATATCCTTTAATTCCTGTAATTTGAGAGGTGGGGCCTCCATGGCTTGGAATTGTTTTCGCAGTACATCCCACATATGCATGATTGGATTAAGATCCTGGAAATTTGAGGCCAAGTCAACACTTTGAACTCATGTCATGTTCCTCAAACCATTCCTGAACTGTTTTGGCAGTGTAACGGGGTTCATTATTCTGTTGCAAGAGTCCACTGCCACCAGGTCATATTGTTGCCATGAATAAGATAGCATCCTGGTGCTATCTCTACCCCAGGAAAAACTATGCATAGGTAACCAGCCTACATTTTAACATTACTTAAAAGAAAATGTGATTCATCAGAACAGGACACCTTCTTCCATTGTTGAATGGTCCAGACCTAGCCCCCACATGCCCATTGCTGTTGCTTTCAGTGCTGGACGGGTCAAAATTGGCACTCTGACTGGTCTGCGAATATGCAGCCCCATATGCAGCAAGCTGCAATACAGTGTATTTTGACTCCTTTCTATTAAAGCCAGCATTCACTTTTTCAGCAATTTGTGCTATAATGTGAGAATGAACCACAACCTTGCTCTTCACATGCATCAATGAGCCTTGCGCGGCCATAACCTGTCTCTGGTTCACTGGTTGGCTTTTCTTGGACCACTTTTGGAATGTACTAACCACTGCATAATGGAAACACCCCACAAGATATGCCATTTTGGAGATGCATTGACCTAGCAGTCTTGTCATGACAAGTTGGCCCTTTTCAAAATCGCTTAGATCCTTACGCTTGCCTATTTTTCCAGCTCCCAACACATCAACTTTAAGAACTGACTGTGCATTTGCTGCTTATATATCCTACACTTTGACAGGTGCCATTTTAACATACTAATCAATCTTAATCACTTACTTTTCAGTGCTTTAATGTTATATTTGTGCACTCTGGGCAATTTTGTTCATGGTAGACATTGCATCTGATGTTATTTTATTGTACTTGGAACGGCTTCCCTCAGCAGCAGTTGGGGATGCCTGGAGCAGTCTGTGGAGGTGCCACAACAGTCAACTCCCAGTGTGGCATCACCTCTGTTGGAGGACCAGGCCACATGTAGTGCCTAGGTCCCCAAGCCACTACCGAAATTGGTATGTGACTAGAAAGGAAGTCAGGTTTATTGAGTTCGTGGTCAAATTCTTCTAAGCTTAGAATTCTGTGTCTGTTTAACATAATGGTCTGAACTTTCTTTCTGTTTCACAGACACAGTCAGCATCTCTTTGAAGAGTTTTGCTGTGAACTTTGTGTCTATTTTACAGTCACATTCAGTTTGCCTTTCTGCACTGCAGTTTTGATTTTCATTTTGTGTCTGTTTTGCAGTCCACTTTCAGCGGGTCATTGTACATACAATCTTTCCTATTATGTCAGATAAGGTGAGCATGTCTAAGGTTAACACTGGGAGGGGGGCATCATTTTTATATTATCCCTGATGATTCCACTCTAGCTTGGCTACAGGCTAGTTTGGTGATGATGCTTAGGCACAGTGTGTGTAACAGAGGTTCAGCCGATGCATTAGCCAGCAGGTAGGTTCCATTGTAATGGTTACACATCCTAGGGTGATGTCTTTAGCCTGGTGCAATGCATGCTGATGTATTATGTTGATGTTTTTTTTGCCAAATGGTTGAGCAGTATTCTACCATCTTTTACCCCTTCTACCCTTCTATCTCCATATGCCTACCATCATCTCACACATGTCCACCAGCTTACCTCTTACATGTCACTCCATATGGCTACCAAATTTTATCTCACATGCTCATGACTTTTTCTATCTAAAGTTTACACATTTCATAAAAGCTTACAGTTTAAGAGATATACAGTATATATAAATAAGTTTTTATGTGGACATTTTAAGTAGTGTAGAATGCCTCCCTTTAGTATTTTTTTTATAATTGGACTTTGAATCAATTGGTTTGTGTGTGAATCACAGCTGAAAGTAATTTTATATGAATCATTAGAGGTAAAAAGAGCAGTTCACTTTGAGAAAGGGGTCATACCTCCAATGAAGTTGCCCTGAATGGTGACAAAATGCATCAGATTTAGACCCAATTGGACCCAGACCCAATTGGTTATAGATTTTTGTTCATATATTTTTATTCCTCACTGAACTTGGGTGCACTTAACAGAGATTGATGGAATTATGCTCATTCACCTTTTTTCGTACACCACCCCAAATGCCCACCGGCTTTTCTGTCATATTTCACCTCATATGCCCACCAACTTCTCACACATGTCCACCAGTTTTTTTCATATACCACTTTGTATGCCACCAGCTTTCCCCTTTATTCACCCAATATGCCCACCGGATTCTCATATGTCACCCCATGTGCCCACAAGCTGTACTCACGACCAATTCCATATGGCCACCAGCTTTTCTTTCACATGTCATTACGTATGCCCAAAATCTTTTCTCATGTCACTCCCTGCTTTTCACATAAGCCCACCAGTTTTCTCTCACATACCAACACACAAGTCCAACAACTTTTCTTTGATATACATCCCCAAATAATGACCAGTTTTTCTCTGGCATGCCACCATCAGTTTTTCTTTCACATAACATCCCATAACTTCACCAGCTTTCCTTCGTATGTAACCCCTGAGCACCAGCTTTTCTCTCACTTGCCACCCTCTGCTCTCCAACTTGTCTGTCATCTGTCACCCCAAATGTCCACCAGCTTTTCTTGTTCACCACTACATATGTCCACCAGCTTCTCATACATGCCCACCAGCTTGTTCACATACCACTCCATATGCTCACCAACTTTCTCTCACATGACATCCCATATCCCCCCAGCTTTTCTCACACATCTCATCCCATATGCCCACAAGCTTTTCTCATGTCACTCCCTACTTCTCACATATGCCCACAAGCTTTTTTCTCATGTCCCAACCCAAATGTTCAACTTTTGTCTGACATGCAGGCCCATATAATGGCCAGTTTTTCTTTGGCATGCTACCTCAAATGCCAACCAGTTTTCCTCTCACATGCCATCCCATATGCGTAACAGCTTTCTCTTGCATTTCAACCCTGAGTACTAGCTTTTCTCACACATGTCATCCCATATACCTACAAGCTATTCTCATATCACTCCCTTTTTCTCACATATGCCCAACAGCCTTTCTCTCACATGCCAGCCTAAATGTTTAACAACTATTCTCTTGCTGACATACAACCCAATATAATGACCAGTATTCCTCTCACATGCCATCCCATATGCCCACCAGCTTTTCTCTCACATATCACCGCTGCGCACCAGCTTTTTTCTCACACTACACCCTCTGTCCTCCTCAACTTGTTTGTCACATGTCAGCTCATATGCCATCAAGCTTTTCTGTCCCTTCACTCACTGCTTCTCACATATGCCCACCAGCTTTTTTCTCACAACACTTGTACAATTGAGTTTTTATCCTACATGCCCATCTGCCCTCCAGTCATGCATGAGAAAAATATATATGTTCACCAATTGTTCTCTTACATCTCACCTCTGCACACCAGCTTTTCTCTCAAATGTCACCCTCTGTCCTCCAGATTTTCTCTAATATGCCACCCCAAATGTCCACCAGGTTGTCTCTCAAATACCAAACATATGTCTACCAGCTTTTCTTTTTGTAATAATTTTTTATTGAAATAGATGTTAAAAAGCTATCATATACCATACAATAAATTGGTACTATAAATTTGTCTCTGCTCAGAAAAAGTATATATTAATATTGTCATAAACATTTCAGTAAAACATTTTATTTAGATAACTAGAACAAATAAAAATGCATACCTAAGAACATAGGAGACAAAAATGAAACAAAGGAAAGAGAGATAAAAAAACAAAGGGCATACAGGTGATAATTAGAGGGAGAAAATGCAAGACTATGGTTCTGCTAGGAGAGGTTTAGAAAACAAGAGTTGTATGATACATGTTAGCCTTTAAGAGGTACTCTGAGTCCTAGGGGTAAAATTATTAACCTCTGATTCTGGCAAAACTTGCCTTTAAAAAAATTACCGTTTTAAAGTTGGCTGGCAAAGTGGCTGAATGTCGTCAATTTGCTAGAATCAGAAGTTAATACTTTTACCCCCTAAAATCCCAGTATAAAGCAAGAGCTTCTAGGTGGTGGTTTAATTTTTTTATCCATCATATATAATCCATATATGATGAACATTCCAGACAGGTAACTAGTACTACCAGAGAGGTCTCTTCCCTGACACTATAATATTCTGCATATGTTAGGAGACATGAAATCTATAGCTAGAATTATCTTTATACTCAGGGAACAGGTTATGCCATCTCAAGATCACCTTGTTTTGTGCTTCTATAATTGAGGTGCTCTAAGCAGATGCCTGGGTATATTGGAATATGTTATTCCTTGCTGTTATTCCATGCTGAATCTTTCATTTGTTGTCCTAGTAATAGATCTTAGGTGGAAGTGAAAGTATTTTCTATGAGCAAAAAGTATGATAAATCCTTTTGTCAGGTTTTGTTTCTATTAAGTGACCCCACAAAATGTCTGAATGTTGGTCTACAGCTCTGTAAGCAGTATATTCAGAACCTTATGAACCAATTGTAAAGAGCAAATGCCCCCAGCATCCACCAGCTGACCTTTCCTAGGTTCCTCATTCACCCGCCAGTGTCACATATCGGAAGAACTTACACCTGGAGTAAAGGATTGGTTAAATGTGAGTGTCATGATAGTGACCTTTAAAGGATGCCACTGCCTGATATTGACACAACTAATCTTAGAGGTGCAGAGTCTAATGCACCTCCGGTATTCACCAGGGACTCCTGCGAGGAGGTATGGGCTTGGCTGCGTGCAGGTCGCAGTTCTCCCAGTTAGTAATCAAGGCAGCGGGAGAGACAGGAACGGTCGTGCAGTCTGGGTGAAAAGGCCAAATGTTGGTGCAGTACAAAAGAGTGATACAAAGGAGGTGTCAGAGGCAAGCCGAGGGTCAAATTCCGGGTAACAACAGAGCCAAATCGCAGGGCAGAGAATAGTCAGAAACGAAGTCAAGGAGACAGGAACCAAAGAACAATATAGAGGAGGAAGCAGGGAACAGAACACTGGAGCTGGTGAACCCAGTACTCTGGCACCAGACTCATGGTGGGAGGTGCCAGAAATGACTAGTTTTGTCCCCTGATTGGTGGCAGTGGATTTCGGTTGTCAGATGCACCTGACTGACGATAAACAGTGGGAAGAAGCGTCCTGTTGCCTAGCGACGCGACGCGGGTCTACTGCGCATGCGCGCACAGCAAAAAACTGGAAGTTTGTCCCGTCGCTAAGCCGGCCGGCCGGGGAGACAGGCATCTGTCCCCGGCACGTAGGAACAGTGCGGGGACGGCGCCTGACAGTGAGAGTTGTGAGTGGGGAAATCTCAGTGGAGATGTTTTGAAGAAGCCAAAACTTTTATCCAGATACTGCGGCTGGGTCCAATGGTTGGGTGGAACATTTATGTGACAATTTGTGCCCAGGGAACCATGCCTATCACCATCACCATTTATTTATATAGAACCACTTATTCCACCTCAAACCTCGCAGACCATGAAGAATTCCTAAAGTTCTGCCTAGTTTTGTGAAAGTAACCTATCTAAAATTATGTTAAACTGCATAGTGATATATTAAAATGTTTTGCACCATACCCAGATGTTTATGACTGTACAAGATATTGGGCCTGAGTCATTAAGGCACGCATCAGGCGTTAGTTGAAAAAATGCTCGTCGATCAGCTCTGCATACACCAGTAGTCAACAAGGAATGGATCTCAAGATACGTGTATCATTGACTACAGGTGTATTTTTACACCACCACCCTGCATCACCAGCTGGCAGACTCAGCAGCATTACAGCTGCCAGATCTGTCAGCACAATACAGTGAAAATATAACTAAAAATACAGTATGTTCCCCCTCACAAACAGATTAATCCTAGTGCTGCCGACATAGGTTGGTATTAGCAAAATCAGACAGACCTAAAGTGTGGGGTCCACCTGATTTTACTATAACCAGCACTATGCTTAGACAGTAGGGGCTGTTGACACTATAATAGGGGAACCCACAGCATGGGGTCCCACTGCCATAATGACAATACAGTCCCAGGCAGGTCAGCCACCTGCTGACCTGCCTGGCTGACCTCAGGAGTTACGGTCCACAAAATAAGTGTGGGCCCAACTCTAGGGGCACCCAGCTCAGTGCAGAAAGCAGAAGTGCTCTTCCCACTCTCCTGGGTGGTGAGTGTGGGATAATAAAATAGTTTGTAATAATACAATACAATTTTGAGTTGGTGCATTCCAGGTCCCAGCAAGTTCAGGCTGCCATTAACAGTTTGTGAATGCAGGTGCTGGCAATGCATACTGGTACTTGGGGAACCATAAGTACCAGCATGCACTGACACCAGGGCATGCTGGAACTGTAGTGCCTCAACAAAAATATAGAGAAACCAGTCACCTCTGTTACCATTAAATTTAATGAAAAATAAAAAACTACAGTAATAATTGCCAACATCAGTTCATTATCTGTAAGGGATCCAATCTTGCAAGCTTTGTTATGCATCTAATCTTCTAAGATTTAACTTCCAAATATATTCCAAGGGTCTGTGACTGTCCCAGTAAGAAAAACTATAAAAAATATTCCAAGTGTGTAAAAAATGTTATCTTAATTTCTTGTAGCTTGAAAAACCCCCATAATCCTCTGAAAACTAACAACACATACTAGCTCCTACATTGAGCTACTCCCGCTGCATAATGAAAAAATAACAAGTCTATTTTTAACCTGGGATATTCTCTTAAACGCTTAATCTAGACCCTCAACTGGAGCAGGACTTCTCAGTGCATTGGCAGTTGACTTGGACATGTCTACATGGGAACACTCTTACTGTACATTGCCTATGTAAATCCACCCATTCCCTACCCTGTTCACTCCCCTAAATTGTAGGCTGTAGTAAATGACCTTTTCTCTGCTAGTTCTTCCGGCTAGTACTTCTGGCTCTAAGTGTGCGCAGACTGATTTAGCGGAAAAAACTACAGATACACTGCTTAATGAGTCAGGTCTTTCATGTTTAGAACTAGATGTATGTCCTCCTCAGACAAAGGACCATGTGGCAGCCTGGAGCCTTTTAAAATACATGAAAGGAAATATATGGGAAGCATATGTAAGTATTAAAATATTTTGTGAAGGAAAGACAAAGAAGAAATTAACCCTGTATAAGTTATTTACATCTTTAGTCAACTGGATGCCCAAGTATTGGATCTGACAGGGGTGTCTCCAGAAAGAAAAAGCATGCTGTAAGTCTTGTTCGGTTGGTTCAGTTGCAGTGAGTATTAAGTTAATTCTTTCGTTTTCCAATAAGCATTGTCTAAGCTATTTGTGTTTCCAAAGCACAAAATAATTTATTTAGCAGATGCAAAATTTAGCAGTTCAATACATAATTATAATACAGTACAGCCGATACCAAAGATATACATACATACCGCCAAGCCCTTCGCTGTGCTACGCTGGTCCCAGCTTACAGTACTTCACTCCAGAATACTGTGGTCAGAGAATGACTGAAACCAGTACCAGCAAAACAGCAAATACACTCAGTGTTACAGAGAAAACAATGCAGATGACGTGGCTTGCGTCTAAGGGTCCAGGCTTCAGGAGGTTCCAAAGTAAACAGGTCATAGGCTAGTTCAAACAACCCCCTCCAAGGGTGAGGGTCAACATTCCAGATGATTCTCCCGCCCAGAAACCAGTTTAAGCTAGTCTATTCATAATACACAGTCAGTAACAGTTTAAACATTTATTCCCTAACATTGCTAATTAGAGTATGCAATGTACGATCTCTTCGGCGAATGAACCGGACAACTGCTGATGAATAGGGGATTTAAATGATACTAAACATGACATGTTTCCTGTAACCTGAACCTTAAATATCACTAAAGTGTACGTATAACCTTAAAATATATATAACTACAAACTAAATACCATCTGCTCATAAATCACTGGGGAATGTAACCATTATAATATGAAATATATAAATAACTAAATGTTAGAGTGCGAGTGTGTGCATGCGTATTTTAACGCGTGATCGCGCCATGCCACATGTCACATGGCATACTGATCGCAATCGGACGGTAAAACAATATTAACCAATATACTTTCGTTCATCCAATTATACGACTTCGACATGAGTTTCAGGGCTTCTGATTTAGAGTAATTTGTTTTAAAGTTGGATAGTTTCCTGAATCTTTTGTATTCAAATTGGATAGAGAAAAAAACTGGATCAGTTATGGTTGCCAGTTGGTCATCAGCGAACAAAGCTGACTTATGTTTAGAAGAACCTATCCAGATTCCACTAGTAATGATGTTAACCTTTTATAGCCCTAGCCAGTGGTTCCATGCACAAAATGAACATTAGAGGAGACAGAGGGCACCCTATAGAGTTCCATTTATCTTAATTTCCACGTAAGGCTTAGAGGAGTGAGAGAGAAACCTTACCAAACAACTGGTGCCCAGACCCATGTGGCCAAGCGACCGAGACATGAATATCCAATTAACCCTATCAAACTCTTTTTCAGCATCTGTAGATATAGTATACATGGGATATGCAAAAAGGAAGCCTTGTTTATTAGATATATCATTTTAGTAGTATTGTCTGTAGCCCCCATTACCAGGACAAAGCCCCCTTGATTGCTATGTATAAGTTCTGGCAATAATAGTTTCAATTTATTTGCAACCATTTTAACATAGAACTTTAGGGTTACTTTCATGAGAAACATAGGTCTACAACTTGAGCACTATTATGGGTCCTTACCCTCCGTTCAAAGAACAGTGATATGGGCCTCAAAGAGCTGAGGGGAAAAGTTCTTAGTCTCTGATATTTCATTGATGACCAGAAGGAGCATTGGAGCTAGTTTGGATTGGAATGTTTTACAATACGCTACTGTGAATATATACTTTCCAGGGCTCTTATCCGATAGAGGTGTCTTCTCCATAAGCGAAAATGTGCATTCAAGGTCATCTCTCATTGCTTCTGGGATCCTCAGGTCCTATAATACATAAGTTGGTATCAATGGCAAGGTGGTGGACTTTTAAATCAGAGAGAGGGAAAATTTAAGTTGTAAAGGTTTGAATATTATTTCCACATTTTCCTCTTTCATGAAATTGGAGACACACTGTGTACGTATGATTTTAGAAATAAAGTGACCTTTTTTTTACGCAATGCCTTAGACATCATTTTGTCTGGCCTGTTACTCCATTGGAATTGCTTATTTTTTCACTTCCGATGGGCCAGTTTGGCTTGTGAGACAGTAGTCCACAGTCATGGCCAAAAGTTTTGAGAAGAACACAAATATTATTTTTCACAAAGTCTGCTGCCTCAGTTTTTATGATGGCAATTTCCATATACTCCAGAATGTCATGCTGATTGATTTAGAATAACAGACTGAATGCTTTAAAAGGAGGGTGGTGCTTGAAATCATCGTTCTTCCTCTGTTAACCATGTTTACCTGCAAGGAAACATGTGCAGTAATCATTGTTTTGCACAAAAAGAGCTTCACAGGCAAGGATATTGCTGCTAGTAAGATCACCTCCAAAGTTTACCACACACTGTTGGAGACCATCTATTTTGTCTAGAATTCTGCTCAGGAAGGCTGGCTGATCCTGATTTGGAACATAATTTTAAATGAGAGTAATCATCTGGTTAAATATTTTGCCATTGACCAGTAGAGCTCTCCCCTCTTTGAGAAAATGAGATGACATTACCACAAGTGGATGGTACTGTGACGGGATTATAGCTACACCTTTAGGATTAACATTAGTGTTATCACTCTATATCTGGGGATACAAGCGATTAGTAAAAATGGAGGCTACTGCCTTTTTAAAATGCATTTCCTGATTAAAAATTATATCAAGTTTGTTGCTGTTAAAGGACCTGAGAGCTGTGGAGTGTTTTTTCTGGAATATTAAGGCCCTTGGAGTTAATAGAAGAGATTTGCAGTAAATATCTAGCATGTTTAATGAAAGAGGTGCAGATATAATAAACTACCTCTGCAATAAATTTTCAGCTATTGTGTTTGTAGTGGGGGCATGTGCACGTCTACCTCTGCCAATGGTGATGTCAGGGAGAGTATAGGCAACTGTAGTGGAAACCAAGTGACCTAGATGTAAGCAGCCATAAAGCAAGAACCCAAGACCTGGGGAAAACAAAAAGACAAAGAGGCCAAAGAAAAACAATATATTTCAGAATAAATACACATAGAACAAACATTATGAAAATATTTCACCATGAAACCCAAAGGGCAGCCATGGTCAAAAATGTATCCAGTGAAAAGGATGAAATAAAAAATACCAGGGAGTAATAGATGCACAACAATACCCCGGTGCACATACATTTTATACCAGGCCCTTCAGAGTGCTAAGGAGATGAGTCTGTCTAGCTCGACCACATAGCCATGTCCCCCTAACAGCTTTTCTAACATGTCACATGTCACCACAATGCCCACCAGCTGTTCCCTCACATGTCACCCCATATACTGACCTTCTTTTCTCTCACATCATCCCCTTCTCATATATGACAACCAGCATTTCTCTCACATCACCCACTTCTTCTCAGATATGTCGACCATATTTTCATTCGCATGCCACCCCATATACCCACCACTTTTTCTTTGACATGTCACCATATATTCCCACCAACTTTCTCTGACAATCCACCCCATAAGCCATCAGCTTTTCTCTAACATGCCACCCCAAATGCCAAACTTTTCTCTCATGTGTCATTCAATGTGCCCGCAAGCTTTTCTTTTGCATGTCATTCTTATGTCACCCTCTGCCCACTAGCTTATAATGCCACAAGGTCATTAAAGAATTATGAAAATAGATTTATGATTTACCTTACAATTAGAGGTTTAACTGAATGGCATTTGGCCTGTGATTGCTTGTGTTTGGAGGCTGAAAAATAATAGCTTAGGCTCAGGATAACTAAATGTGGACAACCAGATTTACTACAAAACACTTTTCTCCCTCCCATAACTCAGTGCATGAATATTTTAAGTGACATCAGGGGGGGCGCTCGAAATTTAAAATAGATTCTGTAATAGCTACGTCTGGCACCACACTGACTGACTAAACTTTTCAATGAGTGCAATCGAGAGCTAATATCGGTACAGTGTGTCCCCTGAAGCCCCAAAACCCTAACCAGCCCCCCTAGAATAATACCCTTATGGCTAATTCCCCTCCAGCTTGCAGAAGAAAGTCAGTAATGGTTTTCCTTACAACAACTGGTTCAACTGAATGGTATTTGACCTCTGTCAGCCATACTTATACTCTCCTGTGAAGCCACTCAAAGTACACTCGGCACAGACTTCTATTTAACATGAATAACACTATCAAATTCCCTATATTCAAAATGTTGAAGATTTTACAAAATTGTAAAAAAACTTTAATTCTAAAATCTCAGCCACAAAGGCACTCCACTGAAACAACAGCTTTCTTAAAAAAAAAAAAGCTATCTGAACACATCCTATACATTGTAATATGCTTTTGCAAACCAATGGAAAAACTGTGATATTTTTCAAAATATGATGGACCTGATTCATTATGGAACATAGCTGACCATACCTTGCATATAATGCACACAATTACTCTGCGCATGTCCAGCAATGGAACGATACAGCATAGAGCAGAGCAACGTTCAGTTCTTGTTCCAGCGCAATGAATCCTTACAACAGCGTACGATTTAGGGGTTGGAAAGGGGAGAAGAATGGGTGTATGAATGTAGTGAATGTACAGTAAGGGAGTGCCAAGCTCAAGCATACCCAGCAGTGTCCGTATCAGCTTCACTAGCTACAGGTCTAGTCTAAGTGCTGATTACTAGTGATCATGTCTAGAACATGTGTTTGCAATCAGTAGCAACTATAAAAATGTATTCCGTTGTGCTTTACAATTGGGTACAGTAGACATTAACTACATCCTAATAAATGTATATAATTTTATTTTTTATGTTTTGTCATGACTATGTTATTACCGGTGACATTAATTGAATAGTTTTGCTTTTTGTTTTTTTGTCTTTTATCTGTGTTCTTTTGTGACTTGACATTTCACACATGTACTGGACGTATTTTGTAGTGTCTGGTCTGTTAGAAAAGAGTGGACCTAGAACTATATTCATCACCAGACGTATCTTCGCAGCTCCTTGACAAATACGGATGTGTGTATACACGATGCACATGCATTTTAAAAAAATGCACATTGTGTTAGTTTCGCGTTTGGTAATGAATCAGGCTCAAAGTGTCATTTGTCTTCTTTTTTTTAATGAAATAACCATAGACATTTCTCAGTTGACATGCCAAATTTCAGCATAATAGCGCTAATACTTTTAAGATGTATCATTATGCCACCCCTCTCACAAAACTAACATGGTAGAATGCGATTCATTAGATAGGCCATGAATACTCTACCAGCATTTTGTGTATCAAACCATTGTCCCATAGATTGTAAGCTTGCAAGGAGGGCCCTCTTAGCGCTCTGTATGTAATATCCAGTATTGTTTTATTACTGTTTGCTCCCAATTGTAAAGCGCTATGGAATCTATAACAATTAAGGTTGTTGTTGATGATGATGATGATGATGTATTTAGTGAATGTAAAGAACTGAAACCCGAGTTGTAAGCACATTAAACAAAATAACTTTGAACACTCGCGCTATATACATTATTAATGCTATTCTATCTACTTCAAGCTGTACTCTGTATTGAAAACAGGGAATGTTAGTTCACATATGACAATACATGTTAAACTGACCAGCTCACACCAAAGTCTTCCCCCTATGGCCAGTCCTACATTAAATACAAACATGGATTCAATCTGAAGTTTAACATGGTCATTGCTATGCTTTTAAATGGATTGAGTTTTGCCACCACACAGTTTTTTAAAGGCAAGTGCTCCCAAGCAATAGTAGAGGAAGATTTTGGCTTATATTTATTTATTAACAGTTATTTTTATAGTTCCTACATATTTCACAGCACTATATAGAGAATAATTAATCACTCACACCAGTGCCTGCTCCAATGGAACTTACAATCTACTGTATATTCCCTACCACAAGGACATGCAAACACACACTAGGGTTTATCTTGTCAGAAGCCAATTAAACAACAAGTACCGTATATACTCGAGTATAAGTCGACCCGAATATAAGCCGAGGCACCTAATTTTACCACAAAAAACTGGGAAAACTTATTGACTCGAGTATAAGCCTAGGGTGGGAAATGACTTGCTTCTTTTAATAAACTCAGGCTCCCAAAATGTCTCCAAATGTATCAAAAAATCAGCAACCATATTAGTAAGGTGTATATATTGTGTATATATAGTGTATATAGCGTTCACATGGGATAGCAGATGCCACAATTTGGAAAATATTGGAGAGGATATGTTTGTTATTAATAATTACTAGATAAACTGCTCACCCCAGGTACTGCGCCCCCTTATCCTACTAGGCTGTCTTTAGGACAGTACACACATCTTGCATTTCTTTCTCATTGACGAGGAGCTCTGGATATGTCCCCCTGTGTTTACTATCCTCTGTGCCTGGTAGGGAGGGAGGAATTTTCTTCAGCCCTTAACTTCCACTTAAGATAAGAGCTGAGGGACCGGAGAACAGGCACTCACTCGAGTATAAGCCGAGGGGGGCTTTTTCCAGCATAAAAAATGTGCTGAAAAAGTAGGCTTATACTCGAGTATATACAGTATGTTTTAATATGTTTGCATATGCAAATATGTGGGATAATATTGTTTTCCATTTGTGGTACTTAACATTTCCAATAAAGTAGATAGGTATTTATTTAAAACCTGAACAGGTAAGCAACACTAATAAAATCACGGAGAACCCTGTTTCAAACTTTTTATAAATGTATAAAATAAGGCTTAACTATGATATAATATGTCTTAGCTTCATTTTATTCAAATGTCATTTGTAATGTAGAACACTGGTTGAAATTCAGTATGTGATTATATCAAATGTAAAATATATATATATATATATATATATATATATATATATATATATATACTTTTGCTATCTTTTTCCACCACATAAGAGAGAAGATAAAATGTAGCTTACAATGTTAAACTAATTTAGTATTCCAAAGTATGGTTATATAATTCTGTTGCATAACACATTTTTAATGCGTGTCACGTCATTAATAAATGACAACATTAAAAATGCTATTTTGAATTTATGAGACTGTAGCAGCAAATTGCGATGTTCTGTTATTTCAGGGTCTTTAAAGAGTACATCAAATGTTCTATACATATATAAACATCTATGACATGCATTTGAGAAAGAAAAAAACTCTCTTCAAGTCTGTTCATAAATCTCAGTAAATCTTCATCATGGCTTTATGGATTTTGGCAATATAATAACAGATTGGATTTTATGAGTGTTTGGATATAATCCATGACAACTGTTAAATATCATCAGGAACCAAAATCAAATTAAAATGTCAGACAGATTTAGAAAGTATTGAGAAACTTTAAAATTGCTTCTCCTAGATGCCGTTAGTCAAATATTTACGGCAATGCATCAGGCATGAGATGGCAAATTAAAGCTGGTTGAACATTTTCTTCCCACATAGATTGTGCCTCTAGGCAACCATTATGATGTAAAAGGGAAAATCAGTTTTAATGTGGTGTGGGACGACTTTACCCTTTATTATTATATTAGGAATGTCACTGGAATGTGTCAGCTAGAATAACTTAAATATTTTTTTTTTAAATATGCAATACATTGCATGTTCAAGTCTTTCATCTTCTATGCAAAAATAGGACAAATTTATTAGTAAAAAATTACAATTAAATATGAAATCTCATATAATCTCTTATATGTGAAGCGATTTTACGGGCTCTGTTGGGGTTCATGAACATGGGACTTTTTTGAACATGTAAGTTTAGGTGTTGTAGGGCATTACAGGCACAGATGTTGAAATAAGGGGAGACACACTGAAATAACACACCTCCTGCAATTAGTAATGTAATCAACAGTTACTCATACATCAGAGGTAACACTCGCTTGTCCATCTGTCCCTTTACTTGTATTTTCTGTATCTGCAGTCTCTCAACAACCCAACTGGCATGCTTCGACTTGGCACACAGCATACCAGACAAAATTATTGGTTCCCTCATGGATCTGCATAGTGCATATTGAAATTTGGAGCCTTCCTTTCATATTTCAGACTAACAATAAATAACAAAGAACAGTGCTTAAAGCTAATATTTAAAAAACATTCTGAAACAAGACCCATGATGTAGTGAACATAGGAGACTTCCAGGTATAAGGATTAACCAATACCATAATTGTGGGGAATATGGCCTAATCATAACTGGAGTGTAAATATTGTATATCAAATGAATCAATTGATAATTTGAGCTTCTAAGGTGTAAAGTGTGAAGCCAGAGAGTCTGGTGTTTGTGTACTTGTTGGCTCTGCCCACCTCTGTGTTAAAAGAGAACATCATCACATTTAGGCAAAGCTGAGCAGCTTCAAAGACCTACTGGGGTGAGTTTCCTCCTGACATAGGATAACTTTTTGACACTTAAAGAGATGTGAAACAGACAGGAGGGAGCCATTCCCAGCAGGAGATTCATACGAAGAAACATGAGCTGTGTGACCATGGCCTGCAATATTGTATATAGACAGATATAATTCAGGCTTTCAAAAATGACACTTAAAATCAATATAATTAGTCATCTACCACATAGTCATAAACAACATGATGAAGGGCAGCTCACACGTCAATTAAAGCTGTCTGTCAGGCAGAGAAGGTGAGGAAATCAGTTTCAGCTCAACTGATACACTGGACCTATGCTGTTTGGTATCTATAAATTCATAAATTTATATGAAATTTATTAATAATAAAATTGGGTCTGTGTGACACTTCACAGGAAAGTTAGGGCACATAGTAGAATTGGGTATTAAATCAGGGAACATGCAAATTGCGGTTGTAAAAAGTGTCACAGGCTGCAGTCCCCTGGAGGTGGGTAAAGGTGTGTTTAAAAAGCTGAGATCAGTTACAAAAAATTGTCAGCTCTTGGGGATCAATCTAATTGAAGGACTCTCCATCTCTTTGGCCTATCCCGGGTATACAGATTATTATACAGAACTTATGCTCTGTACTTCATCCCATTTGTATTTATAACTGTTATGAAAT
The DNA here is from genome assembly GCF_038048845.1 of Mixophyes fleayi. Classification (NCBI taxonomy): domain Eukaryota; kingdom Metazoa; phylum Chordata; class Amphibia; order Anura; family Limnodynastidae; genus Mixophyes; species Mixophyes fleayi. The sequence goes on from NC_134409.1 coordinate 64,668,155, forward strand.
TTTTTATTTGTTTGTCAATTGTTTAATTGTTTTTTATAACCTGCAAGCATTGTAATTTTTGTATATTATATCTAAAAGTTTATAAGTGCTGTCCTTATTGCTCTAAATGAATTCACTGCCTTTTTAGAAGCGACAGATTGCTTGGCTGGGTTAACCCTTTAGATACCAGTGTTTGAAGTATTAACTGTTTAGCTGCCAGATCACAGAGTGTGTGCAATTGGGTAATTAAGCCATATAATTGCTACGGGCCTTATACATAGCTGGTTGCAGTAGCGGAGAGGTGTGGAAGCCTGTGTCTGTGTTGGGAAAGGGACCAGCTAAACCTGTAGCCTCAGAGAGAGGTGAATGTGTGTTCCCTTATAGTACGTAAGCTTCCAAGTCACAAGTGCGCAGAGTGCGGTTTGTGACTTGTAAATGTAGTTAAGGTTTCCTGACAAAATTGAGGTGATAAATTGTGACTGTTGGAATATATGATAAGATATTAAATCAGGGAGATTATAGGTGGCTATCCATGACACATATATCACTAAAAAAAATTAATTTATTAAAAACTAATTAATAGCACAGATTGCGAAAATATGGCTTGTGCTTAAGGAAAAAAAATAAAAAAGTATATTGATGATTATAATGTTGTAATATTAAGCAATTCCTAATATAGATTAATACAAAACTATAAAGCTAGCCAGCAATCTCAGTGAATTAAACTTCGATAGTTGGTCATTTGCTTAAAGGAGTAACCAATTGTCTAGCAATGGAGATAACATTGTATGTATGAGACAGAAAGGCTGGAAACATAGGAGGTTGAATTTAGAGCTCCCAATATAACAACAGTATACGTGCACAAAATTTCTGTCTCTCCACAAGCAGGTATTTTCCTCCAAACAGGTTGTATTCTATGCGGGCACATGTCTCAATTAAAGCACTTCCAATCTTCCTCGATTATGGGCTCCAGTTAGTATATTGCAATTCACATTTCCATAGAATGCATTCATATAGCCATCACTGGCTTAATCCATGAACGTTCTTCATTACAGCTAATGTGACTTCATCAAAGAAATGAGACTAGCTTGTCTCTCAAATTACAGTTTATGGTACCTAAATAATGTAATGGGAATGTTAGTCAGCTGGAACAGAACCTCCTCCCCAGACTGTGAGAGACAGAGGAAACTGCTTTTTGTCAGCACCATGCAGGTACAACTCCTGATTAATCTACTGTGAAACTAAGATCAGAAGACCCAGATGGAACCTTATGTTTAGAGCCTACCCTTCTCCCTCTCCATACATAACCCTTACCAGTTTTTCCTAGAGCTGAGACACACACTTTGGGAAGTTTACTTTTGGCTGACCTTCTTGTGCAATGCCAATCTACAATGTCACCTTAGTACTTGTCATCACTGGTATTGCAAGCTGCACATCTACTACACCAAGTGTTCTATTGGACCATCTTCTGCCTCCTCTATCGTGATCCTGAACCGCATTGGTATTGCATCCTGCTTATCTATGTCACCATTTTCCTATTGGTGTATCTTCAGTCTTAGCAATTATGATTTTCTGAGTGGTACTCTCAGGTCAGTCTATATCCTATATGTGCCAAACTACTCTTGTTAAAATATCACTACTGGAGCATAAGTCCTGTGGACAACCAAGTACCGGCGAATATTTTTAGTTCCATGGGAATGTAAGTTGCTATTGGTGATGATCTCTAATAACTTAATAAGTAGGCAATTATAACTGGCCATAACAAACTAGGGAGATAAGACTCCTGTGTCTCCTACACAAGTTCTGGCTAATCAACTACAAGGTCTATCATAAATTGATAAGGATATTTCCACTAGACTTTCAATCAAGAACAGGCATTTTGGGCTTCACCAGCCAAAGTTGTTGAGATACATGAACCTAAATTCAATCTTCCACTATTTCTGATATAGTCGAGACTTTCGCAACTTCAGATATAGTTGCAAATTATACTTAAAGCTATATCCTTGGTGATTTGAATCTGTGAGACAACATTTTGGCATCATAATCTCCTTATTAGAGGGGGATCCACAGATGTGGGCTTTCAATTTGAATACTGACATTCCAATTTGATTCTTTCCCTTAGACTTTGGACTTGTATCACTATCTTGATAAAGTCGCTTTGCTTTAGCAGAATCTCATTTGTGATCTTTGAAGCAGGGATGTCATACAGTTGAAGAATATTGTTCGCAATTTTAAATTGGCCTTAGTTTGTGAGTGGAATGACCCGGCTCTCTGTAGTCAATTAGGTTGGAGTTTTTGGAACAAGTAAAGGATGCTCTGATTCAGTATCCAGTTCCTAATTCCTGAGAATATTTAAAATGTTTATAAATTCACATTAATAGATGTTTCAAAGAAAGAAGAGAAGAAAAAAATATTGTGCCCCAGTATACCTCTCATCTCTCTAAGAAATCCCAGGCACAAAATTTTGATCTCATGCAGATTGCAGAATATCTTACTCAACAATTGTGTCTTTACAGCGATAATAAGGGCCATTTTGTTCGATAATGCACCAACATGTCAAAAAATGCTTCAGCTTAGATGATAAATGGAAAATGTTCTTGTTAAAAATAAAAATTCCCTCCAGCTACCTGCTCAGATATCTTTTGAATAAAAGAAAATTTATTTTTTTATCTTTGTGGACAGTGAGGCAGCTGGAAATATTCTGGATGTTTCAGTGGCTTGCAAGAAAGCACTTCCTACTCAATCTTTGAACAGTCCTTACTGTGTTTGTGGTTTTGATAACCATGTGCTCACTGGGGAAATTATTTCTTTCGGATCTGTTAGACTTCCAGTGGGGTCACTTCACAAAAAGTTCCTATCTTTTCTCCTCTTTGATTCTGCTATGTTAACTCAATTTCTTAGTTATCTGTGGCATGAGCAACATAATCCTGCATTTGCTTGGTCCACTGGAGATCTTACTGTATTGAGCAAAGACTTTGTAGGTACAAACCTGTCTCAGCCATTAAAGGTGAGTCCAGGCAGTAAGTGCCCTAAGGCTAAACCATATTCTCTCTCTATTCATGAAAACAAGGCCATGGAAAAATATATTTCTGAAAATCATAGGAAGGGATTAATTAGGCCTTCTAGACTAAATAGCTAAATAAATAGCTCTTGTAATTGATGCAACATGTCACGGGCACTAGGAGTCTTTACCCAGGGATCACCAGGTGATAAGCTTACCAGAGCAGTATAGGTGGTAATATGGTACTCTGGTAGCGGGGTGATCATGGAACAGGAGACAGCAGATGATAGAGATGCTCGGGAAAGTCTATGACTAGCAGCACTGGTAATATATATGTAGAAATACACGAGGAACTGAATGGACAAAGGACACGTGAGGGTAGTCAGTGGTCTGCGGTAGCAAGTTGTACCACTGCTATAGTGAGGAGGAATGTCCAACAGAAACGAGGAGGTGATGAGAGTCAGCGGTCTGCGTTTAGCAAGTTGTACCACTGTCTGGGTGAAGGAATAGAATCCAGGTGAAGGTATCCGGGGAGTCAGTGGTCTGCGTTAGCAAGTTGTACCACTGCTATGTGTGAGGACACTGGCACAGGTGACACAGGAAACAGGAATCAGTGGTCTGCCTCTAGCAAGTTGTACCACTGAATATATGAGTGTGGAGGAGCACGGGGAGAGACTGCAATACAGAGGATACACGGGCACCTTGAACTTGATCCACAATGACATGCCAATATAGTAATGACTGAACAGCACTGCAATAACACAAAGTCATAGAAACTATCCGGGCAAAAGATAACACAGTCAATGATGGCAAAAGTCTCAGTGGATAGTAAGCTCCAGAGGAGAACAACTCAGTCCAGCAAGATATGCAATACACCAGCACAGTCAATGAGAAGTATGCATACCGTGGTTCAGGAGCAGGCTGTCAGACAGGAGTGCAGAGATACCTGAACGGCTGGAGGCCGGCAGGATGCGAAGTCCCTGGAGGGTGAAGCGGTAATCAAGTAGGTGCAGCGCACAGGTAGGTAGACCAGCAGGGGAACAAATACTCAGGAAGCAGTAGTATGTAGAACTGGACTCCTGGAGGACCCTGAAGAGTAGCGATGGTCTAGACGAGATGAAAGCAGTGAGGCGCAGATCCGATGCAGACTGGCGAGTAGACACCAGCAGGAACACTGAGAAGCACGGAGAGCGGATCAGCTGCTGCAGACACGAGTAGAACTGAGGAGTAGCAGCCAGCAGGACTCTGCATGTACACGGAGGTAGCGGATAGCAACCAGCAGGTGCAGCCACGATGAAACACGGGAGAGTAGAGCTGAGCTGGAACTGTTGAGCACGGAGAGCAGCGGATAGGAATCAGTTGTAGCGGTCTCGAGAAAACACAGGAGAGTTGAGATGAGCTGAAGACTGTAGCGCACGGAGGCAGCGGATAGGAATCAGCCAAACAGTCACGATGAAACGCAGGAGAGTTGAAGAGGTCTGAGGACTGTAGTGCATGGAGGCAGCGGATAGGAATCAGCTAACAGTCACGATGAAACACAGGAGAGTTGAAGTGGTCTGAGGACTGTAGTGCACGGAGGCAGCGGATAGGAATCAGCTAACAGTCACGATGAAACACAAGAGAGTTGAAGTGGTCTGGAAACCACAGGAATCAGCAGCGCTGAATACACGAGGAAACACAGGAACACCTTCAGAGTCTCATGGGGAATGAGACTCCAAGATCAGGCAACGAGGTATGGACAGCAGGTGCTTTAAATAGGGAGTGTTGCCTGATCAGCCAATTAAGTAAAGGGACAGGTACTGAAGGTTTTGAAAGGGCTGCGCATGCGCAGACCCTCAGGATGGTGGACGGCCACGGTTCCTAAACACACGGGAAGACGCACTCACAGTCTGGTGAGTGACACAACAGTTGTTCAATGAATCAAAAGGTGCTATCATATTTTCAAAAACTGAATTACATGGAGTATGCAACTTGATACTCCTGGAATAAGTATTGAATGCATCTTTCAATACTCTTTCTGGGCACTATGAATACTGTGTTATGCTTGTTGGGCTATTCCATTCCCTAGCTGTGTTCCAGGATTATTCATTGATGTGTTGCAAGACTATTTGGGCAAATTTTTTATATTGTACCTTGATGACAACCTTATCACTGCCCCAATATAGTGAACATATCTGTCAGGGCGTGGAGAAATTTAGAGAGAAATATTTATATGTCAAGATCGATAAATGTGAATTTGAAGTCCTACAGTGGGATTTCTGGGATATATTTCTTGGCTGAGGGTTTTTCCATGATATAACAGATTAGGGCCATTTCTGAATGGAATATTCCCACCAACTTGAAAGCAATACAATATTTTATAGGTTTTGCTAATTATAATATAAGATTTATCTGAAACTTTCAGTAATAGTGGCTTTGATTATTGCACTAATCAAGAATGGAACTGATCCAGTCACTTGGTCACCTGAGGCAATACAAGCATTTCAGGCCCTTATGAAGGCCTTTGTCTCTGCTCCAATTCTTAACCATACATATTCTGAAAAAAAAAATTTTACTTGAAGTTTATGGCTCTGATGTAGGCACTGGTACAATTCTGTCTCAAATATCAGTGACTGATTCTAAATAGCTCCCATATGCATTTTTCTCAAGAACATTTCCCTGTGCTGAAATCAACTATAAATCAGGAAATCAGAAATTACTTGCTGTGAAATTGACATCTGAAGTATGGAAGCAGTGGCTGGAAATAGCTATTCATACTCGCACTCTATAAACAGATTACAAGAATTTCTAATATACTGAAGCAGTAAAAAGACAAAATCTCAGGCAAACTGGGCCTTGGTCTTCTCTCATTTAGATTTTGTGATCACATATCATCCAGACTCTAGGAATTTGAAAAATTTACTCTTTTCAGCATCATCACCATTTATTTATATAGCGCCACTAATTACGCAGCGCTGTACAGAGAACTCACTCACATCAGTCCCTGCCCCATTGGGGCTTACAGTCGAAATTACCTAACACACACATACAGACTAGGGTCAATTTGTTAGCAGCCAATTAACCTACCAGTATTTTTTTGGAGTGTGGGAGGAAACCGGAGCACCTGGAGGAAACCCACCCAAACACAGGGAGAACATACAAACTCCTCACAGATAAGGCCATGATCAGGAATCAAACTCATGACCCCAGTGCTGTAAGGCAGAAGTGCTTACCACTTAGCCACCGCACTGCCCTAGTTGAATACGGAGTCCTGCATCTAAATACAGGTTTCCTGACACCCCTCTCCTTTCCATCCTCATTTCTACCAAGACTCCTTGGGGTACAGGAGATTGATTAAAACTTCTGAAATGGAAAAGTGGAGGTGTCGACCATAGTGTCAAGCGCTGTCCCCGCACTGCTCCTAGGTCCCGGGGAACGGTTGCCTGCTTGTCTCGCTGCTCGCGTACCATTGTCTCCGTGGCTCCATCGGAGACAATGGGATCTAAGTCTCAAAAGAGACTTAGATCTGGTTTCCAGGTCTTTGCAAATAATGGAGTAACATGTTTGTTTGGTTTTTTTATGAGTGTTCATGGTTGTGGTTTTGGTATTGGTGGAGGGTGTTTGCATTGGTTTTATAATTAACAGGTAGACCTGGGGGTGGAGTGTGATGTGATGCATACCAGAGGGTGTGGCGCACTCTGATGATGTCAACCCACTTCCAGGGGGAGTTGCTGGGTGATGTGCACATGCTGTAGCTGCCTATTTAAGGTAAATATTTTTATTATGTTTTATCCCTGAGGAAAAACATGATTGAAACATTGGCATAAGAACAACTTTGTGTACAGATTTTTTGGAAGACCAAAGAGTGCCACACTCATGTGGTGATGTATTTTGAAAAAGTTTCTGTCCTGGGAGGGCACCCAGGTAGTAAAATATTTTAAGGAGGAGTGCCGACCATTTGGCTCTATAGCTATCTATCTATCTATATACACACACACATATATATATATATATATATATATATATATATATATATATATATATATATATATATATATATATATACACACACACATTTGATATAATATTTCCTATTGCAAATAATGTACTAGCAATTCATGCAGTAAATGTAAAGTTTGCAAACAAGTTTTAACTCCAGCACCAAGGGTGAAATTTGTCATGCAGTGGTTTTTTGCAATCTCTAAACTACCACAATTTAATGCACATCGCCCGTGGTTTTAACTTTTAAACCAACAGATATATTATCACACAAATTGCAGTTTTTAAATAACTGAAACACACCCAAACCACTGATGGTTTAAAAGGAAAATATCAATTTTCAAAATTAGTCTTTTTCAAACTGGCTGATTTTAAACTTGTGTGAATTTGATCTCAGTCACACTGTATTAATCTGGAATGAGACCGGTGTGCAATGACTCACGCTCACTGCAACTAAAAACGGAATGTCAACTTATACAGTCAGTGACTGATTCTCCACAGAGATAAAGAGACAAGCTAATATCCTAACAATACCAAAGTAGACAGTATGTTTTATAAAGCATTCAAACCTGATAAGACATGTAGTTGTGTGAATATGCCACGTGTGTGCCTTTTTTGATTGCAGAAATTAAACATATTTAACATGATTGAAAAAGCAATCAAAATCTGTTCCGATGATTCATTCTACAACTTCTTCATAACATCAGGAGGTTCCATCATCCTCACATCACGCTGATGATGATAAGGTAACAGGTGAGTTTGCCTGAAAAATAAAATTAAAAATGTTTTAATCTTATTGTACTTATCTATTTTTTTCACCCAAAAAAGATGTAGACAAAGAAGTGCATGTAAAATATATCATATCCAAAACATTATACTTATACATATGGGTTTTTTTCAGTAAGTTAACAGTTGTATGTTTCCGAGCTCCACAGTATGAGAATGACCACAAGAACTATAGGATGTGACACAGGTAGAGACAGAAATAGTTCTGCAATTGGTCAACGAATCTCTTTGCAGCCTACAAAACAGGAAAGGCAGGAACAAAAGCAACTTACTGAGGAGCAACCATCATGTACATAAAACGCTTTTAGACACAAAAAAAACTTATATGTGCAGTATGAGCCTATACATGTGCAAGTGCTCAACTACAGAGAGATATCACAAAATTGCAACTGAAATGCTCTCTGCCACATTGAATGCAACCTTATACAAATGACCAATGCTATAAATAGGTCAACAAGTGTCAGTGAGAAGGCTCAGCACAAATATGGTCTCTTCAGCAAGACGCATTGAATGGGCTACCTTAACAGGTTTTCAAGACAAAAAAAATGCATCTTATAATGCCTGGGGTTTTGTCTGTACCTAGACTGGGTTGTGTCTCTGGAGCTGTACTGGTGGGTATATGAACAAAGCTCGGTGGCCTGATAATGTTCCTTTGCATGAGAGGGAAAGAACAGGTGCAGGTAGTTGTTGCTGATTGTTATGATCTGCCTCTGCCTGTACTGCAGCTTCGCCTTAGGATGCTGCTTTGTCATCAGCGCCTGTCTCATGGACTATTTTGATCTTGCTCTTATTTTTATTAGCCTTGCATTACCTCTGACTCACCAGAGGTGCTGATATAGTACCCTTGCCTCTTCCCTCAATGCTTCTGTTAAATGCTGCACCTGTTATCTGCCAATTTAATGCCTGCTTCCCACACCTTACCTTTGCTGTCATTAATGTTGTTGTTGTCATTGTTGCTGTTGTTACTACTCCTGTTTCCTTGGACTGCTGCTAGCTGTCATCCCTGTTCCTGGTTTCATCTCACTCAGTTTATCTGTACCTGCTGTTATTTACTATGACACAAAGTTCAGGAGACTACTGAATATGAATTGCACTGGAGACTGGAAAAAAGTGAGGAATAGCAATACAGGAATCAGAATAAGCAGAGGAGGACAGGTTGGAACCAAATGTTGGACCAGACCGGAACTGGACTGCAGGACCCGACTGGAACTGTATTGGAACTTGAGTGCTGGAACCAGACTGTAACTGGAGCACTGGAACTAGAATGGAATGTGAAAAGGAATGCTAGAACTGGAACAGAATTGGAATGCTGTAACTGGAAGGGAACCGAAATACTGGAGCCGCAACGGTACTGGAATGGAACTCGAATGCTGGAAACAGAATGGAACCAGAATGCAGGTTGCACGGTCTGAAAAGAAATAAATGAGAAAACTGCAGACTGCTGGAAACCAGGTTGGCACCTGGAGAATCAACATTGCACTGGCACCAGGTAAGAGATGGATCAGGTGACTAGATACAAGATGGCAGCGCCCAGGATCTGTTTGTGGAGAGAACCCTGGAGTGGAGACTGCTATCCTCTGTTTGGAAGCTGCAGGCAGCTGAGCTGAAGCAGTATTCTGATGGTCTGTGGGAGAGTAGGTGACTGAATCCAAGATGGCAGCATCATGCAGAGAGAGATATGAGACCAGCAGAGCCTGTGGACCATAGGGACAGCTTAGAAAGACAGCAAAGGGGTAAGTAACAGAACCTAAGATCCTGAAGCATGACATCTGAAAGTATCCATGATTCCACCCAGGCGTGGTGTGCAAACCATGGCGGCAAGGGGGACTACATCCATGCTGAATTCAAACACAAGAGGCAACATATTTTTAAACAAATAAATAACTCGAAAAAATGTGTACAGTATGTCTCAATTTCTTTCTCTAAATGTTCAATTAATCTATTGTGTTTAATATTTTTTTATAACTTGAAAAATGTATATTACTTATCTTTAGGTAAAATTACGATAGTTGATGGTCCATGTTCATGGATTAAGGTCTAATCGATCTTTTTTGGGTTTGTGTACAGCTTAAACTATGTACTATTATAACAATATGTTAATATTGTATTTTCATAAGATGTTTCTGTGTATGCTTATTAGAGGGTACACATACCAAGTTCAATATGACAGAGGAATACAACACAGTGTAGCACTCACAATTGAATAATGGTGTAAAATAAGGGAACAAAATATATGCATGTATATATATATATATATATATATATATATATATATATATATATATATATATTGTTTTAAAATTACAGTTGGTGACAATTACAGTTGTTGAGGCCAAACACTAACATGCAAACTACATTTGTATGAATCTTTCTGCCACCTGCATTCCCCTCTCTGTATTGTCCTCATGAGCTGATGCTCAGAGTACCTCTACTTTATAACTGGTATGGTATATTTAAGTTTAGATTAAGAACCAAATTAAGCAGTATAAAGCAAGCCAACACCATATATAATATATCACCTTGGTGTAAAGGCTATCACTGGTCACCAGATAAGATCTTTAGAACAAGGTATGAGAGAAAGGTTTTTACCTGTAGCAGTTACCTTTCCAGTAAAGAGCAATATTCTCAAAGGTACCCAGATTCCCCCAGGCCTTAGGCTCAGTGTAGTAAAGTCTTTGTTGCCAGGTTGCCAAGAGGTGTAGAAACTGGTGGCAACTGTTGAAATGAGTAATAGTACACCAGGCGGAGTACACAAGAATTATCCAGGTGAAAGCAAATGGTCGAAGCAAGCAGTGAGCTGGAATAACTGTAGACAAGCCAGAATGTCAGGGAGGGCAGTGAACACAAATAGTCCAGAAACAAGCCAAAGGTATAGATGGACAGCAAACAGATAATAACCAACAAACATGCAGAAGGTCAGACTAAGTAAGGGGAGCCTATTACTCTTTTACTGGCTTTATGCCAGTAATCAATTATGCAGCCAACAGGCTGATTTCTACTAGCTGGGCACTTGTACTCCCATTGGCCACTAGCAATCTAATCAATTAGGCTACTCCTGTGGATGCTTGTAGGGCTCTGTGCTGATTGGCTCTTTGTACTATGTACTGTCTACGGTTATAGCATTCTGTCTCTAGTATTGCTGCCTGCTCCTGTACTATTGTTTGGAGTTGAAGCTGAGATTGATTAACCAGGTGTGACCTTTGCCTGTTCCTGGATTCTGAACCTGTGCTTGTGATTCTGAACATGTGCCTCTGACCTTGACCCTTTTGCCTTTACCTGACATCCTCTCTGGTGCTCTGTCCAGTCTGCTGATCTCTGGCCTGTCGCTACAACATCTGCTACCTCCTGTACATGTGCGCTGCCGTGTGAGCATAAACTCATACTACTCTGAGCATTAGACCTGGGGGCATCCGAGTACCTGTGAGCATAACCAGTCTCTATGGGAAAGGCGGCTGCTAAAGGTGAAGACCTCTTCTACCTGTTCTATGAGTTTATGCTGCACTGGTGGCCATAACAAGAGCAGGTAATGAGGTGTAGGCACATTGCTATAACTGTCTGAGAGGCAAAAATCTTCCTGCTATTTAAAGCACAGTTGACCAATACCCAGGGCTGCATAGATTGAGCTCCGCTGCAGAGATATGTTGCAGTAACTCAGCTGACCACACAAAGAAGTGTCCCAGCTGTTTGGCAACCAAACAAGATACCCTTACAAGAAATAAGGATTAGATATGGTTGAATGTTACCATAGGTTAAAAAATGGGCAGAATAGATAGCCAAGTGATTTTTATCTGTCATCAAATGTTTTTGTTTCTATGTTAGACACACACAGAAAGACAGTCTGTGAAACAGCATCTGGCTGCCTAGCAATAGTCAAGACAGAAGATACAGAATTAGCCATCACAATTAGAGTTGTGGCTCATAACAGTGACCCCACTACCTCTAGAACCTGGTTTATTGGAAAACTGCTTAAAGGAAGTTTTTCTAATCTTTCTGCTTGTAGGTTCTTTGAAGGAATCCAAGACCTCTCTTCAGGTCCATAAAAAAGTAATTTGGCCTTGGACCCATTTAGAATACAGAATTCTCTCTACAACGAATTCTTGCTGCCAATTAACAATTACCGGAGGAGGTTTAAAAGAAAGATTGATCCCAAACTTTTTAGAGTAAACAAGTTTTAAGAGAGAACAGTGAAAAGTAATAGGAATTGTAAGTGATCTGTATAGATCTAAATGGAAGGCAACAGGATTCACAGTTTTAATCATCTTGAATGAGAAAAGGTATCTGGGTCCAAGCTACCTTGAAGGTTGGTGTAGTCTAATATTCTGGCTGAATAACCAGACTCTATCACCCATGTAAAAAGGTACATGTTCCATGGTGTTGGTCTAAAAAAAAAGTTGAGCGGAAAGAGGCATGCGATTCGGCAATGTGGACTTTCCTCCAAATGGATCTAAAACATAAGGCAATGTTATCTCAGGATTATAAGTGGGTATGAGATGAGATACTGAGATAGCCCTGGGATGCTGACCAAGCACACAAAAGGATGGAGAATTTTGGAAGTGCAATGGCAAGAGTTGTTGTATGAAGATATGGATCATGGTAAGTATTCAACCCAATTTTTATGGAGTTTGTAAATATAATACTGTAGAAATTGCTGCAAGGACTGATTCACCCTCTCAGTCTGGCTATTGAAATGATGGTGATATGCAGAAGATAAGCTTAGATTGACTACCAGCAGGGAACAAAAGCTCCTCCAGAATTGAGTGATAAAATGAGATCCTCCATCTGAGACTATGTTAAAAGTTAGTCTATGGAGTCTGAAAATATGTTGGATGAAAAGAGAAGCCAACAATTTAGCAATAGGTAATTTAGTAAGAGAACCAAAATGAGCCATTTTGTTGAATTGATTGACAATGACACAGATGGCATTATAACCAGCAGAAATAGGTAATTCAATAATAAAATGCAGAGATATGGGTCCAGGGTTTACTAGGAAGAGGCAGAGTTGACTAGAAGGAGCACTCCTAGGAGATTTCATTTCTGACACATATAATACAGGACAGGACAAATTCTTTTTCGCCATGATTTATTGATGACTACCAATGGGATAAAAGTTTCCATGTTTTAGAAATTCCAGGGCGTCCTGAGATTTTACTGAAATAAAGTTCAGACAGTACCACTTTCTTGAGTCCTCAGTAACAAACACAAGTTGAGCAGAAGATTCTGTAGGGACATCTTGAATTTGTAACAATTGAGTAGAGAGTTTGTGTGAACCCTGCTACAGTGGAAGAAGTAGAAATTATAGACATGTCTTCAGAACTGGGATTATGATTTGAAAGGAAACCAGCCAGGCTTTGACGTAATATTAAAATTGAATTGAATAAAGAACAATGCCCAATGTGCTTGTCTAGCATTGAGCCTTTTGGCTCAAACAATATAAATGAAAGTCCTCAAATGCCCACTTAATAGCAAGGAGTTCCCGGGTTACAAAAGTCATAGTTGGAGTCAGTAGCTGAAAATTTGCGCGAGAGTAATGCACGAGGCCCCTTATCAAAAGCATCCACGTGGGAGAGATATTGACACCAAAATCAGAAGCGTCCACTTAAGTGATAAATGCTAATTCTGGATTGGGGGGAATGAGGCACAGGAGCATAGATAAATGCTTTTTTCAGTATTGCGAACGCTTCCATGGCTTGATGGGTCCATATCATAGTGCCAGCCACTTTTTTAGTCAGGTCAGTGATGGGTGTAACTATGACTGAAAATGAGTGAATAAATCTCCTATAATAGTTGTTGAGTCCTGGAAACCTCAGGATTGTTTTTATGTTATTGGGTTGAACCCAATCTAGGATGGCCTGAAGCTCAATGAAATCCATAGAGAAACCCTCAGGAGAAATTATGTTTTGCATGAAGCCTATATAGTTCTAGAGAAGGGGAAGAGATCATTATATTGTCCAGATAAACAACTACAATTTTGCCTCAAAAAATCTTGAAAAACATTGTTAATCAGATGTTGAAAAACTTCAGGAGTGTTGCAAAGACCAAAGATTTTGAACGATATTCATAATGTCCTGATTAAATGTTAAAAGCAGTCTTCCACTCATTTCCTTCCTTAATACAAATTAAGTTATATGCTCCACGGAGCTTCTTAAGGAGCCAATTTTAGGGAAAATGGTAGCTCCTTTTAGTTTTTCAAACAATATTGAGACCAATGGTAATGGTTAAGAATGTTTGATGGTGACTTTAGAGGATTGAATAAAGTCGATACAAGGCCAAAGACTTCAATCTTTTTTAGAAACAGCCCGCACCAGCAGATGATTTGGAAGGTCTTATGAAATCTTTACTTAGGTTCTCTTGGATGTACTCCTCCATGGCCTTATTTTTGTTAGGGCCCATGACCACCTAGATGAGCTTTGGGAACAGTTAGAGTAGAGATCTTCACCTTTAGCAGCCACTTTCCCTTAGAGCTTTATGTGCTCACAGGTACTCAGATGCTTCCAGGTCTTAGGCTCAGAGTAGTAGAAGCTCATCAAAAGATGGCCGCAGCGCAGATGTAACCCCGGGCACTAGCAGATGCTGGGGCGGGTGGTCAGAGGCAGACCAAGGTCAGAGGTCCGTAGTGAAACAGCGAAGTCCAGAATACAAGCCAAAAAGTCAGGGTCACAGGCAAACAGTGAAGTCCAGAATACAAGCCAAAATGTCAGGATCAAAGGCAAACAGGCAAGGTCCCAGGTACAGGCAAAAGGTCCCAATGGTAGATCAGGTATACAGGAATCCAACAGCAGGTCAGCAACAGTGTAGGAGTGGAACGCTATAACCGGCAGGGAGGCTAAGCCCTCCCTTAAATACAGAAGAGAGTCAATCAGGACCCTTGCCCAGTAAGTACCGCCAGGGGTTAATATATTAGTGCCTGATTAATTAGCCCACAGGCTGTTCACTACCCTGCGCACGTGCCCGGCTGCTCAGGGTTGCCGGGGCGTGGCTCTGCTCTGAAGGAGTCCCGACCATTGCCATGGAGACGGTCGGGACGAAGGAAACAGACAGTGACGTCCCGGCTGTTGCCATGACAGCTGGGACACTGAAGGAGGAAGCAAGCCATGGATCACCGCAGCTCGTGACAGTACATCCCTCTTAAGGAGGGGGATGTACTTACCAGTGAACCAAAAAGTGAATCTGCCCACAGGATTCACTTGCTTGATGATGGAAAAGGGGCCAATGAATCTCCCAGTTTTTTACAGGGTTGTCTGAACCTGATATTACGGGTGGAGAACTAAACCCTCTGACCCACTTTGAAAGAGCAGCTCCTACGATGTTGATCTGCAAATTGTTTGGAGTGAAACGAGGCTCGATTTAAGGCAGAGTGAACTCTCTTACAGATATTCTTAAGACTAGAAGCCGTAAAGCGTATGCCAGGGAGACCAGAAGGGCTAAGTGAAGCCAATGAGTTAGATCTAGTATGGTAACTAAGATTGCAATAGAACGGAGAGGTACAAGTGAAGGAATGGCAAGAGATATTGTATGCGAACTCTGCCCATGGTAACAGGGCTGACCAGTTGTTGTGGAATTCAGAAGTGTACAAACATGGAAATTGTTCCATGGATTGATTAACCCTTTCAGTTTGTACGTTGGATTGTGAATGGCATGCTGAGGAGAGGCTGATGTTTGTTCCAAGGAGTGCACAAAAGAACTTTGAGAATTGAGCAATAAACTGTGAGCCGCGATCAGAAACAATATCCAAATGTAAGCCATGGAGCCGAAAAATGTGCTGGACAAAAAGTGACACCAAGGTATGTGCACTTGGAAGCCTGGTTAAAGGTATGAAATGGGACATTTTGCTGTAGCAGTCAACCACTACCCAGATAGTAATGTGGCCAGCTGAGGAAGGGAGCTTCACAATAAAGTCCATGGACAAATGTGTCCAAGGTCTTGTAGGAACATAAGCTGACCAGAAGGTTCCTAGGGGTTTTGTTTTTAGCACAAATTTCACGGGACATAACAAAATCTCAAACATCTGATGCCATGGTGGGCCACCAGACACAGCGTGAGGTTCTTTCTGTGGTTTTAAAGATATCGGGATGTCTGGCGGTTTTATTTTTGTGGGCTTCTGTGAGGACAGCCTTTCGAGGGTGAACTGGCACAAATAAGCAGTTTTCGGGTGTCTCTGAGGGAGCCAATTTTTGAAATCTGCGAAGGGTTATACCCAAGTCCTGGGCTAAACCTGCGTGAATAATTGAAGGTGGCATTATTGGCAGCGGTTTTGGAACTGGCGCATGTTGAGAGACAAAGCTTCTGGATAAAGCATCAGCCTTGGTTTCTTAGATCTTGGTCTATAACTGATAACAAAACGGAAGTGGGTAAAGAACAATGACCAACGGGCCTGTCTTGGATTCAGCCGTTTTGCAAATTCAATGTATTAGAGGTTCTTATGGTCAGTGATGACTGAGATTACATGGATGGCTCCTTCCAACCAGTGATGCCATTCTTCAAAAGCCCATTTGATGGCTAAGAGTTACCCATTACCAACATCATAGTTGGCCTCTGCAGAAGAGAACTTGCCGGAGAAAATACGCAGGGAAACAGCCAGTGATTGCCAGGATCTTTTTGAGAGAGAACAGCACCCACACCAATGTCAGAGGCATCAAGCCCCAGAATGAAAGACAGCTCAGGATTAGGATGTCTCAAGACAGGGGCGGAGATAAAAGCTTTCTTTAGAGCCACAAAGGAATTGATAGCTTCTGGGGACCAATTACTAAGATCTGCCCCCCTTCGGGTGAAGGCAACAATGGGAGCCACCAAATTGGAAAAACCTTGAATAAATTTTAGGTAATAATTGGCGAACCCCAGAAATCTTTGTACAACTTTCAGATTAAGGGGCCGCACCCAATCTAGGATAGCTTGAACTTTACTTGTGTCCATAGAGAAACCAGTAGAGGATATTATATATCCTAGGAATGATACACTCCGAACTTCAAACTTGCATTTTTCAAGCTTGGCAAACAGATGATGGTTCCGTAATTTATGGAGAACTTGTTGAACATGGAGCCGATGCTGAGACAGAGAGCGGAATATATTAATATGTCATCTAAGTACACATCCACAAACTGCTCAAGGAATTCCTGGAGAACTTCATTAATGAGATCTTGGAAGACAGATGGTGCATTACAAAGACCGAATGGTATAACCGAATACTCGCAGTGGCCGGAATGGGTATTAAAAGCCGTTTTCCACTCATCTCCTTCTCTAATGCGGATGAGATTTTATGCCCCGCGAAGATCAATTTTTGTGAAGATGGTAGCAACTCTAAGTTGATCAAACAGGACCGAGATGAGAGGAAGTGGGTAGGTGTTTTTAACAGTGATTTTGTTAAGACCTCTGAAATCAATACAGGGACTTAGTCCACCATCCTTCTTGGAGACAAAGAAACAGCCAGTTCCCACTGGAGATTTTAAAGGCCTAATAAACCCTTTTTGTAAATTTTCCTTGACGTATTTCTGCATGGCCTTGGTTTCAGGACCAGAAAGAGAATACAGTCTTCCTTTAGGTAATTTAGTACCTGGATTTAATTCAATGGCACAATCGAAATCCTGATGAGGAGGCAGAGTGTCAGCTGCTTTTTTAGAGAATACATTCCAGAATTCACGGTACTGAGGGGTAAGTATTTTGGAAGCAGGCTGCAGAATCTGAAGAGTCTAGCTCAAACCAGTCTGAGAACAAGAGGAACTCCACTGGGTAATCTCCCATTGTGCCCAATCAATTACAGGATCCTTTATAAGAATATTCTTATGTCTATTCCAAGCATGTTTAAACTGCTCTACTGTATTAGCCTCCACCACCTCTGATGGGAGGCTATTCCACTTATCCACTACCCTTTCTGTAAAGTAGTTTTTCCTCAAATTTCCACTGAATCTATTGCTTTCGGGTTTCAGTGCATGTCCACGTGTTCTAGTACTTCTCTTCCTTTGAAGAATGTTTGCCTCCTGTACCTTGTTCAAACCCTTGATATATTTGAACGCTTCTTTCATGTTCCCCCTTCCCATTCTCTGCTCCAAACTATAGATATTAAGATCTTTAAGTAAGTTTTGTGCTGTAGGCCATGCACCATTTTAGTTGCCCTTCTTTGTACATTATCCAATGTATTAATCTAAAGATATGGCCTCCAGCATTAAACACAGTATTCTAGATGAGGCTGTACCAATGACCTATACAGTGCCATTATTAGTTATTTCTTTCTGCTACTGATTCCTCTCCCTATCCAACCTAGCATCTGACTTGTTTTCCTCATTGCTTTGTTATATTGCTAACCTGCCTTTAAATGACCTGAAATAGTGTCTCCTAGATCTCTTTCTTCATCAGCAGTTTCCAATTATTATGCCATTAATCCTATATTTAGCCTTTGGATTTTTAAGACCCAAGTGCATAATTTTGCATTTTTTGGCATTAAACTGTAGTTGCCACTCCCTTGACCATTCCTCTAGTCTTCCAAAATCATCAATCATTTGTTTTACTCCTCTTGGTGTGTCTATCCTGTTGCATATCTTTGTGTCATCTACAAAAAGGCATACCATTTGCAATGTCTCCAATAAAGATATTAAAAAGCACTGGTCCAAGTTAGAGATGAGCGCACTCGGATTTCGTGAATCCGAGCCCACCCGAACGTTTCCGATCCGAGCCGGATCCGAGACAGATCCGGGTATTGACGCCAAATGAAAACCTGAAACCGGGGCTCGGAGTCATAATCCCGCTGTCGGATCTCGCGATACTCGGATCCTATAATGTCCCCGCTAGTCGCCGCCATCTTCACTCGGGCATTGATCAGGGTAGAGGGAGGGTGTGTTAGGTGGTCCTCTGTCCTGGTAGATCTCGTGCTGTGCTGTTTAGTTCTGTGCTGTGCTATACTGTGCTGTGCTGTGTTCTGCAGTATCAGTCCAGTGGTGCTGTGTGCTGTGCTCTGTCAATTTTGAGTTCAGTGGTGCTGCTGGGTCCTGTGCTGTGTCCTGTTCAGTCCAGTGGTGATGTGTCCTGTGCTCTGTCCTTCTAAGGGCATAGTTATTTCCCCATTATTCCCCATTTTTAAAAAAATTAAAAAAAAGTTATAAAAAAAAATACAAAAAAATAATTTAAAAAAAATTAATTACAACAAAATTTGCAAAACCAATCCTGCAGTATAAGTCCATTGGTACTGCAATATTACCAAGTTCACACATTCAGCAGTAAAAGTCCAGTGGTACTGCAATATTACAAAGTTCACACATTCTACAGTATCAGTCCAGTGGTGCTGTGTCCTGTGCTCTGTCCTTCTGAGTTCAGTGGTGCTGCTGGGTCCTGTGCTGTGTCCTGTTCAGTCCAGTGGTGCTGTGTCCTGTGCTCTGTCCTTCTAAGGGCATAGTTATTTCCCCATTATTCCCCATTTTTAAAAAAATTAAAAAAAAGTTATAAAAAAAAATACAAAAAAATAATTGAAAAAAAATTAATTACAAAAAAATTTGCAAAACCAATCCTGCAGTATAAGTCCATTGGTACTGCAATATTACAAAGTTCACACATTCTGCAGTATCAGTCCAGTGGTGCTGTGTCCTGTGCTCTGTCCTTCTGAGTTCAGTGGTGCTGTTGGGTCCTGTGCTGTGTCCTGTTCAGTCCAGTGGTGCAGTGTCCTGTGCTCTGTGCTTCTAAGGGCATAGTTATTTCCCCATTATTCCCAAGTTTTTAAAAAAATAAAAAAAAAATTATAAAAAAAAATACAAAAAAAAAAAAGTAATTATAACAAAATTTGCAAAACCAATCCAGCAGTATAAGTCCATTGGTACTGCAATATTACCAAGTTCACACATTCTGCAGTATCTTGTGCTACATATAATGGAGACCAAAAATTTGGAGGATAAAGTAGGGAAAGATCAAGACCCACTTCCTCCTAATGCTGAAGCTGCTGCCACTAGTCATGACATAGACGATGAAATGCCATCAACGTCGTCTTCCAAGCCCGATGCCCAATCTCCTAGTACAGGGCATGATAAATCCAAAAAGCCCAAGTTAAGTAAAAGTAGCAAAAAGAGAAACCTAAAATCATCTGCGGAGAAACGTAAAGTTGCCAATATGCCATTTAAGACACGCAGTGGCAAGGAACGGATTAGCCCCTGGCCCGTGTTCATGACTAGTGGTTCAGCTTCACCCAAGGAACTAAGCCCTCCTCCCCCCCCCTACAAAAAATTGAAGAGAGTTATGCTGTCAGCAACAACACAGCAAACAACTCTGCCTTCTAAAGAGACATTATCACAAATCCCCAAGGCGAGTCCAAGGGTATTGGTGGTTGTCAAGCCTGACCTTCCCATCACTGTACGGGAAGAGGTGGCTCGGGAGGAGGCTATTGATGTAGCTGGTGGTGTGGAGGTACTTGATGATGATGATGCTGATGTGGTTATTGTAAATGAGGCAGCAGTGGGGGAAACAGCTGATGTCCATGGGATTAAAAAGCCCATTTTCATGCCGGGTCAGAAGACCAAAAAATGCACCTCTTCGGTCTGGAGTTATTTCTATCCCAATCCGGAAAACAATTGTATTGCCATATGTAGCTTATGTAAAGCTCAAATAAGCAGGGGTAAGGATCTTGCCCACCTAGGGACATCCTCCCTTATACGTCACCTGAATAACCTTCATAGTTCAGTGGTTAGTTCAGGAACTGGGGCTAGGACCGTCATCGGTACAGGGACACCTAAATCTCGTGGTACAGTTGGATACACACCAGCAACACCCTCCTCGTCAACTTCCTCCACGATCTCCATCAGATTCAGTCCTGCAGCCCAAGTCAGCAGCCAGACTGAGTCCTCTTCAATACGGGATTCATCCGAGGAATCCTGCAGCGGTACGCCTACTACTGCCACTGCTGCTGTTGCTGCTGTTAGTCGGTCATCTTCCCAGAGGGGAAGTCGTAAGACCGCTAAGTCTTTTACAAAA
This sequence comes from Mixophyes fleayi, assembly GCF_038048845.1. Classification (NCBI taxonomy): domain Eukaryota; kingdom Metazoa; phylum Chordata; class Amphibia; order Anura; family Limnodynastidae; genus Mixophyes; species Mixophyes fleayi. The sequence goes on from NC_134409.1 coordinate 64,688,841, forward strand.
CAATTGACCGTCCAACAGTCGTTTGCCATGACCACAAAATACGATAGTAGTCACCCTATTGCAAAGCGTATAACTGCGGCTGTAACTGCTATGTTGGTTTTAGACGTGCGCCCGGTGTCCGCCATCAGTGGAGTGGGATTTAGAGGGTTGATGGAGGTATTTTGTCCCCGGTACCAAATCCCGTCGAGATTCCACTTCACTAGGCAGGCGATACCAAAAATGTACAGAGAAGTACGATCAAGTGTCCTCAGTGCTCTAAAAAATGCGGTTGTACCCACTGTCCACTTAACCACGGACATGTGGACAAGTGGTTCTGGGCAAACGAAGGACGATATGACTGTGACAGCCCACTGGGTAGATGCATCCCCTTTCGCAGCTACAGCAACAGCTGCATCAGTAGCAGCATCTACAAAACGGCTGCTCATGCAAAGGCAGGCAACATTGTGTATTACAGTCTTTAATAAGAGGCACAACGCTGACAACATATTAGAGAAAATGAGGGAAATTATCTCCCAGTGGCTTACCCCACTTAGACTCTCATGGGGATTTGTGGTGTCAGACAATGCCAGTAACATTGTGCGGGCATTAAATATGGGCAATTTCCAACACGTCCCATGTTTTGCCCACACCATTAATTTGGTGGTGCAGCATTACCTCAAGAGTGACAGGGGTGTGCAGGAGATGCTTGCGGTGGCGCGCAAAATTGCTGGACACTTTCGGCATTCAACCAGTGCCTACCGCAGACTAGAGGCACATCAAAAAACCATGAACCTGCCCTGCCATCACCTCAAACAAGAGGTTGTGACGCGCTGGAACTCCACCCTCTATATGCTGCAGAGGATGGAGGAGCAGCAAAAGGCCATTCAGGCCTACACCGCCACCTACGACATAGGCAAAGGAGTGGGGATGCGCCTGAGTCAAGCGCAGTGGAGACTGATTTCCATGTTGTGCAAGGTTCTCCAGCCGTTTGAACTTGCCACACGAGAAGTCAGTTCCGACACTGCCAGCTTGAGTCAGGTCATTCCCCTGATCAGGCTGTTGCAGAAGCAGCTGGAGAAAGTGATGGAGGAGCTGGTAAACCATTGCGATTCCACCAAGCATGTAGCTCTTGTGGATGTAGCCCTTCGTACGCTTTGCCAGGATCCGAGGGTGGTCACTCTTTTAAAGTCAGAGGAATACATTCTGGCCACCGTGCTGGATCCTCGGTTTAAAGCGTATGTTGTGTCTCTGTTTCCGGCGGACACAAGTCTACAGCGGTGCAAAGACCTGCTGGTCAGGATATTGTCCTCTGAAGAGGACCGTGACATGCCAACAGCTCCACCCTCATTTTATTCCACATCTATGGCTGCGAGGAAAAAGCTCAGTTTTCCTAAAAGACCCGCTGGCGGGGATGCTGATAACATCTGGTCTGGACTGAAGGACCTGCCAACTATTGCAGACATGTCTACTGTCGCTGCATTGGATGCTGTCACAATTGAAAAAATGGTGGAGGATTATTTTGCAGACACCATCCAAATAGACATGTCAGACAGTCCATATTGTTACTGGCAGGAAAAAAAGGCAGTTTGGAAGCCCCTGTACAAACTGGCTCTATTTTACCTGAGTTGTCCCCCCTCCAGTGTGTACTCGGAAAGAGTTTTTAGTGCAGTGGGGAACCTGGTCAGTGAGCGGCGAAGGAGGTTGCTTCCTCACAACGTTGAAAAAATGATGTTTATAAAAATGAATAATCAATTCCTCAATGAAGTACAGCACTGCCCTCCAGATAGTACAGAGGGACCTGTGGTTGTGGAGTCCAGCGGGGACGAATTGATAATATGTGAGGAGGAGGAAGTACACACTGTAGGGGGGGAGGAATCAGAGGTTGAGGATGAGAACGACATCTTTCCTCAGTAGAGCCTGTTTAGTTTGTACAGGGAGAGATGAATTGTTTTTTTGGTGTGGGGGCCCAAACAAACCAATCATTTCAGCCACAGTTGTTTGGTAGGCCCTGTCGCTGAAATGATTGGTTTGTTAAAGTGTGCATGTCCTATTTCAACAACATAAGGGTGGGTGGGAGGGACCAGGGGACAATTCCATCTTGCAACTCTTTTTTTGGCATTATGTGACCATTCAACAGTCGTTTGCCATGTTCAAAAAGTAAAACAAAATGTCAACAAATTCAAAAAATTAAACCAAAAGTAAAATGCCCTGTCATAATTTAAAACAAGAGGTATTGACGTGCTAGAACTACTGTAGTGTTTATATGTTGTAAACACTATACTTGGAAGTTGGAGGAGGTATTGTGGCCCCGGTACCATATTTAGTACCGGGGCCACTCCACTATGCAGTCCAGATAGAGGTGTATCAGATATTAAACAACGTTGACTGTTGCTGCAAAATTTTTAAATAATATTGTGGGGAACACTACACTATGCAGTCCATAAACTCTTTTGGTAGAATTCAGACCCGTGGAGGGTTTTTTAATTATATTGTAGGGACCACTCCTCTGCGCAGTCCAGATACAATTTTTGGTGGGATTCAGACCATTTGAGGGTTTTCTTATTATATTGTGGGGACCACTCCTCTACGCAGTCCAGGTACACTTTTTGGTGGGATTCAGACCATTTGAGGGTTTTCTTATTATATTGTGGGGACCACTCCTCTATGCAGTCCAGGTACAATTTTTGGTGGGATTCAGACCATTTGAGGGTTTTTAAATTATATTGTGGTGACCACTCCTCTACGCAGTCCAGGTACAATTTTTGGTGTAATTAAGAGCAGTTGATGGTTTTCTTATTATATTGTAGGGACCACTCCTCTACGCAGTCCAGATACAATTTTTGGTGTAATTAAGACCAGTTGATGGTTTTTTTATTATATTGTGGGGACCACTCCTCTACGCAGTCCAGGTACAATTTTTGGTGTAATTAAGACCAGTTGATGGTTTTCTTATTATATTGTGGGGACCACTCCACTACGCAGTCCAGAAAGATACCTCGTTGCAACGTTTTGGACCAATAACAATATTGTGAGGTGTTCAGAATACACTGTAAATTAGTGGAAATGATTGTTATTGAATGTTATTGAGGTTAATAATAGCGTAGTGTCACACTTTATGCAGGAAATATCACTGACAGGTATTAACGCAACTAACCTGAGAGGCGCGGAGTCTAACACACCACCGGTGTTCACCAGGGACCCCCGCAAGGAGGTTTGGGCTTTGCTGCGTGCGATGTGCAGGTCGCGGTTCTCCCGGGAAGTCACCAGTGCAGCGATTAGAGGGTAGTCAGACAGGCCGAGTCAAAACCAAGGAAGCGAGGTTCCACGGGGAAAAGGCAAGAGAGTAGTCAGGAACGGTCCAAAGGTCAATACCAGTGCAGGCAACGAAGTACAGGGGATATCCAGAAGAGAGGTCAAACAAGCCAAGGAGTCAAATACACAGGAGGTCTGGAACTAGAAACAAACTAATAGCTGGAGCAGGTAGAACCAATACTCTGTCACTCAAATGGTGCCAGAGTGGAGTTTAAATAGTGGCTGGCAGGAAGTCCTCATGATGAAGTTCCGGTGATCAGTCTCAGCTGATCGCCAGAGAAGCGTCTGAGTTGCCAGGCAACCGAATTGGCGCATCGCGCATGCGCGAACGCTGCGGTTACGTGATCGCGTCCCGTTGCTTAGCAACGGGACGTTCCTTCCGGGCAGAAGGTGTGCGTCTCCGGCACCCAGCGGAGGTGCGGAGGCGGCACCTGACAGTATCCTCCCCCTCTCTCTTGCGGGTGGTGCAAGAATCCTGCAGAAATTTTGCCAGTAGACGTGGAGCATGGATATCCTCTTCACAGACCCAGGATCTCTCCTCCGGGCCGTAGCCTTTCCAATGGATAAGAAATTGGCGTTTACCTCTAGATATGCGAGATTTTAGAATACGCTCAACTAGGAATTCTTCGCCACGAATAGTCTTGACTGGGGGAGGTGGCGAGGATTTACTCGAAAATTCGTTAAGAATGAGTGGTTTCAGCAGAGAAATATGAAATGTATTATAAATCCGCAGGGAAGCTGGTAGATGAAGCCTGTAGGTGACTGGATTAATCACGGAGGAGATGGAGAAAGGTCCTATATAGCGTGGGGCCAGTTTCATGGTAGGAACCTTGAGTCTAAGGTTACGGGTAGCTTACCACACTTTATCTCCTACCCGAAGTCTTGGAAGGTCTCTTCTATGACGATCAGAAAAGTGTTTGTGCCGATTAGAAGACTGTAATAACCTGGAACGAACTTAGGACCAGATTTGGGAGAAATTGCGGACCAAGTCTTGTGCGGCAGGTACTGAGAAATCTGATAGGTCGGAGAAGGTGGGAAGAATAGGGTGTCTCCCGTAGATGGTAAAAAAGGGAGATTCGCCTGTAGACTCGTGTTGGTGGTTATTGTGAGTAAATTCTGCCCAAGGTAAAAGTTCACTCCAGGAAGATTGTTGATTTGAACAATAACACCTCAGAAATGCTTCCAGATCTTGATTAGTCCGTTCCGTTTGCCCAATTGTTTGCGGGTGGTACCCGGAGGAAAATTTGAGACTAATACCCAGCTGTTTGCAAAAGGACCTCCAGAACTGGGAGACAAATTGGACTCCTCTATCAGAGATGATGTCCCTCGGGCAGCCATGCAAGCGGAAGATCTCTCGAATGAACAGATGGGCCAACTGGGAAGCAGAGGGAAGTCCCTTGAGGGGAACGAAGTGGGCTAGTTTAGAAAAGAGGTCCACTACTACCCAGATGGTGTTAAAGCCATGGCTGGCGGGAAGGTCCGTGATGAAGTCCATACTAATACTGAACCATGGTAGATCTGGAATGGGCAGAGGGTGGAGAAGACCAGCCGGGGATCTCCTAGGCGTTTTGTGCTGAGCGCAGATTTCGCAAGAGCGGATGTATTTCTGGACGTCCGAGAATAATGAGGGCCACCAGTATAAGCGAGATAGGAGAGCAACTGTCTTCTTGACTCCAGCATGACCAGCAAATTTGGCGTTGTGGGCCCATTTCAAGAGTTTGATGCGTAGATGTTCTTGCACAAAGGAACGACCAGGAGGAGGAGTCTTGAAAGAGGAGTTGGTCAAGGCTAGAATTGTGGAGGGATTGAGGATAGGTGTGACAACCATGGATGACGAGACATCGGAGAAATCAAAAGATCGAGATAATGCGTCAATTCTTGGAACCGGGCCGGAAAGTTAGTATCAGCTGGAATCTGTTAAAAAATAGCGACCAGCGGGCCTGTCGTGGGTTCAGACATTGTGCAGACTGTAAGTAGGTGAGGTTTTTATGATCAGTATACACTGTGATGGGAAAGCGTGCCCCCTCCAACAGATAACGCCATTCCTCCAGGGCGGTCTTGATGGCGAGGAGTTCCTTATCCCCAATTCCGTAGTTGGTTTCACTGGCAGAAAATCTCTTAGAGAAAAAACCACAAGGAACAGGAAAGACTTCCGAATTCTTTTGGGATAGTACCGCTCCGATTCCAACGGAGGATGCGACCACCTCTAAGAAAAATGGCTTATTTTGGTCAGGTTGGGATAAGATGGGTGCAGACAAGAAGGCCTCCTTGATTGCTAGAAATGCTCGTACAGCCTCTGGGGTCCAAGACTTGGATTGGCCGCCTCTCCGAGTGTGAAGAGTAATGGGAGAAATTATCGTAGAAAACCCCTTAATGAATTGGCGATAATAATTTGTGAAGCCTATAAAGCGCTGGGTAGCCTTGAGCCCAGAAGGTTGAGGCCAGTTACGAATAGCCTCCAATTTGCTTGGATCCATCCGAAGACCGGAGCCTGATACAATGTATCCAAGGAAGGGTACTTGAGAGCAATTGAAGAGACATTTCTCGAGCTTGCAGAATAGGAGATTAGCACGTAAACGGGAAAACACCTCTTTCACGTGTATGCGATGAGAGGACAGATCTTGTGAAAAGATTAGGATATCATCCAAATAAACAACCACTGATTGGTAGAGCAAATCCCTAAATATTTTGTTCACAAAGTCCTGAAAGACAGCTGGGGCGTTACTTAGCCCAAACGGCATCACCATGTATTCATAGTGGCCGTCTCTGGTATTAAATGCGGTTTTCCACTCGTCTCCTCTGCGAATTCTGATTAGGTTATAGGCTCCCCTAAGGTCCAACTTCGTAAAGATCCGTGCCCCTCGAAGACGGTCAAAGAGCTCAGAGATTAAAGGAAGGGGGTAGCGATTTTTAATCGTGATAGCATTAAGTCTCCTGTAATCAATGCACGGTCTGAGAGAGCCATCCTTCTTCTTTACAAAAAAGAAGCCTGCACCTGCTGGAGAAGAGGATTTCCTAATGAATCCCTTTATGAGATTCTCAGCCACATATTCCGACATAGCCTGTGTCTCGGGCAAGGACAGTGGGTATACCCTGCCTCTAGGAATGTTCTTTCCAGGGAAGAGGTCGATGGGGCAATCCCAAGGCTGATGAGGAGGAAGGATCTCGGAAGCAGTTTTAGAGAACACATCAGCGAACTCAGAGTAGACTTCAGGAAGGTCACCAAGGCAGAAGTACGGAGATAGACCAGCTTAGGTCTAGATGGAGAAACAGATCCCAGACATCTTTTTTTTGCAGGATGAACCCCAACGGATAACTTGAGCTCGCTGCCAGTCGAATTGTGGAGAATGGAGCTTCAGCCAGGGAAGACCCAAGATGATAGGGTTAATGGATTGCGGTAGCACAAGGAAACTTATAGTCTCGGAGTGAAGTGCTCCTATCTCCATCCGAAGCGAAGAAGTAGAGAGAGAGATTGAGCCATTGGAGACTCTATTTCCATCCACCGCAGTGAGCATCAAATGTTGAGACAAGGGTATAGTATCCAGACAGAGTTCGGTCACTAGCTTGGAAGAAATGAAGTTCCCTGCGGACCCCGAGTCCACAAAGGCCCAGGTAGTAAATGGACCGTTAGGGAAAACCAAGGTGACTGGCATCAAAAACTCTGACTCCTTCCGAAGGTAGGGAGAAAGGGACTGGGGTCCTAGCTTGACCTCCCTATTATCACCTAGGAGGTGGCGTTTCCCGGCCTCTTGGGACAAACAGAGAGGAGATGCCCTGGTTCACCGCAATACAAGCAGAGGTGGTTTTTCATGCGTCTCTCCCGTTTCTCTGGGGACAGACGAGAACGGCCGATCTGCATAGGCTCCTCTGTATGCTGAGTAGGAGGAATAAAGTTAGGTGCTAAACGAGGAAACGTCCGGCGAGTGCGGTCCCGTTCGCAAGCTCATTCTCTATGCCGGATGTCCACCTTGATACACAAGTATATGATGTCATCCAGAGTAGAAGGAAGATCACGAGAAGCTAAATCATCCTTGATGCTCATTAAGACCCTGCCAGAAGGTAGCGATGAGAGCTTCGTCGTTCCACCGGAGTTCGGCTGCAAGGGTCCGAAATTGTACTGCATATTGTCCTGCTGTCAGAGAGCCTTGGCGTAGTCCTAGGAGACCAGAGGCGGCAGAAGAGATTCTTCCGGGTTCATCAAATACCTTGCGGAATCCTTCAATGAAGACCACAGAATTTTGTAGAATGGGATCATCTCGTTCCCAGAGAGGGCAAGCCCAGGCCAATGCTTGCCCTGATAGGAGAGAAATTAGATAAGCCACTTTCGGTCTTTCTGATGAGAAATTCTCCGGAGCTAACTCGAATTGAATCGAACACTGGTTAAGGAAACCACGGCATTTCAATGGATCGCCATCATATTTTTCAGGAGGAGGAAGACGGAGACCTTTGACGGTAGTACCCCTAGCGGGGATGGTAGGTTCTGATGCCGCAGAGGAAGTGGCGGTCGAGGAAGTGGTAGATGGTAATGCTTGCAAGGAGTCCAAACGGGAGATGACCCCCTGAAGGCATTGCAATAGTTGGGCCTGGTTGGACTCTTGTCGTTCCACTCTTTGACCCAGGTGAATTAATAAGTCGCGGGCCGAAGGTTCGTCCAGTCCACTCATGGCCAGAGTATTCTGTCACACTTTATGCAGGAAATATCACTGACAGGTATTAACGCAACTAACCTGAGAGGCGCGGAGTCTAACACACCACCGGTGTTCACCAGGGACCCCCGCAAGGAGGTTTGGGCTTTGCTGTGTGCGATGTGCAGGTCGCGGTTCTCCCGGGAAGTCACCAGTGCAGCGATTAGAGGGTAGTCAGACAGGCCGAGTCGAAGCCAAGGAAGCGAGGTACCACGGGGAAAAGGCAAGAGAGTAGTCAGGAACGGTCCAAAGGTCAATACCAGTGCAGGCAACGAAGTACAGGGGATATCCGGAAGAGAGGTCAAACAAGCCAAGGAGTCAAATACACAGGAGGTCTGGAACTGGAAACAAACTAATAGCTGGAGCAGGTAGAACCAATACTCTGGCACTCAAATGGTGCCAGAGTGGAGTTTAAATAGTGGCTGGCAGGAAGTCCTCATGATGAAGTTCCGGTGATCAGTCTCAGCTGATCGCCGGAGAAGCGTCTGGGTTGCCAGGCAACCGAATTGGCGCATGCGCGAGCGCCGCGGTCACGTGATCGCGTCCCGTTGCTTAGCAACAGGACGTTCCTTCCGGGCAGAAGGTGTCCGTCTCCGGCACCCAGCGGAGGTGCGGAGGCGGCACCTGACACGTAGGAGTGAAAATAAGCCCAAAAACTTGATTTTTGAACTTTTTATGCTTTTTTCAAAAAAAATCCCAATCCAAAACCTTAAATCCGAACCAAAACCTTTCGGCAGGTGTTTTGCGAAACAAATCCGAACCCAAAACCTCAAGCAAATCCGAATCCAAAACACAAAACACGAGACACCAAAAGTCGCCGGTGCATATCCCTAGTCCAAGTACAGATCCTTAGGGTACTCCCAGGGCCGGTGCTATGGTCCACGGCGCCCTAGGCATTTTTAAAAAAGTGGCGCCCCCCCCGCAAAAATCGCCGCCCCCCCGCAAAAATCGCCGCCCTCCTCCCTCCTCCCTCCTCTCTTTACCTTGTCTCACCACCGCCGCCTCTCTGCTCCGTCTCCTCCCCTCCACTCACTGACACTAGTAAGTGGAGGGGAGGAGACGGAGCAGGGAGGCGGCGGTGGTGACAAAATAGCCTCTTCCCCCCCCCTCCCCGTCCATCTGAATGCTGTGCGGCGGCCGTGACAGGTATGGTCAGCGGTCGCCGCACAGTTTTAAAGTATTTTAGAATTCTGTGGCGCCCTCCAGAGCCCGGCGCCCTAGGCAAGTGCCTAACCTTGCCTAATGGGAGCACCGGGCCTGGGTACTCCACTGGTAACCTTTCCATCCTGTGAATGCACTCCATTTACTTTAACTTTCTGTGTTCTATCCTGCAACCAAGATCTTATCCATTTAACCATCTTAGAATCCAATCCCAAGCTTTCAAGTTTATTTAACAGTCTGCAATGTGGGACAGTGTCAAAAGCCTTACTAAAATCTAGATAAGCTACATCTACACCCCCCCCCCCAGTAAATGCACGCTGTTTGGGATCCTGTAAATTACTGGATTTTAGATATTCTACAACTCATTATTGTAAGAGTGTTTCCATCAATTTTCCTAGTACTGATGTAAGGCTCACTGGTCTGTAGTTGAATGCCTCTTCCTTGTCTCCACTTTTGTGCAGTGGGACTACAATTGCTTTTTCCCAGTACTCTGGAATTACTCCTGTAGCTAGTGATTTATTAAATAATTCTGTTAATGGTGTTACCAGCATCCCCTTAAGCTCTTTTAGTATCCTTGGATGTATCTCATCTGGCCCCATTGATTTATCCACCTACAGTTTTGAGAGCTCTGTTAGCACTTTCTCTTCTGTAAATGTACTTGTATCTACCTCATTTTTATGCGTATACTTGCAACTTAACTGTGGCCCCCTCCCTGCTCTTTCTGTAGTGAACACTGAGCAAAAATAATTATTAAGATGAACTGCTATTACCTTGACTCCCTCGACAAGACCTTCACTCTCTGTCTTTAGTCTTATTATTCCTCCTTTTGGTTTTCTCCTTTCATTCACATATCTACAAAAAGTTTTGCCCTCTTTATCTACTGACTGGGCCATTTTCTCTTCAGATTGTGCCTTTGCTAAAACATGCTAAAATCACCTAATTTTGCTCTGTAATTATTTCTACATTATCATTTTTTTTATAATCATTTTTATTAATTGCAAAAAAGAAAAATAAAATTTCCATCTATGTCACACAGATTATACATTACATATACTTCTTTAACATTAAATACAGCTTCCAGGTGTGATCTAATTGTCTAGCATTTTATTTCAAATTGACTTCAATTGATAATTGAACAGGAGGATTATTAAAACCTATTCTTTCCTCATACCAGCTTGTAAATCTAAAACATGAGAGTATTTGTAATTTAAATGTATTGGGTAATACATCAATAAAATTTTCCCATATTTCAAAAAAGGAATTTACTTTATTTTCCTTATGGAATGCGGTCTCTAACCAAGCCATTCTAAATGCAAATACCAATTTTGAATGAAATGTGTCCACATATGCAGGATACTCTTCCGAGCAGTTGCCAAAATAATCGAGAGTAATTTTCTACTTCCCCTCGTTATTTGATAAGAAACCATCACAATTCCCAATACAGCCCACTCTGGGGATAGAGGTACATAATGTAAAAGATATGTTGATGCATAATGATAGACCTGTCTCCAAAACTGTCTAATATATGGACATTCCCAAATACAATGAAAAAAGGTAGCTTATAAACTATGACATTTTAGACAGCGGTCCGATTCAAATAACCCCATCATATAACCTTGGTGTGGGGACAAATAACCTCTATGAAATATCTTAAAAAACATTTCCCTATATGTGCTTGTAGGGTAAAGTCTTAACAGAGAATAAAATTGTTTTGAAGACCATATCCAAGGGGATCTTGGGGAAAAAGATCCACCCAGTAAGACAATCCCGAACAAATTTTCATATAGTCAAACATTGTTTGTAAAAGTTTGTAATGAACAGAAGTAGCTCCCAGACCTAATATTGGCTTATCAATTGCCCTGTCTAATTCATTGTTCCAATATTGAGGTAAAAGTGTTTAATAACCAGGGAAATGTAATGTTGAGCCTGATATATTGCAAAGACATGGGTGTAGGGGAGATCAAATTTCGCAATAATCTGAGCCACCATAAGTATTTTCCCAGCTTGTTGATCTACTAGTGAACCTCTATTAATAATTCCCATACTCTGCCATTTATTCAATGGATATATAGCTTTTCCCTCTAAAAATCATGGTTTCTATAAAATGGTAAAAAGTGCGAATGTGTACAATTGCGATAATATTTTATTCTAGTTAAACGCCACACTTTCCATGTAGTAAATAATAAGGGATTATCTATCCATTAATACGTAGGTAGAAAGGAATTGTCAACTTCCAAATTAACATAAGCATTTCGAGCATTAAGCCGTTCACGAACATACCTGGGAATCGCAGCTTGAATTTATATCTTTAGATTTGTGAAATTAATTTTCCCTCTCGATATAGGCTGTTGTAACTTAATTAAGCCAATTCTAGATCTCTTAGTTTGCCAAATAAATAGATGAAATTCCCCATCTATTAACTTAGCAGTTAACAAAACCAGTAAAAGTTGCAATTGATGCAATATCTTTGGGAAAATAGTAATTTTTATCAAATTTGCTCGTCCTAGGTACAACAAAGGGAGATCATTTCTCCGAAGTTGGTCAACAGCTTCTTTAATAATAGGACAGGCATTTAAAGAATAAAGATTATTTATGTTATTTGGTATTTTAATCCCCAAATATGTCAACGAGTGAGTTTCCCACATAAGATTAAAGGCTCTCCCCCATATCAGTTTAATAACTGACCCCAAAACCATTGCCACTGATTTTTCATTATTAACTGTAGATCAAGATACTCTCCCAAATTCTACAAGTTTGTCCAATACTGGTGGTATCGAAAGGTGTGTTTCAGAAATAAATAGCAATAAATCATCAGCAAAAGCTATTACCTTTACATCTTCCTCCCCCCCCTAAATAAATACCATGAAACTCTGACATCTCTGTCAATATCCGTAATAAGGGATCCAAGGCCAAGTTTAAAAGCAGGGGTGATAATGGACATCCTTGTTGCGCACCACGGGTGATAGTTATTGGTTCACTATTAATATTGTTTTCAGATAAATATGTAATTGGGTTATTAAATATATTTTACAAACCGAATAAATTCCTCTCCAAAGTGCCGATACTCAAATATAAGTTGAAGATGTTTCCATGAAATTTTATCAAATGCCTTTTCTGCATCTATACTTAACAAAACATTGGCAATTACCTTAGTTAAATGTGTTGAATTAACATCAGCTGCAATAGCCGTGCGTACCCCTCGTACTGAATGCCAACCTTGAGTAAAGCCTAATTGATGAGATGTGATCATATCAGGAAGAATACTTTGTAACCTATTCGCCATTATTTTAACAAAAATTTAAAAAATTTGATTTAACAGCATAATTGGACGATAAGAAGAAACCCTTTCTAAATCTTTTTTTGGTTAAGGAATATTGTATATGCTTCATTAAAACGCTGAAAGGGAAGTTGCTCAGCATGTAATATGCAATACATACTTGAAAGAAACAGTAATATATTAAGACGCAAGATTTTATAATAATCCCCTCCTAGACCATCAGGTCCTGGTGATTTATTAGAAGGCAGGGTCTTAACAATTGAATCTACCTCTCCTTCAGTTATCTCAGAATGTAAAACATTACGTTGCAATTCAGTTAATTTAAGCATTTTAGCGGACTCTAAAAGAGAGTGGCGGAATGATAAATCTTCTATATGCGCTGTATATATTTTAAATTGATGAAGTATTTCAGAGGGTGATAGGTATCTATGACCAGAAATCGGATCTTAAATTGCCTCCACATAATATTTTTTTTTTAAATTTAGCCAAGTTTGCTAACACCCTATCTGCTTTATTCCCCCACCTATAATATCTATTATTAGAATAATCCAATCTGGACTTTGCATTAACTGCCAAAAGGTCTTCCAGAAGTTGCCGTTCCTTCATTTAGAACTCAAAAGAGGAAGGTGACGGAGATCTTATATAAGCCTCAAATGCAATTTTTACAGCTCCATTCAAGAGATTATGTTTACTCTCTTTTTTGCTTTGCCATATATGCAATTATATGACCCTTTAATACAACCTTAGAGATCTCCCAACATAGAATTGTGTCTTCCAATTGACCCAAGTTGTCGTTCTCAAATTCCAACCATTTTTGATTAAGATATTTTTTAAAATCATCTGATTGTGCCAAATATGTAGGAAACCTCCAAGGACGACAAGTGGGCATATCAGAATGCACCCTCAAATTTAACCATATTGGGGCATGATCCGAAATTAAAATATTCCCAATTTGAGAGTAACTTACTCTATAAAGTAAAGAATTTAAAACCATCAAATAACCAATAAAAATGTATGATGAACCCAGACAGGAAAGTATAGGTTCTATCATTAGGATTATGAACCCTCCATGGGTTGACCAGCCCATGATTGCTCTTAAAGTGTTGAATAATATCCCAACCAGAACTAACATACGAGGCAGGAATAGATGATTTATCTAGCCAGGGATTATCTACCGTATTAAAGTCACCTCCCACGATTAAATTTGGAAGGTCTCTTTGAAGTAGAAGTCCCGACAATTTAGCGAAGAAACCTTTATTAGGCATATTTGGAGCATAGATATTCAACAATGTGAAATGTTCCCCATTAATTAACAAGTGCAGAAGAATTTATCTACATTCACTATCAATTACCTTATCCTCAATAATATAACTCAACCATCTATTCAAAGTATCGCAAATCCTCGTTTTTTAGTTTCATAGGGGGCAGAAACACATTCTTGAATTCATGTAGACTTTAAAGTCATCCCCTGAGTATAAGTCCAATGTGTCTCTTGAATAAATGCTATATCCGGTGACAAAGTCCTTAGATGGGTTAAAACTTTTTCCACTTAAATACTGAATTCAATCCCCCTACATTACAAGAGATAATATTAAGTTTAGACTCCAGCATAAAGAATACTGAATTTTAATTGCTCTGTGTTCCATTTATCCTATTCCCTTCTTCTGTCAACATAAAGTAAACACAAATTGGCTTATCATCTCTCCCATCCTGTCCCAGCGGGCAGGATGAGAAATAATTTCAATTTCCTTATATCTATGACAGCACCTGGATATCCTACAGCCAATGGCTATCAATATCCTAATTAAGAGCTGTATACTATTAATATAAAATTTCTCCTTTTTCCAATTTCCACCTGACCTAATATCATGTATCCAGCTATGTAAGCCAGGGACATGAGAAAAAAACACCCATCACAAATAACACAGAGAAAAACATTACAAAGTAATCATCGTTAAGCATCCTGTTCATTTAAATGATCTTGTTTGCATAGTATTTAAAAGATTAATCTGATTCACAAAATCCTTAGCCTTTGCCTGATCTTCAAATAAATAATTTTGCCCCTTATCAATGATTCGTAGTTTTGCAGGGTATAACAAAGCAAATTGGACTCGGTTTTCCGAAAGGGTTTTACATATTGGAGCAAATTCCCGACGCTTTTGTGAAATAATAGTAGAAAAATCCTGAAACATATAACATTTTTTGACTCCCATATAATTGGAGAGTCGATCCTGCGAAAAGAACGCAGGATCAACTTTCTCTCTCTAAAGTTATGAAACTTAGCAATAACTGGTCTGGGGTAACTGTCTCTATTTCCATGTTCCGGAACCATTCTATGGGCCCTTTCAATTGTTACATGCCTAACATCACATAAAATGCCTAGAGCTTCAATCAACTCAGTTTCCAAGTACTTTAGTAAGTCAGTTCATTTCACCTTTTCAGGGATGCCAATAAAGCGTAGATTACTACCTCTACAGCAATTTTCAAGATCGTCTATTTTTTCCATAAGCATCTTAATTGTTTTACTTTGAGAAGAAGTTTCTGCCTGTAGGGCCTCGTTAGAGTCCTCAATACCACTAACTCTAGTCTCCACAGAATCAAAATGCTTAGCACTAGCTTCAATTTGTGCCATAGCCGTAGTAACCGCAACATGTATACCATCTAATTTCTGATCAATAAGTGGCATCAATATCATTGATAATTCTTTAGCCAATTCTGCAGAAGTAGGGGAAATCAGAGATTCAGAGTTAGTTATAACTGTAGATATATTGGTTTTTGATGATGTTGTAGGGAATTTTGCTAGAGAGGAGGGAGAACTACAAGTAATCTGGGATCGACCATCAGAATGCTTCGTTTTACCACTTTTCACCCCTGGGTTCTTCCCCCCCGGGATTCCTCCCCATATATCTATCCATATCAACTCAGTGATCCAAAAAACTTATATGTACCAAATCACGTTTCTTTCCATACTTTCTTACCGTACTTTCATTTTTAGTTGGTTATTAGTAATCAGTATTTAGTAATTGGTTAATAATCAATAACCACTCAATAACCACTAATTAAGATAGTTAAGATAGTTACAACTATTCAAATTCAACATAACCAAATAAAAAAAAAACAACAATGCCAACCCAAGACCCAGATACCAAATAGCATCAATATCAGTCAGTGTTAGTCAGGATCTATTCAGTATGTATTCTCAAGCAACTTACACGTACTTACCAGCTCTAGGAGATTGAGATATATCACGCTGCCAAATATTGCTAGTACCCCAGAACCCCCAAGTCCAATAAAGTCAAGTACTGCAACCAGTCTAACGAAATCAAAGACTTATCCAAAATCTCCACAGACATAAATCTAGACAAGGCAATAGCACCTTAATATTACATACCCATAGTCATTTCTGATCAAGACCATACTTTACATATGCAAGCACTCTCTAAAATTCTCTTCTCCAACGGTCTCCAGTGGTCTACAGTTTATTGTCTGTAGAAACGGCTAGTGGTCTGTAGTCTGTCGTCTGTAGTCTGTAGTCTGTGGGAGTTGCAGGCTGCAGACTGAAACTGTATTTTCCGATCTAAATTTTTTTTTTCAGATATAAGTAAAATGTAATTAATATCCATGTTAGCATATAGGGTCAATGTCTCTAAAAAAAAAAACAGTCCAAAGTTTTCATTGATCGTATATTATAATTTTTTTAATCATCCAAAAAAATTTTTTCATTTGGTTTCTTTTCCTTTCCTTTTCTTCTCCTTCTCCTTCTTCTCAAATCCTTATAAAATAACCCCTTTCTCTTTTCTTTTTTTTAATAGAAGCAAGACAGAGCAAAAAAATTAAAAAAAGCAGAAACTTTCAACTTTAAACCTTTCTTTTCCCTTCTCCCTTCTCAAATATACAACAAATATTAGTCCAGTATTACTTAGCACTAAACAGTCTTTATACCATGCGGTGCTTCAGTGCACTTTACTTTCTTTAGTGTGTTTATACTTCCACAACCAACACTCACTTACTATGAGCAAGACTCCAGGCAAACAACGACAGGGAGTTGGCAAGACCTCTTAACTTGCCTTACCTGTCCTTATCCCCGCAGCTGCAACACCTCTTTAGTGCTCTCGGTATACAGCACTCGGTACTCAGCTCTCGGCTCCTGTTGCACCCTAACCAGGGGTCCAGCAGCCACCAAACCCTGAAATGCTCCACAGGTTACTATTATTATACTCTGCTCTTTTTCTCTCCTATTATCTCTTTTCTCCCGACATGACAACTTGTTCTTTTCCCCCTGCTAGCTGTCAGCGTCTTCCTCAACAATGAGGCAAAGCAGAGGGCAATGAAACCACCTAGGGAGAGTCTGAGGCTGAGAGTCAAAGGGTCGCTCACGGGAGCCCATAAAATCCGCGCCCTTCAGTAGGAACGTCTATTTGGAAGTCCGTCCAGCCTACATTATTATTAACCTCAATAACACTAATTTCAAGTCAAATTGCAGACAATTTTGACCACCTCACAGGTCACAATATCATTTTCATACACTTTTGGACAAATACTGCAGTGACCTGGCTTGATGCTAAGCGACAGAGCAATGACTCAAACACACGGCAGTTCATAGCACATCTAGGACACATTGGCACACAGCAGTGTCAGAAAAGAAAAGTGATGCAAGATGTTGGATCTTAAAAAGGACATGCATATTTTAACAAACCAAGCACTTCAGCCACAAAAGTGCCACTTCTTGTGGCTAAAGTGCTTGGTTTGTTTCGGCCCCCACAAACAAGGTAACAATGAGCTTAAGACGCCTAAGGTAACAGTGCTGTGAATGAACTCCACTGCGACAAGATGTTGTTGTCATCATCCTCAGCCTCATCCTCACCCTTATCAGTTTGTACATCATCCTCACACATTATTAATTCATCACCGCTATAATCCACCATTGCAGAAGTCACAGTATTTTGATGTAATTGGCGGGAAAGGCCTTCCTCGTGAAACTTGAAGTTCATTTTTATGAACATCATCTTTTTCACATT
This sequence comes from Mixophyes fleayi, assembly GCF_038048845.1. NCBI lineage: Eukaryota > Metazoa > Chordata > Amphibia > Anura > Limnodynastidae > Mixophyes > Mixophyes fleayi. Next base: position 64,706,273 of record NC_134409.1, read on the forward strand.
TTGAGGAAGTAGCCTCCTACGCCGATCACTGCCAAGGTTCCCGGCTGTGCTGAAAACTCTTTCCGAGTACACACTGGAGGCAGGGCAGCTTAGCCAATGCAAAGCGAGTTGGTACATGGGTCTCCAAATTCGCTTTATTTTCCTCCCAGTATGTAAAGGGACTGTCTGATGTGTCTATTTCTGTGCTGTCGTGAAAAGAATCCTCCATCATCCTTTGGATGCTGATAGTAGGATCAGGTAACGCAGAGGTGCCACATTTTTTGGTCAATTCTTTTAGACCAGACCAGGGGGTAAATGTATCAATATGCGGGTTCTTCAACACCCGCGTGTTCAGCCTCTTCCGCGATTAAATTTCAAGCGGCGCTGCATTGTAAAGGGAAGTTAACCCTTTACAATGCAGCGCCGCTTGAAATTTAATCGCGGAAGAGGCTGAACACGCGGGTGTTGAAGAACCCGCATATTGATACATTTACCCCCAGGGGGTAAATGTATCAAGCTGAGAGTTTTCCGGCGAGTTTGAAAAACCAATTAGATTCTAGCTAACATTTATTTAGTACATTCTATAAAATGACAGCTAGAATCTAAATGGTTGCTATAGGCAACATCTCCACTTTTCAAACCGACCGGAAAACTCTCAGCTTGATACATTTACCCCCAGATGTCAAAATTTGGTGCTGAGTCATCTGCATCATCCCTGTGTCTCTTGGGAAAGCTAAGTTTTTTCCTTGCAGCAGGCAAGTGAGGAACTGAAGGAGGATATGCCTTGCTGTCACGTAACACTTGAGCTGCTCACCAGGAACTCCTTGCATCTTTTTAGATCTAGGTCAGTCGGAAACAAAGAGAAGACATAGCTCTTAAACCGAGGATCAAGCACAGTCGCCAAAATGTAGTGATCCGATTTCAAGATTTTGATAACTCTTGCATCCTGGCGAAGTGAATACAGTACTTTATCTACAAGTCCGACATACTTAGCGTAATTGCTTTGTTTAATCTCCTCCTTCAGTTTCTCAAGCTGTTTTTCCAATAGTCTAATTAAGGGAATCACTTGACTCAAGGTAGCAGTGTCTGAACTGACTTCACAGGTGACTACTTCGAATGGTTTCAGCACCTTGCACAACATGGAAAGTATTTTCCACTGCACTTGAATAAAATACATCCCCCCTCCTTTCCCAATGTCATGGTATGCGGCGTAAGCGTGGATGGTTTTTTGCTGATCCTTCATCCACAGACGCATATACAGGAAGGGAATTCCACCTTGTCACCACCTCTTGCTTCAGTTGGTGGCAGGGCAAGTCAAATTGCTGTTGCAGCTGCTGCAATCTGCTACACACTGTTGCCGAATGCCGGAAATGTCCGAACATATTACGGGCCACAGACAGCATCTCCTGCACGTCCCTGTCATATTTTAAAAAGCTTTGCACCACCAAGTTTATTGTGTGAGCAAAACAGGGAATGTGATGGAATTCACCCAGCTGTAATGCTCTCACAATATTGGTGGCGTTATCAGAAACGATATACCCTAAGGAGAGTCCAAGCAGGATAAACGATGTTGCAATGACATCCCTTTGTTTTGTAACACACTGTAAGCTGTATGCCTCTTAGTGAAGCCGCTGATACACAGAGGGTACATGCTGCTGCTGTTGCTGCTGGTGAAGGCGAAAGGTGTTTTTTTTTACACTATGCACTTTTACATAGGCTTTACCAGATGACGTAGAGGGATTACTATCATCATGACTGGTGCCAACAGCTGCTTAGTGCTCCTGCTCTTCTGTGTACTGCTGTGAAACCATTTTGATAACACCGTACACTTTGACTGCAAATTCAGAAGAAAAGCCTGCCAGGCCGAGTATTTGTATTTCAGCAGTGAGAATTAGCAATGGAGCAATGGAGTTGTCCTCATTGTGTGTTAGATAGATAACACAATAGAATGTGACTACAGGATTATACCAAGCCTGCCAGCACTAGGATTTGTATGTCAGCAATGACAATTAGTAATGGAGCTCTCCTGAATGTCACTGTAGACTTTGTTGAATACTGCTACCCCCTCCTCTTTCTATGCTATCTTTGTTGCTGCCCAACTGCTCTACAGACTGTGCTACCCCATCTGTGTCCCTCTGTGAAATGGCGCTAGATCTATTCCTGTCATCACTCTGTCCTTCTCCTGTGTCCCTCTCTCTTGTTCATTTCCCCCCAAATCAGCCCCACCTCCACTGCTCTCCCACCTCTTGCCCCCCCCCCCCATCCTCCTCCCACTGACGGGTGCCTATTTTTTTTATTGTCCAATTCCAACCCTCTTTCACTGTCATGCCTCTTGCTCAGTATCACACACACCATTCAGTCCAGCAACCCCAGCAACCTCATCCAAATCTCTTCTCTTCCCTCTCTTTCTTTGTCTTGTGACCTCTGGAATGCCAGGTCAGTCTGATACAAACTGACCTCTATCCATGATCTCTTTATCTCTAGATCTTTCAACCTACTTGCCATCACTGAACCTGGCTATCGCATGAGGACACAACAACCTCTCCTGATGCTCTCTCTTTTGGGTGTTGTCCTTCTCCCACACAACCAGACCTGGGAACAGGTAAGGTCACCACCACCTTACCTGTTCATTGTATGCATTGTAAAATTGTATGCATTGTAATACTTGCAATGCAAGTATGCATTGGCATACTCCTCTACCCCTGCTGCTCTTTCCACGGTCATTCCTCTGAACCTTCCCTCTCTTTCTCCTCCTTTGAGGTACAATCCACCCTCTTCTTTCACCCAGCCCTCCTAACGTGATGCCTCCTGATCCTGTCTCTCAATTCCTTAATCACTTTGCTACCTTGCTCCCTCACTTTCTCTCCTCTGACCTTCCGTCCCTCATCTTGGGGGACTTTAATATCCCTATAGACAATCCCTCACACCATGTTGCTTCAAAACTTCTCTCCCTCTCCTCTTCTCTTGGTCTCTCTCAATGGACCTCCTCTCTCTCCCACCGCAGCAGCCACTTGATATCCCTTGTCTCCGACCTAATCAGTTCACTCTTTCCTCTCTCTGACTGCCATCTCCTCTCTTTTAGCATCTCTCTACCCCTCTCACCTTCCCCATTTCCTAAGGTTACTCTCAACAGGCGTAATCTTGACACCATTGATTCTACCACGTTCTCCTCATCCCTGGTCTCACTCCTCTCCCCCATCACCACTCTTTCTTGCCCTGATGAGGCATTCTCCTTCTATAATCACACCCTTACCGCTACACTTGACCCTGACACCAGGTGTCACCATCTAGCTGCCTCAAATGTGGCACTCAAAACTTAGCAGATATCTTCAAAAATGCTCCCGCAGTGCAGAACAACTTTGGAAAAAGTCACACACTCATGCTGACTTCCTTCAATTCAAGTTCATACTTGCCTCTTACAGTTCAGCCCTATCACTCTATAAAAATCATTCTCTAAGGATCTCTTTCTTCCCAATCCTCAAACCAAAGTCGCCTTTTTAGCACCTTCAACTCCCTCCACTCCCCTTCCCCACTCCTACTCCAGTCCTCGTTCTCTGCTATTGACTTTACAACCCAGTTTACATCGAAAAATTAGTTAATATGGCAATATATCTTCTCCCAGCAGTCTCTTCTTGCCGGACCCTCTCCCCCTTCCCACCCTCTATGGACAATATCTCCTTCCCCTCTTCCCTACTTGCACCCCCCCATCATTCTCTTCCTTCACTCTGGTATCTGCAGATGATGTCCGTATCCTTCTCTTTTCCTCAACCCCCTCCACCTGTCCACAGGACCGCATCCCCTCTCATCTCCTCTGCTTTCTCTTTCTCGAGGCCTGTTCTCACCTTTTCCACCTTTTCAACCTATCCTCTAGAATCTTCCCTCCTCCTTTAAGCAGGCTCTTATCTTCCCCAAACTCAGGAAACCATCCCTTGATTCTGCCTTATTTCCCTTCTTCCTTTTGCTTCCAAACATCAGGTTGTCTTCAACTATCTTACATCCTTTCTTTCTTATCACTCACTTCTTTTCCCACTCCAATCCAGTTTTTGCCCCCACCACTTCACCAAAATTGTCCTCACTAAGGCCTTTAATGACCTTCTCTGCATTAATCTAAAGGACACTTCTCCCTTCTTATCTTTCTCAACCTGTCTGCTACCATCAATACTGTTGACCACTTCCTCCTTTTGCAAACTCTGAAATCTAAAGGCCTCTGTAACACTGTCCTCTCTTGGCTTTCCTCTTACCTCACCAACCGCTCCTTTTTAGTCCACATCCCCCTCTCTTCCTTCACCTGTCAGAGTTCCTCAAGATTCTGTTCTTGGCCCCCTGCTTTTCTCCCTCTACGTCTTCTCTCTTGATGCCCTCATCCATTTTCATTTATCATTGAAAATGATACTTTTCCCCTTTTTGTATTAATAAGGCTCAATGATTCCCCTACTTGCTAGAAACAGGACACAATTGTGAGGTTGCAATGTAACCACTCCGAAATTGCTGGATCAGGGATCCCTCATTTAGGGTTTTCCGAAATATCTCCAGTCATCCCCCTTTCCTTTCATTCATTTGCGTTTTCAATCATACATAGGGGAATCAAATTAGATACATTTTGATTATACCAAGGGATTGATTATAATCTATGAAATATTTGTTGAAGTCGTATAATTGGATGAACGAAAGTATATTGGTTTAATATTGGTTTGCCGTGCGTATTGCGAAGCGTACGCCACGTGTTACGTGACGTGGTGCGTTCGCACGGTAAAATACGCACGCACACACTCGCATTACAACAGTTAGTTATTTATATAATTTCATATTGGTTCTGTTACACTGTAATTCAGGAGCAGAGAGTATTCGGTTCATTATTAGTCTATATATATATATATATATATATATATATATATATATAGAGAGAGAGATATATATATATATATATATATATATATATATATATATATATATATATGTTGATTATATGTACATTGTAGTGTTATTAAAGGTTTAGGTAATAGGAAAGGTGTCATGCCTGATATCATATTGAAGCCCTAATCATCAGCAGCTGTCCGGTGCAGTCGGCGAAGAGATCGCACATTGCATATTTTAGTTATTGATATTAGAGAGTAAACCTTTGTATGATACTGGCTATGAAAAGGAGCAGACCCCCTGGAGAGAAGACCCCCACCTTTGGATTCCTTAGATTGAATCAACCTATTACCTGTCTGGCCTGGACCCACCCAACGTCTGGACCTATAGAAACAATCTACATCATCTCTATTGTTCACAATGAAACACTGACTGTATATATATATTAGCTGCATCTCACTGGGGCCTCAGTCAACTCTGACACAATATTCTATACAGAATATTGTCCATCGGGTCCGGTGGGTGCGCAGCGTGCGCAAGCGATTGCATTTGGTATGTACTTATCTTTTGGTATTGGCTGTGCTGTACTGTACTTTATCATGATATAATAATGTATTGAATTGTTGACTATTTACATCTGCAAAAATAAATCACTTTGTGCTTTGGACACACATTCAATTGATTGGGCAATGCTTATTTTAAAACGATAAAATTACTTTAATATATTACTCCCAATAAACTTTATTCAAGATATATCTCAAGACACATCACCTAATTCTTACCTTATATTACATATAATATAAGGTTCCCCTACATTGCAGTTGGAGATTACTTACATTTGAACAAGTTTAACTATACAATAAATAAATAAATAAAGATCAGAAAACTAATACTGGATAATATCAAATGTATTCGATTTCATGATTATAGCAAGGCATAGCAATTAATATTACTATTTTAAATCACAATTTGCACTTTAATCACGTTTTGATTTTAATTTTGTTCTAGCAAATGTAAAATTGGTAGGAATTTTGGAAGCCTATGAATAATTTTAAATTGAGTTTATAAAAATATCTTTTGTATAGTCTGAAATTAGTTACAGAGTGCCCCAATTAAAGCACATTTTCTCTCTTTTTCTTTATATTGAATAAAATTAAACTTCAATGTGCAGGTGCACCATCCAATATTGGTGATATTTGTTGAGAAGTAACCTTTAATCAATAACTTATATACTGGTTAGTGTCAACTTGGTGGGGTGGCCCTCCCTCTTAAGTCTATCCTCAATGCTGCTGTTCACCTCATTTTTCTTTCCCGCAGCTCTATCATTGCTGTTCCCCTCCACCAGTACCTACATAAATTTAAACACCTCACCCAGAAAGCTCTCAATCAATCCTCCACCCACTACATCTCTTTCTGCTGGGTGCATCCTGCTCGCTAGGCAACAGGACTCTTCTCCTCTGTTTCGGTCCTACACATAGTGGGCACATGCATAATAGGATCTGCCTTCCATTTGCTAGACAACAGGACACCTCTTGCTTTCCTTGTCGGTGGTCTGTGACATACCAACCGCCCAAATTTGCTCCTGACCAATCAAGCCTCTCTGCACCCTTTAAATAGGAGAATCTGGCACCACTAGAGTGCCAGAATGTTAGGTCAAACTTAGCTCCAGCGTTCTCTCTGCCTGTTCCACTTACCTGTATCCTTCTTGTGTACTTTTGGTTCCAGACCCTGCTTATTCCTGATCTCTGTGAGCTGCAAGCAAAAATCTGTGTTGAAATTACCGCAGTAATGGTAATAATGTGTGGGCCGCGTTGTTCTAAAGAATACCACAAGGAATTGAATCTACCACACAGAGCATTGAAAACATAAAAAGAAAAATATGAGGTCTGCATTAAAATCTGGAGGCAATAAAAAACCTATTGTCATAACCAAAAACACATTTATTACTTAATAAGCTTATACAAAAAAGAATATTTGAATAGCAAACAACATACAAATAAAAACATATTAATAAAATGATACAACGGTCACTATAATGAATTGCATATATTATAAGCTACAATCTCAAAGAACAGGGGTTATTAGTCATAAGATGTCTCATCGAGATTCTAAAGGAGGGATAGTGCTGCAATAAGTCTGTTGAAAAACATCTTCCAATTACCAAATAAACAGCTTTCATTTTATATAGAAACAAGAGAAGCAGTCTCACCCTCCGTTTAAATCATCTTTAATATCAGTATCCAGCTAATTATATGGATATGTGTTTCATCCTGTGTATAAAAGTGCTGCTATAGATCAGGCAGATTTTGCCACTCCAGTTTGTACAACTGTATGTATAATTTAGGAGTAAAACAGTGGTGTTCCAATACAGTGTTCAATTAGTAGTATAAATACCTCCAGTTAGAGCAATTCCTTTGTTATTGTGTGGATAAGGTGTACTGCTGACTGAAGTGTGTTAAAAGCCGCTGCCTAGCTTCAACGCTTTCACTGTATTAATTAACCAGCTATTCTGTATTTAGCTAATTTGTAGAGAAACACAGTCTCAGAAGAGATGTTTAGGATCTAAGCAAAGTACTGCTTATTGTTAGGAGTTACTTGAACCAGCCCCCATTATCCTATAGAATACAGGCTCTATTGTTATTTAGTAAATTGTACCTGTGCCACAGCAATTGCGCATAATGTGAATTAATTTTCCAGCCTCTTGAAGATCTTTGTTCAATGTAGATGCAAAGACCATAAGGGTGCTTTTCTTTCGGACCACCAAAACACCTTATAGCGTTTATGTGCAATAGGTACTTTCATCAAAACGAAGGGTCGAAAGTGAAGTAGCTTATGTATTTATACATCTAAAACCAATCATGTGTTTCAATCAATTAAAACACCTGAGTTGTTTTCAATTTTCAAGTGGAAAATACAGGCACAAAAAACACGGAAGGAGAAGTGACAATATTTTACAATACATATAAATAGTTTAGATTGAACTAATATTAGAATATATTGTTAAAAACTTGCATCATTGTATCTATTTATATCATAACATCAGCCTAGAGTTTGATTTTTAAGAAAAATCTTTGTTTCTACTGCAGCTGTATATAATCAGTTAGATCAAAATAGACTTTTATAATAGTAAGGTTGATCTGCAAAACCTGATCTGCAGCTAGACAATCGAGAGCACACAGGTAACCTCCGCGAAAAAAACATATATAACATTCTAATATTTATTAAAAAAAAAATAATAAAAAATAAGATTTTCAAACACTCTTAGAGGAAAATATAAGTCATTCAATATAGAATAACATAAAGCCAGCTTATTTAAGTTTTGTATATTCAATTTTCTCATCAATATATGCGTACAGGCACTGGAAAAAATCATATCTACCAAATAACACTATCTCTCAGCCTTACATCTTAATTATAATAAGCGTCCTGGCTGCTTGGCAACCAGCCAGGACATACATAGAGTGGCGGCCAGTGAAACACGCAGCTGCTAGGGAGCCAGGATGGAGGGTATAGAGTGAACCATCGCAATTAGCACAGTGACTTGTAACACTTGGCATTGGTATAATTACAGTCATCTACCTTAACACACAAATTAGATATTACTTACTTTATTTATTTTAAAAGTAAAAAAAATAAGGTTATTTATTATGGTAAAATCACATTAATATCATAGATTATAGTACATTTCTTGGACTCTTTATTTATCCTTCATAAGACTGCATGGGCGAATGCATGACAAATTTAGCAATCTTGCCCGTCAATTAAATCTCTATAATTCTGGAGATTTATCAGCAGTTTGTAAAATTGAAACTTAATACATTTAATGATTTGTATTCAAAAAATGGGTAAAAGTAGAGACCAAGATTTGTAAAATGGTGCTTTTGAAAATGGTGGGTGTCACAATTTGCCTCGGTTGCAGTACAGAATCTGCCCTGTGGATATTGTTGTGCCTATACCAAATCCTGCCTGCGAGGAGTTAAGTTCTCATAATTGAATCTGGATCATGATGACCTGTGTCTGGCCTTAATAAGACTGTCTTTTCCTGCAAATTGGGCCAGTTCATCAATTGTCACTGCTGCTGCATTTTCTGAGATACTCTTGTAATCCGGTCCTGATTATCATACTTCTGTTTGTTCCATCATTTTGCACCTTGTAACCTAGACCGTGGCTTCATTTGACTTTGCTCCTGTCTTCTCCCTGGTTTTGTTGTGAATCTCCTCTTACCTGACCTTCATTCTGCCTGATCCTGTGCCTACAGTCACCCCATTGTCCCTGATCTTCAGCTCTTCAACTAAATCCTTGTATTGTGTTCCTGCAGTGCAGGATTTAAAGTCAGTTCCTAAACCTTATATGCATTAACAGGGAATATTATCAGGGTCCTAACACCTATGAGTTTGGCTATCTAGGTTGGTGTTAACACTGATTGCACAACAGGATTAAATAGGTTTACTAATTAGCTGTATGAATTTACATTTGGTTAACTAGTGGCTACATAAATAATTGAAAGAGCAGCTTCTTCAGAGACTAATTTCACTATCAGTATTATGGTCTCCAAGAATTTCATACAGAGCTGTCCCAATGTATTGTCACAATTATCAAGACTAGCACATATTTTGCTACATATTACATTTTTATATTAGACTACACAAGGAGTAGAGGCCCACAAGTGACATTGTCGTATATTTGAAATACCTCTGAGCTTGTCTCATGCGCCGAATTTTTAATATTTTGCTTTTTAGATTTTATTTTAATACATATCAATAAAAATTTTGATGTTATGTGTGTCACGGTTTTTTCAAGTCCAAGATTGAGTGTGCTATTATGGACTTATGAGAGGGTCGCAAGTTGGTATCAATCCTTTGTTGCGGACACTTTTACCACATATCTGAGATGTGCCTTCCCCAGTTAGTATTCCTTTTTCTTTTCCTTTCTTTGTAGTACATTATGATATAATACTACATGAAGTAGCACCCTCTGTGGTTTGTCATTATATCTAACTTAGATCTATCTTAGGTCATTAAATCTATCATTATATATATCTATCTACCCCTTAGATTGTACGCTCCTTCGAGCAGGGCGTCCTCTCCTTCTGTTCTCCACCACCTTAACTCTGCTCTTTAGCTCCTTGTCTTTTCCGTGTGGTCCTCCTGCCCTTCTACCCCTCTCTCTACCCCGCTGGGGGCTCTCACCTCTCATCTAGCTGTACATTGAGCTTCTGAGTTACTGTGCTTTTTGTTAACTGTACCGTGCTGTCTCATCCTGTATCGTGTTTCTGTCTGTCCCTGTACGGCACTACGGATACCTAGTGGCGCCCTATAAATAAAAATGAATAATAATAATAATAATAATATCTATTATTAAAGATTATTATTTAGGCACCCGCTACCTGTCATTTGGGTTTGATAATAAGACATATTTAATATATATGTCTATTTTGGAATTCTCTTGTGAGGAAGATAATATCACTGCTTTTCAGTTAACCGATCATGCCTGATATTTAGCATATCCAGCTTCCCAGCTAATCCTTTTAATCCTGATATCTGGCACTTGCAGCTATCCTACTGTACCTGATATCCAGCTTCCCAGTTAAACCTGGTTATCCTAAATAAATATATGGAGAGACGACCGCACTTTACTTTGCATACGTATAAGTGAATGTTGCCTATATGGGAAACCTTAGGTAGGGTGAGGGTCCTTTTCCTTCAGTGTGAGATAATAAAAGGAATATTTCCTTGTGCAGTAAAGGTGTGATTTAAAAATATTTAAAAAGTAGATTTAAAAAGTAGCACATCAAGGTATCATAAACAGTTTGTGAGAGCAAAGTATCAAACGTTCTTAGCAATTGGTCAGAAAAAGTCACTACGTATCTCATGGATAATTCCAAGCATGGTATGCCCCTTCTAGTCCAAGAGGTTGCAGCGGCAAAAAAAAGCTGATGTTTGTTCTGTATACCAGTTCTCGCTGTGTCTACCACAAGTCCTTAGCAATGCAGGGCAGTAGTGCGCATGCGCACACATGGTGTATAAATTTGAGTCAGAGAATAGTGGTGTTCTAGAGCTACTTCGCCTAAACAATGCAAGCGGCCGGAATGCTCTTAATGATGGTAGTGTACTCCTACATGTTTCACAAGTTCTGGACTTCTTCAGGGATTGTAGTAATGTATAAGAACAGATCCTTTTAAAGAGTTTGAGAATGCACATTGAGTTCAGCAATTGGAGGATCTACCGTCTGTCAAAGTCTAATATTTGAATGAAAGAAAGTATATTGAATAATATTGCTTTACTGTGCGATTGCGATCAGTATGCCACGTGTCATGACGCAATCGCACGATAAATAAAGCAAGCATACACTTACACATTCACTTGTACATAGTTCATTTTTATAATCATTCCAACCCACAGTTTATGAACAAATGTTATTGAATTTACAGTTATATATGATAATGTTAGAAGCACTTTATTGAGATCTAAGGTTCAGATTACAGGAAACATATCATGTTTCCTGTCATTCTAATCCCCTATTTATCCTTAGTGATCTGGTTCAATCGCATAAAAGATCGCACCTTGCGTTTGCAAGATATGGATTATAGGAAATAAATGATCAGAATGGTATTGTGTGTGTGTGTAATGTAAATAGACCAGTTTGAACTAGCTTTCAGCGGAAAGATTAGTATGCAGCTGTTGGAGAGCTGACCCCCACTCTTGAAGGGTGTCGTTTGAACTGACCAATGAACTACACTATACTGGACTGTCCTGGAGCCTGGACCTATGGAAACATGCCTAATTATCGGAATTGTATTTACTGTAACACCAAATGTATATATATTGCTATCTGGAACCAGCATTTAGTCTCTTTGATCACAGACTTCAGGATTGAATGACTGTAAGATGGATCCAGCAAAGTGCAGCGTATGTGTTAGCTGTACTTATTTATTGAACTGCTATTCTTTTGCTTTTGCTTAAATTGCATTGTGAGTTGGAACCACATAAATCGCAGCAGTAAACGATAAAATAACTTTAATACTCCATATTGATGAGCAAATCAAATTCTTGCTAATTTACATAAACCTACGATATTAGTCAGAATGTTACTGTGGTCTCCTGTAACTTGTTAGTAGAGCTAGATGCCAATAAGCAGTGCATGTCCTCAAACAGGAATGCTCATAATGGTGTAGTCCAGCAGATATTTTATTGTATAGAGCAATCTTTCGGGCTACATAATAATATCAATCTCAATATCCAGTTCACCTCTAATACCAGTACCCAAAAGGTGGAGTTTCTTGACTTGGAAATGTATGTTCCTAACAACTGATTAGAAAAAAAACATTCTTTAAAACCTGTTGACTGCAACTCGTATATACCCACATCTAGCAATCACCATAAGAACTGGGTGAAGAACATCCTAAAAGGGCACTTTACAAGACTCCAGTGGAACTGCTCTGAAGTGGGACAATATGAGAGACAGGCCAACACCCTTAAACAAAGATTTTTATAAAGAGACTACAACAAAGAATTGATTGCAAATCCTGTGTATTTCAAGTGGTTTGCTATCAGTTCACATTTACACACATCAGCAACTAGCAAATCACCAAAAAAATGCTGAAAACTATTAATCGCAAATATTTTTTGCAGCGCTCAGTGACGGTACATGTAACACAACACATCTACAAACACCCTTAAACACAATACTTTAGCGCGTAGAAATAATATGCATATATGGTGTTCCACAATGATAAATGCACTAATTTCTCTCCGGCTTTCAGGTAAACTTGTAACTAATCAATATAGTTTATATAACATAAATACCATTGTAGGCTCAATTCTGAACAAAAAGTATTACTCCGTTTGATGGTATCCGTCCTCCCAAGGTCTGCAGTTTATGTATTTGATCCATAGTGCATCTGATGATAACCACTATGTTCCTGGAGAAAGGCTGGCCGCCTGATGGTAAGCGCTGATTGTGGTGTCAATATCCAGCCAACAGAATGCAATCAGGGGATTCTGGGTGTTGTAGGCTGTATCTTGGATCCTCCGGCAGTTTGCTCTGATGAACCTGTGACCACCGTCAGCGCCCTTCTGATCCTCATACACAAACCAGGGAAGACCAAGGTAATCAATCAGTAAAAAACTTTATTTACCATTACAAAGTACATCAGTACTTACACTGAGGTAATGTTCAAGATGTTCATTATAACTCCTCAACGCGACATCGATGTTTATTCTAATTAATTTTATTTAGTATCTTTATTGAAAGGATGTATTAAGAACAAATAGAAACTAATCAATGCTAGGATCAAGTGCACGAGTTAATCATAAGATTCAGTACTGACCAATTAAAAAGGTTTTAATGAGTATATAAGGCACCCAGATTAATCATTGCTCACTCTTGATAAAGTCTCACATGGAGACGAAACGCATTGAGGAGTTATAATGAACATCTTGAACATTACCTCAGTGTAAGTACTGATGTACTTTGTAATGGTAAATAAAGTTTTTTACTGATTGATTACCTTGGTCTTCCCTGGTTTGTGTATGAGGATCAGAAGGGCACTGACGGTGGTCACAGGTTCATCAGAGCAAACTGCCGGAGGATCCAAGATACAGCCTACAACACCCAGAATCCTCTGATTGCATTCTGTTGGCTGGATATTGACACCACAATCAGCGCTTACCATCAGGCGGCCAGCCTTTCTCCAGGAACATAGTGGTTATCATCAGATGCACTACGGATCAAATACATAAACTGCAGTCCTTGGGAGGACGGATACCATCAAACGGAGTAATACTTTTTGTTCAGAATTGAGCCTACAATGGTATTTATGTTATATAAACTATATTGATTAGTTACAAGTTTACCTGAAAGCTGGAGAGACATTAGTGCATTTATCGTTGTGGAACACCATATATACATATTATTTCTACGCGCTAAAGTATTGTGTTTAAGGGTGTTTGTAGATGTGTTGTGTTACATGTACTGTCACTGAGCGCTGCAGAAACTATTTGTAATTTAACTTGAGGTCCTGGGAGAGTCTCTCTGCGTGCAGCTCGTGGCAAGGTGTTTTGTCATTACAGGATTAGAGCGCTTATCCCTATTATACGTCTATAAACTATTAATCGCAGCCTAATACATTTCCCAACAAAATGGGATTTTTTAAAAAAAATATTGAAGCAATAAGGTTGAAATTACCATTATAATCACCATATTACCTTGCAAGCTTTACCTATCTTAAAAAGTTTGAACACATATTTATATTAAAAGATACTGTTTATAACATGCTGCTTCTAATTTATTTCAAATGGCAAAGGTTGCATGAATAAGTTTATTAATTTAGAATACATTTTCTTTATTTTAAATATCAAATTACATCAAGAAAATTCAACACATCTTTGCTTGTTTTAGATTTAGCTTGACAAAGTTTCTTTGTAAATGTGAACTATGAGTAATTTATATAGTGGGAGGCAGTTTAAATCTGAAACACATCACAGTTAATGTATTTTTGTTACACTGTGTTTCCATGAATGTACAGTATGTTGAATATATAACAATAAAGTATTCACTAACTCATGTTTTACTCTATTTGAAAGACATATCTAATGTCTTTGTTGCAATAAATATATTTGTATTATGTATATATGGTGTTTTTGCATGTATCGCAGTAAAGAATCATATTTTTAGTATTAAAAATAATTTGTCATTTTATTTTGATTTGGTATGTAAAAGTTGACTAACTGAGCTGTAAAATACATTTACATTGTAAATGTATTTTCTTTACCTAATAATATTATCAGTCAAATTTTAATTATATATGGTACTTTTTCAATTCTACCATACTACTATATATTCAAGCTTCTCCCCCTCTCTCCTTTGAGGCTATCAGCAAGGCAGCGGTTCTGAGTCACTGTCAGTCCGCTTTTGGCGGACAGACAGCTCCCCAAGACCTGGAGAGGTAGATCAGGTCAAAGGCAGTACTCCAGGGAGCGATTGTCCCTTTCCTGTCAGGGGCAGAGGTCTGGATCTCAATGCCAGCCTGACTTCAGTTATCACTGGGTAGTGAATGTCAATTTGCTGTTCTCAGCAGCTCCTTATTAAAGCCATAAATGATCTTCTCAGGAGTTTCAGGACCTGTCTGATTGGTCCTTTTCTGTATTTACCTTTTCACAGGTAAACATACAGACAAAGGGATAGCAGATGAGCCCTTCTTTTTAGAATTAAGGATAGATATTATTCTGTAGTTATACAGCATAGTTTGTTTAAACAGGAGAGATCACAATCCAGATACATTACATTTAAATACACAATGTAGTCCTCTTTAATTAAACATAGAGATCTATCTGTGGACCTTGTCCCTATCTTAACACATGAGACCTCCTGGGGGTATATTTACTAAACTGTGGGTTTGAAAAACTGGAGATGTTGTCTATAGCAACCAATCAGATTCTAGTTGTCATTTATTTAGTACATTCTACAAAATGACAGCTAGAATCTGATTGGTCAGTGATGTAGTGTTGAGAGGTAGTGCTGAATATGGAGGGGTTAGTGATGTAATGCTTTGAATTAGTGCTGGCTATGGAAGGGTCAGTGATGTAATGCTGGGAGTTAGTGCTGGAACTGATAATGATATGCGCTCAATACATAGGTTACAGTGTGGGGAGTGATTTGCGATCTGCCTAAATAATCCCTAATATCCTGTGTTTGGGCATGATTAGTTCTTCTCATAGTTGATCCACAGAACACTAGCTAAAGTGAAGATCTAATTTCTCAATCCTAACAGTTCTTGAGGAATTTTTAAATTGAGAAGGATCGAGTGCACTCAGCAAGATGCTGACGCGCATTTCACTGGAAATGCTTTGTCTTACTTTGAATGAGTAACTTGTACCAAGCTTACATTTAATATAATAAAACTGTTATAAAAGACAGTTCAATAGATCTCAATATTATAACTGAGATGACTAGAATGTAACAGGTGATAGATTTATATATGTGAAAACTAAGATTTATATAATAACCAGGGCACAATCTCTGTGGGGTATTTGGGGAACTGCAATTTCAAGTTAATTCACTAATAAAAATAGATTAATTTAGATATAAAACACTATATAATAACAGTCTGTGATATTCCTGAACCCCAAATTGCGATTAAGTCTGTATCTGACATTCACCCAACAATATGGTATAAATGATAATCTTATTTGAAGTATCTAAACACCTTTTTGAAAGTGAAGATTTTGAATATTAACATAATATTTAATCAAGGGTAACAAAAGTGCCCTTTTGTTTCAATATACAACTTTTAGACATCAAACTTTTCACTTCCAGCACTTTCCACAGGCAATTAGGAGAAAAAAGGTGCTTTATTCTGCACACACACACAAACAACAGACTTCTGAGGACCACACCCAACTCACAGTTCAGAAAACAAACAAGGTGTGGTACTACAATGCCCAGCAATTTTTAAAACTTTTGGTTTTTTTTGCAAAACAACAGAAACTGCACAGTTCCAGTAACATTGCTCATATATTTCTTTCCATAGAAAAATGTTTTGTCTTCTCAGCAATCCAGCAATCTCTTCTCTGTAACTGACAACTTAATACACAGTTTGGTGTGTGACAGTGGCAGTCAATATTTTCCACACACCACCATTTGCATCTGGAGGTTGGGTGGACAGCTGTGCATTGGCTGTCCTTGGCGATCCCATGATGACACCACTTGTAACAATAGTGTCCTTCTTGTAGCACTTTTGACACCATCTGACACCACTTGTTGCAAGAGCACCCTTCTTGTGACACGGGCACCCTGCAGACATCAGCACACCGTCAACTTTTTGTTGTAAATCAAACATACATTTATTATTTGCATCACAATAAATGGCAACATTTCCTGTCATGATGACACCAGTAAGCAATACCCTTTGCTTACACCTCTTGGTGCCCCTAATGCTAATTAAACATGGTTCAGCTCTCTCATAACTGGCCAACTAGTTCAGCATCAGTCACCCCTAGCAAAAGCACAATTCAGGAATAAATACACAAGTCTCCTCCCTTTGGTCTATGTTATTCATTAAACCACCTGTGTGTGCAGGCTAGGAGTTTGACTCTGCAAGGATTTAACCCTGTATGCAGCCTTTCTCTTAAGATTCCCTGGGACCTCACCTGTCCCTATGCAAGAAAGATGTGACAAATAGGCCTTTTTTTGCCACACAAGATTAATAAGGAACACAAATGAAAAGAACTCAGAATTCACTCAGCAATTTTTAAATTCACTTTATTTGCACTATCACTTTATTTTGCTTTTTTAATAATGTAATGTTAGCAAAATGGTTAATAAAAGTTACATTTTATTGCAACAATTGGGGTCTACATTGAACATATAGTAATATTGAGATTTAGAAGCTGCCTGAGCACCAAATTTAAACCAATTCTCACAGCTAATCAGAAGCTGTCTGTGTTCAGTCCGGCCCCTGTTATGTCATTTAGCTAGTTTCAGGAGAAGGATCAGACAAGAGAGTTCAGTGGGGATTCTGGAGAATGAGAACACAGGCAAGAGGCTCTGTGCACTGTTCCTGGTGGTGAGAGCAGGCTGCATATTACATGTTATTATTATAGGGTGACAGGCAGGGAGGAAAGTGATCCTCACGTGCAGATGAATGGGGCGATCCTGTAGTCCCTGCCTCCACCTTGGTAATACAGTAAATACAATTTAAAAGACTAGAAAATAGAAAGGACTGATATGACTGCTTTCCCTGACAAAGTCTGAATGCTCAAATCAATAAAATGGATATTTCTGCAGGACACTGACTCGACCATATATATATATATATATATATATATATATATATATATATATATGTGTGTATACAAATAGATAAAAGGGCGCGTAACCCAATACTGATCAAAATAAGTCCCACAAATAGTTCTCTTCATACACTGGCCTGGTTGCAGACGGCTGCCAATTCCCAAAAACAGATGGTGAATCTGGAATCAATCTAGAAAAATAAGCACATGGGATAGGGTGCCACAATAGTGTAGTATAATTTATATAAACAATACTGAGATGTATAAATTAAAATATTATAGGAAAGTCACAATATCATATATCAGTGAACGTGACACTCTCACAAAAGATATAGTGCAGATGTGAATATATATGGCAAATCGTTAGCAGAGACTTTATGCACTCCCAAGGATATCCATTCCAATAGTGCATATGCGTACCAAATAAACAATCTTTTTCGCTTATCTGTATAATGAGCAATTTCTCCAACCGTCTCTTGGTTTTTCTGGTAATGGCACTCCTCTTATAACTGTAATCATTAATAATGCTGCTAGGAGATCTCAGCAGTACACAGAGTGAATAGAGAGAGAGACCATCAAAAGCACAATGAATAGGCGATTCTTACTGTGGACTTATTCATTGTGTTTTTGATCTGGAGTTACTGCCGTGATTGGGCTTCCATTGGACTTAATAGCTGAACTCATTAGAAGTTACCATGTGCTGATGGATGCCACAAAGAAACCCAGATAAGCATTTTATGGTTGTTTTAATGTAAGTGTGTTACCTACCTTGTGTGCAATAAGTCTACTGATTAAACAGTGTTACACTATGATGGTCTCTCTCTCTCTCTCTGTATATATATATATACATACACACATATATATATATATATATATATATATATATATATATATATATATATATATATGTCTATACGTATATATATAATTATATATGTCTATATGTGTATAGACCTGGGGACGAGGTTGCTTGCCTCCTGAAAGACTCTGCTGTGTGATGGTGAGATATGATTTTATCTGCATTTCCTTGATGTTTACCATTGGAAGAGTCTTTGGTATTGGAACACATGTTCTACATAAGGAAGTTTCCTGTATATTGATT
The DNA here is from genome assembly GCF_038048845.1 of Mixophyes fleayi. Taxonomy (NCBI): domain Eukaryota; kingdom Metazoa; phylum Chordata; class Amphibia; order Anura; family Limnodynastidae; genus Mixophyes; species Mixophyes fleayi. Next base: position 64,724,999 of record NC_134409.1, read on the forward strand.
GAGAAGTGCCATTTACTCTGGGACATCTGGTACGCATACTATACATTTCTATATATAGATGTGAACTTACTGGTGTATTTTTCTTGAATGATATATATCTGGGATAACACTTGAATCACTCTACACAGTTTGTTGAAAGGGGTGTTGTCACGCTCACGTGGTGTATTATATCATACATTACAATATTATGCTATGTTTGCCTTTTCTGCATTATTTTCCCATTGAGTTGAGATCCAGAGGTACAATTCTCAAAGAGGATCCATCTTAATTCAAGATTGCCTATTCTAACCTTACGGTACGCATGTTAACACACACTTTGATTATTACAATCCTGGTATTACACTATGAGGCGCCCTGCCTGTGTTTTGTTAAAATATATATATATATTGCCTTTGACATTCTTTCTTTTGCTTTTCTCTGTCTCGGTTTCGGTATATGGTTGGAACCTAATGGAAACTGGACAATATTGATCTTACCAGCTAGACATATATTTAAGTGTCACTCACCGGACCGTGAGTGCCTCTACGCTGGTGCGTGGCTCCCTAGCCTTCCTGCCGGCACCTGTCCTAAACCACGGCCGTCCGCCATCCTGATGGACTGCGCATGCGCAGCACCCAAGAACTCTTGTGACTGTTGCTTTTAATCTAATTGGTTGATCAGGCAACTCTCCCTATTTAAGGTACCTGTGCTCATTACCTCATTGCCTGATCTTGAGTCTCATTCCCTGTGAGTCTCTGAAGGTGTCTCCTGTGTTCTACTAGTGTCTTCAGTTTCCTGCTGATTCCTGTTCTACTCATCAGTGGTTTCCATACCCGCTAATGTCTCCTGTGTACTACTAGTGTCTTCAGTTCCTGTGGATTCCCTGTGCTACTCATCGCTGGTTTCCATACCTGCTACAGTCTCCTGTTTCCTGTCTGTGTCCTCAGCTGGACTCTGATTACCGGATCTACTCACCTGTGGTTTCTACACTCGTCTCTGCCGTTCAGCGTCTCTGCAGTCCCTGCATCTTCCTGTGGACAGACTGTTCTACTGAATAGCGGTATGCCTATCTGTTATTGACTTTCTACGTTTACTCTGCATATCCGTTAGGACAAGTTTCCACTCTCAGCAGCGGTATCCATACCTGCTATAGACTGTTATTGTTATGCTGCATATCTGTTTGGAATAAACCGTACTACTCAGTCGTTATATGCATAATTGTGATTGACTATCCTTTATTGGCCTGCATATCTGTGCTGAGCAAGTCTCTACCAAGCAGCGCCACATACCGTTATAGACTTTGCTGGATACGCTGCATATCTATTGGGATCAAGTTCCTCTGTGCTCTCTCAGTGTCTGCATCCTATTATCCTTTGTATGCCTCCACTCATCAACACCTGTACACATCCTCACCTATTAAGCAGTGGTACAACTTGCTGTACGCAGACCACTGACTTCCCCGCTACCTACCTGCACCTGGGCAAGTCTTCTCACCATAAGCAGTGGTACAACTTGTTGTACGCAGACCACTGACTTCCCCGCTACCTACCTGCACCTGGACAAGTCTTCTCACCATAGCAGTGGTACAACTTGCTGTACGCAGACCACTGACTTCCCTACTACCTCCACGCTTCTGCTCACGTCCATCCTGATCTCCGTGTTCAAATCTGCCTTTCCACAATATCAGCTAGTCGCTGATTCACTGACCAAGATTGCTGCAAGTCCCTGACTTTCCTATTCTGTATTGGCATTCTCTCTCCATCTGCTGTGATATATGTTCCGCTAGTCACCCTGCTACCAGAGGACCATTGTGTTAACTTCACTACTCTGGTAAGCCCAGTCATCTGGTGAATTCCTGGGCAAGACTCCTAGTGCCCGTGACATTAAGTCTGCATTTCCGTTATACTACAGTACTTATTGACTGTCTGGGTGATTTTAACCAGCTAACACTGTTCTATTTGGCGCCACTATTCCTCCTACCTTTGTATATATTGATGATCTATTGATCGGAGTACCATCCGATATTTGGGAGGAAGGCTGCCTCTTTATGAAACAAGTGTTTATTTCTATTTATTTCTATTGAACTATATTGTTTTCAACTCACTTATTTGGTGTCTGAGTGCCATTATTTATTATATCTGCTGTTACATATATATATAAATATATATATATATATATATATATATATATATATATATATATTATATTTGTTCCTGTTTGTTATTGTTAATGATGCATTTAATAGAAACACGTTTGCCTTTTAATGAAATGCTAATTACACTTATAATATTTGACATACCATGCAAGTAAGTTTGCTGAAAGGGTGAGCTTACAACTGGAATTAATCTTGTAAAATGAAGAACATTTCTCAGTGAACCTTTTGGGACATTTTTAATAACTAATGTAATTCTTTTACAACTAGGGTTACTGCAAAAAAATTGCAGGGCAAAAATTTCATTAACATTTGAAATCACTTGAAGACCTATATTTGATTGAACTACAAAGTCAAGTTTCTGAACACTTTCCGAAGACTTGCTATAGTCATTTAGTTTCTTTTACACCTAACTAAAAAAAGAATCACTTTTGCAATATTTGAATATTTCTAAAAATGTCAAATAACTAAAGAACAATAATTTAAAAGTCAACATAGCAGAAATGTAGAAGATAATGAGTAGTTAATATTAAGGTGTAGTCTTATTGTCACTGCTAAGAAGCAGAAACCTACTTGTTGTCCTTACTAAAATTTTATTTCATTGATAAGAGGTGACATTGCATTTACTCAGTGTTTTTACTAACCCTGTTTATAAAGTTGCAGTGGCCAAAAGACATAGACTATTGATTATATAAATTATTAGCTATTTGCAAATTGGTTTAGTGAATTGATTGGTCAGTTCATGAATCAAATGTGGTTAATATACAATTTTGTGTATTGTTATTAAATTAAAAGAATGTGTACTGTAATATTTGGAATCACACCTGTGTTGGAATTTTTATTGTAATTACAGCTTCTATGCATATAGTTGTTACGCTATATTTTGAATCAGGCCACATGCCTTTTTTGCATACAAATAATGTATTTATAGAACTAAACTTTTATTTACATTTCCTTTATAGGAATTTACACTTCATGAACTACTCCTGTTAAGAAATTGCTGCTTTGGTAACAGGAGTGATTTCATGAAGTATAAATTCCTATAAAGGAAATGTAAATAAAAGTTTAGTTCTATAAATACATTATTGGATATGTCACTGGGACACCATATCTCTAGCAATGTTACAAAATTATGCTTTCCTATGGGAGAGCTAGGAGCTCTGCAAAAGTATTTCCAACACTCTCCTACAATTCTCTAGAGAGTAACCATGAGAACCAAGCCAGAACCCCTGCATATTGAGGATATGTTAAAAAAAATTAAACTAATTATCTAGCCACTCCACATGTGCCATTCAAGGCATAATAAAATGGCCTCCTGGAGGGTTATGGCTAACTATTTCTAACTTGGCGTTATGGGGTGATGTCATCAAATGATCCCAACTTTATGTGTTGCTATGTGTAGCAATGGTAATAGCTATCTAACAACAATGAGGTTAGGAGGTGTACTGCAGCAGCCTAATATTGGGTGAGCTAACTGCCACTCTCTAGCAAGGTTTCGGTGTAAGTAAATGTATTACCTGCCCCAAGACTGGAGAAGTCTTACTAAACTTTATGATGTTTGATACAGTATGAGACTGCTTAGTTCTTTAGGTCAATCTGTCTCCTTCTGTTGCCATAGAAATATAAAGTAAAAAAGAGAAAATTACTCATTGATAAAATAATTGCCATTGTATTGAATGCACACACAGCTGAGCTTTCCCAGGCTGTAGTATGGCACTCATGCACTCAGAGAGGTATGTAAGGTGCTGCATGAGCCACAAGTTTGTGCTTCGGCATTCACCTGTGGTAAAAATCTTCACTTGTGGCGAAAAGGGTACATCACATTGCACCAAACTAACAACACCCACTCAATGTTGTTACTATGGAAGTGTGATTAGAGGCAGAGGGTCAGATTAGCACACCGAGTTACAGGTGTTCAATTATACTGTTAATCACAAATAATAGTGCAGTCAACAAAAACAAAGGTATTTTTTATTTTCTTCCTTTTTTAAAATGCATCTTTTTTTATCAGAGGGCATGTCTCTCATCTTCCCTATTGCCAGAATTACTTACAGTCTAAAATTTGTACTACACAACAACTCTGGGGTCAAATTAGTTTAAAACCAATTATCTGTCAGGATTCTAGAGGATATAGTGTATTCACTTTCGCCAAAGTGAATTAACGCTGGCAGTAACAGAGGCGCAGAGTCTAAGAAACCCCTGGTTTTCGTCAGGGACCCCTGCAAGGAGATTTGGGCTTCGCTGCTGGTGGGTTCATAGGTCGTGGTACTCTGTGCTGTATCCAGGTGTGATGAGCTGATATTAACAGCAAGAAGGGTCTTGGCAACATAGCTGGGACTGGTACACAACAGGCTATAGGGTGATAAATCAACAAATGGAAGGAGTGAAAGAACAAGCTAGGTCAGGTATGATCATGAAATAACAGTACCAAACAACAGACAGAAGAGAAAAGGAACAGTCCAGGTCAGAATACAGAGTAATCAGCCATTGTATGCACAGGAATGATGGAGTAAATGTATGGAGCCAAATACACTGGAACAGGCCTATGCACAGAGCAGGTTTAAATAGCTGAGCTGATGAGCAGGGCAGGTCACAGGTCAGAACACATGACTACAGGTTCAGATTTGCATTTAAAAGGCTGTGTGCCTTCTGTTACACAGAGTAGGATTGTGGCACAGAATTCTGCACCTGGAGTGGAGGGAAGAAGAGAGTGTGTGCCAGACAGTGGGTTTGAAAATTAACAGCCGGACTCTATGGGGTATATTTACTAAACTGTGGGTTTGAAAAAGTGGAGATGTTGCCTATAACAACCAATCAGATTATAGATTTAATTTATTTAGTGAATTCTACAAAATGACAGCTAGAATCTGATTGGTTGCTATAGGCAATATCGCCACTTTTTTTTAAATCTGCAGTTAAGTAAATATACTCCTATGTGCAGGGGCGGGCTGGGCCGTTCGGTCTAGTACCTCCTTAGGGCCGCTGCGGCCACATCGAGTGTCATGTGACGCGGCCGCCTGTGCACTGGATAGAATTCTGTATATGCAGACAGCACTGCATGTACAGAACAAAATCGCTGGAGAGTGCTACAGGGCTCCTCCCATAGCCTACGGGAGTCCTGTAGCAGCAAATCACTCTGTGCCCTGCCTCTCCTCCCCCCTTCTCCAGTACCAACCCTCTGAATATGAATGGGCAGCCCCAATAAATCATATACATGGGAGTTTCAATCTCACTAGGAGGCTCCCATGAAGTAGGTAAAGATTAATTAATAAATATATAAATAAATATATATAAATATATACATATATAAGTATATAAATAAAATAAATAAATCATTAATATAAATAAAAAAATAATACATATAAATATATATATATATATATTGTCTTTATATACTGGTGGCTTGCCCACCAATACAATGGGAGCTTCCAATACAGTAGAAGGCTCCCATTTAGGCAGGACAGGACTAATACCCACACCTGCAGCCATTATTGAAGACAAGAGCAAGGAAAGCACAGCAAGAAGAAAGAAAAACAGACAGAACGAAATTACAATCACTTTTATTCAGGTAAGTGTATGTTCAGTTTTTTTAATATAATCTTTTAAATGTTTATTGTTAAAAAAATAGCTTTTTTTTGTGTAAGTGTGCAAATAGATAATCATACAAATAGTGTTGTGCTATTTGTATGATGATCTATTAATAGTGCTTGATAAATAGTTACTCCCATCAGGGGTTATCGCCATTGATAACCCTAGCCATTTTGCTGGCAAAAACATCCGTTTTTTAAAGCAAAATGGCTTTTTCCACTTTCATAAATCAGCCCCTTGGTTCAGTACTGTAATAGAACATTATTATATAATCTATTGCTTAAACCCCCCTCCCACCTCCACGGACGAACAGCCAAAAGCATGTAAACATGCTAAACCTGTTGTACAACACTGCGTGACAGCTGTATAGCGTATCACTAGCAAAATGGAGCTGCTGCGCATGCGCAGCCGCGGCAGCTCCTTCCAGGCATAGAAAGACAGTGCAAATCGTCACTGGCGCCCTGCGGCTGAACGGTGAGTCCCAGCGTTCAGCTAATTATATAGAAAAATATATGATATATATTCTTTATTTAAATATACTATATGTTTACTTTAATTGTATTTACAGTTACTGGGTACTATATAAACTGAAAGTTAGCTAGATGGATTGTTTCTATCAGTTGAGACAGCAAAAAATGTTATAGGATCTGCTATTTTATATTTTATTAATCATTACTAAAGTAAGTACTGAAGCCTGCCTCTAAGCTTTAATCAGATTTCATGTATATATTTTCTGCATTATATATTGCATATATGTATGTAATATAATTAAAAACTGTTTAGAAAAAAATAGTATATACATACACTTGTTCTATATTCTCAGCGTACTGGGATGATAACAATAAATCGAAGTTGCCTTCCTCAAATGCAGACTTATGAAAGATATGACCCTAAAAAGGACTCATGAGTCCTTGCTGTAATATGTAGTGTTATACCAGAAACGCCCATTTTCATCTATAGGAAAGCAACAAATATTAAGGATATTTTAGAGAGAAGTAGGTTGCCTGATGACTTAAGGAGATCCATTAGAACTGTGGGTTTCCACAGATGTGGTTTATGTTTGGCTTGCAAAGCAAGTAGATCTAAGACCATGAAAACCACTGAAGTGATTTTGAATGGTTTAAAGGTCTCGACTGACCAGTTTATAACATGCAACACCAGGAATGTTATTTATGTGGTTCAATGTACATTAAATGTATTTTTTTCTGTGCAATTTTATTCTGAATATTGGTGGATGTTCTATGTACTATAAGTTGGAGAAGGTTCTCATAAAAGAAAATTGTATATGGTGGGAGGTAGTTACACTTGAGAAATATATGGTGGAGCAGATCATCCCTAGAGGCTTGTCTATTGATAAGCAACCTACTTTTGAGTCAGCATCTCCATCCTTCAAAGAAGAATGGAATAGGATACTAAGTACCTGCTCCTTTTCACTAATACAGTTGATTTTGAAGGATAGAAGGAAAGATTTAGTGGATTTAGGGAAAAAAATTCAAAGTTATAGAAATTTGATACATCCATTTAAAGAGTTACAGGATTATGAACATATTGAACAGAATATAGAAATAAGGATCCAGAAGGATTCTAGAGAATTGATGAATAGGAAAATGAAAACATTTCAACGGGATAGATTATTAGTTCTTGACAATAACAAAAACAAAAACAATACAAATCAGGAGTTAGAGGAGTCTGTGGAGATAGAAAGCTCAGAGTATGTGAAATCGCTGTATGTGAAGAAGAGTAGAAATGTTTTTGGTCAATATAGGGATTTTCAGACTCATGTCAACAAGTGGAGAAAGAGACCTTTTTTCAACAAGAATCATGGGAGAGTCTATAACCAAGGTTCTCCTAAGAGGTCAACTAGATCCAATTACAAAAGAGGATATAGACAAGAAATGAAGAGCACATATAGGTGTCCATCTTTTAGGGACTCTTTAAATAGGAGGGAACTTTGTGAGGATGATGGGGATTACCATCAAATTCCCCTATCTAATAGGTTTAAAGTTTTGGATGAATGGAGAGAGGAGGCAGTAGGTTCATCCTCTCAAATGTTTTTGGAAAGGAAACCAATTTGAAACCCTTGAAGGTAGTCCACAGCAGAAAAAGAAAAAAGATGAGGGGTAAAAAAGGGAGAAGAAATAAAAGATGTATATGTAATCATAACATCATTAAATCCCCTTCTGATATTGTAGAGGTGGAGTCAGAAGTTATGAATCCACCGTCTAATATTTTTAATTTAAGTTCAGTTGAACTCACTAAGGATGAATTATCTGTACTTGGAAAAGGTTTGAAGTTCGCACCTACGAATAAGATCAATCGTTTTGACATGTTTGTTGACATTCAAAAGTTTATCAGAAAAATTACTATTAAGAATTTTTTTCATATGAGAAAACATCAATTACTTAGTGAGGGACTAGATGTTATGGATCATCATCCCAGATTTAGGAAGAAATCTTTCCTTTTTCCTGCACATTTGAAGGGACATTTTATTGATTCAGTCAGCAAAATAGTGATGTTTGAGATTAGAAATATAAAATTCAGAAAAGGAAAAATGCATGTTCGGAATTTGACCTTTAAAGAAAGACAGGCTCTTGATGATCTTAAGAATAATAAACAGATAGTCATAAAGCCAGCGGACAAGGGAGGAGCAGTGGTTATTATGGATTTAGATTATTATATACAGGAGATCAAACGACAATTAAGTTATGGTTGCACATATAAGAAATTGAAAAATGATCCAACTGATTCTATTATTGGTCAACTGAGTTCCCTCATTACCAAATATGTAGATAAAGGTGTCTTAGAAAAAGAGATTTTGGATTTCATTGTCATCCCTTACCCGAGAACACCGGTTTTATATACGTTGCAAAAAATCCATAAGTATAGCCGTAGACCCTCAGGGAGACCAATAGTATCCAGTACAGGATAGGTTGCGGTTAACCTATTGGAGGTTATAGATTTTTATCTTCGACCACTAGCTTGTTCTAGTAGATCGTATTTGAAGGATACCAAGTGCTTTTTGGAAAAATTGTCTCAAACATGATTTGGGTATGGAGGCAATATCAAAGGCTTTAGAAAGCTCTAGATATTCCGAAGGTCTCAGAGATTTTCTTAAGGAAGGTATTGTCTTTATTCTTGATCATAGTTATTTCAGGTTCAATGGTCTGTTTTATGCTCAGTGTCTTGGCATGGCAATGGGCACCAGGTTCGCCTCCAGTTAGGCCAACATCTTCATGGCTCAGTGGGAGGATTCGAGCGTGTGGCTGGGGCATGACTTTGGGGCAAACCTGGTGACCTGGTGCAGATACATTGATGATGTATTTTTCATTTGGAAGGGTACGAAAGAAATTTTAAGGGATTTCTGTGAGTATTTGAATAGTAATTTCCTCAACATTGAACTCTCCTTTGAATTTATTAAACAGAGAGTTAATTTTTTACGGATATTACGGTTTATATTCAAGATGATTGGATTCACACTATGACGTACAGAAAGCCAACGGACATATGTAGCTATATTCAACATGATAGCAACCATCACAATGTATAATTAGAGAACATCCCTTTAGGGTAGCTGAAGAGGGTTAGAAGAAACTGTGTGAATATGAAGGCTTCATTTGTGGAGAAGGGCTATAGTGATGAACATATGAATAAGATTGAGGAGGAAGTAATACAGTTGGACAGAAGAACCCTACTCTTGACAGAAAAAGAAAAAGAAACAGGGAGTAATGAATTGTCCAATAGATTTGAATGGGCTTTTATTGCCAAATATACTAGGGACCATAGGATGATAGAGAATATTTTGAGAAAGAATTGGGATCTGTTGAGAAAGGATGCTGTAATATGTAGTATTATACCAGAAATGCCCATTTTCATCTATAGAAAAGCAACAAATATTATGGATATTTTAGTGAGAAGTAGCTTGCCCAATGACTTAAGGAGATCTAACAGAACTGTGGGTTTCCACAGATGTGGTTTATGTTTGGCTTGCAAAGCAAGTAGATCTAAGACCATGAAAACCACTGAAGTGATTTTGAATGGTTTAAAGGTCTCGACTGACCAGTTTATAACATGCAAAACCAGGAATGTTATTTATGTGGTTCAATGTCCATGTGGAAAAATATATGTTGGCAGAACCACACGCCCTTTAAAAGTTAGGGTAAGGGAGCATGTCTATAACATCAGAAAGGGACTAGAAACACATTATTTTTCCCATCATTTTAAAATGTTCCATGCATGCAAGCCAGAACATATTGATCATTTTTGGAGTATTCAAACTTTTGAACCTTCATAGAAAAATAGGGATGTGGTTAACACTCTGGCAAAAGCAGAAATGAGATGGATATACAACTTTAACCATTGATACCAGAAGGTTTGAATACAGACTTTGAAATCAAGTGGTTTTTTTATAAATGTTTATTGCTATTTGCAATTTTGCTTCATCATATTTATCTTTAGATTTCATTTTATTCATTCATGTTTTTATTTTTATTGAGGTCATCGGTTCCACTATCTGTACACATGTGTATCAAGGACGTTATGTGATACCGCGATTGATAGGAGCTGCGTTTTTGCAGTGTTTTTATAAAGTTATTTTATTTTGAATTGTTTTCTTTTGTTACAACAAATATAGTTTTTCACTGCCAAGCCTCTTTTTGGAATCAAGCTGGAATGGAAACATTGGACACACATGTGGACCGGAGGGCGCGGGTCTGCTGTCATTTGAGAGTTCATTTGTACAGGGGACGCTATATAAGGAGTGCATTTTTATTATGGATTTTACCTTGAAAAAATCCCTCGTTTATGGGTGGAAATGCATTGGTGTTTGTTGGGACCTGGATACTGCATAGACTGAACTGCAGTTGGAGTTTGTACATCTGTTTCTTACAATCGTGTTTGATCCTCTATAAGCTGTTATTGTCTTTGCTGTTTGGTACGGGTTCTGTACTTCTGTTATTTTATTCATCTTATTCAGTTTTATGATTACAATATTTTTATTATGGTAATGCACAAGATTATTCCCCTTGTTATTCTTTATCATCTGTATGGATGAATGTATGGATTGAAGAGTTGGACGCAGGAATGGAATTCAACTTTCATATAGAAGAGCCTCAATACTTCCACTTTTGAGTAAGCATATACCCTAAGGGGTCTGGTTTGAAGTGAAGAAGCACTTAATTTTTCTCACACATTGGATAATGGTTGTGGAATATTGAGGATGCCCTTATATATGGTGGGGAACTTTACATTTTTATATACCTAATTGTACATACTACACCATGTTGGTATATGTCTTGTCTTTTGGACCCATGAGTCCTTTTTAGGTCATATCTTTCATAAGTCTGCATTTGAGGAAGGCAACTTCGATTTATTGTTATCATCCCGGTACGCTGAGAAGAGAGCACAAGTGTATGTATATACTATTTTTTTCTGTGCAATTTTATTCTGAATATTGGTGGATGTACTATGTACTTACACGGCTGCATATCTGAGTGAAGCGCCCCAATGGAATTTATTATTATTGTTTTATAATTAAATACTGGTATCATAGTATCAATGTTTTTTGATGTTTATTTTTTTTATTGATCATATTTTAAATGTGCATTATCAAAATTATTTTTAATGTGGGGTATCAATTTTATTTGTAATGCGCATTATCAATGCTATTTTGTTGCGTGGTATCATTGCTAGTTTTAATATGCAGTATTCATGCTAGTTTTGATGTGCAGTATCATTGCAAGTTTTAATGTGCTTTATCAAAATTATTTTTAATGTGGCGTATCAATTGTATTTACAATGTGCGTTATCAGTGCTATATTGACGCGCTGTATTGTTCTTAGTTTTAAAGTGCGGTATCAGTGTTAGTTTTAATGTGCGGCATCAGTGCTAGTTTTAAGTTTGCATATGTTGTATGTATACATAACATTTTTCATTATGTGCATTTTTGTAAAGCTTATTTATGCATACATATGTTTTTGGTTACATTATTTTTTTTCATTATTTATAATAATAAATTACCGCTGATTAAGTAACACTAAATTAGCCTCTTTTTATCTTATAACATATATATTGTACTGAAAAACACCCTTTAAGGCTGGGCCGCTACTTATGGGACAACGCTGTGTGCTTGCCCCCCCGTGCTAAAGTCTGCCAGCCCTTCCCTGCCTACGTGTGACATTATCCTCCTAGTATATTTTTTAGACTCTGGGAGGGAAACAGAGTACCTGGAGGAAACCCAAGCAAACACAGATGAATATGCAAACTCCAAATAAATATTGCCCTTTTTAGAATCAAACCCCTGGTCCTAGTGCTGTGTTTATATTGGACTTTTCAGTGCTGGCAGACAGTGGACTTCATTTCACTCATGAAAATGCCTGGTGATGAACCTATTTTATCAATGCAGAAATGCAGGTTCAGAACATCATGTATAGCAATTAGGTATACAGGAACCAAAAATAACATAGACAATATCATAGACAGTTGGGTTTCTGATAGAGTATAGGTAGCATAATGAGGCTAAAAAAAAAAGTCTGCTCAGAGCAAAGCCTGCAGCCAATGTATGTGTACAGAAACCTGGTAGGAACAAGTTAAAAAGACAATGTGAATGTGCCAGTGGAAATAGATATATTTAAGAAAAATGTTAAAGTTGGAGAAACTATGAATAAAGTGGATCAGACAATAAATTGTAAAGGTTGGAATATGCAAGTTGCAGTACAATGCAATTTCCTAATAAACTGCATTTAATAAGTGGAAAAGGTGTTCCATTAAAAAGATAGGGTTACGTCTTATTTTCAGCAGTTCAGAGGAAGTGTAAAAAAGGAAACTTTGTGAGGTGAAAGGCGTTCTGTAACTACTTGCTAAAGTGGAAACACACTCCAAAATATGAAACCTCCATTCTATGAAGCTTATATAAATATATTTTCCATATTAGGAAATTACATTTTTCCACTTGGGCAAGTAAAAGAGCATTATACCATCTACTGATTTTTTAATCCTCCCAACTTCTCAATCACTAGGTTGAGCAAAATTTGCATCCATACAAACACTATCTTAATGCTCTAACACTTGCACAAACACAAATAATTGCTCACAATTTTGCAAATGAAGGTGCAGTAAATAGTATTATGCGACTGCAGTCTTGTCACTACAGAACTTACCATTAGTGCAAGTTAAAATAAGAGGACAATCAAATACTCTGTGTTGAGCTGTGACCTGTGAGCCTAGGACCTGTGGAGATTTCGCCACTCATGTTATTGACAAAGAATCGATTCCTGTCATGTTGCTATCAATTTCTGTGTCAGAATTGGATGTATCGTGGCTACAGAGATTCAGAGCCTTGGCATTTGACAGAGAGAACCAAGGCAGTGCCAACTATATCTGTGTCACGGGCACTAGGAGTCTTTACCCAGGGATCACCAGGTGATAGGCTTACCAGAGCAATGTAGGTGGTAATATGGTACTCTGGTAGCAGGGTGATCACGGAACAGGAAATAGCAGATGATGAGATGCACAGGAAAGTCTATGACTAGCAGCACTGGTAATATGGAGGTAATAATACACGAGGAACTGTATGGACAAGGACACGTGAAGGTAGTCAGTGGTCTGCGATAGCAAGTTGTACCACTGCTATAGTGAGGAGGAATGTCCAACAGAAACGAGGAGGTGATGAGAGTCAGCGGTCTGCGGATAGCAAGTTGTACCGCTGTCTGAGTGAAGGAATGAAATCCAAGTGGAGGTATCCGGGGAGTCAGTGGTCTGCGATAGCAAGTTGTACCACTGCTATGTGAGAGAATACTGGAACAGGTGATACAGGAAACAGGGATCAGTGGTCTGCCGCTAGCAAGTTGTACCACTGAATATATATGTGAGGAGGTGCACGGGGAGAGACTGCAACACAGGATATACACGGCACCTTAAACACGATCCACAGTAATATGCACAATATATATATGAATGACTGAACAGCACTGCAAATATAGAAAGTCTCTTGAAGTAATCCGGCACAAGATAATACAGTCAATGATGGCAATAGACTCAGCAGATAGTAAACTCCAGAGAAGAACCAACACAGTCCAGCAAGATATGCAATACACCAGCACAGTCAATGAGAAGTATGCATACCGTGGTTCAGAAGCAGGCAGTCAGACAGGAGTGCAGAGATACCTGAGCGGCAGGAGGCCGGCAGGATGAGAAGTCCCTGGATAGATGAAGCGGGAGTCTAGTAGGTGCAGCGCACAGGTAAGTAGACCAACAGGGACACGAATCCACAGGAATCAGTAGAGCGTGGAACTGGACTCTTGGAGGACCCAGGAGAATGGTGATGGTCTAGCAGAGGGATAAATGATGAGACACGAATCCAATGCTGACAGGCGGGTAGAGACCAGCGGAACACAGGAAGGCGTGGAGAGCGGATCAGCAGTAGATGGACGATTAGCGCTGACAGCAGCAGCAGCAGGACTCTGCGGACACACGGAGGTAACCAATAGCAACCAGCAGGTGCAATAGCGATGGAACCCGGGAGAGCAGAGTAGACCTGGAACTGTTGATCACGGAGAGTAGCGGATAGCAATAATAGCAGCAGTCTCGAGGGAACACGGACGAATTGCAGGTTGAAGACTGTAGTGCACGGAGGCAGCGGATAGGAATCAGCTAACAGTCACGATGATGAAACACAGACGAGTTGCAGGTTGAAGACTGTAGTGCACGGAGGCAGCGGATAGGAATCAGCTCACAGTCACGATGATGAAACACCGACGAGTTGCAGGTTGAAGACTGTAGTGCACGGAGGCAGCGGATAGGAATCAGCTAACAGTCACGATGATACACAGGATGGTAGAAGTGGTATGGGAACCACAGTAGTAGAAGTGGTTTGGAAACCACAGAGGTAGAAGTGGTTTGGAAACCACAGGAATCAGCAGCGCTGAATAAACGAGGAAACACAGGAACACCTTCAGAGACTCATGGGGAATGAGACTCCAAGATCAGGCAACGTGGTGTTGACCACAGGTGCTTAATATAGGGAGTGTTGCCTGATCTGCCAATTAAGTTAAAGGGACATACACTGAAGGATTAGAAAGGGCTGCGCATGCGCAGACCCTCAGGATGGAGGACGGCCACGGTTCCTAAATGTCCGGGAAGAAGCACTCACAGTCCGGTGAGTGACAGTACCCCCCCTTTTAAAGGTGGGCACAGAACGCCTGGAACCGGGCTTGTCCGGATTTTTGGAATAAAACTTCTTCAAAAGGGTAGGAGCATTAAGATCTTCAGCTTTGATCCAAGAGCGCTCCTCAGGACCAAAGCCCTTCCAATGAACGAGGAAACGGAGGACTCCTCGCGAAATTTTTGCATCCAATACCTCAGTAATCTCGAAATCCTCCTCCTGATGAACTTGAACTGGCTGCGGAGCTGAGGGAGGAGTTGAGAAACGGTTGATGATGAGAGGTTTGAGTAAAGACACATGGAAGGCATTGGAAATCCGAAGATTCTTAGGAAGAAGAAGTTTAACACATACTGGATTGATTACTTGAATGATCCTATATGGACCAATAAAACGAGGGGCGAATTTCATAGATGGAACCTTCAAACGAATATTTTTGGTAGATAACCAGACACGATCTCCAATTTTTAGTGGTGGAATAGCCCGCCTCTTCTTATCTGCGAAAGACTTATATTTGATAGATGTCTTCTTTAAACAGGTTTTGACCTGAGACCAGATATTTTTGAAGGTCTGACAAGCAGTCTCCACAGCAGGAACTTGGGTGGGCGGGAGGGCAGGAAATTCCAGAAAAGACGGATGGTGACCGTAGACCACAAAGAATGGAGTTTTGGATGATGACTCATGGTACATGTTGTTATGGGCGAATTCAGCCCAAGGAAGCAATTCTACCCAGTTGTCTTGATTGGCTGATGAGAACATCCTTATAAAAGTCTCAAGATCTTGATTGACTCGTTCAGTTTGTCCGTTAGATTGCGGATGGTAAGAAGATGAGAGTGCTAATCGTATGCCCAAGGTTTTACAAAGGGCTCGCCAAAATCTGGAAACGAATTGTACTCCTCTATCTGACACAATCTCAGACGGACATCCATGGATACGGAAGATTTCTTTAATGAAATGTTCAGCCAGAACAGACGAGGAAGGCAAACCAGGCAGAGGGACGAAATGAGCCATCTTCGAAAATCTGTCTACCACCACCCAAATAGTATTATGATTCTTACTAGGTGGTAAATCAGTAACGAAATCCATACTAATATGGGTCCAAGGTTTGGACGGAATGGGTAGTGGTCGCAGCAACCCTGCTGGAGTTCTGCGGGAGGATTTGAACTGAGAACATAACTCACAGGAAGCAATGAACTCTTTGACGTCTCTCCTCATTGAAGGCCACCAGTAACTTCGAGAGAGAATCTCAAAGGTCTTGTGTTCACCGGCGTGTCCAGAAAAACGAGAGGCATGGAACCACGAAAGGATTTTCCTCCTTAGAGTAGGAGGCACTAGGGTCTTCCCAAATGGTAGCATTTTGGTGGATGAAGCAGCCAGTGAGATACATTTGGGGTCTAGAATAGTATGGTTGGAAACCTCTTCTACATCAGAGGACGTCACAAAAGCTCTAGATAAAGCGTCAGCTTTTTTGTTCTTAGCAGCTGGTTTGAAGGTTATAATTAATTCAAAACGGGAAAAGAAAAGAGACCATCTTGCTTGACGAGGGTTCAAGCATTGGGCAGACTGAAGATATGACAAGTTCTTATGATCCGTGAAGATCGTCACCGGATGGCGAGCTCCTTCCAATAAGTATCTCCATTCCTCTAATGCAGCTTTGATAGCCAGCAACTCCTTGTCCCCGATAGTGAAATTCTTCTCTGCGGGCAGAAGACCCCGAGAATAGAAGGCACAAAGATGGAATTTTTGCTGTTCCGAGCGTTGGGAGAGAATGGCTCCCAAGCCCACATTAGAGGCATCTACTTCTAGGAAGAAGGGGAGTGTCACATCAGGCTGTCGAAGAATGGGAGCAGAAGAGAAGGACTCTTTGAGAATTTGAAAGGCTTGGAGAGCCTCAGATGACCATTGCTTAGTATTAGCCCCTTTCCGAGTCAGGGCCACAATAGGAGATGCAATGGATGAAAAGTCTTGAATGAAGCGTCTATAGTAATTGGCAAAACCTAAAAAACGCTGGCTAGCACGAAGAGTAGTTGGCTGGGGCCAATGTAGTACAGCATTCACCTTGTCTGGATCCATCTTCAGGCCAACTCCGGAAACTATATACCCCAAGAATGGAATCTGGGGCAACTCGAATGAACATTTTTCTAATTTACAGAACAATGAATTTTTCCGTAGCCTGGAGAGGACTTCTGCCACATGTTGGTGATGAGAAGGCAGGTCCTGTGAAAAGATCAATATGTCGTCCAGGTAGACGACGACACATACATATAATAAGTCCCGAAAGATCTCATTGATGAAGCCTTGGAAAACAGCGGGGGCATTACACAGCCCGAAAGGCATTACCAGATACTCGTTATGCCCGTCTCTGGTGTTGAACGCTGTCTTCCATTCGTCACCGGAACGGATTCTAATTAAATTGTAGGCACCACGAAGATCCAACTTAGTAAAGATCCGAGCTCCCTTGATGCGATCGAATAGCTCAGTGATCAGCGGAATGGGATACCGATTCTTGATAGTAATGGCATTGAGTCCACGAAAATCTATGCACGGACGTAGTGATCCATCCTTCTTCTTGACGAAGAAGAACCCAGCTCCAGCGGGAGAGGTGGAAGGTCGAATAAACCCACGCTGGAGATTCTCCTGTATGTACTCAGATGTGGCTTGAGTTTCAGGTAACGAGAGTGGATAGACCCGACCCCTGGGAGGAGTCTTGCCAGGTAGAAGGTCGATCGGACAATCCCAAGAACGATGAGGAGGAAGACGTTCAGACTGAGCTTTATCAAACACATCAGCAAATGAAGCATACTGAGGAGGGAGTCCCGGTGAGGAAGATGAGATGGAAGATTGCTGTACTTTAAGAGGAATAACTTGGGAAAGGCAATGATGGTAACATTCAGACCCCCAAGACGTAACTTGAGGAGTGCGCCAGTCAATCTGGGGAGAGTGACACTGAAGCCATGGAAGGCCTAAGACAATCGGACTTGTCGTAACTGGAAGGATTAAAAACGATATTTCTTCATGGTGCAGAACACCAATCTGAAGTGTTACTGGAGACGTGCTCTGGGTGATGAGACCGTTGATGAGACGTGATCCATCTATAGCCGTCACAGTAATGGGTGTTTTTAACGTAATCACTGGTAGAGACCATTGATTCACTAATGATTTGGAAATGAAATTTCCTGCTGCTCCGGAATCAATCAATGCCTGTGACTCAAAGGCTTTGGTAGCAAAGGAAATCGTAACATCAAAAGCGCAGACTTTAGATTTCATAGAAGATGGAGAGGACTCCAGGGACCCTAACTTCACCTCTCCAGAACTAGTTAGGGCCTGGCATTTCCCGATCTCTTAGGGCAAGAGCTGAGCATATGTGTGGAATCAGCACAATAGATACAGAGTCTATTCTTTACTCTTCGTTTCCTCTCCTCTGAAGATAATTTGGAACGTCCTATCTCCATGGGAATCACAGAGGGTGAAACTGGACGAAATTGAGGGGTTAAACGAAGAGGTGCTTTAGCAGAAGTTGTTTTCTCAGCTTCTCTTTCACGAAATCTCATATCTACACGATGGCAAAGAGAGATCAAATCTTCAAGTGACGAAGGGAGCTCCTGGGTAGTCAGTGCATCTTTAATTTTATCGGAGAGCCCCTGCCAGAAGGCGGCAACTAGTGCTTCAGTGTTCCACTGAAGTTCAGAGGCTAAGATCCTAAATTGAATGACGTACTGGCCTACTGTATGAGATCCTTGTCGCAAACGGAGGATGCTGGAAGCAGCGGAGGTCACACGACCTGGTTCATCGAACACACTTCGGAATGTAGAAATGAATTTGGCACTATCTTGTAGTATTGGGTCGTTTCTCTCCCACAGAGGGGAGGCCCAAGCCAGGGCTTGTCCAGAAAACAAAGAGATAAGATAGGCCACTCTGGAACGATGGGTAGAAAAATTTTGAGGTTGGAGCTCAAAATGGACTGAACATTGGTTAAGGAAACCCCTACAAGTTTTGGGGTCTCCATCGTACTTTGACGGAGTAGGCAGGTGAAGCGTGGAAGCTGTAGACACCTGGGATGGCACTGGGGAAACGGAGGAAAGCACAGGAGCTTCAATAGTAGCTGTCACAGTCTGTCCAGATGTTCCTTGGGAGGTTAACGATTGATAACACTGAAGTAACAGCTGTTGGCGGGCATCCTGTTGCTCCACACGGCTGACCAGATGCTGCAGCATCTCTTTGGCGGTAGGTTCCGTATCTGGGTGTGTCATGGCCTGATCTTACTGTCACGGGCACTAGGAGTCTTTACCCAGGGATCACCAGGTGATAGGCTTACCAGAGCAATGTAGGTGGTAATATGGTACTCTGGTAGCAGGGTGATCACGGAACAGGAAATAGCAGATGATGAGATGCACAGGAAAGTCTATGACTAGCAGCACTGGTAATATGGAGGTAATAATACACGAGGAACTGTATGGACAAGGACACGTGAAGGTAGTCAGTGGTCTGCGATAGCAAGTTGTACCACTGCTATAGTGAGGAGGAATGTCCAACAGAAACGAGGAGGTGATGAGAGTCAGCGGTCTGCGGATAGCAAGTTGTACCGCTGTCTGAGTGAAGGAATGAAATCCAAGTGGAGGTATCCGGGGAGTCAGTGGTCTGCGATAGCAAGTTGTACCACTGCTATGTGAGAGAATACTGGAACAGGTGATACAGGAAACAGGGATCAGTGGTCTGCCGCTAGCAAGTTGTACCACTGAATATATATGTGAGGAGGTGCACGGGGAGAGACTGCAACACAGGATATACACGGCACCTTAAACACGATCCACAGTAATATGCACAATATATATATGAATGACTGAACAGCACTGCAAATATAGAAAGTCTCTTGAAGTAATCCGGCACAAGATAATACAGTCAATGATGGCAATAGACTCAGCGGATAGTAAACTCCAGAGAAGAACCAACACAGTCC
This sequence comes from Mixophyes fleayi, assembly GCF_038048845.1. Lineage (NCBI taxonomy): Eukaryota > Metazoa > Chordata > Amphibia > Anura > Limnodynastidae > Mixophyes > Mixophyes fleayi. The sequence continues at coordinate 64,744,829 of NC_134409.1, forward strand.
AGCAAGATATGCAATACACCAGCACAGTCAATGAGAAGTATGCATACCGTGGTTCAGAAGCAGGCAGTCAGACAGGAGTGCAGAGATACCTGAGCGGCAGGAGGCCGGCAGGATGAGAAGTCCCTGGATAGATGAAGCGGGAGTCTAGTAGGTGCAGTGCACAGGTAAGTAGACCAACAGGGACACGAATCCACAGGAATCAGTAGAGCGTGGAACTGGACTCTTGGAGGACCCAGGAGAATGGTGATGGTCTAGCAGAGGGATAAATGATGAGACACGAATCCAATGCTGACAGGCGGGTAGAGACCAGCGGAACACAGGAAGGCGTGGAGAGCGGATCAGCAGTAGATGGACGATTAGCGCTGACAGCAGCAGCAGCAGGACTCTGCGGACACACGGAGGTAACCAATAGCAACCAGCAGGTGCAATAGCGATGGAACCCGGGAGAGCAGAGTAGACCTGGAACTGTTGATCACGGAGAGTAGCGGATAGCAATAATAGCAGCAGTCTCGAGGGAACACGGACGAGTTGCAGGTTGAAGACTGTAGTGCACGGAGGCAGCGGATAGGAATCAGCTAACAGTCACGATGATGAAACACAGACGAGTTGCAGGTTGAAGACTGTAGTGCACAGAGGCAGCGGATAGGAATCAGCTAACAGTCACGATGATGAAACACAGACGAGTTGCAGGTTGAAGACTGTAGTGCACGGAGGCAGCGGATAGGAATCAGCTCACAGTCACGATGATGAAACACCGACGAGTTGCAGGTTGAAGACTGTAGTGCACGGAGGCAGCGGATAGGAATCAGCTAACAGTCACGATGATACACAGGATGGTAGAAGTGGTATGGGAACCACAGTAGTAGAAGTGGTTTGGAAACCACAGAGGTAGAAGTGGTTTGGAAACCACAGGAATCAACAGCGCTGAATAAACGAGGAAACACAGGAACACCTTCAGAGACTCATGGGGAATGAGACTCCAAGATCAGGCAACGTGGTGTTGACCACAGGTGCTTAATATAGGGAGTGTTGCCTGATCTGCCAATTAAGTTAAAGGGACATACACTGAAGGATTAGAAAGGGCTGCGCATGCGCAGACCCTCAGGATGGAGGACGGCCACGGTTCCTAAATGTCCGGGAAGAAGCACTCACAGTCCGGTGAGTGACAATCTGGAGTGCAACTGCAGTTGTGGCTACTTTATCATAGTATCCCTTCCATTCTGCTATTGACATTGCGAGTTCACTTGACAGTAAAGGCATTTCCTTTATGTTGTCATGCCCCAGGTGAGCATGGATATTTTGGTTCCAACGCCTGCAGCACCTGATACAATTGTGGGTACCCCAGAGTCTTGACCACTGTTGTCTTTGGTTAGGGATCATTTCCCACTGCCAAGAGGAGGCTTTGTGAAGGACTCAATGATGATTAAATGCAAGCTATATGATACTTTTGTGTACAGCAGCTGGACACATACCCAGTGGCCACCTCCGACCTGAGCAAACGCCACCAAGAGGCTGCATATGATGTACCTTAGAAAAGTTAGTATAGGCTTGGTGGCTACTGCTTAGGTTTCTATATGCTCACAAGGACTACTGCTAAAACTTGCTGGTGTCACCAGTAGCAGTGGAATCCATAGCAGAACTCTTGGAGCTTTAATCTGGTCATCAGTGGCAAATGCAGGGTCATACATGTTGCCTCAATTGGTGGTTTTTTGCTCCATCTGTGCATCTCCAACTCAAACCCAGACAGCAGGATGCAATTGTGAGTGAAGAAACTAGAAAGACTGCCTGTACCATTCTAGCAATATGGCAGACAATTCCAATCCCTGTACTTGTTTGATTTGTCTGTTATGAAATATGAATGATATCTGTTATTGTTCACAATGAACTATTTTAGACTTTGAAACATGAAGTTGAACAATGATGAGTTCTCAATAAGTCCATTCAGCCCTATCTGTTTTCAGGTTCTGATGCTATACGACCAAAATCATCTTCAGTGCAACTAAGGATGCATTAGATAAGAGACATTTACAGGCAGTGGTTTAGCCAATTTTTCCATTTTGTCCATGAGTCATGCTAATTTCAGCAGCAGACAATATTAGTAATGGTCCTCCAATGACCATTTTTACATCTATATGGACAGTTTCAGATATATGGTGTGGGGTAGGTGCTGATGCATGTCATGCAGCGGGACTTTAAGCTTTACAATATGTTGGGTGAAACTCGTCTTATAACAGAGAGTTTCTTGCTGTGCTATAATACTGTTCAAACTATTTGTCTCTACACAATATGAATAACTTCACTGTTGTGAGGCTTTCCCTGCATCTTGCAGTCCATGTCCAGTCTGGCAGCATATAGATGTTTGATTCAGGGGTGCACCTCTATTCATTCTTAATTATTTTTTTGTGTGTGTGTGGGTATGTGGGTATTTTATGTTATTTATGTATTTTATAGTTTGGATTGGGGGGATGTTCTAAAAATAGATTAGATGTTACTTTTTAAATTTTAAAATCGCACAACAAGCTATATTAGGTGTTAAATGTACTATGGGGCATTTCTATGAAGGTGCTGTCACGGCTATGAATAATTATGGATCCCCAGCCTCTACTTAGATGGTGCTAGTAGAGGGTGGTGGAGACAGAACACGATGGAATTTGAAGTTCTTAACTTGAGAGCATCACAGGAAACAATAACACAAATGATAATGGTAGTGTTGCAACTTGGTATATTAATAGATGGTACAACAGCAGTAGTAATAAAAGGTATGTACAACTCAGCAGAGCTGAGCACACGGCAGTTCATAGAATACAGTAATAATCACAGAAGTTACTTCAGTTGGTAACCAATGGCAACAGCATGAGAAATAAGCAATATAACAGTTCAACGCTGAGATGGTAATTAGAACACTTGGATCCTACATGAAACACACAGCAGATGAAGGTGAACCATTGATACAGCTAAAAGTCCAATGAGTGTAGTATGCAGACTTGGCTGACCCAAACAGATAATATGATTCACTTTAGCAGGTGGTTGTAGGTATTACAATAGTTCATATTAGCGGAACAGAAAACGTTATATGCTGTCCAAGAACTTGGATATAACTGGTAACATGCAATTAAATGTTGCCTAGAAGTAGCAGCGTGATAACGAAATCCAAACTGAGCGTGGAACTACAGGTCACAGAGGATCCGGTTAACAGGTAAGCGTGAGTTCATCACCAATAGACAACAGCTGATAATGCACACAACTTGACTTGAGGAAATGGCTCCCGGCTTGGCAATATATTCATATTAACAGTCCAGCAATAATAATCAGCAAAGTAATAATAGCCGTGCCAGACATAGAACCACAGATGACAAGAAAACTTGATTGTAGTTCAATATAGAATACCGCAACATAGACAGCCAAGTAGAGTAGTACTTGAGCAAATCAATATCAGCGCAGGTGTAGCAGACAACTCACGAATGTCACTCACCAGACCGTGAGTGCCTCTACGCTGGTGCGTGGCTCCCTAGCCTTCCTGCCGGCACCTGTCCTAAACCGTGGCCGTCCGCCATCATGATGGACTGCGCATGCATAGCACCCAAGAACTCTTGTGACTGTTGCTTTTAATCTAATTGGTTGATCAGGCAACTCTCCCTATTTAAGGCACCTGTGCTCATTACCTAATTGCCTGATCTTGAGTCTCATTCCCTGTGAGTCTCTGAAGGTGTCTCCTGTGTTCTACTAGTGTCTTTAGTTTCCTGCTGATTCCTGTTCTACTCATCAGTGGTTTCCATACCCGCTAATGTCTCCTGTGTACTACTAGTGTCTTCAGTTCCTGTGGATTCCCTGTGCTACTCATCGCTGGTTTCCATACCTGCTACAGTCTCCTGTTTCCTGCCTGTGTCCTCAGCTGGACTCTGATTACCGGATCTACTCACCTGTGGTTCCTACATTCGTCTCTGCTGTTCAGCGTCTCTGCAGTCCCTGCATCTTCCTGTGGACAGACTGTTCTACTGAATAGCGGTATGCCTATTTGTTATTGACTTTCTACGTTTACTCAGCATATCCGCTAGGACAAGTTTCCACTCTCAGCAGCGGTATCCATACCCGCTATAGACTGTTATTGTTACGCTGCATATCTGTTTGGAATTAACCGTACTACTCAGTCGTTATATGTATAATTGTGATTGACTATCCTTTATTGGCCTGCATATCTGTGCTGAGCAAGTCTCTACCAAGCAGGGCCACACATACCGTTATAGACTTTGCTGGATACGCTGCATATCTGTTGGGATCAAGTTCCTCTGTGCTCTCAGTGTCTGCATTCTATTATCCTTTGTTTGCCTCCACTCATCGACACCTGTACACATCCTCACCTATTAAGCAGTGGTACAACTTGCTGTACGCAGACCACTGACTTCCCCGCTACCTACCGGCACCTGGACAAGTCTTCTCACCATAAGCAGTGGTACAACTTGCTGTACGCAGACCACTGACTCTCCCGCTACCTACCTGCACCTGGACAAGTCTTCTCACCATAAGCAGTGGTACAACTTGCTATACGCAGACCACTGACTTCTCCGCTACCTACCAGCACCTGGGCAAGTCTTCTCACCATAGCAGTGGTACAACTTGCTGTACGCAGACCACTGACTTCCCTACTACCTCCACGCATCTGCTCACATCCATCCTGATCTCCGTGTTCAAATCTGCCTTTCCACAATATCAGCTAGTCGCTGTTTCACTGACCAAGATTGCTGCAAGTCACTGACTTTCCTATTCTTTATTGGCATTCTCTCTCCATCTGCTGTGATATATGTTCCGCTAGTCACCCTGCTACCAGAGGACCGTTGTGTTAACTTCACTACTCTGGTAAGCCCAGTCATCTGGTGAATTCCTGGGCAAGACTCCTAGTGCCCATGACAGTAAGATCAGGCCATGACAGACCCAGGATCGGAACCAACAGCTAAAGAGATGCTGCAGTATCTGGTCACCCGAATCGAACAACAAGATGTTCGCCAACAACAGTTGTTGCAATATTGTCAGGCTTTAGCCTCCCAAGGAACCCCTGTGCAAAATGTAGCAGCTACCGTTGATCTCCCAGTATCTCCATCTCCTTCCCCAGTGCCATCCCAGGTGTCCATCGCTTCCACGCTACACCTGCCTACTCCTTCTAAATATGATGGAGATCCCAAAACTTGTAGGGGCTTTCTTAACCAATGCTCCGTTCATTTTGAACTTCAACCTCATAACTTCTCTACTCATCGTTCCAAAGTGGCCTACCTCATCTCTTTGTTTTCCAGACAGGCTCTCGCATGGGCCTCCCCTCTGTGGGAAAGAAATGACCCTTTATTGCAAGATAGTGCCATGTTTATTTCTACGTTTCGAAGTATTTTTGACGAACCTGGTCGTGTTATCTCTGCAGCTTCCAGTATCCTCCGACTACGTCAAGGATCTCGGACTGTAGCTCAATATGTCATTCAATTTCGGATACTTGCCTCTGAACTTCAGTGGAACACTGAGGCATTGATCACCGCCTTCTGGCAGGGGCTTTCCGATAAAATTAAAGACGCACTGACCTCTCAAGAATTACCCTCCTCCTTGGATGATTTGATTTCCCTTTGCCATCGTGTAGACATGAGATTTCGTGAGAAAGATTCCGAAAGATTAACTTCCTGCAAAGCGCCTCTTCGCTCAGTATCTCAAGTTCGTCATTCTCCACCTCCAGTAGAACCGATGGAGGTAGGTCGCTCTAAACTAACATCAGAGGAGAGAGAACGAAGAGTGAAAAATAGACTCTGTATCTATTGCGCTGACTCTACTCACATGCTGAACTCATGTCCTAGGAAGTCGGGAAATGCCAGGCCCTAACCAGTTCTGGAGAGGTAAGGTTAGGGTCCCTGGAGTCCACTCCATGTTCTACGAATGTGAAAGTTTGTGCTTTTGATGTCACCGTTTCCTTTGCTACCAAATCCTTTGTCTCTCAAGCACTTATAGATTCTGGAGCTGCCAGAAATTTTATCTCTAGTTCCCTAGTGAATCAATGGTCTCTACCAGTGATTTCCTTAAAGGTACCCATTGCCGTTACTGCTATTGATGGATCACGTATAGTTAATGGTCTTATTACTCAAAGTACGTCTCCACTGACTCTTCAAATTGGAGCCTTACACCAAGAAAAAATTTCTTTACTGATCCTTCCTGTTACTACCAGTCCCATCGTATTAGGCCTTCCATGGCTCCAACTTCATTCTCCTCAGATTGACTGGAACACTCCTCAAGTCACTTCCTGGGGTCCCGAATGTCGTCATCATTGTCTCTCTCAAGTTGTTCCACTCAAAATACAGCAGTCTTCCATTTCACTGTGTCCACCGGGCCTCCCTCCACAGTATGCTTCCTTTGCGGATGTGCTCGATAAGGTTCAGTCAGAACGCCTTCCTCCTCATCGGGCATGGGAATGTCCTATCGACTTACAACCTGGCAAGAGTCCTCCTAGGGGCCGTGTGTATCCACTTTCATTACCTGAGACTCAAGCAACATCTGAGTATATTAAGGAGAACCTCCAGCGTGGATTTATCCGACCTTCTACCTCTCCCACTGGAGCGGGGTTCTTTTTCGTAAAGAAGAAAGATGGATCATTACGTCCCTGTATAGATTTTCGTGGACTCAATGCCATTACCATCAAAAATCGGTATCCTATTCTATTAATTACCGAGCTTTTTGATCGCATTAAGGGAGCCCGGATCTTTACCAAGTTGGATCATCGAGGTACCTATAATTTAATCCGGATCAAGTCCGGAGACGAATGGAAGACAGCTTTTAACACCAGGGATGGTCATTATGAATATCTAGTTATGCCCTTCGGGTTGTGTAACGCCCCCGCTGTCTTCCAGGGTTTCGTGAATGACATCTTCCGGGACTTGCTGTATGCCTGTGTCGTCGTCTATCTGGACGACATATTATTTTTTTCCCAGGATCTGCCCACTCATCATCAACATGTGGCAGAGGTCCTTTCCAGACTCCGAAGAAATTCTTTATTTTGCAAATTAGAGAAATGTTCATTCGAGTTATCCCAGATTCCATTCCTGGGATATATTGTGTCTGGAGTCGGCCTTAAGATGGATCCAGAAAAGGTGAACGCTGTATTACGTTGGCCCCAGCCAACTACTCTTCGAGCAATCCAACGTTTTTTAGGTTTTGCAAATTATTACAGATGCTTCATTCAAGATTTCTCGTCCATTGCCTCTCCTATAGTGGCCCTGACCCGCAAGGGGGCTAACACTTAACAATGGTCCTCCAAGGCTCTTCAAGCTTTCCAGTCTCTCAAAGAGTCCTTCTCTTCCGCTCCTGTTCTTCGACAGCCTGATGTGACGCTTCCCTTCTTCCTAGAGGTAGACGCCTCTAATGTTGGCTTAGGGGCCATATTATCCCAAAGATCGGAGCAACAAAAATTCCATCCTTGTGCCTTTTATTCCCGAGGTCTTCTACCCACGGAGAGGAATTATACCATCGGGGACAAGGAGTTGTTGGCCATAAAAGCAGCACTGGAGGGGGGGTATTCAATTGTTAGCGAGACGCGATAAAATTCCGCGCTCGTTTATTGCCGTTTGAGCGCTCGTTTTAAAAACAAACTCGCTCAATGCAAATGTTTTTTTGCATCCTCCGCCTCGCGCTCTACTATTGGTCCTAGCGAGTTTGAAATCTAAGGGGAGTGTTTTACGCTGGCAGCTCAGTATGAAAAAATAATGCAGCCAACAGCAAACTGTCATTTGCTGATAGCTGTTGGCTGACTTGGTTGGTGACTGCTGTGGCTTGTGACTCCTGAGGCTTGTGACTCCTGACTGCTCTCCATTGCTCTTCGAAATTGGATTAGTGAGTTGACTCTACACTGCACTATACACACTATTTTTTATAAAAAATAACATTTTTTTTTACAATACAGGCAAATACACACAAGAATATACTACAGACATACCACACTTACTTAATTGCACCCACCACACACACACATATATCTCCTTATATATATATATATATATATATATATATATATATATATATATATATATATATATATATACACATTTACATACACACACATTTTTAAAAAAAAATAGTTTTTTTCCTGTATTTAAGCAATTGCAGTTTTGTCTTGTTTTAGGATAAAAATTGAATTAGTTTGCATTTACTTCTTTGCAGTCAACATAGATTGTATTGCACGTAGTTTTGTCCCTTAAAAATTATAATATAATTTAGTTAAAATACAACTGCATATATTTTTATCTAGTGTTACATTATTTTTTTGCTGTATTTCTACAATTGTATTATTGTCCTTTTTCCCTTCAATAAATTTAATTAGTTATCATTTAGTTTTCTGTAGTTTATAGATTGTATTTAACCTAGTTTGGTCCCTTAAAAATTATATTATAATTTATTTTTAATACAACTGAATTTTTTTTTTTAGTCAAGTACTTGTGTAGTTTAATTAATTGTTATTACTAGTGTATTATAGTAGGATATTGTACTGTATCCTTAGGCAAGTGTTGTTAAATAGTCAATAGTTTTTATTTATTTTTGCAAAGAAAATTTATTAGAGTAGCCATGTCTAGGGAGCGTAGGGATTCTTCTTCTTCTTCTACACAGGGAACCCAAGAAGAAATTGTCAGCAGTGGCGAGGAATGGAGAGACCGACCTGAGGAGCGCCAAGAAGAAAGAAGGCGGCAGCAGTTTGTGAGCAGCGTGCAAGCCAGCACAAGCACCCAGCAGCAACATCTTACAGAGAGTGGATCTGATGATGAAGAAGGACCATCTGTAACATGATCCAGGCGCTTCACACTTGAGGAGAATGAAGTCCTTGTTGCTGGGGTACTGCAACATTACGAGACACTGAAGGGTGCCCAATCGCTGAAGGCGTCCTTCAAGCATAAGCAGAAGATTTGGTCCCAGATTGCCTCTGCTGTGTCCGCAGTAGGTGTTCGAGTCCGATCAGTTGCGGTTTGCATGAAACGCTTTCGGGACTGCAAGCGCACCACGAAGGCAAAGATGGCAGCCTTGCCCGTCATTCTAGGGGAACCGGTGGTGGCAAGCCACTGCGCCTAAAATTTAAGCCTTGGGAGAAGAAGATGCGGCAAATTCTCAGTGATGATCTTGTGGAAGGAGTGGAAGGGACAGTGGACACCCTTGATCCATCCACCTTCCAGCCACGAGGTATGTATAATTGTCTATAAAAGTGAGGATGTCAATTAAATTTGTATAAATTTCTAATTTTTTTTTTACAATTTTGCAGAACAAGATGCAGCACAAAGGAGAAGACATGAAAGTGAAGCAGTACCCCGGAAGAGAAAATCCAAATCAGGAGGTAAATGGCAAATGTATAATAAAGTTGTTTTTTTTTTGTAATTTTTTTTTTTTACTTGCCTTGCCAAAATCTTATATAAAGATGTACTAATAAATCTTTCTTTAATGTATTTTAGATTTGGGTTATTCTCAAGGACACAAGGGCCAGAGGAGTGTAGAAGGAGAAGGTATGATATAAAGATGTAACATGCATGTATACATGCTCCATAGATTACATACTTTACACTACACATTACACCCATTATAGTGCTAGATTTACTAAGCTGCGGGTTAGCAAAAGTGTGGCTGTTGCCTATAGCAACCAATTAGATTCTAGCTTTATATGAAAGCTAGAATTAGATTGATTGCTATAGGAAACATCCCCAATTTTTCTAATCGACAGCTTATTAAATGTAGCCCTTAAACTTTTAACCTTAAAGCAATATTATTCACACATAACAGTTTTTATGGACAATATCACCTATGTTAAATAAAAAAAAAAAATGTTCCATAATAAAGTTGTTTATTATTTTATTAGGTTTTACATCAAAATTTAATCAAACATATTTGTGTATGTATGTACATACATCATCATCACCATTTTTTTTTTTTAGTGCCACAGATTCCACAGCACTGTATCGAGAAATCACTCACATCAGTCCCTGCACCATTGGAGCTTACAGTCTAAATTCACACACACAGACACTAGGGTCAATTCCAATAGCAGTCAATTAACCTACAAGTGTGTGTATATATATATATATATATATATATATATATCTACATATACACATACATATCTACATATACACATACATATTTACATGTTTATAATTTTGTAATAGTAAGATAGAAATGTATATCATTTGTCTAATAATACCAGGGAATTGATGTTATACTTGTTACTATAATTATTGCATGCAATTAATATATATCAAAAAAATATTCTTCCAATGTAAAATGTAAGTTTTTATTTTTGGTGCATCTAATATTTCCATAAAATTGTCCAAAAACAAAAATGTAATGTTATTGCTTCTATATAACTAAAAATAAATTTTATTTTTTATTATAGGTGTGACATTGCTTATGCCAAGACAAGTCGCAGTGGAAGTAGCGACAACGGCTTCCAATCAAGGTATATATTGTGATCAAGTAGATAGAATATATTTTAAATATAGTACATTTTGCAAAGCTTATTATAATTATTTGTTACAGAAAAAGAAAGCCGTTTAACCAAGTCTACTCATCCTGCCAAAACTGTTGAACCAAATAAAAAAGGTAATTATATTTGCATTGTAAAACAATATGCATATATCTCCTTCTCTCTCTTTTACTATAACTCTCTCTCTTGTTATATCACTGTCGCTCTTAGGTCTATCAATGTCTCTCTTTCTCTCTCTTTCTCGCTCTTTCACTATCACTCTCTCTTTTAACTGTCACTCTCCCTCTTTTTTTCTTTAATATTGCTTTATCTCTCTCTATCTTTTCCTTTCACTATCACACTCTCTCACTCACTATTCCTCATTGTCACTCTTGATTACTATTTAAATCCTTGTCAACAATTAATAATAGCATCTAATAGTATTTTAAAATTAACTTACAGCTCACAAGAGAAGAAGAGTGACTGAGGTACACGTCTCGGAACCTGTTGCTGATGTACAGCGAGGTAATGTTTACACAGAATTAATTTTTTGTTTGCTCTCAGCAACCTTTTTTTTTAATGTGTCATTTTTTTTTTATCTATATACCTATCTATCTCTCTCTCTCTCTCTCTCTCTCTCTCTCTCCCTCTCTCTCTCTCTCTCTCTCTCTCTCTATCTATCTATCTATATATATATATAGATATATATGTAATAATTTATTTTATCTAATTTATTTTTATGTATAGAAGGCCGACCCGTTGAAGAGATGTGTGAAGAAGGGGGAACATCAATAACCCTTGCTCATAGTCGTGAAGGTATGAAGATGTTGAAAATTGTGTGTACATAACTATCTAGCAATATAATCATATTTTTTTTTCAGATCCATAGGAATATACATATTGTAATTGTACACATGTATCATTTTAGATAATGAAATGTCTCACATATTTTTGGGGTATTTAATAGACAAATTTTAATTTTTATTTGTTTATTTTATGTTTTAGAATCCATCATCCCAAGGGAACAGGTGGTAACACCAGTATCCACCTTTTATTCTCAAGCTGCCATGGAAGAAATAGCATCTCCTGTCGGCTCAGTAACCGGTGACTAATTTTTTTTTTTACATTTTTTATCAGAATACATGCATTTCTCAAATTATTTTAAACAGTGAAATCATATAATGTAATATCTGAATAATTGATGTAGTATTTTTTTTTTTGTTTTACAGAGGAATTAGAACATGACAGTGAATCACTGACATTTTCGCCAGTTGACAGTTTGGTCCACGAAGATGCTGCAACAAGATTTGAGATGCTACAGCAAGCCTTCCCCAACCTTCAAGTTCCAACCACCGAAGGGGAAGGTCCATCTCAAGCAAGGGTACCTTCCACAGGCACCAGTCTTCCAACACAACTGGTGCACGGTCTGCCAGAACAAGCCACTCGGTTTCATTCCATCACAGACTTTGCCAGAAAGATGGAAGGAAGGCAGGAAACATCTCGCCGAAATATGGAAGACAGAGTTCAGAGAATTGGTGACTCAGTAGACCGTTTAACGTCTGTTGTGGAAGAGGTACGAAGCTCCCGTAATACCACCAATTCGTTACTGGAGCGACTCATCACAGTGCACAGTGAAATGTCAGCATCTATTCAAGTAAATAACAACTTACAAACGCGAATGGCTGCTGCAATGGAGCAGAATACAGCAGTGTATTACCAGATGAATCAATCCATGGCACAGATTCATATGCTACAACAACAACAGACAATGCATCTGCAAATGCTGTCAATGCATGTAATGAATATCAGTGAAGAGCTGAGACTCCGGCGAGTACAGGGTAATGTTTCAGTCCCATTAGCCGATTGGAACATTTCTGGATTTGTTCCCCCAACACCACAGCAGAGGACGTCATCTGCACTCCACACCCCCGTGGTGGAAGTAAGAAGAGCGGAGTCAGCAAGGAGGAGATTGTTACAGGAACATCCAGAAGAGGAAATCATCAACCCCGTCTCATCTGAGGAAGAAGGGTAAGAAAATGATTAGTTAAAAGAAGCGTATAACTGATAATAGGTTAGTGACATAAAAACAAAAATATGTCATATGTACAGTAATGTCTACTATAAGTTTCTTATATGAATGTAAATGTATCCTAATTTCTATGTTTTACATTCAATTCTAGGTAACCCAGAAGCATCGTGGATCAAAATGCGTAGGAAGTGAAAGCAAGAGGATAACATCATCCAAAAGCATTACGTTACAATGTTATTTGGTATTTATTTATTTCTCTCTAGGATGCATGCCTGAAATGTCTGAGTCTCCGTGTGTGTGAGTCTCTGTGTGTGTCTGTCTCCTCGTGTGTGTGTGTGTGTGTATATATATATATATATATATATATCTATATATACATAAATATATCTTTTTTTTTTTTTTTTATTCTTGAGAAAATTTAAGTAATCATATTTTTTCTTTTTTATCCTAACACAGAAAAAAGTGAAATGTACAGACCTTTCAACATCAGGAATGATCAGCATTGTTAAATATTTGGTGAGTTTGTTTCAGTTTATTCTTTTTCATAAAAATGTAATTTTTAATTTTTTTTTGCAGAATGGAAGGGATATTATGTGACATGGACAATGAATATTCTACTCCATACTGATCCTTCCTTGTTTTAAAAGTTATGTTTGTATTTTGTTAAAAAATACAGGTTTTACATACACTTCTTTCTTTTTACTTTTTTAAGATTGCACCCAAATATTGGATGGATACAACTTTCAGGAATATGGAATCGAAAATTGCAGACATAACTAGAGTTTTCAGGTAAAAAACTATATAACTATTGACTTAGACATACATTTTTAATGCAGTCTATTTGAATGTTAACATTTTTCTCCTTATCAAGAGTCCAACAATAGGATATGTTTTGTGTCCATATAAACTAAATCACTATCAATGTTCCAGTATTTAGATGTGAAATGTAATATTAATTTCAAAGATAAGCTTTTAATAAAAAAAATTTATTGCAGATGTTCGGATGGAATTGGTGGATGTCATTTTAAAGAAACAGCTTGAAAATCCAAGGGACTGAATGAACTTAAGAAAAATGTATTAAAAATCTTATGTATTTTGTACAATAAAATTTTACTTTTGAATTTATTGTTCCTTTAATTATTAGATAGATACACCTTCATCAAATGCAGTTACCTTGCCAATATTTTAGGGGGATAGTATTTCCATTTTTTAAAGTTGGGATGTTGTAGACTTGTTAACTGTAAACTACTGCAACCATTTTTTGAAAAAAAAAAATGCAGCACATGACAATAGAGAGAATAGACATGACATTTTTACATGTACCCTAAACTTTTTTGTATACATGTATGACGGTTGTAATGGCTCCTACTCTGATATATAGTCATTAGTGGTTAAATTTGCATACATATTTTTAATTTAATTAAATATAAAATTAAAAAATTTGTGCTTAGGTAAGAAATAGTATTATTAAATTAACTTTCAGGGAAAGAGTTGAATGTTTAACACTCAAGATAGCAGTTTGAGATAATTTTCAATGGGATTAAACTAAGTATAGCGTTTTCTTTAAAAAGGTATTGATACAACAGGGTGTATTATAGCAAAACAACTTGGGTGATAGGCACTATAGCAGGGGTAAGAATGCCATAATGACTAAACACCCACAGACTTCAGCGCTGGCCTGGATTCGCTAACAAGGGTGTTCCCCTTGAAAAATGTAAGCGTGCCACCCCACTATTGACACCCAGGCCAGTGCTGATACCACTAGGGCTCTTCCTACTAGGCAGGGGCTCTGGGTAGTAGGGTAATAAATGTGTATTTAGTATGGGAAAAAAAAAAAAATTCAGATTTGTGGATCTACATGTCCCAGGCAGCCATGTTTGCCAAATTATTGTCCCCACGCTGCTACTAGTATAAGTACAAGCACCAGCATACCCACTTAACAAAATAGTAAAATAAAATCACAACACCCTCATTACCCAAAAAAAATATTTATATAAAAGAAACCAACAAAAAATTTTGTTTTGTGGAACTACAGGTCTCAGGCTGCCGTGGGTGTCACGTCATGTTTCCACTTGTGCTTTGCCAAGTGCCAACATGCCCTGGCTGCCGTGGGTACGCTGGTGCTTGTACTTATACTGGTAGCAGCGTGGGCACACTATTTTGGGCAACAATGCTGGCTGGGACCTGTAGTTCCACAACATAAAATGTTTTTTTATTTCACTTTTTTACACAAATATTCTTCCTTTATTACCCTACTACCCACAGCCCAGGGTGGTAGGAAGAGCCCTAGTGCTATCAGTAGTGGGGTGAGTGTCCCTAGGGAGGGGTGGCTCGTTTACATTTTTAAAGAGGAACACACTCCCTAGGGAATCCAGCTCAGCGCTGAACAGTCTGTGGGTGTTTAATCATTATGACATTCTTACCCCTGCTATAGTGCTAATCACCCAGGCTGGTTTGCCCAGTGCTGTTTTATTGAAAATATGGGTTACGCTTTGACATTTTTTCCAGAGTTTTTCTAATTAAACAGCAGTAGGTCGGCTGCACTAGGGTTAAGTTTAAATTTAGGTTCAGAAGATGTACATCTGCATCAGAACACGGTAGCTGTCATGTCTTTCTAGTAAAGGCTGCAACAGAGTATTTCAGCAATGCTACTTTTTTTCTTATTTTTTTTGAATAAGGTGTACATGAGGGTGTTTATTGTATTTCTTGTGGTTTTATTTTTTTTTATAAAGATTTGTGGTTGTAATGAGGGTGTTGTGCTTTTATTTAACAATTTGATTTGGGGAACTACAGATCCCAGCCAGCCATGTGTGTAAGAGCATGAAGACACTTTTGGTTCTCAAAGTGGCATCAATCTTTTTTGGGTGCCATGGGAATCCTGATGCTTGTAGTTAGAGTAGTAGCTGCATGGCCACACTATTTAGGCAAACATTGCTGGCTGGGACATGTAGTTCCTCAAATAAATATTTTTATTTTTTTTTATAAAAACAAAATGCCCATTTATAAGCCCCAGCCCAGGGGTATTAGGAAGAACCGTAGTGCTATCAGCACTGGGCTGGGTGTCCCTAGGGGGGAGGCCAACTACAATTTTTAGGGGACAGCACTCACTAAGGAATCAAGGGCAGCACTGAACAGTCTGTGGTTGATTAGTAATTATGACAGTGGGACCAAACTGCGTTTCTCTTCCCCTGCTATAGTGCCTATCACAAAAAAAAAAAAAAAAAATTGTTTATTGATATCAAAAAATAAAGGAAACAATATTTAAGAGTAAAGTCACTTTTGTTGGATGATTATTCAAAAAGGTACTGCAGTGATCACTTTTTGAAACTTATATATGAATACATTTTGGAATAAGTTATTTTTATTTTATTGTGTATAGTCCTAGAGAAAAAAAAAAAAAATGGACACCACACTGCTTCTCTCTGCATATTTTTTTTCAGTCCAATATCCAAAAGATCCATGTTGCTTTGTTTTTAGGAGATCTATTAGAAAAAAGAAAATTAGGTCAGTATCACTCTATTAAGAAAAATAAATTTGATTTGCATTTCATAAAAAAATTATTAAGGGTCAGCAATATTGTCAAAAGATTTCAGTTATCAATTGACATATCCAATCACATCACTCCCTTACATATAAATGCAATACAACAAATACATTTTTTTAAAGTATAAAAAAAAAAAATTATACTCACCATGATGTTATTTTTCACTTCCTTACCCATTTTCTGAAAAGCTAGATTATATCCTCCTTTGGGGTCAGGTACACAGTTTGCCATCATTCCTGTATATATAATAGTACAAGGACATTATTTTTTTTATAAAATACACACATCAATTTTACCGTTGTAAAAAAAGTAATACTTACATGAAAAAAAATCTTCTATTACACGTTGACGAACATGAGTTGCAAACTCCTCCATCTGACCAAGCTCAGGAGAAAGGTAACTAATGTCTGGATCAATTTCAACCTCCAATTGGTTTGCAATACAAATATTGTGAAGAATACAGCAACCAATAATTATATCGCAAACTTTGGAGGGTGAATATAAAAGCACACCGCCGGACCGGTCTAAACAGCGGAACCGGCTTTTAAGTGTACCAAAGGTTCTTTCTATTACACCCCTGGTACGAATGTGTGCTGATTGGTACCTTTTTTCTGAGGAAGATACAGGGTTGCTTAAAGGAGTCAGCAACCAGGAACGATTTCCATATCGACCGTCGCCTTAAAAAAAAAAAAAAAAAAGCATTTTTAAAAACAGTGACACATCATTAAATTTTTTTAAGGGTTTACAACTACACTTGTAATACACAATTAACAAAAAAAAAAATTACAAAAAAAATTACCAAGCAGCCAGCCATCTGGAAAGGATCTTGCTTCGAAATTACGGAATAAGGACGACTGTTGCAGGATGAAGGAGTCATGGGATGAACCTGGGAAACCAACAACAACATTAGTGATTTTTTGCTTAGCATCACAAACCATCTGAACATTGATGGAATGGAAGTGTTTTCGATTACGAAAACATTCTTCCATTCAACGGGGTGGTGTAAGGGTCCCTAGGGGGGGGTGGCTCGTTTACATTTTTAAAGGGGATCACACTCACCGGACCATGAGTGCCTCTACGCTGGTGCGTGGCTCCCTAGCCTTCCTGCCGGCACCTTTCCTAAACCGTCGCCGTCCGCCATCCTGATGGACTGCGCATGCACAGCACCCAAGAACTCTTGTGACTGTTGCTTTTAATCTAATTGGTTGATCAGGCAACTCTCCCTATTTAAGGCAACTGTGCTCATTACCTCATTGCCTGATCTTGAGTCTCATTCCCTGTGAGTCTCTGAAGGTGTCTACTGTGTTCTACTAGTGTCTTCAGTTTCCTGCTGATTCCTGTTCTACTCATCAGTGGTTTCCATACCCGCTACTGTCTCCCGTGTACTACTAGTGTCTTCAGCTCCTGTGGATTCCCTGTGCTACTCATCGCTGGTTTTCATACCTGCTACAGTCTCCTGTTTCCTGCCTGTGTCCTCAGCTGAACTCTGATTACCGGATCTACTCACCTGTGGTTCCTACACTTGTCTCTGCCGTTCAGCGTCTCTGCAGTCCCTGCATCTTTCTGTGGACAGACTGTTCTACTGAATAGCGTAATGCCTATTTGTTATTGACTTTCTATGTTTACTCAGCATATCCGCTAGGACAAGTTTCCACTCTCAGCAGCGGTATCCATACCCGCTATAGATTGTTATTGTTACGCTGCATATCTGTTTGGAATTAATCGTACTACTCAGTCGTTATATGCATAATTGTGATTGACTATCCTTTATTGGCCTGCATATCTGTGCTGAGCAAGTCTCTACCAAGCAGCGCCACACATACCGTTATAGACTTTGCTGGATACGCTGCATATCTATTGGGATCAAGTTCCTCTGTGCTCTCAGTGTCTGCATCCTATTATCCTTTGTATGCCTCCACTTTTCATAACCTGTACACATCCTCACCTATTAAGCAGTGGTACAACTTGCTGTACGCAGACCACTGACTTCCCCGCTACCTACCTGCACCTGGACAAGTCTTCTCACCATAAGCAGTGGTACAACTTGCTATACGCAGACCACTGACTTCCCCGCTACCTACCAGCACTTGGACAAGTCTTCTCACCATAGCAGTGGTAAAACTTGCTGTACGCAGACCACTGACTTCCCTACTACCTTCATGCATCTGCTCACATCCATCCTGATCTCCGTGTTCAAATCTGCCTTTCCACAATATCAGCTAGTTGCTGATTCACTGACCAAGATTGCTGCAAGTCACTGACTTTCCTATTCTTTATTGGCATTCTCTCTCCATCTGCAGTGATATATGTTCCGCTAGTCACCCTGCTACCAGAGGACCATTGTGTTAACTTCACTACTCTGGTAAGCCCAGTCATCTGGTGAATTTCTGGGCAAGACTCCTAGTGCCCGTGACAACGAATAGTTCTGTGTGTAGATGAACAACGACAAGTAACTTCAGCTTGTAGATGAACCACGAACTGGCATACAGCGGAGCCGATGGAGAGCAATGATGACAGGTAACTTCGACAACCGATAGTATCCAGGAGATAAACAGAAAGTCAGATATGCAGCCAGAACCCACAGCAGTGTGAGTAACACGAAGATCAGGCAATGAGTCCATGATCACGGGAGATTGAAATAGTCCTCTGGGACCAATAGGCTTCGGAAGGAGGTCCCAATCAACATAACAAGGAACACCTTTGGAAACGTAGTGACTCTGAAGCAAAAGCAAACACCAACATAGTTCTTAAAAGGCAAGTCACAACGCCAGCAGCTAGCTATGGAACTGGCGTGTGACAGGTGCTTTTGACAATGTGCAGTGGCTTGTAAATCCCTAAATAGCGTGTGGTTTAGCCCAAACTGCATGTGGTTTAAGGGGGACCTGTCATGATTAAATGTGAATCCCTCCCTTTATTACAGGGCTCTGCTACTTAGCATTGGGCCTGGTCCTCTAGTTTCAGGTGGTGCAAACTTTTGGGCCCCTGGTTCTAGTGATGCCCTGCTCAATGCTAATGTCCTACAAACATGCCTACTTAATAGATGGACATCCAATCAGAAGTGGTCTCTCATCCATCAAAATAAAAGACCACTTCTGAGTCACTGCCTGTCTGTTTAGTAGGTAGGCTTACCAGTTATTAGCCCATTTGTGATAAAAGTTCCTTCTGTGCAGTCCAGACCATATCTATTATTTTTTTTGTCTCCAAATGGATTACAGAGGATGAAGAAAATAAGAAGATTGTTGGTAAGCATGACAAGAGAGGCTATAAGGCAAATGCACTTAAAATAATGTGTTTGTGTCTGTCATACCACTTACCCATTGTGTCAATAATATCCACAGGCAGTGTAAAGACTTCTCCAAATATTCCTGAACCAGTGGCTGTTGGGTCTTTTCTTCCTGCACCGAATACTAGGAGGATCGTGGTTGTTGCTCCAGGCTCAGTATTTGCTTTATAGCAAATAAAAAAGACTCTAGTTACCCTTTCTACTTTCACAGATATTCAATTCCCCCCTACTTATCCCCAGTCTATTCCCCCTTTATCTCCCACAGCTAACCTTTCATCTCCCTTTCTCTGCCCTGTCACAATTTCTACACCCTCCTCCTTCCTTACATGCAGCCCTTTCTTCCCTGCCCCTCTATTAGTGTCCTGAACCCTCATTCACACTATTATTGCCGCCATGTTCCACCCAAAGAGACTCAGAACCCTGCCCACCTTATTCAATGATTCTCCAACTACCCCTCTGGAAAGTCAAACTTTTAATGCCATCCCCTCCTCCTGTCCGCTAGTCTCTGCCACCATCATGCCTACTCTGCTAGGCCAATGCCGGGGCACACAGTGTGCTTCAGACATCGGTCATGTGATCCGAGCGTTGCAGTCACTAAAAGGCAGCCAGCCCGGATTCAGGCATAAAGGTCATGTACATCGGAGCAGACAGCTCTGTCATGAGTCCCTCTACAGGGGATTAGGGCCCATCATTATAGCTACTCCCTTTACCTGCCGGGTACCCCTGGCATGATCACAGGGGGGTCTCCCATGTTCCCCCCAACTCTTTCCTCAGATCCCCTCAAGCTGGGCCAGACAACATCCCAGGTTCAACACCCGCCTGCCCACTTACAACTCCATTTCAATTTGTGTGCCCCATCAAACCCACTATGTCACCTTGATTGCTCCTCACCCAAGATACCCCTATGATGTGGTTTCGATTTCTGCAACTCTTAAATGGTGTCCGCATATGGCCTACTTCCCAGATAACATGACCTTGGCTTTCCCTACAGACGCCTTGCTAAGGATTTTGGCTCCTGGATATTCTGGATTGATAATTTTTTGCGTGTTGTATTTTTAGTTTGCAACAATTCAGACAGTGATTTTTAAAGTGGTGTTTGTAAAATGGCAGACTTAAAGCAGTTTTCAAGTTGTTTGGCCTTTAGTAAATTGTGCAGTTTCCAAAGTGCCTTAAAAAATGCCAGCGGTTTTACATAACTGCTCTTCAGTAAATCTTCCCCAAGGTGTTAATATTTCTAGTGTCCTGAACAAAAAGAGCAAAATGTAGTAAACTGTGGTTCAAAGAATTATTTCACAAAATCAAAGTGTGCCTCATAAGCAATCCTTACAACAGGTTAAATATTTACATAACTAGAAAGTTCATATGGTGGAGTTTGGATCCTCATAAAAAGCATTTAAAACTAGTTTGAATGCACTTATCAGTAGATAAGTGCAGATATGTCACAGCATAATCTTTGTATTAATAATTACACATATATGTGCCACTAGATAGCAAAGAAAATGTGTATGCAAGGAAGATTAACTAAATAAACACATTGTAAGTACATTACACATTAAAAAAAATCACTATTTATGTATTTAATGCTAAAAAATATATTATATTTTTTAAAAAACATATATTTATTAATGATTGTACTGTTAAGATTTATTCATTTATTTTACAATTATTATTTTTTTCATTGTTCTGATGTGATCTTTTAGAGGACTGACGCTTGTGTGTAGGGTTGGGTACTGTTTTACGATGCGGATAATTCCAACACCATACAGTACTACAACTAAATTTCGAATGTTTTAAAAAACGGAGTGTATAATAATCAGACTTTAACATCAGCGCGACCTGTCTGACTTGTAATTTAAAGCGGCAATGTCTGGTTAAGTGTTTAAACACTTAACCTGTGGGCTCCTGACATTGCCGCTTTAAATTACATGACATGTCAATAGTCGGACTTACTTCAAGTCAACATTCTAATGCAATCGGACATCTACAGTGTCGCTATTCAGGTAAGTCTGGCTATTGTACACTCTGTTTTTTAAAACATTCAAAATTTAGTTGTAGTACTGATTAGTGTGGGAATGGTGGTAATCGTGAAAACGATTACCACCATGTGTGTGTGTATACTACAGTCTGTTCTGTCTGTTAACATACGGCAAGTAAAGTTTAGGCAGTGCAAACTACCACCCAGATTCACATGGGTATCTTGAGATCTGCTTGGATTTGAACACAGTTGAGCCCGAACATGAATCAGGCCCATAGTCTCACATGTGGGAGATAAATGCACAAGAAACAAGCAATATATATTTTATATATTTGGTGAAAAAAACAAAGACAGCTCTCTAATCTATGAAGCAGAGAGCTCCCAATAATATAGCAGCACTACGCTATAAACAACTTGATACATGATGGAGAAAAAAATCCAGAGTACTAACAGAACCAATATAGCACAGAAAGTACTCTTCCAACATTCTAAAAATGTAGGCTTGGGTCTCCATTGTTTTCAGAAATATTACTTATTTACTCACCTCACGGAAGAAGTCCTGGCACATGCCAACCCACACACTAGGCTATGGGTGGATGTAGAAGCGGACTTATTACAAATGATACCCCCTTACACCCTCTTTTGGTTAGATCCCACAGCTCTACCTCTTCTACACTATCTTTCCCCCACAGTTCACTTCTCCCTTTCAAACTGGAAATATACTCGTACCTTTAAGTTCATAGAGAATCCAAGACAAATGGTTTTCTTGTGGCATAACCCATCATTCCCACATGCTGCCAATCCCAAGACATTCCCAGATTGAACAAAACATCATTTTAAGTTTCTACCAGATATTGTCCCAATAGGTTTTTTCCCAGAGTTCACTGAACTCCGGGATCGCATGCACCTTCCCACCACTTCCTTCTATCAATATCTCCAAATCTGTCACTACTTTAATTGCCAGACTGACCCATGAACCCCCAGTTGCCCCTCAACTCTTTCAGTCTTAACAGGTCCTCCTCTAAAGGATTTATATCCACCTTTTACTCCATACTAATGCAATACAATCTCCACTCTAAGGAACTTCATAAATTGTGTTGGTAAGAGGACATGGGAGAGACTCTTAAACTGGAAGAGTGGGCTTCAATGCGTGAAGCTGTTGTCGAATCCTCTATATGCACTCGTATCAAGGAGAATTCGTATAAACTTTTCTTTTGTTTTTACCTGGTCCCTTCCAGATTGAATGCAATGTTTCCCAATTCGTTAGATCGGTGCTGGCAGAACTGTGGTCAATGGGGTACCCTGTCTCATGTTTGGTGAAGTTGCCCTAAAAGTTAACTCTTTTGGCAAGAAATATTAGAACTTATTAATAGGATCACACACTTGTCAGTTCCTTTACATCTCTCCTTCTGCCCTCTGCCTCGTCTACCACGAGAAGTCCACAGACTGGTATGGAAACTTTCTGGCCATATTCTATCTGCAGCCAGATGTTTAATTTAAAAAAATTGGAAAAAACTGAACTCCCCCACAATTCCTGCTCTGATTGCCAATATCTGACAAATATATCAAAGGGAGTACATCACTAGCTTACTTCACTACAATCCCAACCTATTTTTATCAACATGGCATACTTGGAAGGAGTACTTTGATACCTAATGTCCTCTCTGATTCTTTGTTTTTTCACAAAGGAGATAAGAGTTCTTTACACATTTTTTAATCCATTCACCCCACCCCCATCTGCCTTTCCCTACTTCTTTCTCCCCCTACTAACATTTTCGGTCACACCCCCTCTTTCTTCCCCTTGTTCTCTAATGATCTATACATCTGTCTGTATTATTTTCATTTATATATCCGCAATCTCACACTGAGATAATCTCATACTTTCATTCTCTTAATAAAAAGTTGTATTGTGGATTTGCACTTGTTCTGATATGTATATGTTAACATTCCAATCTCAATCCCCCCCCTCTTTTCGTTTTTTGTACCCCATCCTCACACCCTTGATTTCAGTGAAATTTCAATAAAATTTTATTTCAAACCAAAAAAAACCTATATAGCCAAGCTTTCCTGAACCAGACTATTATGCATTTATTATGGAGGCAAAAAGGTAATTAAGACTTTAAAACCTGTCAAGACCCCAGGCCCATATGCGTTAAGGGAAGAATTCTATAAAATCTTGGAAGAACCAATAAAATAATATTTACAAGAATTGTTTAATATAATAGTAAATAAATGCTTACCCCCCCCCCCCCTATATTAACTCAGTCATTATAAAATACTGTCCAAACCAGGGAGAGATTTGAAAAAAATCAGCTTTATATAGGCCAGTTAGACTACTAAATGTAGATTACAAAATATTCACAACAATTTTGGCAGATAGATTAAAGATAATACTGCAAAGACCCATACATAAAAATCATACTGGTCTTGTATAGGGAAGAAATTTGGTAACAAGTGTAAGAAAAGTCCTAATGGTCATAACGTCCTTGAACTCATCTGGGGTATGTATCTACATATATTTTTATTTTTAGAGGCTGAAAACTTTTGTTTGGGCTGCCTGGGATCACTTATTTGAAGTCTTAAATAGGTTAGGATTCCCATATGAGTTTATACACATTTTGAAAACATTGCATGATATACCATAGACTTAAATATTAAGAAACAGGCATATATTGATTTCATTTATAATTAAACAGGGACAAGGTAAAGATGGCCATTATATTTTATTCATGAGATCAAACCCAGGTAACTCCATAAACACAATAATAAACATAAACAAAATGTTTGGCTCATTTTCAGGCTAAAAGGTAAATGTCAACTACTCAAAACTCCTCACATTTACAAGAATGGAGTTTGCCTCTAATTCATAACAGACACTATCTGATAATCATAAACTTAAGTATTTAGTGACATACTGTATATTTCATTCTTACTACAGGCCCATTACAAATTTAATTATAACAGTTAATAATCAATATCTAATACAGTTAGAAGTCTCATGAATTGGAAATACTCGATCTTGTCTATTTTGGGTAGTAATTCAGTCATTAAACTGTGTACTCCCCAAAACTAACTTACCCAATGTAAAACGTTACCAATCTGGCACAGAGCTAGGTGGGAAAGGATTCCCAGACACGGCTTATGCACATTTAGCCTTGTTCAGATATATCTCAGGACTGCTGCTGGAACACAATTATTTTACTAAACAAGCATTAGAACAATTTCCTCCTACTCTGAAGCAACCTTATTTCATCTATTTAGAGCTCTCCTTCATAAAACTGAAATGTATGGCATCTTACTTAGAGATACATACATGTATGGTTGGCTATAAATAAAAAAAAAAATAATGACCTCATGTGGCTAATAAGTATATCAAGATATGGGGCAGTCCAGCCTTTAAACTGCATTAGAGAATGCATAATTTCTTGTATGGAAATGTAATGCAATTGCATGAATTAAACTATATATATATATATATATATATATATATATATATATATATATATATATATATATAGTGGCAGAGTCACTGGTTTGAAAAGCAGGTATTCATGTCCCAGGCTGTCTGACTTGCATGTTATTAAACCCATGGAGATTGCTATGTATAGAGAGCAGCATCCAAAAGAGTGTGATTGGCTTCAGGAAAAGCTGTTGAGGGTCCCTGGTGTTTTGTATTGAGAAAGCAGGGTGGACTCCATGCAAAAGGCCCATCTTCTGGTCTGCAGGCTCACAGCAGACTAATAAGGAGCTGTAGGTGAGTGATGGCTGTAACAGACTGCAGCTCTCCCTCAATCTCTCTCTCAGACCTGTGGAGGAGGTTTGATGTTTCCTGACAGATACTGCTGTGGTGAGCAACTTTGTTAATATGTGTTTGATTTGTGTGTGGAATGTAAGGTCCTTCACACTTGAGAGAGGGTCTACATGAAAGGTGTAGTAAGTGCCGGACAGGCAAGGTTTTTATTTGTGGTTTGTTTACTTTGTTTCTGCTAATAAAACTGGTTGAGGCTAGTAACACCGATAAACCCTGCATTCAAGTAACTTATTGCTGCTGTTTTGCTGCCATCTACCCCGGGAGATAGTACTTATTCCACTCACATGGTAACAACTTGGTGGAGAACTGACTTCCAAAGATCTGCGCATGTTAATAATAGCAGCAGTCGTGACGTCACAACGCTGCCAGTGAGAGGAGCCGCTGCCAGTGAGATCAAGCAGAGACGCGAGAAAAGAAGCATAAAAGTAAGTACAGACTATAAAAAGCGGCGGAGGGGTGTAGAAAGAGAGGGCTAGAGAAAAATGAGGGGGCAGAAAGAGAGGACTACAGAAAAATTAGGGGCAGAAAGAGAGGGCTGTAGAAAAACGAGGGGGCAGAAAGAGACGGCTACAGAAAAACGATGGGGCAGAAAGAATGGCTACAGAAAAACGAGGGGGCAGAAAGAGAGGGCTATACAAAAATGAGGTGACAGAAAGAGGGGGCTATACAAAAAAGAGGTGACAGAAATAGGTTAGTTCCGACATATTTTTTCTTACAAAAAAAGAACTGGATAAAGGCAACTAAAAGCTGGATTGTTTGTGCACAGCAACAGTGGAATAACAAAAGTGAGGAAATGTGTTTGAAGTTTTAAGGAAAACATTTTCTGCTCTGCAAAGAAAACAAGTGTTTTCAAGGACTGAGTTTTGTTAATTGCTGCAAAGCAGGTGTGTGAATTTGCAAGACACAAGTTGGGTGTGACCTGAACCTGTGCAAAATCAAACAGCAAGGAGACTTTAAAAATAAATTTATTGAGACATCTGCTGGGTCTTGTAGTTCCACACCTCCTAAAGTCAAGTGAAGTCATTCTTCAATAAAGAAAGTGCATATTTTGTAGAAAGATAAATTGGCTGGTTCTCACACTTCACACTTCAATAGTGTTAAACCAGAAAGAGTGCATACAGGTGTGTCAACGTGGAAATATGAAGAGAGACAAAAATCAGGATTTAGTGCACGCTTATGTGCTGATGGTTTATGACCAAATACCTTGTGCTATGTTGAAAACTGATGATTTTCTCAGTGCCCTGAGAAGGAGGACATGCTTAAAAACATGCTTAATGAACTTGTTTTAAATATGTAGTTATCAGAAAACGCTTCTAACCTGAAACACAGCAAATAAGCAACTCCCTCTTTATAAATTCATTATTACCAACTTTCACCACACTACCTTTAAGGATGCCAAAAGGGAAGAAATCAGGAGGAATAAGATTAACCCAATATTTCAGGAGAAAGCCTCCCTGTTTGCAGATCAGCCAACCCTGAATCCTCCCAAATTTAAGGAGAAACAGGCCCTGATTATGTTATGTTTTCAATAATGTGTAAGCACTCTCAATTCTGTATTGTCTTCAATCAGAGAAAGAACAGTGTCACTCACCGGACTGTTAGTGCCTCTGGGTTGGGACATGGGTCTCTCTCGCTCCTGCCAGCGCCTCTCCTGAGCCGCGGCCGTCCGCCATCTTGACTAAGATTGCGCATGTGCAGAAACCCTGAACTATTAATACCTCGCCTCTAGTCTCATTGGTTAATTAATCACCTCTCAGTACTTAAGGCACCTGTTGCCCTATTACCTTTGCCTGTTCTTGGTTCTCATTCCTTGAGACTCTGAGGTGTTTCCTGTTTCTGCTCGTGTTATCCGTTTGCTCTGGACAAGTCTCCTCTCCACATCGGTAGTAGAACTTACCCGCTGCAGACTACTCTCGCTACCTCCGTTACCTGCCTGCTCCTGGACAAGTCTCCTCTCCACATCGGTAGTAGAACTTACCCGCTGCAGACTACTCTCGCTACCTCCGTTATCTGCCTGCTCCTGGACAAGTCTCCTCTCCACATCGGTAGTAGAACTTACCCGCTGTAGACTACTCTCGCTACCTCCGTTACCTGCCTGCTTCTGGACAAGTCTCCTCTATACATCAGTGGTACAACTTGCCTATTGCAGACCACTCACATTACTCCGTTCCACGCCTGCACCTGGACAAGTCTTCTCTACACATCAGTGGTAAAACTTGCCTATTGCAGACCACTCACGTTACTCCGTTCCATGCCTGCGCCTGGACAAGTCTTCCCTACACATCAGTGGTACAACTTGCCAATTGCAGACCACTCACGCTATTCTGTTACACACCTGCGCTGGACAAGTCTTCTCTACATATCCGTGGTGAAACTTACCAGCTGTAGACCATTCATGTTTCCTTGTGATATAGCTACTACTCTGTATGGTACCTATTAGCTGGACTAAAGTCTACAAGTGCCTCTGTATTGTAGCTGCAAGTCACTGACTCTTCTACTATATGGTTGATTGGTCTTTGCCTAACATTATCCAGTTATCAAGTACTGGCCTGCTATATGCTACCTGCGTGCTAAGGCACTTAGACTCTTTCCTTATTTTATCCTGTTTACTAAACTTCTGTACCATCACAGTTCCACGGTGCCAAGACTCAGCATTTATACTATTGACATTCCTTTCATCTATTCTACTGTATGGTTCCACTGATTCACCACACTTCCCAGAGGTCCGCACTTCTGGTAAGTGTAGCTACACCTGGTGAATTCTGGGTAAAACTCCTAGTGCCCGTGACAAACAGATAAAATGGAGAGAAAATTAAAAACTAAATATTTTCATCTATACTTCTTACCATCCCAGTGTGGGTCTTCCTTCAACAAGCACAGCCCTTAATTCCTTACCCATCCCGTAAATTCTCCCAAAGATGATTGGACTCTTGTATGTCACAATTTAAATTTTCTTATGATATTTCACCCCATAGTCCCATATAGGACAATTTGAACATTCCTCCAGGCTGCTCCACCTTTTTTTGTAAATCTTGGATTCAAATGAAAATTAGGTTTGTTATAGACCGTATTGTATAAAGGAAATTTGATTATTTCCAAGATATTCAACAAATTTTTTTATCTATGAAACATAAATTATTTGAATATTTTAAGATTGGACAAATCGGATCAATTTCTGTTAAATCTTTCACCCATAAAAAAATAATTTATTACTTGATGTTTCTTTTGACTCCCAGGGTTGCCATAAAATAGAATTTAAAAAAAAAGTTCTGAGACAGTTGGGAATAAAAAGAGCACATAACCTACAGTTCTATTAATTCCCTCATTAAAGAACTGTCATGCAAGCTCTATTACCAATGGTATTATACTCCTGAGCATCTATCCAAGTTTGTTTCAGTTAACACTGACTGTTGAATAAATTGTGGCATACGGGAACTTTATACTATATCTAGTGGTCCTTCCCACAAATATCACATCTTTTGTACAAAATACATATTTTTATTAATTCATTGGTGGAATCTCCTATATCTAAAATTCCAAGGATTGTCTAATAATCTATCCCACCTTAAGGTATAATTCCCCATTTCCTCCATTTCATTGTAATTATATTATTGGAAAACTAAGGAACAATGGATTTTTTATGTTTGTGTTAAAATAGAATAGTAGCCCTCCTGGCTGTTCTATCATATCTGCAATTACTGCGAATACTATGTGTAAGATCATTCATGCAGTTCACTGATTCAGCTGGTTGCTAGGCAAATAGTTACAAGCTTCATTCAGCTCTCAGTCTGGCAGCTCAGATGTGCAATCACCTACCACACTCCTGCAGCTAATCATCCTGCAATTGAGATTGGTGCTGCTGTCTTTATAAACCTCTTCCTGGCAGCATACCAATGCTAGTAATAGTTCCTGCTTGACCTATTGTGCCTTGTATTCTGACCTGTTCTGCTATAAGTGTTTGACCTGGATTGTTTATAGGGATTGCTGTCTTCTCCACTACTGACCCCTGGCTTTGTTAAACAGATTTGCTCTCAAATGTCTACCTGCACTGACCTTTAACTTGTTTAAAGACCTCCACTATCTTCTCTACTCCTGATCTCTGCCTATCTGACTCTGAATTCTGCCAAATACTTTCTGGATTCTCACTACCTGTTGCCATTAGCTGTCTACTCCATCAGACAAGTACCAGACTACTCCACATTAATCCTTGCCTGTCTGGCTCAGAGTTCTGCTAAGATATTCTGGTTGCTCATTTCTTTCTACTGTGTTCTGTCCTCTCCACTGGACAGGTGTTAGATCAACAACTGCTACAACCCGAGCCTAAGTCCTGGGGGCAACTGAGTACTGTGTAACACAACAAGTTCCTCAGAAAGGCTAAAGGTAAACATGTTGTGAAGTGGTTCTAGCAGTTAAGGATCGCACTCTACTCTGCCCTTAACAGTTTGTAAAGGTCTTGTCTTTATTGCGTTTCTATTATAAATAAAAAGTTTCCCTAAAAAAATCTTTATTAGACCTCAAAGTACATAGCAAATTAATGATTTATCACACCCCTTCTCTTGTATCTGAATGTTAAGTAATTCTCACTATTCATACTCAAAAAATGCATAATCTTTAAGTGAAGTGTGCACTGTGTCCAGGGTAGAGGGAGATCTTTTTTGCTGAGTTTTCATTTAATTTTATGCTGTGTATTATGATGGTTTTTTTTTTAAGCCTTATTTCTGAACTACAATGGATGAAGATTTCAAGACAATGCATAGAATAGAACATAGAAAAATTGTATCTTACTCTATTGATTTTAACTTTTACTCATACCACTGCAGCATGAAGATGCTTACAATGTGTCACAATCTGCCTTAGGCTACAGTTCAGTATCTCCTCTCTATAGGCTGCACTGCTTTCATCTGATCCTGCCTGCAAAGGGTTAAGTCTTCATTATTACTCCTGAAGCCTAATCAATTGTGTCTGGCCTTTAAGAAACTGCCTTTCCAAGCAATCTGAGCTAGTTCATCAATTGTCTTTGCTGGTGCTGATCTCTCTGTGAAATTCCTGTTTGGATCCTGACTTTTTCCTAGCATTTGACTCCTGCTTTGTCCCCACATTTTACACCTCCTCTTGTCACCTAGACCCCAGCTTATTTTTTGCTACTGCTTACTCCCTGGTATATTGTGGATCTTCTGCCTTGTGACCCCTGTCTTGCCTGACCCTCCTTTTGCTTTATTCTTCCATGGTTCATCGAATGCCTCATGCCTACTGGGCCACCTGG
This sequence comes from Mixophyes fleayi, assembly GCF_038048845.1. Classification (NCBI taxonomy): domain Eukaryota; kingdom Metazoa; phylum Chordata; class Amphibia; order Anura; family Limnodynastidae; genus Mixophyes; species Mixophyes fleayi. The sequence goes on from NC_134409.1 coordinate 64,775,190, forward strand.
TAGTTTGGTCTCCTTGTGCCTGCACTTCATCTGTATAACTGGACACCAGTTTCTCCTGCTACAGTTTCCAAGCTCAGGGGCGCATGCAGGGAAGGGGGGGTTCCTAGTCTCTGGAAACCCCTGTCCTGCCAGGTGTGCCTGTGCTTTTATTTATTTTTTCCCACCCGGCACAAGCGCTTGAGAGGTGGGGGCGCGGGGGGTGCCACATGCGAGGGAGGGTCAAATCATTGATGGTCTGTGGCAGCAACAGGAAGCCAATTGTGAGGCTGCTTGTTGCTGATTGGCCTCAGACAGGAAGTGCTCACTTCACTTCCTGTCTGAGCAGTGAGGAGCGACGCAGCGTGAGCACCTAAAGGTAAGTGCATAGAGGCAGGGGGGGCCTACTGTGTTCACTCATTGCTGGTATTTCTAAATCTAAAGTTCCTATTCTATTTCAAAACAGGGAACCAACATTCCAGGATCCAGGCAAGCACAACTGAGATTAGGACCCAAGCAGCAGCAACAATTATTGAAAGCGGGAAAAACAGGTAGGAGAGAGCAGGACAGTCTGCCAACTGTCCTGATTCTAGTGGGGCAGTCCTAAGTTTGGGGACTGACCCACTCAGTCAGGACTTTGTCCCAACTACAGGGACAGTTGGGAGGTATGTCCCACTTCACACTGCTCTGCTCATGAAGGGGGAGCTGCATGCACCTAACAGTAGTGCACGCAGAATTGCTCGTGTATTTAAAGGGAAATTGGAAGAGTTGGAGAGCTACCTAGCACTGTCTAAAATTATAGCCACGCACCCATGCATGCTGGTCATGCTCACTGGTGGTGTGCCGTGGAAATGGCCCCCTCCTCAAATCCTGCGTTTGTCCCTGAAGCTGCTCTTTGTATCCGCTGCTTCTATGGACTATGCTTACTGTTAACCATTGACTGCACCTATTTATTATCTGTGTGCTCTGTGTTCATAATAAAGACAATCTGTTTTCACTACCACAGTTCTCTGTAGTATTCTTATTGAGAATCCTGACACAATACTACCTCTAATTATTCCACTCAGCAACTGAAAAATGTTGGCCAAAGTTATCCAGTTCTCCGATCACCACATCCATTCTGTCCTAGGGTAAATAGTAGATTTCTTTCAGTGGTACTTCCATTTCATAAATTAATTCTCTGTTACTAAGACATGAAATGCATTGGAATATATATTCTGTCTGATGAAAAGAAATAAATTAAAGTTAGGTAGCCTTCAAGCAGAAGCAATTGAACAGGCAATCACCTCTTTCCAAAACTGTAACATACCAGGGGGTAAAAGTATTAAGTAGCAGATTCTGCAAGTCACCATTATTGGGCGACTTTGCAGAGGAAATTTAAAACGGCAATTGCTTTCAAGGCAACTTTTTAAGGCATCCAGTGGCTGTTCTGTTGGTTATAATGGCTTGTTAATGAGAGTAGAGAAGGGACAGACTGGTTCAAGCTCACAGGAAGGCAACAGTAACTGAAATAACCATGTATTACAACAGTGGTATGCTGAACTGTATCTATGATGAACAGCACATTGAACCTTGAAATAAATGGTCTACAGCAGAAGTGGGTTCCACTCCTATCAGCTAAGAACAGGAGACTGAGACTACAGTGGGGACAGACTAATCTATACTCCCCATGCGCATCAATAAGCTTTGGGCGCCTATGAACCTGTTGCCAGTCCACTAGATGTCATTCCTCGGACCACTTTTGGTAGGTGCTAACCACTGCATACTGGGAATATCCAAAAAGACCAAGGGCTAGATTTGCTAAGCTGCGGGTTTGAAAAAGTGGGGATGTTGCCTATAGCAACCAATCAGATTCTAGCTGTCATTTTGTAGAAAGTACTAAATAAATGATAGCTAGAATCTGCTTGGTTGCTATAGGCAACATCCCCACTTTTTCAAACCTGCAGCTTAGTAAATCTAGCCCCAAAAGTTTTGCAGATGCTCTGACCAAGTTGCCTAGCGATCACAATTTGCCCCTTGTCAAAGTCGCTCAGATCCTTACACTTGCTAATTTTTCCTGCTTACAACACATCAGCTTCAAGCACTGACTGTTCACTTGCTGTCTAATATATCCCACCCTTAGACAGGTGCCATTGTAGCAAGGTAATCAATGTTATTCCCTTCACTTGTCAGTGGTTTTAATGCTGTGGCAGATTGCGGTAAAAATAAAGGTTAAAATAATGTTCACTAGGACTTACCATTGCTGTGAAATAATGTTTTTTTTGTAATCTCAAACACACATTTTTAATTACAATTAGCCGGTGTAGAGAATATTTCACTGGAGCCTATAGATGATGTTTATTTTTATCTTAGCCGACAAGCTGTATGCAGCTCCCACTCATTTTTATGATTGTAATTATGCACAAAATAAACCTCAATGCTGAATTTCTTCTACTCATATTTTACTAAGCGCTTACAGAGCATAAATGAAAACAGTGCTTAAAAAATGTAATTTACTATTTGTGAAGCTGTTTTGTGACTCCACATTTCATCATCATCATCATCAACATTTATTTATATAGCACCAACAAATTCTATAGCGCTTAACAATTGGGAACCCACATTAACTCTGCTCGCAAGCTTCTAATCTATGGGACAATGGGAGTTTGAAACACAATACATCATATTGCACATTGGACCAACTAGAATGCAAAGATAAAAAGTAATGAGTGGGCTGTGTGATCAGTCACACAGCAATGTTGGTAAGAGGGTTGTTTTGTGTTAGCTGTGTAGAGGGTGGTAATAGGGTAACCTAGGGAGATTAAGATGGTGGTTGAGGAATATTATAAGCTTGTCTGAAGAGGTGGGTTTTCAGAGAACGCTTGAAGATTTGAAGACTAGAGGAAAGTCTTACTGTGCGAGGCAGGAAATTCCACAAAGTCCGAAAAAAGTCCTGTAACCGGGAATGGGAGGATGTGATGAGAGTGGAAGAGAAACGCAGATCTTGTGCAGACCGGAGGTGTCGAACTGGGAGATATTTTGAGACAAGTGAGGAGATGTATGTCGGTGCAATTTTGTTCATGGCCTTGTACGTTAGTAGAAGAATTTTATATTGGATTCATTGAAATACAGGCAACCAATGTAGAAACTGACAGAGTGGCTCAGCAGAGGAAAAACGGTTTGCAAGAAAAATCAATCTAGCCGCTGCGTGCAAAATAGTTTGTAGGGGTTCAAGTCTGAATTTGGGAAGACCAGTAAGGAGGGAATTACAATAGTCGATGCGGGAGATGATGTGTGCATGAATTAAGGTTTTTGTAGTGTCTTGTGTAAGATATGTGTGTATTCTAGAAATGTTCTTTAGATGTATGTAACATGATTTAGATATAGAGTCAATGTGGGGAACAAAGGATAGTGTGAGTCAAGGATTACACCTAGGCAGCGAGCTTGCGGGGTAGGATTTATGGTCATGTTATGAACAGAAATAGAAATGTCAGGCAGGGAGCTTCTGTTTTTGGGTGAGAATAATTGCTTACATTAACATTTACTCCTTTTTTTTGCCTTACTTTTCTTAATGATTCAGGCCCTTTATAACCACGAGCATTTCCAGCTGGGTCCACAGTCCTAAACAAAAATTGCATTAAAGTCTGGTAATGCACACTTTGGGCTAGATTTACTAAACTGCGAATTTGAAAAAGTGGAGATGTTGCATATAGCAACCAATCAGATTCTAGGATGTACTAAATAAATGACAGCTAGAATCTGATTGGTTGCCAAAGGCAACATCTCCACTTTTTTAAACCCGCAGTTTACTAAATATACCACTTTGAATTGTATGAAAAATCCTTGTGTGTGTTTGGTGAAATTCTTAGTATCTATTTTTTCTAACTGCATGGACTTAGGAGGTAAATATCTACACTGATTTAAAAAATAAATGACCTCAAAACAGGCATGCACTTCTGAGCTGCCATGTTTGTAGATGATGAGATCAAGTAAATGCACTGAAGCACTAAGGTTGATGAAAAAGCATTAAACAATGGAAATTAATTACCCATGTACAATGATTCAGATTTTGTGCTACATATTTTCTCAGACACCTCATCTATTTTTTTTATTTCTACTACAACATCTGCTATGCTGGAAACAAAATGATAGATGAGTTTAAATTTAAATAGCAGGGAAAGCAAAACAGATTATACTAAGGACAAAGACAAGATATCATTGTACTAGAAAACTATAGGTTAAGGGAGCCTTGGAGACACTGATTATAGAGCTTGTTACAAAATACTGCATTTTACTGAGTTCTTCTTGTGACAGAGTTGATTGTAGGTGATGCCTGTAAACATTAGAGGGTATAAATGACAGCTAAGCCAGTCACACATCATGTTTACAACATAGTTGCAGAAAGTGTATTGTTATTCAAATCACAATTTAAAATTACAGTTCAAATACTTTACAACCATCTATAAATGTTAGAATCCATTTATGTATATTTTTTATGTACATACAGTACCTTAGACATTTTCCTTCTTTATACAATATCACAATAACTATTTATAATTCAATATTAAAAAAAGAATATTATGACACATGATTTTACTGTCTATGTTATTAATTACATCAACTACTGCTTTATTTGTGTGTAGTACAGTGAACCCTTTGAACATTATCATACATAAAAAAATACAATTGGGAAAATCATCTTGGGAACAGATCTCTTTTATGAGATGAAAAACAAAAAATATATTTGGGTAGAAATATCACCACTAACATAACTATTAAGCTTATTAAGTTAAAAATAATAACATCATCATTTAAAATTTTAGCTATACTACACATAAATTTACTTTTGTCCAGTCAACCATGCTTTCCTATCTCTGAATCAATAGTTAAACATTACAAAAGTTCGAACTTGACATACTTATGCCTACTTCAGCATCATTATGCTGACATAGTTAATGATACAATTGTTCACACTAAACCTGTATTATAAAACACGATTGGTGTGAACAATTGTAAAAACAACTATGAAATATATTATGACTCATTGATGGTTATTTCTGTAATTTCAAAAGTGCAGTACACTTACTTTTGTGGGTTGAGGCATTCCTTGGTAAGCGTGGACTATGCACATGAGTACACCTAATTTGCACTGAACTGGAAAAACAAGATTTCATTTTGCGGAAATGAATTATATAAATGAACTGCGATGTGTGAAGAAGTTATATTTAGGGAGGTTTGCACACAATCTTTTCCTCCCAACAAAAAGGGTTGAATTTTCCGGCTTGTCAAGGGTGCGAGAAACCTAATCTTGTCCTTATATGTTTATTGAGATTAATCTTTCAAAATGCTCTCATTTTATCATTTTAACATAAATGAGGCTAATTAGACCAACTTCTATTTTAGGATAAAGATGGAAAATGTGATTCCCCAAGTGTCAGCATGCCCTGGCAGTAATAGGTATGCTGGTGCTTGTAGTACTATAAGTGCCAGCATGCCCAAACACTTAATGGCATCCTGGGCATGCTGAGACCTGTGGTGTACCAGGGACAAAATGCTTTTTCACTATCAAATAATTATATTTACTCTACACCATCTGCCCAGGAGTGTCAGAAGAGCTCTAGTACTTTCAGCATGGGGCTGGGTAAACCTAGAGAAGGGGGGCCACATTTTTTTCCCATAGGGAAGCCAGCCCTGTGCTGACCAGCCTGGTGCTGGCTTGGTATTATGGCAGAGGGACCTCATGCTGCGTGTTTCCTTGTGCTGGTAAAATCGGGAAAATCCCAATATTTTTTCCCCTCAATTTCCCTACTACCAGCCTAGGCTGGTTAAACTGTTTGGGCAAGGGGGGGCAGCACGCCATTTTGTTTCTTTTAACATGTACTGTCTTTTAAATCTAGTGTTTCATGTCAACATTTGACTGGTCACTTTACAACACTGTATACATTTGACATGTCAACATTTTAACTGTGTCGACCTTCTGAACATAGAAAGAAAGAAGGAAAAGTACTACTCATAAAGAAGGCACACTCATAAGAAATTTCTCCAAAATACGGAGGGGCACTCCATTGTACAACACAAAGGTGAAAACAAATAAATGGACACCACACAATAAAAGTTATTAAAGTTTATTGGTATAAATTAAAACTAAATTATTTAAAAAGCGAAATATTAAAATATCGGAGTCCCGGTCAAGCTCATATGTTTTAAGAAACCATAAAGAAATGGAAATTTATATTTTAAAAATATGTAGGTATATTGTGGGAACCGCTAAATAATACATTATTGTTTAAATGTCTTAGCTGTATATATATATATATATATATATATATATATATATATATATATATATATTTATATATATATCCAAAAAAGCCACCTATGATACAATGTTCCTAAAATGCTATTTGTAGCCGCTGTTCTAATAAAGAGTCCCAACTGTTGTTTTAGGGTACTGCTTATAATGATCTAATATATATAAGCCTAGTGGCGTGTGTTAGTCTGTGTGTGTGTGAAAAAAACCAAACTGCAGTGCCACCTGCTGGGCGGAGTTATACACTGACCTACTAAATTCTTAGTGTGTGTGGAAAAAAAACTCAGAAAGGGCTGAAGTTTGGTATACTAAAATGTTTTTAATTTGTTAATTTAATTTGTTAATTGTTAAAAGTGTTTATAAAGATTTTAAAAATATATATATATATTTCTTGAAGGAGAAGTGACAGTTGGGAGTGGTTGGTGGTTGCCGGGGGTGACAGTTGGGAGTGGTTGGTGGTTGCCAGGGGTGACAGTTGGGAGTGGTTGGTGGTTGCCAGGGGTGACAGAGTGAGAGGAGTGTGATACTCAGGACCGCTGAGAGAGATCCCTGTGTCTGGATAGACATCTGGATAGATGTGGCGATAAGGATGAAGGATGAGGTGATGGAGAAAAATGATGAGGTGGTGACATGTGGACAAAACCACGTTAAAAAAGGGCGCTTGCGTCGGGAAGTAACGCTCTTCCCCTGAGTAGGCCTGGGATAGGCCCAAATGCATGACAAGAACCTTTTTAACACCTTAAGTAGCTTGATTTGACTAGAATGCATGAGTATCATGCACGGGTTAACTTGTATAAGATAAGTAAATTACATGCATAGGGATAGGTATTTCACTTTTATATATAAATGAGAATCAGAAAATCATATACACGTCTCAAAATTAGGTACGGTAAGTAAGATCTTGATGTGTGTGTATTTCCTCTACGGTAGTGGAATTTGTGGAATCACATGTGGCTGATATAAGGTAATTGTAATTTTGGTAAGTATATTTCTCATATAATAATATTAACATGTGACCAAAAGTTAGTACATTTGTCTATAAGTCTCCCTCAAGGGCTGGCCATAGATACTGACATATAGAGATGTACACACATGTGTACATTTCTATATGTCAAGAAAGTATGATTCCGGACTTAGCCTCATCAGATCGATTCTGGACCAATCAGATTCATTAGGAGGCGGGACTTTTAATCTATCTACTTCTAATAAGACAACGCTACTGTTCATCAATCCAATACAGCCTTCTCATGATTGGCTGTTATTTCCAATGTCAGATCGAGGCGCGGTCCCCTGACTATTTAAGAAATGTCAAATCTGTCCCTCGACTTGCCATAGATTAAGCATACCTTAGCGAAATGCGCATCAGCGTTTCTGCTATCTGTACTTTGTCTTCAACAAATATTGAGGCTGCTCACCTTCTATACAGATATTTGTTCCAGTAAGCCCACAGTTTATTTGGAGTTCCTACCAGTCAGTCAGCAAATCACCTCCCAAAGCTAGGACTACAAATGTATAGATACTCAGACAATAGATAGCCTTAGGTCACAGCAATTATCCCTATGTGATTGCCTGATGATAGGAGGCACACAGTAGGATTTGGAAGGGCTGCAAATTAGCATTCTGTTTTGCACATAAGTTAAATACTGTCTGTTTTTTCATGTAGCACACAAATATCAACTTTAAATTTCAGTGTACAAATAAGCTATCAAGTATTTGTTTGCTACATATAAAAACAGGCAGTATTTAACTTATGTGCAAAATAGAATGCTAATTTGCACCCCTTGCATTGTAACATGGTTTTGTCCAGGAGACTGAAATAAGAAGTTTCTCAAGTTAAGATCCTTAATGAATCAGGCCCTCCATCTTTATGATGTTAAAATGCGCATAATCCACTAAAACCGTAACAGTGTTACTTTATATATATATATATATATATATATATATATATATGGCTATAGTAGTTTCTGCTAATTGTATACATTTGTCCATTTTCTTACAGTGAGCTCATTGAGTGGGCCTGTCCTAGGAGTAATAATGACCTGATTCTGTACATTGTGGCAGCAACTCTACTGTTTTTTCTGCTTCTCTTCAGTACCAAAGTCAGGGGGCAGATGGAGCAGGGTGAGCTCTTATTCAAGGCTTTAATGTACCTCATTCAGGAAGTTGGAGTAAATGTGGGAACAGAAGGCAGGAGATATATCTCTCCTATTAACATACTTCTTTGATGTATGTGAACAGGAGAGGTGGGACCTCCAAAATTTTACTGTGGTAGCTGTTAACTGTACAACTGGCCCAACTGTGTTCCCTTCTTTTCTTACATATCACATCTGGATTTGCTGTACTGTTCAGATCTTGTTGCAAAATATGACATTTATTCTATTTACCTTATAAATATTAATATATATCTTATATATTTCTCATATATGTCTTCAAATATATGTCAGGCTTACAATTGGTTGGCTCATAACTAACGGGCGAAATTATTAACTAATCCAATCACACATTTATATAAACACATTCATACGTATGTGTGTGTGTGATTGGCTGATGTGTTTTAAAAGGGGACTACTGTATATTATACAGTCCAAGAAATATATCTATTTGATCATAAATATACTTTATACAATTATATATTATTTGGCTTATTGACTATATAGAATATATTTGCCCAACCTTGCAAATGTATGAAGAAGAAAAAATTGTATGCAAGACAAAAAACACAATGGTAATAAGTCTTCTAATTATTTACACTTCCTTTGCTACCTAGATAAAAAAACACAAAACTATTTTACAAATTTATACAATACACACACTGCACTTGCAAGAATATATGAGGTAAAACAGCACAGCTACCTGTTTGTTGATGTCTAAGGATCCTTCTCACTGCTTCTCTCTAAACTGCATTGAATCGTACTTCAAAATGTTTAATACTTAATACTTAAACCGTACTTCACTAAAAATTTTCTATAGTGTGTTCAATACCATCTATCTTAGTTATTTTTCGGAGTGTCATAATGCAATTTGGATCATTCTGCCCCAAGGTGAGAAGCAAGGAGGATACCATAAAACGTGGAATGTCTTTTCATCCATAATTTTCTTTTGGGTTAGCTTTGATGTGTAAATAACTATTTTGTTTGGGGTCCCTAATGTGGTAGCTAATTGCAATGGACAAACCTGTTAGAATTATATAGGTGTTCTGAATTTTGATTTTAATCTATTGTAACTGCGTACACCCTTACTTTTTTGGCCTAATCAGTAACCTGTTGAATCTATCTCTGATAGCATGCATTTATTTGCTGTGAATCAGACTTAAACATACAAACTATATTATTTAACTAATTCACTATTTTACACATTTAGGCATATAAACACATCTTCTCTTACTATAAAATATATAAACAATCAACTATGATTAAAATAGTTTTAATATTATCTGTGATATATTTTAGTTAAACATTTGCATATCTGGTAACAAACTGAATTACTAAACTCCTTCTAAATGTATAAAATCAGGGCTGTGTTATAATGATGAAAGGTGGGTGAACACCTCTCCTAACTACCTTTACCAGTCTGCGTACATGTGACTTGGAAGCTTACTGTAAGGGAACACACAGGATTTCAGCCTAAATCTCGCACTCACCTCTCTCGTAGACTACAGATTTAGCTTGTCCCTTTCCCAGCACAGACATCTCTCCTCAACTGCCACCAGCTACGTATAATGCCCATAGCAAACCTATTATGTAATTACTTTATTATGTAATTGCGTACACTCTGTGCTCTGGTAGCTAAAATAGTTAACACTTCACACACTGGTATCTAAAGGGTTAACACAGCCAAGCAATCTCTCTCTTCTAAACAGCCAGTGAATTTGTTTAGAGCAATAAGGACAGCACTTATTAACTTTTAGATTTAATATACCAAAAGTAAAATGCTTACAGGTTATAAACACAATTGACATACAAATAAAAAAAATGTATAACAGTTATAAAAACAAACGGGATGAAAGTACAAAGCATACCTTAATTATAATATTCTGTTTGACTGGGAAGGCAGAAGAGATGGACAGTCCTTCAATTAGATTGAACCCCAAAAGCTGACAATTTCTTATAACTGGTCTTGGTTTTTTTTCAAGTCACTTTTACACCTTTGTCACAGAGCGCAAACCCCCCACCTCTGGGGGGTTTGCGCTCTGTGACACTGTTTACAACCGCAATTTGCTTGTTCCCTGATTTAATATGCAATTCTACTATGTGATCTTACTTTCTTGTTGAGTGTCACACATACCCAATTTAATTATTAATAAATTCCATATAAATTTACAAATTTATAGATACCAAAAAGGATAGGTCCAGTGCATCAGCTGAGCTGAAACTGATTTTCCCCCTCCTCTGCCTGACAGAGAGTTGTATTTGATGTATGGGCTGCCCCTCGTCATGTTATTTATGAATATGTAGTTGATCACTAATTATATTGATTTTAAGTGGCATTTTTGAAAACTGAATTATATTTGTCTATATACAATATTACATGCTATGGTCACACAGATCATGTCTCCTCGTGTGAGACTCCTGCTAGGAATGGCTCCCTCCCGTCTGTCCCACGTCTCTTTAGGTGTCAAAAAACTCTCCTATGTCAGGATGTAGCCCAGGAGGTCTTTGAAGCTGCTCAGCTTCCCTTAAAGCTGATGCTGTTATCTTTTGACACAGAGCTGGGCAGAGCCACCAAGTAAACACACACCAGAAGCTCCAGCATCACATTTTACACCTTAGTAGCTCAAATTATCACTGGATTCATTTGATTTACAATATTTACACTGCAGTTAGGATCAGGGCCGCCATCAGGGGGGTACGGGGGGTACTGTTGTACAGATCACATGATCGCAGGGGGAATGAATCCACCACCCCTGCGATCGGATCCTGGTGCCTGGCTGTCACGGTGACAGCCAGGCTGAAGACAGAATAGCGGAGACCAGCGGCAGGCCCCAGGTAAGTATGTGTTGCTCATGGAGGGGGGGTCCCGCTCATGGGGGGGGCCCGGGTAGCACGGGGGGCCCATACTGGGCCCGATTTTTTCTGAAGGCGGCCCTGGTTAGGATTAGACCTTATTCCCCACAATTATGTTATTGGTTAATCCTTATAACTGTAAATCCCCTATGTTCACTACACAACCCATTAGAAAACTGCAAGATCAGAGCTTACAGCTTCCTATTAGATCTCCAGTTCACACCTAATTTCAGTGGCCATCTTCGAATGCCAATGAAGCAGCACTGTCACAGCTAACCAGGATAAATCATGTAAATAATTTATATTAAAAGGATGCAGGGATGCATTTATATTTCATTGACCCTGTGTGCCATATAACCTCAGTATGCCTTTGAACCTTGGAATTATGTGAACTATATAAAAACACTTCGGGCTAGATTTACTAAGCTGCGAGTTTGAAAAAGTGGGGATGTTGCCTATAGCAACCAATCAGATTCTAGCTTTCATTTATTTAGTACATTCTACAAAATGAAAGCTAGAATCTGATTAGTTGCTATAGGTAACATCCCCACTTTTTCAAACCCGCAGCTTAGTAAATCTAGCCCTTAGCCTCTTTATTTGTGCTTTTATATGATCACAGAACTCCTCAGTAACTTCTAATATCCTTATATTACAGAGTAGTATATATAACATATATTTAAACAATTGTGAATTTCACTCTATCCTGTGTCTGTGATCTGCTTGTATTTCCAGTGGTTTTTTTTAAAAAGGTAAGAACAGTTGTAATAGTTTCAACTACAAGGATTTATCCATATAACCTTGCTGACATTCAGTAACTTTACAGTAACAATTTTCTATGTGCATTGTTTTCACTGCTTTCTCCAAAGTGACCTATTATAACTAACTGTTAACTGAACATTGAATAGCAACTACCTTGCTTATTAATTAAATCAATTCCAAATCTTCTCCCCTAAGTAAATATACAGAATAGCAAATGCGGTCGCATTTTTAGTTCTGGAGAACTATTCTCTGTTTAAAACTAGGCATTCTGTTTTATAATTATAAGATACAAACCAATACCAGTGTATACTAACATCTAGTTTTAGAGTGGCATAAACAACAACGATAATAAAATGACTGGATATAGCTAAAAATCCATTTAAAAAGGCCATGAAAACATTAAGACATTAAATGCACACATGGCCACAGGCACAAATAGATGTTCATGCTGCATGGCTTGTTAAATAGGTCAGCTTGGAAACTGTCCCAGGGTGATGTATCTATTCAATACACATGCCAGTAATAAAGTTTGTTTCTCTTTCCCTGTTAAATAAGTGGTAGAGTCTCTGTAACACATTTTGTTGCAATGCAAAGATCCATTGACCCTTTAGTCAACCATGACTAACAAGTATGAAAGCCAAAAATATAATGCTGGTAGTATAGATTTGTATTACATTCGGAGGAAACAGGCAATAGAAATGGGTGCATAGGGATGGAGCAAATGTTTGCAGTATGAGACTGTATATAAATAGTCAATTTAATGAACTAGTACAGTGTGTTATTACTAAAGTTTAGGACTGGAAATGCAGTTATCGTAATTCTACTCTTCATTATAGCAACATTTTTAAATAATTATTTTCTCAAATATTTGTATTATTTGACCTATGTCCAAGTCAGCTGTAAGGCATGAATAATAATCATAATAATCATAATAAATAATAATAGTTATTATTTTTATAATTAAATTGTAAACAGTACTATATATATAGTATTATACAATTGATAAGTAATGATTACCAGAAGGCTTGAAGTCTAAAATGAAAAGAGTTTTAAATGTGGACACTTGTGAGGTGTTACATGCATGTGATTGTGCCTTGTAAAGCAATTGGAGGTACTTGACAGGAAGAAAATGCTAACATATCAGGTAATTGAAGCTATTATGGTGTCACTTTATAAACATATTTGAAGAAATAATATTTCAGGGAGCAATTATACTTTTGTATGCTCTGTGTCAAGTGAAAACAGGAAGGAGTTTCTAAAGGATAGGCGTAGTATGAGAAAAATCCCACAAGTGTTAGTGAGAAAAAGTGGTCAGAGGGAAATAGGGACAAAGCTCATAAGTGAACAGAGCAGAAGTTACATTTGTGAGAGCATTTATAAATAATAGAAGATGATTAATACTAAAACCCCCTAAAGCCTGTACTGCTTCCCCAAAAGCTTTATTCAGCTTCTCAAATACACCTTGCACCATTGGAAGCGAGATTGTGAATTGCCAAGAAAGTCTTCTGACTAACAAAACATTACCTTTGGCTAGTGTGCTTTTATTAATAGCAAGTCCTCTCTGATGTTTATAATCAAGTCCATTGACTTGCTTTGACCTAGGTCGTTGCCTCCTAGACCAATATATCCGGTAGACTGTTTTTCTCTATCTTTGTCTACAGTAAGGCCATAGCAGCTGCTCATATTAAAACACCTCCTACCTGAACCATTTGATGGTTACTGGACAAGAAAAAAAAGGGGATCATTTTTTGCGTCAGGGTGGTGTGTGGCCCAAAGTATTTATGAATGACCAACTACCCATACATAAATCTTCTTTTTTTCATACAGCTAGAGGCAAAATAAAGCAGTCTAACGTCAGAAACCAGCTAGAATTAACCGTAAACTGACTGCTTCACTGACCTGGTTACACAAACACACACGATATAACATATATAATCATAGCAGCTAATGTAAGACTGGGTTTTGAGAGGGGGGGTGGAGGACACGTTAAACCAGAGGAAGGCGCACACCCATAAAACCCGTAGCTTTATTCAATTTCCTCTGAACGCCTCGCATTACGTGGGCCAAAATTGGGAATCGCCAAGAAAGTCTGGGAATTATTTCTGACCAACACACCGTTTCAATTGGCAAGTGGGCTTTCATAACCTCAAGTCCTCTCTGATGGCTATAATTGCATCTAGTAACTTCCCATGTCCTAGGTCGTTATCTCCTAAATGTATGATCAATATGTCCGATGGGCTGGCCTTTTCTATCTCTGATGAAACATAAGGGCTGCCCACTTTAAACTCCTACCTATCCATCTGATGGTTACTGGACAGGAGAAAAGGGAATAGTTGTTTGCGGCAGGGTGGCAGGCCACCTAATGTACATTAGAGTGACCAATTGCTCCAATGAGAATCTACTTTCTTTGATACCTAAAGGCAAAACAAAGTAATCTGTTGTCAGTACCCGGCCAATACGGACCTTAAACTGACTGCCACAAGTGCTTAGTAACTCATACATAATATAACGCATACAATAGGAAAGACTGAAGTAAGGGGGAAGGGGATAACCACGGTAGCCAAGATTAAGGCGAAAATCTATAACCAACCCTGGAGGCTCACCACTAATCAGGCCTTGGTCTGGGAAGAAAATGGGAATATTTCCTTCACTCCCCCTCTAAAATCAGCGAGCAAGCTAGCCCTGGGCTACTGAAGCGAATGGGAGAGAAAGGGAAAGCAAAAAAAGAAATTATTACATTGTCTCGGGTTAAATGTATGCCTTGTAAGTGTCAAATGACCATCGTCCCAAGTTCTTAATATTCTCTATAGAGTTCCAGACTTGGCTGCACCAGTAACCACCCCAAACCTAAAGGAATGAATGCCATATAGGGAAGGGTCAAAACCCGTACATAATAGAACCTTTTTGAACAGGGCGTTGAACTGGAACTTAGTAAGGTAAGTAATGTCTATGTGAACCAACCAGGACAGTCCTTTGCTGGGACGTAATGCAGCAAAATGTGAACTCAATGTTACAGTACATATATCTTTATCCCCTTATACAGGTAATGAAATCCAACGGCCTATGCCCATCTGATCTGATTTAGATTTTAGAAGTTTACATGAAACCTGCAAGGGAGAAATGTTAACACATCTAGCCAGAAGAACATTGAATACTGTGTATTGTGATGTGGACACCAATTCACTAATACGGAAGGCCCCAAAGAAAGCTAAAGCAAATGCAGTGATTAATATTTATTTTAAGTCCATGTCAAAAAATAATGTTGTAAGCCAAAACATAACAATTTATGTGACCTCCCTTATGTACTAACATACTACTCCCTAAGGCGACGGGACCTATGGTCAGAGCCGAAGGTGAGTCATGAAAAGTCCAAGCCCATTATCTAAATGTTTGTCTGAGACCCCGGGCTTCAGTCAGATGGCAAATAACGCTGCATCATCTCAATCCATATAATTCTTGGTTGCAATTTACCTCTATAATAACTCTATCTAATAGTATCACCAGCTGCCAGTTAGTGTAATGCCCTGTACAGTGTAAAAACAAGTGGTACCAAGCGAAATATAATTTTGAAAAGGCTTGGAGACAGTCGCTAAAGTTGCGTGAGGTAAACCACAAGTACTCCTTGACCTTAGTGTGTATCTATCATATTGCAATAATAATAATAATAATAATAATAAATAATAATGGGCCATCGGAGGCCAGGAAGCATATAAATTGCAGTGGGTCAACATAGCACCTCGCAATGCTCTCCCTGCCATAACTATGTTATAAAAGATCTTCAAATAAAAATCCGTATATGGAATCATAAACCAGGAAAACATGTCTACAAATCTGACATCAGCACCAGTTAAATCCTGTGTTGAAGCAAATCAGTCTAAGGGCTAGATTTACTAAGCTGCGGGTTTTGAAAAAGTGGGGATGTTGCCTATAGCATCCAATCAGATTCTAGCTGTCATTTTGTAGAATGTACTAAATAAATGAAAGCTAGAATCTGATTGGTTGCTATAGGCAACATCCACACTTTTTCAAACCCGCAACTTAGTAAATCTAGCCCTAGGTGTGTAAAGTATAGTGGGTAACTAGGGTGTACTCTGGAATGATCTAATGAGTAAATTCTGTCTACAAAAAGTTTTATGCTATGTATCCCAATCCAAAATTAGTGTGGTGCCCAAGTCCTAACAAGCCTTAGAAATGATAACTAAAGAGCTTGACAGCATCAGGTACCTGCTCATAAAACCAAAAGCTCAGTAAACCCTTGCAGCTAGTGCTTCTTTGAAATATCTACATGCGAAAAGTGTAACCAGTGCAGACTGAACTTGGGAAGGCTCACCTTGTAATGGCACCATCTAAAATCATGGCACAAAACTCCTGTAACATAAAATCAGCATAGGGTTCCCTTAGGCAGATAATGGCCTCTGTAATGTACTGAATAAAGAGCTGACAGGCAAGCCCAGGGAACAAAATCATTAGAATACAGCAACTCTTAGAATGGGTGCATTAGATTGCCAACCAACCCACTTAGAGAAGTCAGACTGTGCCAACAGGGAAAATGGGGTGTAGAGCTGGTGACTGGGCCATTAAATACGTTCACTGGCTGTGGCGTTATGGTAAGTATGAGTCTACGTATAACAGCCCTAGCAAAGTTTAGGTCTTGAAGACTAGAAATGCCCAAAACCATTGAGTCACTAAACCTGAGTGTAGGTATGAGAAACCGGACCGTCCTCTTATAATAAGCATAATAACTTGGTGTACCTGCTTCCGATATCAAAACTTTAAAATGTAGGCTGTAAAGGGCTGATGTGAAATGTACCTATAAGCTTGTCTGGATGCATTTATCTGTTGACATGTGAGCCGTGCAACATGTTTTAAGGAGAGTACAGATTAATTGTCCAGAGATAACGTAAGAAGTGTGTACATAGCTGTCAGCATATGAAATATTCCACTCAATTCAGATACTTAATTGCTACTGTCGAAAAGGGATATAGCTAGCTAGTTGTCATAGAGGTAAAAACCTCAGTTTACCCATGGTGAGGAAAACCCTTTTGTAGTAAACGTCCTCTCATTGCTTGTAAACACGGTGACTCTGCCAAGTCTCATAAATAGCAAACTCTTCCTACGTAAGCCTGGATGGCCATATAGCAACTACAGCATGTATATGGTGATTTGTTGAACTATGTTGCTCTATTATAGAAACAACTAACTGAAATACATGGTCAAGTGATTTCTTTCATTCCAGGCCCTAATTTTGATGCAGGTACCCATAAACTGCAACCAGGGGATTGGGTGGTCGTGAAAAAGCACGTCAGGAAGAGTTTTGCACCTAGATACGAGAGTCCTTTCCAGGTCTTATTGACAACTCCCATGGCAGTGGAAGTACAGGGAAATGACACCTGAATATACGCATCCCACTACAAGCTCTTCAGACAAGGGGAGTCTGAGTAAAATGTACTTGACAAGTTTTTTTAAAGGTCCAAGTGAGACCAGAGAGTGGGGTTCACTGATATTAGCAAAATGAATATTGATTGCATGTTATGTTCCTTTGCTGTAGGCTGTAGATGTGTACTAGTCTAGAAAGGAAAGCTAGGTCTGGAAGAACCAGACTCATGCCAATAGTAATGTAGAGATCATTATACATAATGAGAAAAATTCTAACATGAAAGTTTAACACAACCAAATAAAGAAAAGAGCAACCCATGACTGTAGGGGTTTACACCCAATACAGAAATGTATTTGTGAGTATTGTGGCCCAACACATTATTACATTTACACAAGACAATAGGTTAATATTGGACTACCTGACAGCTTAGTCTGGAGGGTACTGTCTGACCCTAAATATTTAAATTGAAGCCCAGGGTTGCACCTTTTTAACTAGTGACGCAGATGATCCAGAGAAAATGTTTGATGAACACTTACATAAAAATGAAGACATAAACTATAAATTTTTAAAGGAGCACACTGGAGATGCTTATCTAGAAGGATAGTTTTCATGGCTGTACATAGCCAATTGGTTTAAGGGTATAGGAGGATGGTTATCAGGTTTTATACATGTTGTACTTCAAGGACTGTTACTAATCCTTATTATAATATATATATATATATATATATATATACATATATATATATATATATATAAATATATATATATATTTTTATATATATATTACTAATAAAATTGATGATGTGGCTTATTAACAAGTGTAGTAAAGCTAAGTGTTTCTTTTCCAAAAAAATTAAAGTTACAACATCTGTCTTAACCGCTGTACTGTACACCCCATCTAATGAGTGTGAACCTTGTGGAACTCTCACTACTACTGTCAGTTGTGATCAGTGCAGAAACCAAGAAGCTTTTCCTTGGAATCCACATGGTCTTTACTGAAGCCTATCCTTATGAAGATATACAGCACAATGGAGAATCCCTTCTGTTGTGAAATAAGTGACATATAACACTTGCCGAGCGCACTGTGTATTTTCTCCCTCCCTTTCCTTTTTTCCGTCTTCTTCAGCTGACGCAATTGAGTCAAGTTTGATTTTCATGCTGCCTCTCTTTCCAGCCAGTCGGCGATCGGTCTTCGGTGTCATCCTGCCGGGGTAAGTACTGTCGTCTTTTCCAGTTTCGTTTTATAGTACCCAACCCCCTGTTTCTATGCAGGCCCCTGCAATATAAAAGGTCAGGCAGCTGAATTTCAGCAATACTTAAACGTTATTCTGATAACCATAATTAAAGATGCAATTGCACTTTAACTCATCACTACCGTGCGATTCAAACTGTGTGTCAGTGTTCCTAATGAGTGTTGCTTTTATCCAGCAAGACAGATGGGCATATAAGGATTAAGCATGCTAAGCAGGCCATGGGCAATGTTTGAAGAGCTAAATCTATATTGTGTGAACTGTCGTGTGTTGTGTGAAATCATTGTGTTTGTCATACTCACCGGGTACATCAGCGGCTCCCCGTCCATGGAGTTCATTTGCTCCAGAATGACATCATCATGTACCTTCTCCTGCTCTGCAGTGTGGACCCAGTGCGCCTTCTGAAAGTCTTCTTCACCCCATAGAGAGTGCGGTACGAAAACAGGAAACGTGTTAAAATCTGACATGAGTGCACCTGCAATATGTAGCAGCCCCATGGAAAGGGCTGTGAAACTTGGAAAAGCCAGGGAGGGGAACCGGGTGAGGTTGAAAGGGCGCGGCCCTGAAAGTGGTGGGAGGGAGATGGGACCGAGGGCTACATAACCAGTGCCGCAGGGAGGGACAGCTAGGGAAAGCAGGGTGAGGGGGGTAGCAAAAATGGGGGTGGGTGGTGTGCTGAGACTATTGGGGTGCAGCTGCTAAAATTGGCTGGGTGATATTAGGTAGAACACCCCTGGGAGGCCAGGGAGGGCTGAAGGGAGATGGAACCGGAGTTGTGGAGGTGAAGATCTGCCACTGGCAGACCCACGGGGGCTGAAAACTGCCTCTTTCTCCAAAGAAATGTAGGGAGGCATATATATGGTTGTGGGTACCTTCATGGGAAGGGGGGGTGGGATACCTTTATAACGTGTTACACTATATTTATTGGATATCTCAAATACTTACTGTTTATGTATGATATATTATTGAGTATATGCATGTGAAAACATGATAAAGCTATACATATACACATATATAGCGCATACATACCTATACCTATATATATATATATATATATATATATATATATGTATATTTATATATATATATATAGGATACATATATACATACATGCACCTGCATACATGCACATGCATTTATACATACATGCGAATACACATGGATACACATGCACCCATATATGCATGCATACAGCATGCACATACACCCATGTAACTATTTGATTATTTATTTATTAAATAATATTTATAATGAATACTGATATATATGAAATTACTGCAGTGGGGTGGGTTACTGATTATGTATGTGTAATTTATTATAACGTGGCTATTTATTTATGCTTTTTTTATATTTATTAAAGATTTATTATTAAATTGCTGAGGGGAGGCTACAGAAGCCTTGAGAAAGCGCCCCCCCCCCCCCCCCGATGAAACTTCCAGGATGCACAGGCGCATCAGATGCCTTCCCTTTGTCACTGGTGAGCCTGTACAGGAACGGCAGAAGGGGATATGCATCCCCCACCTGCCGCTCACAGGGGCTTAAGCCTATTCCCCAGAGCTAGACAGAAATAAATTTGGGGGGGGGGCAGTGGGGTGAGAAAAAAAGGGGGGTCATGCTGCAGGAGGACTGGGGGGACATTGGAGTTGAGCAGGGAGCAGCGTGGAAGCTGAAGCACGAGTAGAGCTGGAAGCAGTTTGGAAACTGTACACACGAGTAGAGCTGGAAACAGTTTGGAAACTGCACACAGGAGTAGAGCTGGAAGCAGTTTGGAAACTGCACACAGGAGTAGAGCTGGAAGCAGTTTGGAAACTGCACACAGGAGTAGAGCTGGAAGCAGTTTGGAAACTGCACACAGGAGTAGAGCTGGAAGCAGTTTGGAAACTGCACACACCTATAGAAGTTCACTGGGAGTGAGACTTCAAGATCAGGCAACTACCTAAGGCTGCAGGTGCCTTAAGTAGGGAGGGGTGATTGATCCATCAATCACATTAGTGGTCAGGTGTAGTTGTTAAAGGGACCTGCGCATGCCCAGTGCGACAGGATGGCGGACGGCCGCGGTTCCACACAGGTGTGAGCGGGAAAGATGGAGAACCACGTATCAGAGTAGAGGCACTCACACTCCGGTGAGTGACAGGCTGGAATCTGCATTAAACTTACAACCTAATGATAAGTATGAAATTTAACTCTATCTTTTGAGTTTAAAGGGCTTTCAGCTTATGGCTTCACTCTTCAAAAGAAGCATGATTTCAGCATTACTAACAAATTGGATTGGAGCTAGTCTGTCCAGTTAACAAAGAATGTTACAATAATCATTAACAACTATGCAAGGAAGGTCCAATATGAGTGATTTTCTGAAGATAAAAAGGTTGCTAAATAGCATATTTAGAGTAAACATAATGACATAATTGAAAATAACCACTAAACACTGTACTTGTGGCACTGGCGAAATTGGAACATTATGTACACTTAGAGTATGATTCATTAAGGAATTTAAGTAAAAAAAAGGACTACATTTTCTTCTATTGAGACAGATACAACACACTGCTGGATACATACTATACATAGCTGAAATATAAATTCCAAGCAGAATGCACAGAAAAATATTGTCACCTGTTGTCTACTGTACATAAAATGCATTTTTACAGTTGCTCTTAATTGCAAACACATGTTCTAGCATGCGTACAAGACCATCATCACTAGTAATTGACACTTTAACATGCCCTATAGCTGGTTCAAATGATACGACTGAAAAACACATACCATTCAGATGCCCAAACCATCAATTAGACGCTGCTATGTGTGCTTATCCTTGGCACACCCTTACTGTACATTGACTACTTGTATAGACCTCCTCCCCCCTTCCACCTCTGAAATTGTAGGCTATCCTAATTGTCCTTTGCAATCGATGTTTATTTGGATGAACTTGCGTTCACTGATGCATAGTCTGTTTCTGGGTATGCACAGTGCAATTTAACACAATTTATGTTCCTTAATGAATTGGGCCCTGAATGTTTTATTGTTCAGAATAATGCATGCTCAAGGTGTACAATGTTAAGTTTTGTTTTAGCCATGTTGAGTTGTAAGCAACTACATTATATTAAAGTGGTTATAGCTGTAAGTCTGTCAGTAACATAAGTTAAGATAAACTGACAATCTGGAGAGGAGAAATAGACTTGTATATAATCAATTATTATTGAGTATTATAGAATGAGGTACAGAACCACAATATAAAATACAATCCAAGAAACTAAGTGCAGGCAGTAGCGATGTAAAAGCTGCTAACAAGCAAAAGCTTTATCAGTAGCCAAAATCAAAGTCCAGGCAACCCAACTGGTGAAAATGTATAGCGCTTTAGTACAAAAATGTTTTTTTTTTTGTTTGTTTTTTTAAACATTTTTTATTAGGGTATTTTTCAATCTTTAAACAGTAAATAACATAAATCACATTGAACAAATAACAAATAAAGAGCTATTACAAAAAAATAGATCAATATGAATGGTGACAATAAAAGTAAACATAAGGAAAAGAAAAGCTGGGGATAGGAAAGAAAGTTGGAAGGGAAGTCTCAGAAGAATGAGAAGGAAGGGAAGGAGGGAGAGGAAAGGCATGTTAGAATGGTGAGGGGGGAGGGAAAGTAAGTTAGGCGTCTGGCCTGGCATCTAGATGTATGTATCATAGATACTCCACATATGGTGCTAACCTGATATCGGAGACATCAGTTTTCGCACTAATCGGGTCCTTGTTGGTCTGCTCCATAAGAGACGAGCCAATTGTTCCATATTGCTCGAAATTTGTTGGGGCAGTCATTAATGATGCTTGTAATATGTTCACAACGGTAAGTCTGCCATACTCTGTTAATAACTTCAGGTAACGGGGGGGGGGGTGTGTGGGGGGTTCTGGTTGTATCCAGTTTGCCTCTATTGCACATTTGGCAGCGTTGAGTATATGGCTTACCAGAGCCATTGTATATTTACCAGTATCTGGTATGGGTCTATGTAGTAAGGAGTAGGAGGGACAGGTAGGAATTTGTATAGAGGTGACTCTACGGATTAAATTATGAATTCTTCACCAGAATCCCACGACCTTAGGGCAGGATCACCAAATGTGTTGAAATGAGCCTTCTTGCCCACACAATCTCCAACACAGACTAGAGGAGTCGGGGTATATGGCATTCAGGCTGGTTGGAACCAAATACCATCTATACAGGAGCTTGTACGAGTTCTCTTTAGTACGCAGATAGAGCTTTTGGCAACTCGCATCCTGATCTTAGCCCATTCCTCTACCTCCAGTTCCAAGTTAAAATCCTCTTCCCATTTTAGTTCATAACGATCTTTCACAGGTTGAGGAAATGCCACCAATATGCTGTAGAAGGTGGAAATGAAACCAGTGGGGAGGGATTTAGCATTACAAAAAGTTTCTAAGGGTGTAAGTTGGTATATGAGCTTGAGTGCTGGCACGGATTGATATAGGTGCCTTAATTGGAGATATTGGTAGAAACGGGCAGGGGGGATACCGTATCGTCATTGTATGTCTGCGAATTTAGGGAATATCCGCATAGGCGCTATATCAGTAATGAACCTTAGGTCCTGACAGGACCAGTGCTGGAAAGAGGAGTGTTGCTGTCCCGGCGGAAATGCTGGATTGTTCCATAATGGGAACATGGCTTCCGGGTTTCTTAGAAGTTCAAACGTACGAGTACTGTAATCCCATATCTGGAGCGAGAAACGGGTGGTAGGCGAGAGTAGAGAGAGTAGCGGTCTATGCTTGATTGATATCCACAGTAGTGTGTGGGGCGAGAGTAGATGTAGAAAGTGGGCCTCTACCCAGAGTCTTGTGAAAGGTGGAGAGTGAAATAGGACTAACTGGGTCAGATGTGCATCTATATAGTATTTGGAAATATTTGGGAGGCCTAAACCTCCTACTGAGTTTCGCCGGTAAAGCATACAAGCTTGCACCCGTGGTCGCCTGCCAGCCCAAATAAATTTGACAATTTGCTTCTGGAGGGTTTACAACACAAGAGAGGGTACTCGAATAAGCAGGGTCTGGAACAGATAGAGAATTCGTGGTAAGAGATTCATTTTTACAGCCATTATGCGGCCGATACAGGAAATGTATAACCTATCCCATTTCTCAAGGTCACGTTTAAGTGAGTCCAGGATTCGAGGAAAGTTGGCTGTGTACAGTTGGCTATATTGAGAGGTTAAGTAGATCCCCAAGTATTTGAGTTTATCGCGTTGCCATCGGAAATTTGTTTGGCTCTTCAGGGTGTCTAATAGGTGGGAGAGTAGGTTAAGAGGGAGAATTTCCGACTTGTCCACATTGATCTTGAAATTAGATACCGTGCCATATTCATTGAGTTCTCTTTGAAGTGATGGGAGGGAGAGTAAGGGATTGGTAATTGTGAGGAGAATATCATCTGCGTACATTGATATCTTGTAGTCAGTTGTCCCCGCTCGAATTCCAGAAATCGTTACACTGTTACGAACACGCGATGCTAGCGGCTCCATTGTGAGGGCAAACAGCAAGGGGGATAGTGGGCAGCCTTGTCGGGTACCATTTGTAATAAGAAACGGAGATGACGCGGCGCCGTTGGCTAGAACCACAGCTGAAGAATTATAATAAAGAGAATCCGCGTAGAAAACAGCCTTTGAATCCCATTGCCGCAAGGATAACTCTCATAAAAGGCCACGAGACCCTGTCAAACGCCTTTTCTGCATCTAGAGACACCACCAGAGCTGGAACTTGATCTCGGTGTGCTATCTCAATTAGATCAATGGCTCGCCTAGTATTGTCAGCTCCCTGCTGAGCGGGGATAAAACCTAATTGGTCTGGGTGGACCAGGACAGGGATTACTCTGGCTAGTCTGTTTGCAAGTAATTTGGCAAACAGCTTTAAATCCACATTTAATAGGAACATTTAAAAACATTTAAATAACATTTAAACGGAAAAGATTACGGGAGAGGAGATATCTTGGAATATATTTAAGAAGCATCAAATTAGCTAAACAAATAAGGTCAGCAACTAACAATGAATGAGATCGGTATGATAGAATAAGCCTCAGAACTGGCTAATCTGTTCTCAACATTAGTAATAAACTTGAATTCTGTAACTGATCTAAGGAATCACCTGCATCGCAACCCAAGGGGCTATTTTGAAAGTATTAAGAGTTATTAGTTATAAGTTGCCTCTCAGGTCCCGAGCCAGCCGATAACCAGTGGTGTGAAGTACAACATTGTTGCTAAAAATATTGGTAACCTTAATAATTAAACATATCTAAGAGAGGGCATTCAATGAGCAAACAGAATAACAACAGTACAATAATATGAAGACCTACAGGCGCTTATAAATATTCTTTCTGAATAAATAATAAAAATAATACTTAAATTTAGTGATGACCACCCTCCGATTCTTATTTCTCACAAATATTCATGTGATCATGGAACAGAGAGGAAAAAAGGACAATATAGTGTAATACAGTCCAATTGATATATATAACAACAAAACTATATTGTTCAATAAACACAGAAGATCTTCTCTTATATGTAGACACCCCCTATGGTGGGGTACTCACAAGAGTCAGGTGAAATATAGGCTCATCAAAAGGTAACTTATCTTTTCTTTTCACAAAGTCTCCATCCATGGGATATTTCCATTGACATGAATTTTAGATGTTTCACCAGCATAAAAAAGGAAATAAAATATCTCTAGTGTGATATTGCTTGGATAAAAATTTATTCATATAATCACAAAGATATACAGTATAAAAACAAAGTGTATCTACTCATACCAGATAGATGAAATATTCAGGCAGTTGGTAAAGGTTCCACAAAGTTTCCAAACTGGTTCCCATGCAGAGTACACCAAACATAAACATCCATTCAGTGTAAGAGATATTAAAATCAGCAGTAAACAAGCTCCAACATGTTTCGACCTGAACTGGTCTTTTTCAAGGTGTCTATGAATTGTTGGGAAGTTGTGTATATTCCCTTTGAATTCCAGCGGGCGGCTGTTAAAAGTGAAGCGCTATTTGGATTTCACATTCCTTTTTTACCTTGTACTAGAATAACAACAGTGCTATATAACGCATGTAATGTAAGTATACTTGAACTCCCAAGGGCCGCTCGGGATGCAAGTTCTTTAACTCTTGATCCTGTACAAGTTTCAGCAGGTGCAACGAACTCAGAGTCACAGAGATCCTTCTCCAGGTGCCATACGCCGATCTGGGCACATCGATGGGGCCCTGTATCAGTAGGTTGGAAGACTTTTGTCGGAGTCTTTCAGGTTTTTGTCCAGGAAGCCGTTGGGGCTGTTGGTCTCGTGGTCTCTGCAGCGTTTGATGCCAATGTCGAGGGAATCAGTATTCCTGGTGTTCATAACAATGTGATCTCTTGGTCTGGCGTCTTAATCTTATGGGACTGACCCTTGTGGCCCATCAGTAGGTGAAACGGAAATCCCCATCAGTAGCGAATTTTGTGCTCTCGCAGCAGTTTAGTGATTGGGGCAAGATCTCGCTGTTTCTGCAATGTGGAAGGAGCTAGACCCTGAAAGATCTGAAGGTCAGACCCATAAAAGACATGCAATGTCGCTGTTCAAATGGCTAGGACAAACTGTTCTTTATACTTATAGTAGTGGAACCGAATGATGACGTCCCTGGGAGGTTGATTTGGAGGAGGTTTTGGTCAAAGGGCTCTGTGAGCTCAGTTTGTTTGGACATCTAGTGTAGAGGCGTCCGGGAGAAAGCGGAGGAACAATTTCTCAAAGTATTTAGGTAGCAGGTCGCTGGAATGTTCTGAATGCGGAGATTATTCCTCCTGTTCCTGTTTTCAATGTCCTCTAGATGGTCTTTAAAGGATTCTATATCTTCGCGGAGTTCAGATAGTTCTGTAAAAACAAATTCTTGGAAGTGGTTAACCTCATCTACTTTCTGCTCCAGGTCCGCTGTTCTTGAGCAAATAGCTGCTATTTCTTGTCGAAGCTCCGCCACCACTTTCATAATTTCCTCCTGTATGACCGCATGGACCTCTGTCTGAATAGTAGATTTGATAACGCTCTTCAGTTCTGCGGTAACAGACACGGTAGCAGTTGAATTAGCCTCATCTTGATCTGATTCAAATTGGCGAGCTGGGGAAGACGCAGAAGAAGCAGATGTTTGAGAGGCATTTATCTTCTTGGCTTGGGTGAAAAAAGAAGCTGTTTCTGAAGGAGCGTTTTTTTTATTTTTGTGAGACATTGTGCCACTTGAGTCTGAACTTGATTGCATTTTCCAAGGAACTGAGAAGAGTTTATCAGGACCTGACTGGCAATTAGAAATATCTCTCTCTTGTGGTTACAGGCAGATAGTGTAGCGTTAGAGTGCCATAGATTCCCCTGTGTCCGAGCCAATTAGCCACTCATCAGGTTGTTAGGCTGTACGTTGGTTACTTGTCTCATTGATGTAAATGATGTTCCTTCCAGTCTAAAGTGTCAGGAGAGAATATGAGCCTATCACAGCAAGTTGACAAATCTCGAAGTCTCCGAATAGTACACTGGTAGCGAGAGCAGTGTGGGGGTGCTGCGTTATATTTCTAAAGACAATGACAGACTCAGCTGAGATTCCGCGTGTTGTGTGGGACAGGAGTATATCTCAGGGTCACCGATATGCTCTTTCACTAGAGTAGAATATAGATAGTGAGGGTGCAATTTTAGCAGAGACCTCCAGATGGCAGCAATCCCCAACAGGCCTATTCCTTGAAGCATGCACTGGAAGAATCAGTGATTGGCCACTGGGGGGCAGCAGAGTCTCTTGCCATGCTGTGAGCTGGCGATATAATCGGCTTGTCTCACTGTTGATCCAAAGAAAGAACCCTATTGGCAATCCAGCACCCACTACAGGTGCCTCTCCTCCTCACACTGCGCGGTACAGCAGAAGGGATCCAGAGAAGAGCCCCAACTTATTTCTCTGTCTGGGGACCGAGCACCGAACTCCGCGGATGCCGAGCCGGAAGTGGACCACGGCAGGGGAGACTGTGCACCTCAGTCTGAGGGCTCTGGACCGGAAGTAGGCCGCAGGTGCACTCAGCGCAGCGCAGGGGTCCGCGGCTCCAGTCTGGAGACGGCTGGAACAGCTAGAGGTAGGTGGTGAGTGTCTTCGGTGGCTGGGCCCCTGTAGCAGGAGACTGAGCACGGTTTGTGTGCCTCAGTAGCTGTAACTGTAATGGAGCGGCGCACTGGAGCAGAACGGAGCCAGATGGTATGTTTCAGATGCTAGGAGATTGAGCTAGCTCTCTAAGACCCTGGTAAGGGCGTCCAAAGCAATCCTAGATGTATATATTTTGGCCCGGTGGGAGAGAGCTCACTTTGCCTGCGTCCGTCTAGTATTGAGCCCAAGCCACGCCCCATTAGTACAGAAATGTTATCTGTTGCAAAGGCAAAGATTACATGGAATTACTTGTACACTACTATGGAATTTATATAGGCAATCAAGTTACCTGATTGATCATAACATCAATACAAGTGCAAATAATCAGATCCCAGAAAGCATTTGCATGTGAATGGATGGGCCTCAGTTCAAATAGAAGAACAGAAGAAAAATGTATGTGCCATCAAATCCATGTGCATAGTAATCAACAACCTGTTGCTTCTTCTGAGGTCCACAGGGTGTTATGGCCTGAAGAGAGATGAGTTGACTGGTAAAAAGTGATCTAGGCAAGTTGGGGACCATTGTTTATTGAGGAAGTAGAGGTTTCTGGGGATTTCAAGTATGCAACAAGTGTTGCCACATTCTGAGAGTATTAATTTCATACATAGTAAGGTTTAAAACCAAATAAATAAAGCTCCATCAAGCTCAACCTTTCTCTATTTCACATTTTGTGGATCCAAAGGAAGAAAAAACAAAACTTTTAGTGTAACAGTTGACAATTTAGCCTCACAATTGTAATTGGATAAATTCTATGGTGCAATCATCTCCATAATGTAATTTACTAATTGTAGGTATAGATATTGTAGGACAGGCAACCAGACATGTTTTTAAATCTGCTATATGAGAAGGTATTGGTTAATTCACTAACAAAGATACTGGCAGATTACTACTAGACACTTGCAGTGAAGAATTCCTTTCCATGCTGATGTTGAAACAATCTTCCATTCACAATATTGTCCTTGGTATGAAACGTTCATTAGACAAATGATTGTATCAACCTTTGATATATTTACACATATGAAATAGGACAATAGTAATAGGCAAATGGTTCAAAACCCCCGGTGAACAAAGATTTTAGCTAGATGGAAGGTAACGAAATAATAGTTCTAGTATACAGTTACTTAATCAATATTAGTGCAACAGTTCTATTAAATAGAAAGGACAAGGCCCAATAATTATCCCTGTGGTACAGCACTAAAACATTTAGGCCAGTCTTAATATGTACCATTTATAGCTACTCTTTGTCTTCTATCTCTCTATCAGTTCTCTACTAAAGTACATACTTTTTTCCCCTAAACCCACTACTGTCATCTTAAGTACACAATTGGTATGAGCAGCAGTATTGTGTGCTTCTGATACACTCAAGTAATTTAACTGCACTACCAAGATCCAAGTGGACACCTATGAACTTATAACAATTAACAATATTTGTTAGCTATGAGAAATTAATCATGAAGTCCTGCCGACACTGTCACATCAAATTATTTTGTGCAATATTTTGGATATTGCATCCTTCAGATTCCCTTAGAAAACTGACTGAAGTCAGACTGACAGGTCTATACTTTCCCAGTTCCGATTATATTCCAATTTATAGTTTTGTACCGTATCTTCTTTCCATCAATTTTATGGCACTGAGAAAGTGGTATATTAATTACTGAAGTTAGTTCCATATGAGTACATATGAGTGGAGGCCTTCTGGGTCAGCTGCTTTATATTTCTTATCTTGATTAGGTGCTCCTCTGTTCAATAAACAACAATTTATGGTTTGAATACTCTATTGGTATACAACACATTTCCTGGCATTTCTCTTTCTGTGTGAATATTGACAAAAATATATATTTTTTTAGAAAATAACTTTATCTTCTACAATTTTCCTAGTTTTCCTAGCTTATGTGTTAGTGGTAATTATTATCAGTTCTATATGGTTTGCTGTTTAGGTATTTGAAAAAATGTTTTGCAATTAGACTTCTCATTTTTGGCAATATATTTTTAATCTTCGATCTTTGCTAGCCTGATTTCCTTTTTACATATTTATATGCATTTCTTGTAGCTTCATAATTCTTTTCAGTCTCTTCTAGTTTAACCAGTTTACATGTTCTGATCTTATCACCTTCAATATTTTCTTATTTAATCTGTTACTTTAGTTTCTAGAAATTTAGCTGCCGTACAGTATGCATTTGCGTCAGTATTTCATTAATATTTTTACAAAATCCCTGTTCGGTAGCCATTGTTGTATTTAACAGTACGCTTCTCCAATCTTCTCTTTGATTCACTCTCAAAAACAATAGTTTTTGTATCCCTCAGAAAATATTTTATGTCAAACGTTAACATGTTGAAAATAAAATGCACACTCACTTTACATTAGACATAATAATGCTTATGTAGAGTTGGATGCATTTGCTCTCGCAACTGCATGCAACATGTATATGTTCAGTTGGATGCATCTAAAGTCGTATTTACCAAATAAATTTAATTTAAAAAAAATTCAATTCAATTTAATACAATCATCTGTATTTTCCCTTTAAAAATTAAATGGGAATCTTATTTTTTTCTACAGTAAAAACAGAAATATCAATTAAGTATATGCAAATAGATGGTTGTGAATTCATAATATTATATGGCAGCCACACTAATGGTTTAAGAGCTATCAGCAAGTGGAGCCAATCAAAAGTAGCTTGCTAGTGTTACAGATTGTCATGATCATCATCATCATCATCATCATCACCACCACCACATATTGTTGCACCAACCCTTCAGGCAAGAGCTATACCTACTGATAGGTGTATCATGCACAGTAAGGAAATTTGTATTTTCTGCAAATAAAACAAACAGACGTGTCCAATTCCACATGAGCTTCAATATAGAGTATATTGGATAGTACCAGTCCAGTCTCTATAACTGTTTTTTCTTGCAAAATGTAGTTGTCTTTTTTCTTTGTTTTTTTGTAACATTTTTAATTGCAAAGATAGAAAAAAAATAATAATAACATTTGAAGGCAAAACATTGTTGTTGTTCCATATTTGGACATATCTATATTGGAGATTAACGGGTAGAGGTGAGGAGTGGAGGGTGAGGTGTTACAAGTATGATTAGCATATCCTATACTAATATTTTTAGTATGAAACTGTACTTTGCTATACAAAGTAATTTTCTAAATCTTAACACACGTTGCATTACACAGTGGTCTGCCGGGTGCAGGGATATGATAGAGTCTTTTATTTTGAAAGTATTCAATAAATGTGGTCTTAAAGTGGGAGATTGTAGTGGAAAGTTGTTACATGGACTTCATTATGACCGGGGTATATTTTATACCTGATTTTGACATTGTTAGGATGGTTTTAGAAGATTAGAATATTTGCAATAATGAACTACTGAATGAGGTATTTTGATAAAAAAAAAAAAGATTCGTAGAGAATAGAGAAGGATTTTGTTTTATTTCTACGTAGTCTTAAAAAAAATCAACAAAAATGAAAACTTCTGCTATTGCTATTATCTTAACAAAAAAAAGCTTTTCACCTAAAATTGAACTTTTTCGTTGACGTAAATATGAGATCTTTGAAAATTAAAACAATACAAAAACAAAATCAGTCTTACAAATAATCACAAATAAAATTAAGGAGATATTCAGCGCTATTGTTACCTCTGTAATATATATAATAAAAACTTAGTGTTGTTGTAGTGTTGTTTTAAAACATCAAGTAACTTAGGTTTTCCTAAGTCTTCATTCATGATCCCATGAATAACATCTAAAAGGAAACGAAACATAGTGCAACCTGTGTAGACTAAATGATAGCTACATTCAAAGTACATCAAAAATATATATAGTATAAAAATAGTATAAATATTAGATGATATAAATATAAGATGAGATGAATGTAGTAGTCTCAATCTTCAAAAAATTCTTGTGAATAAGAAGCTTACTATAAATTATTTTCTTTATTGGCCTTATAGATGTGCAGGTGAAGAAATAGAATTCACAAGTGTCCCCATCATGATCAAAAGAGTAAGGGGATCTTGAAACATGCCCATAATGGTTTCTTTATATGGATCATTCAGAGATCTTGTATTAGAAGTATTTTTTGGGGTAGTTTATTTTTATATCATACCCAAAAAATAAATATAAGAAAAGATCCTAGTGTGATATTGCTTTTACTCAACAAATTGTTTATTCCAATTAAAAATACACTCACATTTAAAAAATAAATTGAAGTCACATAAAATTATACATAGGTTAATTTATTGGATACTACACATTTTCCAAATTATGTAATATAATTGGAAAAATGGGTAGTATTCATACTTCTAGACAAGTTTGCAATTTGGCCATAGACATGGCTGCTCAACCCTTTGATATGAAGTGACAGCTGTATCTACCAATCAATATAAGGAAGAGATTAAGATTAACCTACATTAAGGTTACTGAATAGACTATCCCTGTTGAAGCTGTTTGTACAGTGAAACATGTAGGTTTACGGACTTTTGCTATAAAAGTACCTCAACATTAGGATTTGGTGATTTTACCTAACCGGAGATACTATTTTGCTTGGAAAGTGGGAGCGCTATTAACAAGGACCTTTATTCACCTGTGCGCATGCGTAGTCCCAACTCTCTCACAGGGCGAGAGTGTCTCTGCACATCTGGAGCAGCTTCACTATATGGAGGGACAGAAGGAGGACCGGGGAATTCTGGGCACTACACCTCAGAGTGGGGTAAGTGCTACACCCACGTCCTGCATGCCGTTTCTTCATTTATATGCGGTCCATTTGTTCAACTAGAAATTGGACTCGATTTGGAACTCCATGCACCTATTTGTTGGGTTAGACCAGACTGGAGAAATCTTTGCAAGCCTTACGTGGACTTTTTGGTTGTTATACATTTGGACCTGGTCCATGCTTACAGGACTGTTGTTTTAATTAAACCTACATATTCCCTACATTTAGTTATATGATTATCATGCATGAACCCACGCTGTATATGGATGTGAGGGATTAGTGATCACTCTATTTTTCTTTTGTCATTTTACATAACCCAAGGATTTATGTATGCATATGCTTTTTCTTTTTCATGTGTTATTCAACATTCCCAATTATATTACATAACATCACTATTGCTTCATTTGTTTACTCAATCATCCAATTGATATTTCAGTCACCTGGAAATTTTTCTGTTTGTGGTATATTAACTTGGGAGGGTGGAACCCCCTCCTGTACACTTGCTCCCCTTGTTTGGTATCCGCTACACATTGTTAGAGGGAGTGCAGATACCTGTCATTTCTCTATTGTATAAGCAGTATTTCAGATGTTATTATCCTGGGATTCTGCTGATAAATAACCCATGAGTTTATTCAAATTGTTTGCTAGTAACCCGGAAAAGGAGTCCTAATTTCTTTTAGCCTCAATCCCCTGTCTGACGCGTTTCAAGTGTCCAAAGCAGTCTGTCTCAAAGCCACATAATTTTAGAAAGACTGTTTTACTACTGGAATCAGGCCTGAAAATAATGCTGCCCCCCAGAACAAACCAGTTCACATGCTGATAGCACTGGGGATCCTTCCAAAATATCTATGACTGGTTTCCTTTTTTTACCTTTTTATTATTATTATTATTATTATTAATTTTTATTTATAAGGCGCCACTAGGTATCCATAGCGCCGTACAGGGACAGACAGAAACACGATACAGGGAGAGACAGCACGGAACAGTTAACAAAAAGCACAGTAACTCGGAAGCTCAATGTACAGCTAGATGAGAGGTGAGAGCCCCCAGCGGTGTAGCTAGAGGGGCAGAAGGGCAGGAGGACCTCACGGAGGAGACAAGGAGCTGGAGAGCAGAGTTAAGGTGGTGGAGGCCCTGCTCGAAGGAGCGTACAATCTAAGGGACCTTTAATGTCATCTTGCAAGCAACAACTTTCAAGTGAAAAATAAATAGACAATTTTTAGGAAGAAGTGAAACTAAAATAATTCTACAATACTGTGGTTACTTAAGTGTGCATATGCCTAAACTAAAACTTTGTGAAAGTACCTTCTGCTTTTATTACAGCAGTGAATCTTTTATAATAAGGCTCTATAAATGTCACAAACAAGTTCTGTCTCACTTTCCCTGCAAACAAATTCAAGATCCTGCAAACTGTGAGGGGATCTCCTGCGCATAGCCATCTTTAGGTTATTTAACAGGTTTTAAATGTCTTTAAAGGCAAGTTTTGCCTTTAAAGACATTACCGTTTTAAATTTCCCCTGCATAGTCAACGAAAATCAGTGACTTGTAAGATCCGCAGTTTAATACATTTACCCCCTGGGCGCTGACAGAGACTTTCCAAGACTTTGAACTTCCTATTCTGAAGCCATTCCTTGGTTGCCTTGAATGTGTTCTTCATCTTCAGCTTCTGACAGAGGCCTCAAGGTTTCATGCCAAAATATCTTGATATTTAGAGCTATTCATTGTATAAGCAGTATTTCAGATGTTATTATCCTGACTAGAGCCCATGTTCCAGCTAAAGATAAGCAGCCATGAAGCACAAGGCTGCCACCACCATTGTGTTCCATGGGTGATAAGCTGTGCTGTAAACTTATTTTTTTTAACTAAAGCCATAAGGATCTCATGGTTTGGGATCATTGAAAGTATAATTTTGCGGATTTCAGATAGGCATGGATTTTCTTTTTTTAAAAAAATGACTTTTGTGTTGCCATCCTATCCCATATAGACATGTGAAGAATACAGGAGATTATTATCAGTTTCTGAGAGAAATATCTGCACTTATAATGCCATATGCCTCTTCATAATAAGAAAACAATATCCAAAAATATCTCACTATACACTTACATGTTCTTCTGTTCAAACCTGAAGGATATGTTGGCAGCTGCTTGCCAGTAGTTGCTGCTCCCATGCCCCTCCAAGCTTCTAGAGAGACTTGCCTACACTCGCCTCACATGCTTTCTTTGCACAAACAACCTATTGAATCTTCTTCAGTCAGACTTTTGATCTCAACACTTCAGAGACTGCATTGATGAAAGTTGTCAATGATTTGATCACTGCTAAAACTAAAGGCCATTACATTCTTCTAATTCTACTGGATCTGTCTTCTGCATTTGACACTGTTGACCACTCTTCTCATACCTCTAGATACCTCTGCAGACAGTAGAACTGGATGCTGATAGTCTGCGGACAGGTAAGCAACTACTGCGGACAATGGATCAGGATGCTGATAGTATCCGGACAGGTAAGTAACCAATGCAGACAATGGAACAGGATGCTTATAGTCTGTGGACAGGAAAGAACTTAAGAGCCCAGGGACCCAGGTCAAAATACTTCCAAAGGAAAAGACTTGAAGATCAGGCTCTGGAAAACAGAAGCAGGTGCCTTAAATATCCTGTCCAGGTAATTAGAAGCTCAAATAGATGAGGGCAGGGCCATCTTTTCCATTGGGCATGATGGGCAGCTGCCCGGGGGCCCCACGGGCAAGGGGGCCCCATAGGCACGGCTCTTAATGAGAATAAATAATCCTGCAAAAGAAAAAAACCTGCAAAAAAACCTTTAAGGGTCACTGAGCAAGTACATCTATCTATCTCTATCTCTATATCTATATCTATATCTATATCTGTATACATCTATATATCTATATCTATATCTAGGGGCCCCGGTGCACTGATTTGCCTGGGGGCCCATAATGTTGTTAAGATGGCCCTGGATGAGGGAGTAAAGTTAAATTAACGATCGGGTCTGCACATACGCAGACACAAATCCAAGATGGCGGCCAGACGCCGAGGATCGTCGCTATCACAGTC
The DNA here is from genome assembly GCF_038048845.1 of Mixophyes fleayi. NCBI lineage: Eukaryota > Metazoa > Chordata > Amphibia > Anura > Limnodynastidae > Mixophyes > Mixophyes fleayi. The sequence continues at coordinate 64,810,799 of NC_134409.1, forward strand.
GAAGAGGACAGCGGCGGGGACCAGGTAAGTTTGCCGGATCCAGACTGAGGGAACCACGTAAAAATACCCAAATTTATCTATCCTTTCCTTATGTCTCACCATAGGTGTTGTCCCGCGCTACTAACTGTCTTTCTGCTATTTCATCTTGGATGCCCCCACGCCAACTCAAACTCAATCTTTCAAAAACAGCGTTAATAAAATTCCCACCCACCAACAGAAATTACTTACCTGACATCTCTATTTCTGTTGACAACATGACCATAAAGCTCACCCCGCAAGCTTGCTGCCTAGGTGTGATCTTTGACTCAGAGCTATCCTTTATTCCCCACATTGACTATATCAAAATCATGTTACATATATCTAAAAAACAATTCCAGAATATGCACATATCTTAAACAAGACATTGCAAAAACTCTAAATCATGCACTTATCTCCTGCATTAACTATTGCAATTCCCTCCTTATTGGTCTTCCCCAATACAGACTTGTCCCTACTATCTATTTTGCACACAGCAGCTAGATTGATTTTCCTTGCAAATCATTTTTCCTTTGCTGAGTCACTCAATCAATCAGTCTCTACATTGGTTGCCTGTTTTTTACCGAATCCAATATAAAGTACTTCTACTAACCTACAGGGCCATAAACAAAACTGCACCAATATACATCTCCTCATTTGTGTCAAAATATCTCCCAACTCAACAACTCCATTCTGCACATGATCTAAGTCTCTCATCCACTCTCATTACATCCTGCCATTCCCATGTACAGGACTTTTTCGAGCTGCACCGACTCTATGGAATTCCATCCCTCGCACAATAAGACTTTCTACTGGTCTACAAACCTTCAAATATTCTCTGAATAACCACCTCTTCAGGCAAACCAATAATATTCCTCAACCACCTTCTTAACCTCTCTAGGTTACCCTATTACCCCCTTTTACACAAGACAACAACACTCTGACCCCCTGACTAACATTGATGTGTGACTGGGTCATATAGCATACTAATCATTTTTTACCTTTGAAATCTAGATGGACCGAAATGTAGTATATAGACTTAACCTCATGTGTCCGACTCCAATTGGCCCATAGATTGTAAGCTTACTTCTCTGTCTATCTGTCTTTCCAAATATTGTCTATTACTATGTTTGCCCCAATTGTAAAGTGCTACGGAATTTGCTGGCGCTATATAAATAAATGATAATGATGATGATAGTCAAGAACCAACAAGGTCAAATCCGGTAGACTGAATTACCAAATCATGATCCAGGAAGAGTAGTCAAACATAGTATCTGTAGTTAGAAACCAAGAACAAGAAGACAGGAACAGCGCTGAGCAGGTAAGTAGGCCTAATACTCTGGCACCCTAATGGTGTCAGAGTCTACCTTATATAGGCATCAGATAATTGAAAATCTTATGTCAGTGACATCACTGGCCACCGACAGGGAGAGAAATCACACCACATTGCCAGGCAATGGGCTCGCAAGCCCAATAGAAGGAAGGAGGCCGACTCTGTACTGAGACAGGGACAGCGCCTGATGCTTTCCTTGAATAACTATAGGTTTTAGCTTTAGTCCATTGAATTCTACTACCTTAAATTACAATATAAAACAGAAAAGACCATAGAGCACAAACCTAAAAAAATCATGTTAATAAGGCACTTAAAATCAGAATTAACCCTAAAAAACAGTTATTCAATATACAATGTTCATCAAAATACAAAAGAAACACTAAATGTGTTAAATATGCAAGCAATGTATCAGTAAATTTATTCTACTAGAAGAAGAATATTTATTTAAATGGCACCCCTCTGGACAACTAATTTCCAGTTCCTAGCCAATAGTGGCTGATCACACAGTATTAATGTCCTATTAAGCAAGTTCTGACCTTAACAATGAGTAAAGGTGTCTTGATTTTATTATGAGTTCCAGCACGGACCTTTTGTAAATTGTCCCAATTCTTCCTTAACAAATAATCCTTTTAAATCAGACATCTAACGAATGTCACTTGCTATAGAAGACAAATTAAGGGGGAATTCAATTCCCCCGAAGTACCGCTGCGTAAAACCTATTACCGTTATAACGGTAACATTAACCCGGCTTTCTGCTCGCAGCTCAGGGAGCTGTGAGCAAAAAGCCGGCATTGAAACTACCATAATAACGGTGTTTAAGAGCACTATTACTGTGATAATAGTGAATTCCCCCCTAAATGTTTACTTGACAAAATAGAGCATTCTATGGGCCTGAGTCATTAAGGTGAGCAAAGCAAAAAAAAAAAAAAGTGTAAGTTTGCTAGCGGACAAACCATGTTACAATGCAATTAGTTTATTATTTTGCACATAAGGAAATATTGGCTGCTTTTTTATGTAGCACACAAATATTTGTAAGCTTTAGTTTGCACTGAAATTTAAAGTTGAGCTGGGACATGTCCTACCCCAGCTATAGATCTGTCCCCACATTTTAAAAGTATCTCCCTCTCCAATGCAACATGATTTGGAATGTGATTAACTTTTAACACAGCGACAGCCCCATCATAAAAGGATGTGCAGACTTATGCAACCAGGGTATTGTAAGGTTTAATTATTTTCACTTATTTTTCATAAAGTTTGTCTATTTGTTTTTCACTTGAATTTTGTTGGCTGCAAGGTCATAATAAAGGTGGAAAAGGGTCTAACAGGATTTGTCTAGATTTCAGTTAATAGATCACAAACAATTGTTATTTCAATAAGGTTGTGTAGACTTTTATACGTGGCATTACTTGGCCAACAGATCCTGACAGCCTAAAACTGCTTGGGTATGCTGATGCCTGTAAAACTACCTGTGCCGATATGCCCGGTGGTTGCTAGAGAACTGTGGCACTTGTAGAACTACACCTGTAGAGCCAAATAAATAATAATAATATTAATAATAATAATAATAATAATAATGTAAAAGAATACTCTCCCAATCCTTCATTCTCCACTTTATAAAACACCTAATTCCTAAGGGATTATCTTTCTTTCTTTTCCTAGTAATTCAAAGTATAGAAAAAAGCCCTGTTAAATGATGCTGAACTGCTCCTTGCAGAATCTTGATGCAAATAAAGGGCTGTGATCGGTCAAAAAATAATCAATCTAGATTGCTGATTGGTTAGAGTGTTTAAAAGTTGTTTTAAAAGCAACATGGGTTCTCAATGAAGAGCACAATTAACCAATACAATTAGGATGGGAGATATATATTGCTAAGTTCCACATCAGGTCTGTACCTTTAACATAGAGAAAACAATTTCTCTAAACATGTCAGGTGACATCAAAACTTTGGCATAGCTTTGACTGGCATCACTAGTTTGATGGCCACCCTGATTGTGAATACAAACTTTTATTTTGCATAACAACCGATGCACAGCCCATTACTTAGCATTAAAGTAAAAAGTTATTTATTTGTATGAGATGAATTTGAATGAGAGGCTGTTTCAAAATAACAATGCTATCTAATTCTTATTCCTGCACTGGATTTTCAGAAAGTTATTTATAATGTGATGAATTGATGACAATCAATGTTCATTGCTGTGGATTCATGGAACATTCTCTATAATATGGCTGGAAGTTTAAATATTACAGTGAGCGATATATTTGTTACATAATTATTGCTCACTTTGGATCAATTTTAAAAGGATGCTAATAGTAGTAGTAGCAGCAGAAATGTAAATTATTGAGAAGCATATATTTTTTCCTTTTTATCTATATTTTATTTCTACGTTCTTCAGAAAATATATTTCTAACTCTACCATACAGTCCACTAACTAGAGAAATATTAATGCTACTGCTCTTATGCTTATGTTATCAGTTTGAGGCGGATGAACTTGGACCATTATTCTTTTTATTTATATCTCATAATAAAGTTTATTAACTTAACATAGTTGATATTTTAGTGTTGAGTTATTTATACTAAACTATTTTATTTTCCAAAGGTGTCTGAGTTTTCTAAAGCAACTTTAGCTATTTTTTAGTTAGTTGTGCACATATTATTTTATATATGTTAATTATCAAAGGCTGATTTGTCTGAATTTACCTACTCCTACAAATAAAAATATATTTTAATTATTTATGAACTCGGGTAATACACCTAGCCTCACTACCTCTCTCGCTACATACATTTCCCTGTGGGCTATTTACCTATAAATCATCTCAATTGCACAGCAATTTCACTTTTCTCTCCCATTCTTTGCATTTCAGGCCAGAGTGAACTTTAGGTATTGGGGCATATATTGCTCAAGGTCATCTAGTAGAAAGGCAAAAAGTGTCTTATTACCTGCTCAGTACAAGAGGAGGTACAGATAACTATGTTGGCAGGCATTGAAACTGTGGGTGCTTTGGCCATATGGCCTTTTAAATTAATAGTTTTAGCATGTACAACGATTTGTAGCATAGTAGATCAGTAGTAGAAGGAGGGAGAAAATGTGCAGCAGTGAAGCTCCCGATTTGTACTTTGGGCAATGGCTTTCTCCTTTATTCTATTACCTGCTTTCTATTAAGTATAACAAAAAATGTTAATTGTCCTTGATTGCAAGTCTCCAGTGTTAGTTTCACCAAGTTAAGAATAGAACCCTTTATGTTCCTAGCCACTGAGCATTGCAGGTGGAGTATTCTGTACTGTAGGCTTCTGGGTTTACATAATTATGTTGCTTATGAACTTTCATTTATACTATCATTAGCTTGAAATACTCATAACACATTAGGCAAAAATCCAAAATATGAAAAGTTGCAGAATTTATCCAGTGAACAGAATCTCAGGCAATTTGCTCATGTCTACTCATCAGGATATCCATGCCAAACTATGTCAGAAAGCCAGTCGTACATGTGAGGAAAGTTATCCAGACTGTATTTATTAAAGCGAAACCAACATCTTATTCTTTTTTAAGAAATGCATGTTCAGATGCAAGTATATAATAGCTTTTCTTTTAGAGAACACAATCTGTCTTTAGTGTCAGCATTTCTCCCCAGAATGACCTGTCAATGCCCAGTCGTCTTCTACAAAAGATGAGACTCACTGTACAGCTGAACTTCCTGACCCTACATCAGGAGTTCAGTCTACTGTAATCAACCAGACAATAAGCTGCAATAAGTGAAACTGTCTAATGATTGAGAACGTTTTTTTTCTAAATAATAAACAAGGAGTTGTAAAAAAAAATCAGACTGCCATTGTTAATAATATACATACATATACTGTTTTAGCTTTAGTTCAATTTTAATTTATGCTATTGCCATGATACAATGTTCAATAGTACACCCACACTACAAACCCATCTCAAATAACAATATTTTTATATAACTAAATACTGATAGTCTAAGGTTTTGTTGTTTTTTTAAAGCCCTGTCAATATGCAGGCATTACTGTACAATAATGTAGTTTTCATTTTTAAATAATGAGTGTAATCCCTGAGCGATACCTAGTGGTGTATTATTGTAACTGTAGATCTACTTACAGTTGGCATCTCCAGTACCCCGCATCTTCAGAATATCTCTTTCATTAGGAACATGGACAATCACCTTAAAATTAGATATTTCATACTGGAGCTGGTATTCTTATTATAACATACAAGTCCTGCATAATTGTAAGAACAACGTTGCTCCAGAGATCCAGAATCTCAGTGTAAAAATCAAAAATTAGGGACTAAAGAGAACCACAGTGCTAAAAGATAGATTAAAAACAAATTCTTCATTTCATCCTCTAGATTTTTTAAATGTTCAGTTCCTTTTTAAACAGTATTTTCTAGAGATGGGCGGGTTCGGTTCCTCGAGATCCAAACCCGCCCGAATGTCGCCTATCTGAGTACCTCCTGCCCGTTCGGATTCGAAATCGAGGCAAAACGTCATCATGACGTCATCGGGTCTCACAGCTCAGTTCTTGCGATATTTGAAATTCATAAATACCCGCCTCCATAGCAATCCATCGCCATTTGACAGAGGGAGAGAGCAGGGTTAGGTCACAGGCTGTAGAAGAGCAGGGACAGAGCAATTATTGTATACCTTATTCTTTCAGTTATTATTGAAATTCTGCTAGCAATTGTTAGAGCAGGAAGAGAGGAGGATAGAGGAGGCATTTGGGGTGTCTCATATTCCCCAGTGTGAAACAATTTTTCTGGCTGCAAAAAGTCATATCTAGCAGCACTAGCTATTGAATATTTTGCACTACATGTGCTTTGGGCTCATTTAAATGGATTCAAAGCAGTCCACATATGAGCAGGATCAGCAAGCAGGTGCTGGCACCAGTCCTGATGGTATTGCTCCCAGTACGTCATCTGGTAAAGCCTATGTAAAAGTACATAGTCTTTTTAAATCAGGCAAAAAAACACACACCAAATTCTTTTTTTACCGTGTTGAAGCGAAAAAGAAGTGTAACTGAGGAAAAGTTAAGTGCCGATAAAAAAAAAATTGCCAACATGCCATTCTACACACGCAGTGGCAAAGAAAGAATGAGGCCTTCGCCTTTCTCTATTAGTGCCAGATTAAAAAATGTTACTGAGCCTTCTTCTTGGACGGTCACTCGTGACCAAGGAAGACGAAGTAATTTGCAGTCCAAAAGTGGTGCACAACCACTGTTACGTGTGAAAGCTGAGCTGCAAGAAAACAGTAAGGCAGTAGAGGAAAATATATGCTCAGAATCACAAATGACACCAATCCCTGCGGAGAGTCCATCCAAAAGTGGTATGTGTAATTGTGAGCATTCTGTTAGTGTACCCAAAAAAGAAGGGCCCTTTCAGCAGTTCTGCTAATGTGTGCCTGAACAGCCCGAGTGTAGTCGGTGAAACACCAATTGAGGATGCCACTTTGAAATTAGAAGAGGATGAGGGTGAGATTTGTGTAGGCGACGAGGGCGCTAATGAGGATATTGATGAGAATGAGGTTGTTTGTGTATGTCCTGCACCAGTGTCAGCAGTTCTGGCACGTGACAAGAAAAAGACCATTGTCATGCCTGGGCATAAAACAAAAAAATCCACTTCTTATGTGTGGAATTATTTCTACCTAGATCCAGACAACAGTTGTAAAGCCATTTGTAGTGTATGTCAAGCCACAGTCAGTCGAGGGAGGGACCTTAACCATTTTGGAACCTCATCTATGTTACGCCATTTGACGAGAGTTCATGGCAAAGTGTTGGGAAAAGCTGAAAGTTCTTCCAAAAAAATTACAAGCACTCCATCATCAGCTAGCACCCTTCAGTCACTGACATCCCGACGGCTACAAAATACACCCACAACACCATCCTCATCAATATCCTTAGTAGCGCTCGGAGTTAGTCCTCCATCCCAGTTAGTAAGGCTGGATGACTCCTGCACTATAATTGGATTCCTCTGAAGAAAGAGTTAGTCCCACTGCTGCTGCTGTTGCTGCTGGTGGGGGTGTCATCCCAGAGGAAGGCCAAGAAAAAGAGCAGTCTTACATTACAACAATTAACTGTGAAAAAATAATTTGCTAGGGGAAGCAAATAGGGCAACAGTCACCCAGTCGCCAACCGAATCACAGACGACATGGCTACCATGTTAGTGTTACATCTGCGTCCAATATCCACAATAAACGCAGCTGGTTTTTCACAATTAATTGAGGTTCTGTGCCCATGTTACGGAATTCCATCGCAACACCATTTTTCCCGTAAAGCTATTCCACAACTCTACCAAAAAATGTGTACAAATGTAGAGATTGCGCTGAAAAATGCCATTCTGCCCACTGTCCACTTAACCACAGATATGTGGACAAGTGGAAGTGGGCAAACCAAAGACTATAGGACTGTGACAGCCCACTGGGTTGGTCATTCACCTTCACCAGCAGTAGCATATACACCACTACGTAACATTTGCCACAGACAGGCCACTCTTTGTATCACCGGCTTCACTAACAGGCATACAGCTGACAATTTGTTATGAAAACTAAGAGATGTAATTGATATATGGCTTATACCACTTGGACTCTCCCAAGTATATGTCATTTCTGATAACACCAACAATATAGTGCGAGCATTACAGCTGGGTGAATTCCATCACATTCCCTGTTTTGCTCAGACAATAAACTTGGTGGTGCAGAGCTTCCTAAGAAATAACCGTGAGGTGCAGGAGATGCTTTCAGTGGCCCGTAAAATTTTGGGACATTTCAGGTATTCTGCCACAGCATGCAGGAGATTGCAGCAGCTCCAAGAACAGTTTAACTTGCCCTGCCACCAACTTAAGCAAGAGGTGGTAACTATGTGGAATTCCACCCTGTACATGTTTCAGAGGAAGGAGGAACAGCGCAAAGCCATCCAAGCGTATTGCACAAGCCATGACATTGGGAAAGGAGTGGGGATGTATTTCACTCATGCACAGTGGGGAATCCTTTCAGTGCTGTGCAAGGTGCTGAAACCATTTAAAGTTGTGGCGTGTGAAGTGAGTGCACACTCTGCTAGCTTAAGCCAAGTCATTCCTTTAATTGGACAATTTGAAAAGCAGCTTAAGAAACTGAAGGAGGAGATGAAAGAAAGCAATTCCACAAAGTATGTTGGCCTTGTAGATCAAGTACTTAATTTGCTTCACAATGATCCTTGAGTTATTAAAATCTTGAACTCGGATCAGTACGTTTTGGCCACTGTGCTTGATCCAAGGTGTAAGACCTACATTGAGTCTGCTTCAAAATGAACGAGATGTGAACTTTTGCAAGGAGCTATTGCTCAGCAAGTTGTCCGCTGTACTGGGGCTTGGCTTGACGACGTGTTCTCCTTTAGTTTCTCAAGCAGCTGCTGCTCGTAAAAAATTAAATTTTCCAAAGCGAAACAGGGAAGACGCTTTTGGCAGACCAGAACAGTTTAACATCTGGGATGGTTTGAAAGATTTTTCAAAAAAATGTGTGACCTTGCCCATAACTCCATCCAATCCGAGTATTAACATGCAAAGGATGGTGGAGGATTATTTTCAAGAGGTAATTGATATGGAAATGTCAGACAGTCCCTTTCCCTACTGGGAAGAAAAGCAGGCCATTTGGAAACCCACATATAAACTTGCTTTGTAATACCTAAGCTGCCCACCCTCCAGTGTGTACTCTGAACGAGTATTCAGCACAGCCGGGAACCTAGTTAGTGATCGCCGTAGGAGGTTAATTCCAAAAAATGTGGAGAAAATTATATTCATAAAAATCAACTACATCTTCCACGAGGAAGGCCTTCATCATTAAAGACATCCAATCACTGACAGTTCTCTAATGGCGGATTCAAGCGGAGATGAATTGATAGTCTGTGATGATGATGTACACACTGATGTGGGTGAGGATGAAGCTGAAGCTGATGACGATAACATCTTTTTAAAACTTTCTATATAAGTGTAGGGTGTAATCTACCACCAAATAGGAAAGAGACTTGGGTCATTTCTATATCACTCACAGTCTTGAAAGGCTGCTGTTTTGTCAATTTCACAATAAGGGTAGGGTGTCATACACAGACTGCCACCAAACTGCCTTTGTCCATTTCTATTTATAGTCTACAGTCTATAGCGGCTGAATTTTTTCTATTTCAATAAAAGTGGAGGGGGGGAGGGGGTCTGATACAGACAGCTACCAAACTACCTTTGTCCATTTCTTTTTATAATGTTTAGTCTATGCAGGCTGCTTTTTGTCTATTTAACTACAAGTGGAGGGGGCCTGATGCAGACAGAAACCAAACTGCCTTTGTCCATTTCTATTTATATTCTACAGTCTATAATGGCTGAATTGTTTTCTATTTTACTACTAGTGGAGTACAGTCAATGCAGGCTGATTTTTTTCTATTTAACTACAAGTGGAGGGTGTAATATACACCTAAAGACGATGGCTACATTGCCAATAGTCAAAGATGGAGGGGAAGACAACCAGGTTTGTCTGTATAATTTGCAGGCAATTGTTAGAATTAAGGACAGCCTACCAGGGATTAAACAGTTTTTTTCTTAATTTATTAGCTTTAGAATTACCTCACTTATCCAAGAAACTCGTGGAGCACTAAATTAGGTTATTTTAGACCACAAAAAATGCTATTTTTTTACAAAAATAGCAAAACAAAACCAAACAAAACCAAAATCAAAACACGCAAGGGCGGTTTTGCCAAACAAAAGCCAAAACACGAAGGTAATCCAGATCCTAAACCAAAACCAAAACACGGGGGTCAGTTACCATCTCTAGTATTTTCTGTTCATTTGATGGCAGTGACATTATCATAACTTATATCATGAACAAAATAGAGATAACACTAGGCAACAAAAATGAGACTATAAAAGTAAATTCACAACTATGCATGTTGAAGTCTTCCATTTTCAATCACATTAACCATTCTGACAAAATCAAACGAAAATCGTGTGAGTAGAAATTGGAATATTGTAAAACACTAGACTTCTCATGCTACTCCAAGTTGACAGTTAATCACAAGAATGCCTGTGCAGCATGAAGCTTCACCAGAAGATGGATTAATATTCAGTTATTATAAATGGTAAAGTGCAGTTATGTTTAACAGCAGAGGAATATTAAAAAATTTTTTTTACAGTGAATAGTTCTTGTTTCATGTCTCCAACTTCCACTATCTACTGTACTATATACACTAGCATGAATGTTGTTCTGATGTTTACACAAATGTAACTTCAAGAAACATATAATGACACCTACATAATAACTGAAACAGAGATAAGAAGTGTAAGATATACAATATTAGCCATATAACAATTTATAAAGTCAATTAAATTGAAGTGTAAAGCTGTCAGAATGTCTGTAACATATCTTTGTGATAGAATACAGACTATAATGATGATGATGAAGGTATAACATTGATATTGTTGATTCCTTTTTTGAGGACGCAATAAAACATTTTTTTTTATTAGGTTTTACTTGTTTTAATGTTGAGATTGTGGATTTCTGGAGCACCATTGTTCTATCAATTGCACACGGCTTATTTTCAGATTATTTTATGACAGTGAGCAGACATGTATCAACAATATGCAAATGAGGAACTGACAAGCGCTCCGTTCATCACCATAAAAATAAATGCGTGTTCATGTGTTCATTATCCAGAGGTTGGTTTGGCAGAACTCCTACCTGTCTCACCCAATACACAACAATAGAATACTGATGGCATTTGGAATTTATGAAAATGGTGTATTAATTCATATAAAAAGATTAATGGGACCAAAAATGGGTAAATTACAAGGATAATAATAATGGAAAGTAACAGTGATAATAAAGAATAACAGTCTTTTGCAGCGTGTATACTAAGGGTACTTAATAACTGTGCATGTATGGAAATACATTAAGTTTCCGATTTGTTTCCTATTAAATTCTAGCTCTGGTGCAGGTATCAACCTGGGCCATAGTCTAATTAACAATCTGATAACACATGAACACACTATCATGATCATCATCAAAATTATTATAGTGCTACCAATTCCACAGCACTGTACAGAGAATATTTTTGTAATTCACATCAGTCCTTGCCCCATTGGAGCTTACAGTCTAAATTCCCTAACACACAAACATACACACACATACAAGGTTTAATTTTGTCAGTAGTACATACAAACTCCACACAGATAAGGCCCTTATCGGGAATCAAACTCATGGCCCCAGTGCTATAAGGCAGAAGTGCTATCCACTGAGCCACCGTGCCACCCCACAAAGTCTAACTACTATCAAACCCCACAGTCAGTAAAACAGTATTGTGACCATGCACATGAGAAGGATGATGCTAGAGCTCCTTTGTCATCTACCACTTTAAATTCTTAACAGACTCATGAATCAACTGTAAGGTGCCTGACAGGGTGGATGACAGATAACATAAGGGTCCCTCTGGATGCAATAAATGTTGTGGTTTCTAAATTGTTTGAGTCCCCCCTTCAATATGATCAGTGCTCAGTGGGAGAGTCCTGGAATGCCGGGGCACTCAGAACTGGTGATTGCTACCTGCTATCATCCACCGGGCACACTCTGTATGGACTGCAGTAGCTGGGACTTGCAGAACTTTCTCCCCCCTATCATTTCACAACCCTGGTCTGGTAAGAAGAGAAAGAGGGCTGCTCCATATGGACTTTTATCTGATTCTTCCTTACAGTCCTTTTTGCTGGATCTACTGGGATATGCAATATTCCCAGTTACTAATCACTGGGAAGTATATCAGGGCCCCTATGTCTGTATAGTGTTATGCTCACTGGCAATCCTGCATAAGGGCAGCAGGTTACATCAGATAAATTAGTGTAGCAGAAACATGAATCACAGATAAATAAAATGCAAGCACAGCTATTTACTAATAAAAGGGACAATCCCGGGTCTCACATAATGCTGTGTCTATAACTGAAGAACAGAAGATTAATCTTCGTTGGTCTTACATAGAGCCAATAGAATACTAAATAATAGAGCGTACAGCATTGTGTCAAAACAAAGAAGGTTAGAGGGAAATGGTGATAGGTAAGTTTTCTATCATTGTGCATCTCTGTAGTATTAAGTGTCTGTTTGTCATTTTGCTCTGTTGTCACTTTGGATTTGTGTATCGTTGTCAATCTGTGTCAATGTGGATCTCTATATATGTTTATGCTCTGTCCGAGAATGGCTGTGTGTGTTTATAAAATATGTTACAAGAGGTTTGCTCTCCTCTAATTTTAATTATTATGGAAATTAGATCATCTTGCAGTTATTATATCTATATATAATGACTGATCCCATAGTCTATTGTTTGATGAGAGCAGAGAACACCTCAATGGCTTTTTAAGAGAAGAGATGGGTGCTTCACATCAATTTGTGAGTGGGGTTTCATCATCATGTTAATATTCACACAGTATTCACTGAGGTGGCTGGAGCATGAAGGTGTGATTTGTATCTTTAAGGCACAGGACCACCCACCTTGCACATATGTAAGCACCCTAGCTGGAGATATGGCTGCTGTCTTGGAAGTCTATGAGTTGTCAATTTAATTTGGGAGTACCACTTTGGGGAGTAGGCAATTAAACTACATTTGGTTTGGCCATGCCCTAGATTTAAAAGTGTTTAAAAAAATCAGATGCAAAAATTTCCCATTGATACTACTTAGCAAGTCACTTGTCATGTTGGCTTGCAGTGTATAATGAGCATTGATATGTGATACCAATAGTTACCTCTGTTTTGTAAGAGGACATCTTGTATAGAAAATATTTTACAGCTTACAGTTTTGCAAGCTTTTGTTTATAAAATATCTGAATATAAACATTTGTTTGATAACTGACACTCATTATCACATTGTTTTCATAAATGTGGAAAATGAACCACAAAGAACATTTAATTCCGGTATCATGTATGCAAAGCATGACTGATTAACAAGCTTGTCCTTTAATAAATACACATTGTAGGTCACCAATTACATGTTTGCTGTACTTGATGAAAGCAATTGCTTTAGTTCTTAAAATGTCAGGTCATTGCTATGACAATGAACAGTAAATGGTGTTTATCTAATGTAATGTACACATTGTTAGAAATCATAACAAATAATAAACCCAGATTACCTAATTAATCTCATTTAAACAGCTTAAAAAAAACATTTCCAGCCTGAAAATACAATGTATAAAGGAAATGGAGGAGAATTTGGGGAATATGCAAGCCCACACAATGCTGTCAATCAAAATGACCCATTGTTGATTTTATTGTTTTGTATCAAATAGAATTTCTCACTTTTCAAATATGTCTCTCCTTATCCCTGTTTTTAGGTATTGTTTTAGTTATTGCAAAAAATAAACAAATACACATTTTAAACTACAATATGTGTTAATTGTTATAAATTTTGCAATAGTACAATATTTAGTATTATCAAACAAACAGTGCAATTTTATTACAGGGGGTATGAGTTAAGATTGGTAGGAAGAGAGTATATGATAGGCAATGGCTAGCTGTTTGCTACAAGGTTGTGGGATGGGTCTGGGAATAGAGAATTTATAAATATTAGAAACTATGTTTTATTTTATGCCATAATATGTGATGATCTGTAGACTGAAACGATTTTTTTTTTATCCTGAAATATGTGCATTTAGGGAGATTTTTTGATACTAGTAGGGGTATCTCATGTGGCTGAGGTAGTTGGTTTCAGAACCAAGGGCACTTCTAAATATGAATTATAAGTGTCTGATTCATTGAATTCCAGCCAGCAAAGCCAAGTAGACATAAATTCTGTATATCTATTTTGGGATGAGAGTTTGAGGACTTCCAGTGTTATAAAAAAAAGTCAATAATTTTAAATCATTCTACTATAGAAGGGGGTTTGTCTGATCTCCAGTGTACAGGTATTATTGCGGATCAACCCACCTTGTGGCTCCAAACGCATTTTGGTTAAAAGGAGGATCAATGTTATATTTGCATAGGCTTGTTAAGTCTATAGTCAGAATAATCACTAAAGTTTTAGTATGGTAAAGTAAATGGGAAGGTACAAATAGTTTGGAATAATTAATTGTTTAGGTTGACAATTCCCGAAAACTGTTCAATTCCTTCATCAGTTTTGAGATGGAAATTCCAGGATTTCATACTGTAGACAAGGAATCAGCTGGGAAAGCTGCAAGTTTATATTCATTGTTACCCAGTTGTATAGCAATGATAACTGGGTTTCCATGCTTAGAACAAATATCAGGGGGGACAAGGGGCACCACTGTCTGGTTTCATATGTAATACAGAATTAATTAAAAAATGAACTATTTGTTTACGTTTGTGCTGATTTAAATAGGACAAGGATTATATTTAGACAGTGTTTCAATTCTGTTCCAAAAACTAGATCCTTGTAATGACAGCCATGAAGCAAGGAATATAATGAAAACAAATCTATTTTTTGGCAGCGAGAAATAAATCCAGGCAATGCCAGGTAAACACAGACCAGGTAAGGCTGGGTATATAAACAAACATCTGGGTGTGGCTGCATAACAAGTAAATTGTAATGAATACAACATAGCAGGCAGGTAACTTAGCTGAACAATGATTAACGGCATGGACCAGGAATTCACAGGAACTGTAAGCTTGCAGCATAGCCAAAGCACTAGACAGTTTTCAGGTTAACATGCAGGTGTGAGTAGTAAGTGGTTACTAAACAGCAGGTACAGGCAGGAGCAAGGATTTCACAGGAACAGAAGGTAGCAATGCAAGTACTCCAAAGGAAAAACACACAATGACCAGCAATGGTCATGGTGAGGAACAGGCAAAAATAGTCATTAAGGCAGGTGTTTATAATTAACAGGATAAGAAGATTAACTCCTGCCATAGAGGGGGAAATGGTAGAACAGCAGCACCTTTAGTGGTATTGAGGAACTGCAACTAGATTCAAGATAACAGACAGGCCAGATCCAGTTACATCTGCTTCAGTATACTGTGCATAAATTGCCTGTGTCAAAAAAAATTTCAGAGTCTGTTGATATTATAATAGAAGGGATCTTAGACTTTGAAATCAGGTCTATAACTTTAGTTGTATTGTCTCAGGCTTTTCTTCCTGGGACAAATCCCACTTGGTCATTGTGGATCAAACCATGAGCTAAATTCTTCAGATCATTTTTGATTAACTTAGCATAAAGTTTTATATCAATGTACAACATATTCTGCAGTTAGTGCACTGGAAGGGATCCTTGCCTTCCCTTGGAACTACTGGAATATGGGTTCCAATGGACTAAGCCAGAAAAAAAAGATATTTCAGAGATTTTATTAAAGGCATGTAGGCGGAATGTGGATCGTTTTTTTAATACATTGTATAGTATGATTGAATCATTTTGCCAAGACAAACAAGATTTGACCTCTGAACTATTAAAATTAACAGTGGATTTATTTTTCTGATGGACAATATAGTATATTATGTAGGCCTTTATGAAATAGTTGCAGAGTTTTCCTAAATTAAAAGAAATGTCTGAAAATATTAATTATTCTTATCACCACAGAGAATAAAGGAAAGGAATAAATTGTATTATTAATTATTAATCTGTCAATCTATCAAGAAAATAGTGTTGAATCTATTATTAGGATATGAACATAACATAATCCCTTGAAGGTTACATACTATATGGAACATTTATACAAGTAATTTATATTCTAAAATATTATTCTAAACAAGAGGTTTCAGCAACTTTTAACAACTAAATTTTGTAATTTTCCAACAATAAGTGCTATTAAACTTTTGAGTCTGATAACCATCTGAGGGATTTTTGGTGCCATTGTCATTGTTTTTTGTTAAGACATTGAATCTATATATAATAAAATGCCTCTCTCATGTATAGTTTAAAGAATTTTTATGTACAAAGAAAATAGCAATGAATCAATACTATAGTATGTAAACTGACAGATATATTTTATATAACATACGATTTTTAACATTATGCTATCAGGATACACATATCATTTGAAAATAATATCTTTTTTTTCAGAAATAAGGGGATCATTTATAATTATAGTACATAATTGATAATACTCCAGTAAAATTATTTCAATCTAATATATGAATAATCTTCACATCTGTCATGTGTGTATAAGAGGTTCTATATTTTATATAATGTCTTTGTTTTTCAGTTTTTTTACTGAACATATAGATCACCTAATCAGCAGGTTTATCAGGACACAGTGTGAAACATACATGTGTTTTCACATTTTGATTAAAAGTCACATGTTACATTCACTACATTGTTTTTAATTACATGTTATATCATTATGAGCACCATTTCTGAACTTATTATATACTTTTTTTTATTTCACAATTATCACATTTACAGTATTATTAATGCATACATTTAGAATTAAGGATGCAACAATTGTTTTACAAAAATTCACTTTAAAAATAATACACAGAAGATATATATGAAATATGGGTAATTGCTTCCCACTGTCTCTTGGACTATAAAGATAGGCTTTGTTCCATATATTTTAATATATTCTAACATATGATATATTTCAATATAAACTAAACATAATAACACTTGAAACCAGTCGTAAAGAAACCAATTTAATTATATTAATGAATATCGCGCTGCTCCAAATGTCCTCTAGTGGTTTATATACATCATTTATTTATGAATATATGAGATCAATCCAAATGTCAAACATCCAATTATATTTGAGAAATGCAAAAATCAATTCCAATTGAATAATGTGTGTACAGATGTTTGTAAACTACATAAAACATTGACTCGCTTGTCACTTTCTCACTACATAAAACATTGACTCACTCCAAAGAATATTTAAAATATAACTTTAATATCAACTTAAAACATTAAAAATACCGTTGATAAATATAAATTAAAATTACTTGCTGGAGTAGCTGGTGTTGCAGACTATGCACACTGCGGCACTTCAGTGATGTCTGACACAGTTTCTAGGGTAATATAAATGTTGGGTGTCTGGTGCCTCAATATGTTTTGTGTCCCCAATTGTGCCACTTGATCCATGGGCTTGTGATGTTGCCTTGAAAATATGTAAAAAAAAAATCTACTAATCAGCTAATCAGTAACATGAAAAATGTATTTACCAGATTTTATGTAAACCTGAAAATGAAAAAAACAGTGGTAATGTCACGGAATGTTTCGGACTGAAGATCACCTGCAGGTATTAGCGCTGCTACACAGAGAGACGCATAATCTAATACACCACCGGTCTTCACCAGGGACCCTCGCAAGGGAGTATGGGTTTCGCTACAAGTGGTGTGCAGGTCGTGGCCCTCTCAGGAAGCTATGAGCGAGGTGGGTTGGTGAACAATCGTAGCCGTACAGGCAGAAGTCATAACCGTGTGGGCAAGCGAGGTACCAGGGAGCAGACAAGTGGAGTCAGAAGGCCAAGGGTCAAAATCAGGAAGCACAAAACAGACCAGAGGAGAATCCAGAGTGTAGTAAGGACAAGCCAGTGCGGTACACAGGGAATCGGTCCGGATGCAGAAAGAACTACAACAGCACTGGAGCATAGGAGACCTTGTTACTCTGGCACCCTAATGGTGCCAGAGTATCCTTACTATAGTGGTTAGTGTGTGATCATTGGTGGACAGGGGATCAGCGACAGGAAGCCGGGGAGCACATCCCATTGCCGTAGCAACGGCCGCGCATGCGCCCAGAGCCCGGCCGGAGCGTAGGACGTAGAGAACCCTCTGTCCCTGGCAGAAGAGGTGAAGCGGGGACGGTGCCTGACAGATTACACGTTATATTATTATTATTATTATTATCATTTATTTGTTAGGCGCCGCACATAGTACAAACAGTAGACTATACAGGGTATAACAGTACAGAACAATAAACAAAGTGCCAATACTTCAAAAACTCCAGGCAGGCAGATGCAATAGACACGGAGCAGAAGAACGGGTAAGGAGACAGGAGGGAATGAAAACATAGGCGCATTCACCTTCCAAGGAGTCATCATCCTCCATCCTGATGATTGTGGACCCTTTGAGTTTGAAAATTGGATGTCTCAAATTATTATGTTTGGATGGTTTATATAAAAAAAAACACAAACATAAAAAACCTAACAAATTGTCATTAGTCCATTAGGGTGCAGATTCAGTTAGTAAATAGTGTCCCGGAACAGCTGTGAGACACTACCTGGTGTTTTTTTTTAGTGAAAGTAATGCTTACTTTTGCTCGCGCCCCATGGAGGTGCAAGCAAAAGTAAGCATTTTCTCCTTTATTCACTTTTTAATATCAGAGATGTGCTTCCTATAATTTTCAATGCTCCTTTTAATGGGGCCCACAGGACTGACCACATCACATACTTGACTCCACAGCTGCTTTTTCTGTGAAAAAGCTGTATTGGCAGCTAGACTGTCCAAAATGCACTTATAAACCGGCACAAAACTGTGGATAAGCGCACAGTTTTCAGCAAAACATGTGCCCAGACTTAGTCTTGCCAGCAGAAGGGCCTGCCTCTCCTCCTGCTCGTCCTCATCTCCAAGCTCATCTCTGTCCTCCTTCCTACTGTCCCTAGCCTCCTCATCTCTCCTTCCTCTCACCATGCTGACAGACAAAGGACACACAGTGGAAAGACTAACCAACAAACAAATATACTCAAATACCAAACACAAAGGAAAACACAAAAAAAAACAACACTAGCCAAAAAAAAACATATTAATAAACACACAGACAATAATACAAACAAGGGCAGCTAAATCCAACAAAACACACTCCTTAACACAAAATTACCTCTCTCTTGCACTGTCACCAGAACTCTATATGCCCCTGAAACCCCTATTAACTCAAATAAGTAAGTACCCTCCTTTTTATCATATTAGTGAGGTCAAAATTGTGTGAGTTTTGCACGTAAAACTTGCAACCAATCAGAAATGGGTATTGATTTGAAAATTGCGAATTTATAACTAAACATGGGCGATTTGAGAGTCTCTAAAATCGCAAATCGCTCCAGATGGACAACAATTTCCTATTTGACAGTACAAATCGCTAGTTAATACATATGGACACTTGTTGGTCAAATTGCCAGTGACCTCTAATGATTTGTGTCGATTTTAAATCACTGCAAAAATCGCAGCTTGGTACATTTGCCCTGTGAGGTCATACTGTCCAGTAGATCCAGTAGAGCTTTCTAGCTTAGTTTGGTAAAATTTGAGAGAAAAAGCTAGTTATTAGTCATTAGTCATGTGATATCAAGATTCCAGACTCATGCATGCTTTGATAACACATTAACACTGGTGTTAAAGGTAATCTCACTACCTTAGGATTTGTCATCCACTTTTATAGCATTTTTGTTTTTCTGTTGATTATAGTTAAGGTTTCCAAACTTGCCAGTCGAATTTCAGATGACCTGGTTTCATGTTACTGATAATCAGGGGCGGGCTGGGCCGGGGGGCAGGGGGGCATTGGTCCCCCAGGCCGCTTGATCAGACAGCTATTCGGGCCGCCCCCCCATCTCCATTATCAAAGCTACAACATCACATTGTCTTTTACAACCATACAAACATAAACTATGTACTATTGAACCCATTCAAATCTCAGCCATATTCTAACATCTGCAAAACAGATACATCTATTTCACTCTCTTACACACTATGGGCCTGATTTACAGACACAAGTCCTTCTGTTCAGTGAAAAAAAGCACTTTGCACTCTGACTGAGATGGATCTCTTACAGCGCTTAGAGAGGTATAACGGGGAGGTAGTGGGCGAGCCTTGCAATGTAAAATGCGTTCACACTCTTTACATGCTATTTTGAGTTGAAAGCAACCGCAGATAAGTCTCTATGAGATGTATCTTTTGCAGGTGCTTTCAGCTGGTGCAAAAGAAGTTGATGTATTAAAAAATTAAAAATGTTAAAAAAAGGTGTGCACACCCTCAAAAACAGCATAACCAACCCTTGTGCTGTTTGGGGGGGGGGGGGGGGACACATTTTTTTCATTTTATTTTACTTTTTTTTTTAATTTAATTTTCTGCTTTGATACACTTGCATGCTGGCCCATAAGGTAGATAAAGAGGTGTGTTTGTGCAATTTGCACAATATTCGGAGTCGCACAGTACTCTAGGATCCGTGCCACTGTAAATTGTCCCACACCGCACTCCGGGTATCTCCACCCGAGCCTCAATACACTGACTCTCACTTTAATTCTCTTCATTGTGCAGGCTGTCAGCAACGGTTTACACCTGTGCTTACTTCACCTGTGGTTGGCCTGTTCAGCCATTGGTCAGCCCTCCTTTATAAGGCTCCTCCTTTCACCTTCTCATTGCTGGTTCTTCAAGTCTACACCTTAACTGTCCCACATCCCTGTGGTAAGCTGTGGACCACTGTCTGCTGCATACCTAGATACCGCTGATCTCCGCCCATTTGTTCCACTTGTTAGTGGTGATTGCTGTGATCAATGCCCGTTACTTACTCTACACGCACCGCTGACTACTGCTGATTTGTTCCACATCCCTGTGGTAAGCTGTGGCTCATCCTTTGCTGCATACCTGGATAACACTGATTTCTGCTCATCTGTTCCACTCAGTCGTGGTAATCGCTTTGATCAACGCCTGCTACTTACTCTGCACGCACCACTGACTACTGCTGATTCGTTCCACATCCCTTTGGTAAGCTGTGGCTTATCATCTGCTGCATACATGGATACCACAAATCTCTGTTCATCTGGTCCGCTCGTTACTGGTAACTGCTGTGATCATCTTTAACGAATTACTCTGCCTGCATCGCTGACCTCCGCTAATTCCTTCCACAGCCATGTGGTGATAGTTGTGGCTCATTGTCTGCTGTATGTCTCATGCTCCATTGAACGCTGCATAGATGTTCCACTTCTTAGTGGTATTTGCTGTGATCCATGCTCACTATGTATTCTGCCTGCACCGCTGGGCTCCGCTGACTGTTCCTACTCTCCAGTATAACAGCTCTGGTCCATCATCTGCAGGATACTCTGTACTCCATTTAACTTTGCTTTTATGTTCCACTCTTTAGTGGTAATTGCTATGATCGTCATCTGCTATTAGAACTGTATCTCTCTGAATGCTGCCTAAACTAATTCTCTATTCTGTCTCACTGGGAACTTCCCTGGAGGGCCGCGACCTGCAAGGTGGAAGTCGCTGAAGCCCAAATTCCCTTGCGGGAATCCCTGGTGAATACCATCCATTCTGTTAGAATCCGCGCCTCTAGAGAAATCTAGCCAATACCAGTTGAGACAGCAGGATCTCACTCATTCTTCGTGTACAAACCTGACATAAATACTGTGTAAAGTATGGGATGCAATGTACACTTACGATTTCAGTGTAAATTGCATCTGACTCTAAATGAGGCCCTATGTATTTACTGTGTTAAATTTACACAAACTCCTATTGCTAAACTCCTTAAATACTATGGGAATAAACAATGTACATATTAAACATATTTAACCAATATCTAATCTCACATGTTTAAATATTTACCACAACCCCGAAGGGGCCAGTGAAGATTAAAGGTATGTCTGTGTACAGAGAGAGGATGAATGAATAAAGCCACCAACCTAAGGAGAGAGGCATCAGGATTATGGATCCCAGTATTCGATATGTAAATGTAGACAGCTTAAAAGGCTCAAATTGGTTTGTCTAATTAACGTGGGGGGGAGAGAGAAATCAGCTAATTTTCTTGTGTGAATCTTTGGAAGGAAAATGGAATATATAATAGATTATATATAATCTTCTTCAAGTTGCTATAAAAGTCATTTGTCCTTAGCTTTTGACTTTCTCTGTGATCCTGGGCCCTTTTTTTCACCTCAACTTTATTATCTAGTCAACAATAAGCATATAAACATTACTTTAATAATCTGTTATAACGTCTTGAAAAATCTAACATTAATAATATAGTTTAATCCTCACGTTGTTTAAAAAGAATAGGATGTTAGTTATAAATTTTGTTGTAACAAAAATGGGTTGAGACCAAAATAATTCATTTGGGTTTGAGAGGGTAGTGTGGCAGCCTTGTACTAGTGGGGATTATAATCAGGGGAAAATGGTGCTTGATGATGTTAAAGAGGGTCTGTAGTGTGGGTAAGTTAGGACGATGGACAAGAGTGAGGTATTAGGCTAAAGAGGAAGGAGAGGAAACGTGATATTTGGCTAGGCAGGTTGGAAGTTACATATTGGGAAACAAGGTCAGTGAGACAGGAAAGGATATTGAGGATGTCTGTGAACATGGTATTCATTGTGATGAGGGAAGTGTCCAACATTTACTCATCACCTGGGTAGTTATTTCAAGCCTGTTGTTTGATTGGTGAAGGTTGTGGTAGAGTTGAGGAAGTGCCTTCTGCCGAATGACCCCTGATTTCTCCTCCATCTATGGCTCCTCCACATCACCGGCCTCTTTCACTAGTACCTCCTCAACATCCTCATCACCCTCCTCATCTGTAAAAAGACAACAACATACGAAAATTTGCGCTATTTTAATCAATGTCAATTGTTTGGACCCCAGTTTGCAGTGTGTCAAGGGTGGAATATTACCTCCAATTTTGGGACCCAAAAGTAAATATCACTGTATCAACCAGCATATATTATGGGTGGACTATTACATATGCATCATTTGGTACTTGATATATGATTTTGACAGTAAATAACCCTTTATTTTAAACACTTAGGTCTTATTGTACACTAGGATGACTATGTTGCAGAAGTGGCAAGGATTTGTAATGTGTATTACCAATTTACCAATAAGCCAGTTAATGTTGGAGGGATCTTGGTCAAACAAAAACATGTCATTTTTTGAAACAATGTATAATTCTTTACAATGTACTCCTGGGGGATTGTGGTTCTAATAGGGGTGGGTTGCATCCAGTATCACTGCAGTCCACCCCTTGCACCATCTGCACATCTATGCAGGCCAATGCCATGTTCTCCAAGGGATTGAGGCTTAATTGTGCTAAGGGACCACCGCCTGTCTTCTTAGAGTGCTTGCGGTGCTCCCTCAACTTCTTTTTAGCTGATGCTTAAAGTCTTGCCAGTTATGTGGAATGAGAAACGATAATAATTTTTTAAACTTGGTAAAACACTCAAATTTGCTTTGAGTTGTTGGACATATATTAAAAAAATGTAATTGACCTAGGGCTTTTTTGCAAACATTAAAAAAGGGTAATGCACAAAGAAGAAGATTTTCCACAAGTAAAGAAAATACAAATTCGAACAATGAGCCTTCACAAAAAAAGGCTAGTTTATATTAATCTTTTAAGCATTTTTAACAATAATTTATACTAAAGTTGCAAATAACAATATATTAATTATTGGACCACAAAAGAAAAAATGTTTGACCTCAGTCACCTACAACAAATTGAACCAACGGCATTGACCTGCATTGTTATCTCATCCCATTTCTGGCCTTTGGTTGGAGTGGAGAGATACTGGGTGGTGGAGTTCAGCCTCTTCTGTAATGAACAAGGTACTAGCTACAAGTTTAGCTAGCTTAGGGAACGCATATCGCGTTTTAACAAACATATCCAAGGTGGTGTGAATAGGAAATGAAGGGGGAGTTTATGACACTACAAAAAGTCTGCTTATCCTACCCATCGGTTGGTCTTTGAAAAGCAATAGCGAAACGCGCATCGGCGAGACGCCACGTTCGCTACCTCATTTGCTATACAAAAAATATTGAACTACTTGTTCCTCTGGTTACTCTATTTCAATATAAAATGATTTAGGGTGACATCATAGAACAAATTATATATTTGGCTGCATGATCTGCATCCCTAAGCTAGCTGTATGATTACTACCATACAATCAATGCTAATAAAATTACAGCTCAGGAATAGAGAGTTAACCCATTATAGATTGAGGACGTTTGCAGTGGATGCGCAATAGAGAAACTAATTGACATGCAACTAGATAGCCTCATATATAAGGGAAATCTTACAGGGGAAATAATTCTAGTACTATGTAGCAGAAAAACAGATTTTTATTCCCTGCTTGCAGAGTAAAATTGGAGGGGATGTGTAGTATAAGCTAATGCATATTAAAACATAATCTCATTCAGTAAAACCAAATATTACTCAATAATTAAAATATTACACACATGGTGAGGAAGACAGTTTATTGTTAATGTCAAGACTTGGAAAAAATAAAACCACAAATTATGTAAGATTGAAAAAAGGAATGAGACAATATAGAAGGTCCAAATAATCTTTACATATATTACTAGAGTGTATTGACGTGGCTTGACAGCAACCGGCTACCATTTTAACAGTTCACATTTCAAGGTCAATAAAATTATCACTTTCCTTTTTTTAATATTTCGCTAGAAAACATAATTGTAGTGGAGTCAGTATAGGAATCTTCCACTTTTTACTGCATATCAATAAAATTGGTGATTTTAATGTATAGAAAGATTCAAAAGCCATTGAGTGCCCTGTAAGACACATATTTCTTTCTTTTGCTCTCTGTGTAAATGCTTCGCTACCAAATTCATTTAGCTACATATCGTGAGATCCGTGCCTTAATGATTTCTCGAGTACGTAAACCCTAGCTACGTGCGTATAATACTCAACGCGAGTTGCGCTCAGAATATGTGTCTTGATGAATCAAGCTCTGAATCATAATTTGTATGCTGGTACCTTATTGTTTTATACTGTTAATGACCTCAACATATTTTACTGGTTTTTGGAATGTAAATGTGAACTACTGCCTATGACATTATATCTTCTAATACTGTTTCGATGGTTAAATAGTGAATATCTGGGACTTTATGAAACCTCAGGAAATCTGAGTAGTGGTAAGCATATCAATGGAAAGCTGAATGCATGCAACTGAAGAGAAACAAATAAATAAGTATTATTTGTATATTGTAATTAAACAATATTATATAAATAAGAAGGCGGCAGGCTATCTTGACATATTAAAATACTCCAAAATTGTCCCTCACAAAAAAATTACCACAATAATCTATATGAAAAAATGCATCTAATTATCATAGTGAATTATTAAATGACCATGAAAAATCCATTGGTAATTTGGCTGTTCACCATGGCACCGTTTCCCCTTATGAAAAGAGGAACATGATTACCATGGTAAATGATCAAATTATGACAAAATACTTTATTTAAAATAAACTTTGCTGTGGCATTAATCACACTGCACCAAGTATAATACTATTCCATAAGGCCATTTTCAGCAGTTCTCTATGCTCTTCCACAGAGTCTTTGTTCTGTTTCAGGATACATGTTACCAGAAGAAAGGTAATTTACAGTGTAATTTTGTATGAAGCATACTGCACATTTCCTCAATGACATTTCTTTTGTGGTATTCTCCTTACATGTACAATGTGGTTCTGTAGTATCTGTAGAAATAGTGAGATCAGTATCTGTACAATAACAATACCAGACATTACATGCCATCAAACCTTAATTACTAGAAAGACTGTCAGTAATGCAAAAGTTGTTAATTGATAAAGGACTGAATACAATTGCAAATAGTTGCAATTCAGATATCAATACTACAAGAAAAAAGGCAAAAAGTACCCTAAGGGGGGAATTCAATTGACGGCGAGATATTTTTTAACGCCACGTTAATCCATCTTAACGCTGTTTTTTGTCATTTTCGAGCTGGTTAACTTTACCTGCTATTCAATTACCCTTTTAACGCAGCGTTTCATGAAACGGTCCTCCCGCGCTCCAGTAGAAGGTCTATTGAAAGTATAGGGTGGTTGAGAGCCCGTCACATTAAAAGCTATTCAATTGTTTTTTTAACGCGGCAGGATAAATAGGCCGATATGCTGTTTTATCTAGCACCCCTTTGGGGTGTGCTAAAAAATAAAAATTGGTTTAAAGTACATAAAAACAGGCAAATAAGTTTAAAAAATGGTACTAGTTATTTAATTACATTTCAAAATAAAAAAAATGATGAAATATATTTTAAAAGAGAATGTCAAAATAATTATTTAAAGTTTACTTATTTCTCCTTTAAAAAATAAGCTAGTGGTGCAGTCCTTTATTTTAAATTCAACTGACACACTTTTTTTTTTCAAAATCACTTGAGTGGACAGTGCTATAGGACAGCTTTGTGGACAAAGAACCTTTGGCTGAGTGATTTTTTTGTGCACACAACCTTCTCCTACATTTGACTGAAGTGTTTTCTGCTGGATTATCGAAGATTTCCAAGGACACGTATCGCACTGTTTGTTTGGTGTTGTTTGTCCTAAAAATTATCTAAATTAACATATAAATGTATCACTTTAACCAAAGTAATATCCTTGTAAACTAGTGCTTCTCACAGGCCCATTCTTACCCGGCACAAACAGGTCTTACTCCTTACATTTTTTGTTAAAAATAGTTACTAGTTTAGTTTAGTTTAAAATTATCCTTTTTAATAATAGTTTAGTGTCTCTTTTTCAATGGAGCCATTCCTGGACACAGTGTGGATGTACATGTATGCTGCATGTATGGAGCAGACTGCTTTGAATGCAATGTAAGGCAATGTAAATGTGGGAGTGGCTGGAGAGAATGTTGATGCATGTGGTGTGAATGTGAGTATGGAAGAGGGAGAGCCTGTGGGAGAGAATGGTGCACAGCCAATGGCAGCATTGTCAATTGTGGCAAGTAGGACTAGAATTCCAAGGCCTCGATTGCCAGAGGAGGGGGTGAGAAAACTTTATCGCCTATCCTCTTCAGCAATTTACAATCTGTATGAGATTGTAAAAGAGGACCTGGAACCTCGTGTCACTACTAACCGAGCAGTCCCTGGACTTGCCAAACTGCTTGGTGCTTTGCATTTTTTGGCTTCAGGAACATTTCAGCCCACCTTGGCACTTATTGCCAGGTTTTCCTAACCCACCTTTTCTTGATCCTGTTCCAGGTCCAAAAAGCCCTCAAAAAGCAAACTGCAACTTTTATTAACTTCCCGCAGACTGCCAAAGAGTGGCGTGAGGTCAAAGCTGATTTTTATGCTTTGGCTCAAATGCCCAATGTGCTGGGTGCAATTGATGGCACCCACATTACACTTACACCACCCCACCGAATGGAAGAAAGTTTTGGTAATCGAAAACACTTCCATTCCATAAATGTTCAGATGGTTTGTGCTGCAAATCAAAAAATCACCAATGTTGTTGTTGGATTTCCAGGTTCATCGCATGACTACTTTATTTTGCAACAGTCGTCGTTGTTCCGAAATTTTGAAGCAAAATCCTTTCCACATGACTGGCTGCTTGGTAAGGTTTCTTTTTTTTTTTTTTCCCAATGTACTATTTATTCAAATCTATTATTAAAAAAAAAAGGTTATCATTTTGCAAGTGCTAATTGATAATGTAATTTTTTCTTTTTACTTTTTTTTAGGAGACGCAGGCTATGGAAACCGGTTCTGATTGCTGACTCCATTAAGCAACCCTGTATCTGCCGCAGAAAAAGGTGGCAAGCAGCACACATTAGCACCAGGGGTATTATTGAAAGAACCTTTGGTGCCCTTAAAAGCCGATTTCACTGTTTAGACAGGTCCGGCGGTGTGCTTTTATATTCACCCTCTAAAGTTTGTGATATAATTATTGGTTGTGCTATTCTGCACAATATTTGTATTGCGCAGATTGTTGTTCCTGCTCCCATGCAGCACGGACGTGCCGTGAGAGCTCTCCACTGGGGTCCAAGTCCTGGGCTCCTAAATCCTGTGGAGTAGCCCCGGCTACGCTATCTGCCTGCCTACCTCCACTCACCTGCTGCCGGGCTCCAACTCCTGCATGGCTCTGCTCTCCACGGATCCCTCACCTCCCGCCTGGATCCAATGCCTGCTTGGCACCGCTATACAAGGGTGGATTCTGCTAATTGAGCCCCCGGGTCCAGCCTTGCTCCACGTTCCCACCTGGCTCTCCATCGGATCCGGCCTTGGTCTTCAGCCGCGGTCTCAACCTCTCCTGGCCCTGCTCTGCCATCTCCAGTGGTTGTCCATCTGGGTCCCTCCAGTCTGATCTGCCTAATCGAGGCCCTGGCTCCGGCCTAGCTGCACCCTCCACCTTATGGAGGCTCTCCTCTGATCCACCCTCCGTCTCTTGCCTCTCCTGTGTTCTCCCTGGATGTCCTCAATCTGACTCTCCCAACTTTTCTACTGCCTGGTCCATCTGCTGGTTCTTTAGGCCTACTTCCGGTCAACGCCTTCGGTCTCCAGTGCTGCTCCTCTCCCCATTGCGATCCACTTCCAGTCAGCTTGCCTTGGATGCCGTTTCGCAGCCTTCTTCGGATGTCCTCACCTCCTCCACCCAGCGACTTTCCTGGTTCCAGGCCTTTTTGACAACTGTGGCCCACTTCCGGTTCAGATCTCCAGTCTCTGGTGCCGCACCTCTCCTCACTGCTGCTGCCGCCTCTCAACGCTGCTGGGTCCTTCTCCACGCTGCTGCCTCCAGTGATGTCCCGCTCCTGACGCCCACAGAAGCTCCTGTATATACTGCTGCTCTCCCTCCTTTGATGCCCCTGGCTCCTGGACTCCTCTTCACTTGCTCTGGACCTCTCCACCCATGCCATCCGGTTCTCTCCAGCTCTCCTCTCTCCTGGTCACCCAGCATCCTCCCATGGTCTCTCCACTCCTGCTTCAAATTCTCCTGGCAGTCACAGACTTCGCAGACTTTCTCCCGTTGACTTTGTCTCACAGACTTCACAGACTTTCTCCCAGTGACATTGTCTCATTGTTTTTATTCTCCTGTTTTCACCCTAGTCCATACTGTATTTATTGTTCCCAGCTACCTTTGTAGGCCTTATTTTTATTTTTATTCCATTTTTATTTCTTTATTTATTTTATTTTTATATTTATTTTCTTTATTCCTTATTTTTTTTTCTCTCTCTTTATTTTTATTGTATTTACTGTATTTATTTATCTCTATTTGCATTTCTTATTTACTTATTTACTGTATTTAATTATTTCTATTTGCTTCTCTTATTTACTGTATATAATTATTTCTATTTGCATTTCTTAATCTATTCCAACCACATTTTATTTCTCCCTTTCTATTCCTCTGCTCTCCGTCTATAGGCCTTTCTTGTCTCTTTGTTCCCCGTTCACGCCTCTCTGTCTCATTTTATTCGGCTTGCTTTGCCTTGCCTCTTTGCCACACCTCTCCCCACCGTCATTGTCATTGTTGGCTATTACTTTATTTAACTCACTCATCTCATTTCCTCTTGTCTACCTTATGACTCCCCCTGTCCTCCTCTCCCGCCCCTCTGCTTCAGACGATTCTTCTGTCCCCTCTACTTCTTCCACTCCTCCCCCGCCCCTCCCTCAACTCACTATGCATCCCTGTTCACTTGCCATACCCATACTCTCTCCTCGCCCAACTTCACCACTAACCTTGCCAACCTTATCCCCATCCCCCCTCTCCCCTCCCTTCCTTTCTCCTGTGCCCTCTGGAATGCTAGATCCGTCTGCAACAAACTCCCCTCTATCCATGACCTCTTCTTATCTAACTCTCTTAACCTTCTTGCCATTACCGAAACCTGGCTCACCGATTCCGATGCTACGAGTTGCCGAGGCACAGATGGAAAACACAAGGCTCTTAAGGGAAGAATTAAGCCAGGTGAGGCATGACAGAAATTAACCACCTGGTCCAGTTCTGCAGAAAATGTCACCAGGTGATGACGTAGAAGCATATCGGGTGTCCTTTGAGAGACTTGCAAAAAGGGCAAAATGGCCTCCTAAAGATTGGGCTGAGAGGCTGGCGCCATATCTGACTGGTGAAGCTCAGCGAGCTTATATGGATCTAGATGAGGAACGGACCTCTGATTATTTGCGCCTAAAGTCTGAGATATTAGGTTCGCATTGGAGTTTCCAGGCCAGGCCGAGCCCAGCGCTATCACCAATGGCGCTATGATAAAGAAAAACCGGTCAGAGCGCAAGTGGCTGAGCTTTCTAAAATTTTAAAGAAATGGCTGCAGCCTGAGGAGAATTCGCCTTCTCGGATTATTGAAGTTCTGGCGATAGATCACTGCATCCGGGGGCTGAACCGCGATTTGCAAAGGTGGGTTCTGCAATCAGACCCACAAACTTATGAAGAGCTTGCCACCGTGGTAGAAAGGTTTTGTGCGCTACAGCAAATGACTAAAGAGCCTGCATTTGTGCCAAAACCGCTGCCACGCCAAAAGCCAGGTTTGACAATCCTTGCTACAGGGCCCAATGGCAAAAATGCTACGGACAGAGGGCCAGGAGCAAAGCTGTCTAATCTGAAGTGTTTTGAATGTGGTGAGCCAGGCCACTTTAAGGCAGAGTGTCCTAAACTACAGGAACCCATGGACTGTTCCGTGGCACATATTGGGCCTGCTTTTCCAGGCTGTTTTACCATAAGTCCCACATCAGGATGTCCTTGTTTGTTCCGGGTGACTGTGCTAATCAACAAAAACCTTGTTCTGGCCTTGGTTGACTCGGGGAGTGAACTTTCATTGGTTTCCAGCTCTGCCTTACCCGAAACCATAACTTCTCGGTTGCCCAAGGTGAAGGTTCTTTGCGTACATGGCACGACAGAGGAGTATAAAAGAACAATACTACCCGTCACACTCAAAGACAAAACCGTTTTGGTGGTAGCTGCCATAGCACCTAAACTCCCATATCCACTCATTTTGGGGCGAGACTTCCCACTGTTTAATGATGTCCTCGGAGAGCGGATCCGGCCGGGCATGCCGGCAACTGATGCAATGGTTGGAAGCCCGGTCCTAAAGGAACCGCCTAAGAATCCACAACATCTGGACATCAATCTTTGGGAACCGCCAAACCGGAATGCAATCCTGGGAGTCACAGCAGGAGTTCCACAAAAGCATCCACCTGCGGGGAAACATGGACAGTCCAAACTAGCATTGGTCGGTGATGTCGCAGATGAGCCCACCCCACCTTTCAGTGAGGATACGGACTGGTCTGCAATACCAATTTTGTTTCCTCTGCAGGACTTTGCTCGGGACCAACTTAATGATGCCACTTTGGAACATGCCTTTAAAAGTGTGACTGAGGTAAATGGGGTAGTGAAAGCTGCCCAGTCTGCAGATGGTATACCATATTTTATTGTCAAAAATAATTTCCTGTATAGAGTTGCTATTGTACAAGGGGGAAAAGTAGAACAATTAATGGTTCCTCAGGTCCATGTACCCCTAGTGTAAAAAGCAGCACACACACAGGTCTGTGGGGGACACCTAGGGGAGGATAAAACACGGGAACGAGTTCTGCTTAGGCTTTACTGGCCCGGGTTACACATGGCAATGAAAAAGTATTGCCGGTCCTGTCCCATTTGTCAGAGAACCTGTCCCAAACCCATGTATAGGGCACCTCTCATTCAAATACCAATAGTACAAGTTCCCTTTGAACGTATAGCCATGGACCTTGTGGGGCCAGTGGAAAAATCTGCACGTGGGCACCAATATATACTAGTTGTGCTTGACTATGCAACCAGGTATCCAGATGCAATTCCCCTATGAAACATAAAGTCCAGCACCATAGCTAGAGATTTTGTATTGATGTTTACACGCTTGGGAATACCCAAAGAAATTCTCACAGATCAGGGTACTCCATTCATGTCTAAACTGATGAAGGACATGTGCCAGTTGCTAGGGGTTACGGCGCTTCACACCTCTGTGTACCATCCGCAAACGGACAGCTTGGTGGAACGCTTTAACCGCACATTAAAGCACATGCTCAGGAAAGCAGTGGCTCAAGAGAAAAAAGATTGAACACTCTTATTCCCTACTTGATGTTTGCCATCCGTGAGGTACCTCAAGCTTCAACAGGAATTAGTCCCTTTGAGTTATTGTTTGGGAGACAGCCCAGGGGTATCTTGGATATGTTAAAAGAAGGGTGGGAGCAGCAAGGTCCCAGGGAGCCAAATCTGGTCCAATTTGTGTCCCAAATGTATGAGAGGCTAGGAAAGATAGGGCCCATTGTGCAGCAACATGTAAAAGAGGGTCAGGAACGACAAAAGAAAAGTTATGACAAAAGTTCTGTTGTTTGATCTTTTAAGCCTGGGGACAAGGTTCTAGTCCTGGTTCCTACCGAGGAAGGCAAACTTTCCGCCATTGGCAGGGGCCATATGAAGTTCTAGAGGCTGTCGGTCTTGTCAATTACAGAGTCCGCCAGTAAGGTAGGAGAAGGGAGGAGCAAATATATCATGTTAACCTCCTTAAACCTTGGCAAGATGTGGAAACCTCTCTTCAGGTAGTAAGTACTGCCAATGAAAAGTCTGAAGTGCCCATAGAGCCAGCATTCAGCAGAGACAACAGACTGAAGAAATGATTCACCGGAACAGGGATGTCTTCTCTTCCCTCCCTGGGCGCACTACCTTAATTGAACACGACATTGTCACTCCGCCAGGAGTCATTGTAAAGCAGAAGCCGTATCGTATTCCAGAAGCCAGACGGGTGGACGTGAGAAAGGAGATCGAGAAGATGCTCCAGTTAGACGTAATTGAAGAGTCCACTAGTGAGTGAAATAGTCCCATTGTGCTTGTTCTGAAACCCAATGGGACAATTAGGTTCTGCAATGACTTTAGGTGCCTAAACAGTATGTCGCAGTTTGATGCCTACCCAATGCCACGTGTGGATGAACTGGTGGAAAATCTTGCTGGTAGCAACTATTTGACAACCCTTGATCTAACAAACAGTTATTGGCAGGTTCTCCTGACTTCCACGGCCAAGCCAAAGACTACATTTTCCACCCCTGATGGTCTCTATCAATCTAAAGTCCTACCCTTTGGGTTGCATGGGGCACCTGCCACCTTCCAAAGGGCCATGAATAAATTGCTACGACCTCACACAGCTTATGCTGCCGCTTACTTGGACGATATACTGATTTATACCCCAGACTGGGGATCACATTTAGCCAAAGTTGAGGCGGTCTTAGCTTTATTAAGGTCAGCAGGGTTAACAGCTAACCCAGAGAAATGTGCCACAGCCATGAGAGAAGCCAAATATTTGGGGTACGTTGTTGGTGGAGGGCGTGTAAAACCCCAGCTAGACAAACTGGAGGCAGTCAAAAATTGGGCAAGACCAGAGAAAAAGTCACAGTTAAGAACCTTTTTAGGCTGCTCCACTTACGGACATGTTAAAAAAAAGTTGTCCAGATAGATTAACCTGGTCTGACTCTGCAGAAACCACCTGGTCTGATCTTCGGTTAGCTCTTTGTCCCTCCCCAGTTCTACAAGCACCGGATTTTACCCAGAGGTTCTTCCTCCAAACTGATGCTTCTGGTGTTGGCTTAGTTGCAGTCTTGTCACAGGAGAACAATGGAGTAGAAAATTCTGTCCTGTACCTAAGTCGTAAGTTGCTTCCAAGGGAAAAAAAATATGCCACTGTGGAGAAAGAATGTCTCGCCATAAAATGGGCTACAGAAGCTCTGCGCTATTATCTCCTAGGCAGAGAGTTCACCTTAATAACAGATCATGCACCATTGAGATAGATGCAGAACAACCAGGAGGTAAATGCCAAGATAACCTGCTGGTTCTTGGCACTGTAACCTTTCAAGTTCTCAGTAGAACATAGACCTGGGATTCTGCACAAGAATGCAGATGCATTGTCACGAAAATATGCATAGGGGGAGGGATATGTAACAAAGGGAGGCATTTATCTGACAAGATGCAGAGAAAGCATACAAGCAGAATAAAACATTGGCGCAGTTATGCACCTAGATTGAGGTTAAACCAGGTAAAGACTTATGTATAGTTTAAAGTTTGCTTAACTTACATGATTTGAAAGCTCCTTCCTCTCTGCAAACAGACAGGGTGTGTCTGTTAGTGCAAACAGAGCAAGTGATGGGCGTTTCCTCTTAAAGAGAAGGTGGGTGTGTCACCTTCCCATCAAGCTAAGGCTGGGGGAGGAGTATCATGTATAAAAGCTTGATTGTGTCATTTGTTCACTGAGACCAACGCTGGGGAAGCTGGCTGGTCTTGAGAGAGCTGGTCTATGTCTAGCTAGCGTTTAGGGTCTCCATGATTGCTGTGAAAGTCATACGTGTCAAATACGTTTTAACCATCCTGACAATAAAGCTGCATAAAAAGAAGATGTTCGCGTGTGCTTCAGCAGTAGCGGGCTCTTGCCACAATATATATATATATATATATATATATATATATATATATATATATATATACCAATACATAGATAGGCATAGATAGATATTATAGATAGATAAAGACAGAGAAATTACTTAAATTCAAAATACCTATGCAGTAACAATGTCCGATTTCAAGGGCTTGATGGTATCTTCTATCTTCATCCATCCTGGCTCTGCTCACTGATTTTTCTGTCGTAGCTAAAATCAAAGTTACAAAAAAAAAATAAATAGAGGATACATTAACCTGAAAATTGAAACCAACAATGTTTAAAGATTGCTCAAGATGTAAAATATCTAAATAGTATAATTTAACTTTGGAAAGGAAAAACTAAAAATACATATATTACTTAAGAAAGGACATAATTTTCTTGTAATCATCCAAAAAAAAATTAGATACATTTTTTTTTATATTACTTTCTTCACCAACACCCTTCGTCCTATTCTGACACCGGGTTGATGATTTCCTCTTCCGCCTCTTCTTCAAGCAATCTTCTTTTTGCTCCCTCAGGTCTTCTTACTTCACCATGGGGGTGTTCAGGTCCATTGCCGTCCTCTGCCATAGTGTGGGGGGAAGAAGTCCAGAAAGATTCAAATCGGGGAAAGCGAGTGAAACATTTCCCTGGGCTCGCCGGACCATCAGCTCATCAGAAATGTTTTGAAGATGCATTGTCATCACTTGGAGATGCATTGTCTGTTGCTGTTGTTGAACAAGCATTTGTGCCATGGACTGATTCATCTGAAAATGGAGCGCTGTATTCTGCTCCATTGACAGTGCCATTCATGCCTCAATGGTGTTGTTCAAGCGTTGAGATGCTGCAATGTCCTCTTGGACTGTGACCATTCGCTCCAATAATGAATTGGTGGAATTACGGGAGCTTCGTACCTCTTCCACAACAGACGTCAAACGGTCTACCGAATCACCAATTATCTGGCCTTTGTCTTCCATATTTCGGTGAGTAGTTTCCTGCCTTCTTTCCATCTGTCTTCCAAAGTTTGTGATGGAATCAAACCGAGTGCTTTCTTCAGGTAGACCGTGCACCAGTTGTGTTGGAAGACTGGTGCCTGTGGAGGGTACCTTTGCTTGAGATGGACCTTCCCCTGTAGTGGCTGGAAGGTTGGGCAAGGCTTCCTTGAGCATCTCAAATCTTGTAGCAGCATTTTCATGGACCAAAGTCTCAGCAGGAGAAAATGACAATGAATCACTGTCATGTTCACTTGTCTCTGTAAAGAGAAACATATAACAAAAAAATAAAATATTAACCGATGAAATAATTTTTAAAATTAAAAACTTTCTTTGATATTCACCTGTTTCTGAGACAACAGATGCTATTTCTTCCATGGCATCATGGATACATGGTGAGTGGTGTTACAGCAAGTTCTTGAGTGATGGATTCTAAAAAAAAAGAATTGGTAAAAATGATATTATATTTGTACTCAGTGTATATCTAATATATATCTGTCTAGATAGATCTATCTATATTTATATGTATGGATACCGCAATATATATATATATATATATATATATATATATATATAATGATAGATAGATATGTATCTCAAATTTTTCACAAACAAAACCTTCTGGACTGTCAGCACACATCGTTAATGCTCCCCCCCGTTCTGCTGGCATTTCTTCAACATGTCGGGTTTCTGTAAATAATAATAAAGTAGAAGAGAGTATTTACATATCAGTTTCAATATATATATATATATATATATATATATATATATATATATATATATATTTGAGCTTTCCTGAAAAATAATGGACATAGTTGTTAATAAATATTTAATGTTAACCACGCCAAATACCAGCTTAAGTGAAACCATTACCTTGATGGACATCTACAACCTGCTCTGACACGTTTTCCTCAGTCATTCTCCTCTTGTGAGCTGTAAATTAGTCACTAAAAAAGGGACATATTATCACTATTATAACTATGTTTATTGGGTATGAAATAGAGAGAAAGGGAGAGAGGGAGAGGAATAGAGGGAGAAAGAGGGAGAGAGAGAGTGAGTGAGAGTGAGTGAACGAGAGAGAGAGAAAGAGGGAGAGAGAAAGAGAGAAGGAGAGGGAGAGGGAGAGAGAGTGAGTGATAGAGAGAGAGAGCGAGTGAGAGAGAGGGAGAGAGATATTTGCATAGTTAGGTATTTGAAAATATAAATACCTTTTTTCCTCGGTACAACACTTTGACAGGAACAATATATTTTGTAGAACGCCTTTCTTGTTCTTTAATAAAAAAGTATTGAAATAAGCTTTGCAAATTTTTTGGGGCGGATCTTATCCTTTACAAAAAGTACTTCAAAATTTTACCTGTATTTGAAGATGTTTTTGAAAGAAATAAAAAAAAACAAAAAAATGTAAATAAGACTTAATACAATGAGACTTCAATACTTAACCAAATATAACACCATAAACATCATTTTTAAAAAAATGCATTTAACTTTTCTTAATTGATGTTTACATCAATATTAATTTATGTTATTTTTTTTTTACATTTTAAAAAAAATTAAGATAAATTTAAGTTATTTAAAACAACAAAGATAAATATTCAAATAGCCTTTACAGCAGCTGAATAATTTGGATGAGGCAAGATATTCATACCATATTGATTACAATACAAATAAGAGGTCTACACTAACATACTTCTTGCGTAGTGTTATCTATAGAAATCATACACTCCATCATCATCATTTATTTATATAGCGCCACTGATTCCGCAGCGCTGTACAGAGAACTCATTCACTTCAGTCCCTGCCCCATTGGAGCTTACAGTCTAAATTCCCTAACATACACACAGAGAGAGAAAGATATACATGGGTCAATTTAATAGCAGCCAATTAACCTACTAGTATGTTTTTGGAGTGTGGGAGGAAACCGGAGCACCCAGAGGAAACCCACGCAAACACAGGGAGAACATACAAACTCCACACAGATAAGGTCGGGAATTGAACACATGATCCCGGCGCTGTGAGGCAGAAGTGCTAAGCAATTAGCCACCGTGCTGCACTCCAGCTATATATATATATATATATATATATATATATATATATATATAATTATAGATATATATCTCAGTGTGTGTGACAAACTCAGTTTTACACAAAAACAATATGTAAAAATATATGTTACGCTAACTGTGGCCAGGAGTATTCTTTTTTTCAACTTTTTGTACTTTTCTTTCCTTGAAAAAAAAGAAAGAAAAATCTTGTGAATACTAATGCATTTGTTAAAAATTGTAAGCATTAGCTGACTGAAATTTGTACTGTAAAGTATGTTATCTAAGTTAGCTAATCCATACATGCATGTGTATAATGTGTATATATTCTTGAACATTTTAGATCATACCTTCTCCCTCTCCCCTCCTCTGACCCTTCTGTCCTCGAGAAGAACCCAAATCTACAATAAAAAAAAAAAAAGACATTAGACAATACATCTTTACCTAATATTATTTTTGCAATGAAAGTCAACTTAAAAAAAAAAATCTCATTTTTTAAATGAGTTTTTACATTTACCTCCAGATTTGGATATTCTCTTCCCTGGTACTGCTTCCCTTGCATCTCTTCTGGTCCATGCTGTATCTTCTTCTTCAGTTGGAAATGAAAAAAAAATATTAGTAATCATATAAAAGTTAATCAGATCACAATTTTTAAACACGTTAGCTTAAATATACCTTGTGGCTGAAAAGTGGATGGTTCCCCTGGCATGTCTTGCAACAGTTGCCATCTTTGCCTTCGTGGTGCGCTTACAGTCCCGAAAGTGCTTCTGGCAAACTTCAACTGTTCGGACGCGAACTCCACAAGCTGACACTTAAGAGGCAATCTGGCTCCAAATCTTTGATTTCTGTTTGTGGGAGGTCTTCAGAGCATTTGCACCCTTCAGTGTGCTGTAGTGCTGCAGTCAGGGCCGTCTTTCCCATTGGGCACGCTGGGCAGGTGCCCGGGGGCCCTGCAGCCCAGGGGGCCCTCCGGAGACAGAAAAAAAAAAAACCTGCAAAAAAAGAAGAAAATACTTAACGTGCTGTCAGCTGGCGATCCGGCTCCCTCCCTGGTCTCCTCCTCCTTCGCGCTAGCAGTGCATGTCGGGCGTGACATCATCACGCCCGCCCGACATCCATTGCGGAGCGCGACGGAGGAGGAGACCAGGGAGGGAGCCGGATCACCAGCTGACAGCACGGTAAGTATTTTCTTCTTTTTTTGCAGGGTTTTTTTTTTTCTGCCTCCAGAGGGCCCCCCTGGGCTGCAAGGCCCATATATATAATTCTTTTTTTTTTTTTGTACATATAGGGGCCCCGGTGCACTGCTGTGCCCGGGGGCCCAAGAGGTTCTTAAGAGGGCCCTGGCTGCAGTACCCGTCAAACAAGGACATCATTCTCCTCTTCTGTGAAGCGCCTGGACCGTGATGCTGCTGTCCATTCATCATCATCTTCCTCACTGTCAACTTCATGATGTTCCTGCTGTATGCTTGTCGATGGTTGAACGTTGCTGACGAACTTCTGTCTTCTTCGCTCTTCTCGACACTGGGCACGGGTCTCTGCCCATTCCTCTCCACTACTAAGAATTTCCTCTTGGCAGTCCTGTGAAAAGAGAGAATCCCTACGCTCCCTTGACATGGCTGCTCTTCAAAATTTGACTAATAATAAAAAAGGAACTAGCTTCAAAATAAAATAACGACCTAAAAACACTTATTAATTTGTTAATTATATGTTATTTTAATATAAATAACTATCCTATACTAACCTGAAGAAATTATTTGCCTGGAGGTTAAGAAATAACTAATCTACAATATACTACTATTACAATTGTACAAAATAATAGCCTACACTACAATAGTACAATTATGATCAACTAAGTTACTAAATATATTACTTTTACCTATATGCACTATAAATTCAATTGAATTAAATGATATTGCAGTAGGTTAAGAAATCAAAATGGTATATTAACTATTCTGCAAAAATCATATACTATGCAATAGGACAAAGAGGTCAAATACTCAAATTTAAATAAATTAGTGTGCAAGAGATTCAAAAACATGTTTTATTACCTAATCTGCAATTAAAAAAAAATACTATGCTATAAAAAAAAAGAAATTTATTGGGAACTAGGTTATAAGAAATTGGCCTATTTGAAATTTTACTTTTTACAAAACTATTTTGCACAGTTAACAGAAATACAGGAACAATAATACAGTGTTGTAGGGTATGTATGTGGTTGTGTGACTACAGCAATAAAAACACGAATGGGGTATACAAATTGGTATTTCTATTTATATGTATGTAGGGATGTATGTATGTATGTATATGTGTGGTGTATAAGTGTTAGTAATGTGTGGTATGTCTGTAGTATGGTATGTATAATATACTGGGTAGTGTATTATATTAATAATAACACTTAAATATAAAAAAGAAAAATGTATTTTAAAGTAGTGTGTAAGTAGTGTAAGTAGTGTAGTTGTATGCCAATATCTCCAGAAAACTCAAAAGCCAAAGGCAGCAATGCAGAAGAGTCAAATGCCAGAGCAGTCACCAAACCAGCCAACAGCCATCAGCAAATGACAGATTACTGATGGCTGCCTTGTTTTTTTTATAGTCGAGCAGGCTGCGTTAAACCCTACTCTCCACTCCCCTGAAAAACTCGCTCAGACCAATTGCATGAGTTTTAACGCTGTATTAAATAAAAATGGTCGCTCAACCATGTAATAACTTGCGCAGGATTTTTTTTTTTTAACGCTGCAGGAAAAAAAAAATCTCGCCATCAATTCAATTTACCGCTAAGACATGGATCTGAGGGAATTATCCGGGCACTCAAATAGGTGAGAAAATTATTAATAAATCTAAAGCTCACTTAATATATTCTCTGATGAAACCACACTATATACAGTGGACAAATATTTAAGAGTTTGGGACTTATTTTTATTTGTAAGAAGAAAATTATGTTTTACTGATTGATTGCAAGAAACATCAATTATCTGGTACCAAAGAGGCGAAATTTGTGGCTGTTAGAAAATTGGAATACTGGATTTCTATATAAGCTGGCAAACCTGCAATATCATCTGTTTTAACCTCTTAAACCATGAGGTCTTCAGAGTATAATCAGCTGCTGCCTGGGGGCAAACTGTCACATACAAGTTGGTAATTTGGACAAGTTACCTCTGCAAGAAAATCTGCACAATTATAAGAGATGCTCACTGACCCCCGTGAAGTGGTTTTGCTTTTGAATCTGGATTATCTTCGTGTTTTGGTTTTGGCAAAACCACCTTTGTGTGTTTTGGTTTTAGTTTTGGATCTGTATTTTTTTAGAAAAATTGCTAAAATATGCTAAAATCACATATTTTTGCTCTTTTTTTGATCCTACATTATTATTAACCTCAATAACACTAATTTCAAGTCATTTTCAGTCAATTTTGACCACCTCAAAGGTCACAATATTATTTTCATACACTTTAAAACAAAATACTGCAGCGATCTGGCTGGATGGTAAGCTACAGAGCAATGACTCAAACACACGGCAGTTCATACCACATCTAGGACACATTGGCACACAGCAGTGGCTGAAAAGAAAAGTGGTGCAAGAATTGTCCTTGGATCAGGAAAACATGGTTCATCATCATCATCATCATTTATTTATATAGCGGCACTGATTCTGCAGTGCTGTACAGAGAACTCATTCACATTAGTCCCTGCCCCATTGGAGCTTACAGTCTAAATTCCCTAATATACACGCACACACAGACAGAGACTAGGGTCAATTTTGATAGCAACCAATTAACCTACTAGTATGTTTTTGGAGTGTGGGAGGAAACCCACGCAAACACAGGGAGAACATACAAACTCCACACAGATAAGACCATGGTCGGGAACTGAACTCATGACCCCAGCGCTGTGAGGCAGAAGTGCTAACCACTTAGCCGCCGTGCTGCCCATCTGTCTCTTGGATAAGTGAGGTAATTCTACAGCTATTACATGGCAACGAGCGCTGACCCCCTCGGGATGCGTGCTTTTATCGGACATACACCAATCCAGGGTGCCAGACAATGCACCAAAAAGAAGCATTGTAATTCACAGCAAAAAGCCAGTTCATCAGTGAGCTTCGAATCAGCCCCAATTCCCACAAAATTATAATCTAGTTAGATACCTTTCATGTAAAGTGCAGATTACAAACACTTAATGGAGAAAGGTAAAGGCCTCATTCTTTCTTTGGCACTGCATGTGTAGAATGGCATGTTGGCAATTTTAGTTTTTTTCTGCAGATAACTCTGCCTGGATTACAGCTCTTTTTTTTCTTGACCAAGGTCCGTGTACTGCTGTAAATCCATTTTGATAACACCATACACTTTTTTGTACAAATTCAGAAGAAAAACAAGCAAGGACTAGTGTTTATATTTCAGCAATGACAATTAGCAATGGAACAATTGTGCTCTCTTTTCTTTTTTTCTATATAACACAGTATC
Organism: Mixophyes fleayi; assembly: GCF_038048845.1. Classification (NCBI taxonomy): domain Eukaryota; kingdom Metazoa; phylum Chordata; class Amphibia; order Anura; family Limnodynastidae; genus Mixophyes; species Mixophyes fleayi. The sequence continues at coordinate 64,852,659 of NC_134409.1, forward strand.
TTTGGACTGCAGAATTACATCAACCCTGTAAGCACTATTATTTGTATTTTTCTGCAATGAGATTTAACACTGGAGCTCTCCTTTCTGTGTGTTACTTATATAACACAGTAGAACTGGACTGCAGAATTACACCAATCCTGCCAGCACTAGTATTTGTATTTTTCTGCAATGAGATTTAACACAGGAGCTATGGAGCTCTCCTGAATGTCACTGATTACTTTGTTTAACACTGCTACCACCCTCCTCTTTCAATTCTCTAACTTTGCCTGCCCAACTGCTCTACACTCTAAGCTACCCCTTCTGTGTCTCTCTCTCAAATGGCGCTAGATCGCCGTGGAGGGCAGTATTTATAGATTCCAAAACTTGCGAGATCCGAGATCTGACGACATCACAATGACGTTTTGCCTGGTTTTCGAATCCGAAAAAGTGCGAAAGGGCTCAGTTCTTGGATCCCTTAAGTTTGGGTGTGTTCGGTTTCCGAGGAACCGAGCCCTAGCATGTCTAATAATTATCCGTGCAAACCTTGGAAATCATAGGGACTTGTGAATAATATCAGCTGCTGCCTGAAAGGTAAATTGATATACACAAACCAGTAATTCGAGCAAGTTATTTGGGAAAAACAACTGGTGTCACAGAAGGCTGCAGGTGAGAGCTGCAGCTCTCTGGATATCACAGACTGTTCCATCAAGGAAGAAGTCTCATTTGAAATGTTGTACTATTGATGTGGTTTAGGTTTGGATGAGCAGGATTTAAAAGCCCAAAATAAACTCTTGAAATAAGTGACTCAATGGGGGGAATTATATTACCCCCGAATTTGCACGACGCTAAAACTGTTACCGTTATTACAGTCGTTTTAACCAGGCTTTCTGCTTGCAGCTCTGAGCTGTGAGCAAAAAGCCAGCGTTGAAACTACCGTAATAACGGTGATAAAGCACATTATTACCGTAATAATGGTAATAATGCGCAGGCCGCGTTACTTATACCCGTAACGTGGCGAATTGAATTCCCCCCAATATTTCATTATACTACACAGCCGGAACTTTTTGGGAGATTGACTTGTGGATATATATAAACAGTATTTTGTCTCAAAAGACACATTCTTTGTGTAATGTAAGAGATATTTAACTTGGAAGTGCACCACCAGTGTTGAATATATGGATTTTGACTCCTAAACAGGAAAACATTATTCCTTTAACAAGGTGGAATTATAATATATTTTTAATGTTTTTATTAGGGATGTGCACCGGCGACTTTTGGTGTCTCGTGTTTTGTGTTTTGGATTCGGATTTGCTTGAGGTTTTGGGTTCGGATTTGTTTCGCAAAACACCTGCCGAAAGGTTTTGGTTCGGATTTAATGTTTTGGATTCGGATTTTTTTTGAAAAAAGCATAAAAAGTTCAAAAATCAAGTTTTTGGGCTTATTTTCACTCCTACACTATTATTAAACTCAATAACATTCAATAACAATCATTTCCACTAATTCACAGTGTATGCTGAACACCTAACAATATTGTTATTAGTCCAAAACGTTGCAACGAGGTATCTTTCTGGACTGCGTAGTGGAGTGGTCCCCACAATATAATTAGAAAACCATCAACTGGACTTAATTACACCAAAAATTGTACCTGGACTGCGTAGAGGAGTGGTCCCCACAATATAATAAGAAAACCATCAACTGGTCTTAATTACACCAAAAATTGTACCTGGACTGCATAGAGGAGTGGTCCCCACCATATAATAAGAAAACCATCAACTGCTCTTAATTACACCAAAAATTGTACCTGGACTGCGTAGAGGGGTGGTCACCACAATATAATTTAAAAACCCTCAAATGGTCTGAATCCCACCAAAAATTGTACCTGGACTGCGTAGAGGAGTGGTCCCCACAATATAATAAGAAAACCATCAACTGGTCTTAATTACACCAAAAATTATATCTGGACTGCGTAGAGGAGTGGTCCCCACAATATAATAAGAAAACCGGCATCAACTGGTCTTAATTACACCAAAAATTGTACCTGGACTGCGTAGAGGAGTGGTCACCACAATATAATAAGAAAACCGGCATCAACTGGTCTTAATTACACCAAAAATTGTACCTGGACTGCGTAGAGGAGTGGTCCCCACAATATAATAAGAAAACCATCAACTGGTCTTAATTACACCAAAAATTGTACCTGGACTGCGTAGAGGAGCGGTCACTACAATATAATTTAAAAACCCTCAAATGTTCTGAATCCCACCAAAAATTGTACCTGGACTGCATAGAGGAGTGGTTCCTACAATATAATTAAAAAACCCTCCACGGGTCTGAATTCCAAAAAAAAAGTTACTTGACTGCGTAGTGGGGTGGCCCCGGTACACAATTTTTTTACCGGGGCCACAATATAATTAAAAAACCCTCCAAGGGTCTGAATTCTACCAAAAAAGTTTATGGACTGCATAGTGTAGTGTTCCCCACAATATTATTTAAAAATTTTGCAGCAACAGTTAACGTTGTTTAATATCTGATACACCTCTATCTGGACTGCATAGTGGAGTGGCCCCGGTACTAAATTTGGTACCGGGGCCACAATACCTCCTCCAACTTCCAAGTGTAGTGTTTATAACATATAAACACTACAGTAGTTCTAGCACGTCAATACCTCTTGTTTTAAATTATGACAGGGCATTTTACTTTTGGTTTAAATTTTTGAATTTGTTGACATTTTGTTTTACTTTTTGAACATGGCAAACGACTGTTGAATGGTCACATAATGCCAAAAAAAGAGTTGCAAGATGGAATTGTCCTTGGGCCCTCCCATCCACCCTTATTTTGTTGAAATAGGACATGCACACTTTAACAAACCAATCATTTCAGCGACAGGGCCTACCAAACAACTGTGGCTGAAATGATTGGTTTGTTTGGGCCACCACACCAAAAAAACAATTCATCTCTCCCTGTACAAACTAAACAGGCTCTACTGAGGAAAGATGTCGTCCTCATCCTCAACCTCTGATTCCTCTCCCCCTACAGTGTGTACTTCCTCCTCTTCACACATTATCAATTCGTCCCCTCTGGACTCCACAACCACAGGTCCATCTGTACTATCTGGAGGGCAGTGCTGTACTTGATTGAGGAATTGATAATTCATTTTTATGAACATTATTTTTTCAATGTTCTGAGGAAGCAACCTCCTTCGCCGCTCACTGACCAGGTTCCCCGCTGCACTAAAAACTCTTTCCGAGTACACACTGGAGGGGGGACAACTCAGGTAAAATAGAGCCAGTTTGTACAGGGGCTTCCAAACTGGCTTTTTTTCCTGCCAGTAACAATATGGACTGTCTGACATGTCTATTTGGATGGTGTCAGCAAAATAATCCTCCACCATTTTTTCATTTGTGACAGCATCCAATGCAGCGACAGTAGACATGTCTGCAATGGTTGGCAGGACCTTCAGTCCGGACTAGATGTTATCAGCATCCCCGCCAGCGGGTCTTTTAGGAAAACTGAGCTTTTTCCTCGCAGCCATAGATGTGGAAGAAAATGAGGGTGGAGCTGTTGGCATGTCACGGTCCTCTTCAGAGGACAATATCCTGACCAGAAGGTCTTTGCACCGCTGTAGACTTGTGTCCGCCGGAAACAGAGACACAACATACGCTTTAAACCGAGGATCCAGCACGGTGGCCAGAATGTATTCCTCTGACTTTAATAGAGTGACCACCCTCGGATCCTGGCAAAGCGTACGAAGGGCTACATCAACAAGAGCTATATGCTTGGTGTAATCGCAATGGTTTACCAGCTCCTCCCTCACTTTCTCCAGCTGCTTCTGCAACAGCCTGATCAGGGGAATGACCTGACTCAAGCTGGCAGTGTCGGAACTGACTTCTCGTGTGGCAAGTTCAAACGGCTGGAGAACCTTGCACAATACGGAAATCAGTCTCCACTGCGCTTGACTCAGGCGCATCCCCACTCCTTTGCCTATGTCGTAGGTGGCTGTGTAGGCCTGAATGGCCTTTTGCTGCTCCTCCATCCTCTGCAGCATATAGAGGGTGGAGTTCCAGCGTATCACAACCTCTTGTTTGAGGTGATGGCAGGGCAGGTTCATGGTTTTTTGATGTGCTTCTAGTCTGCGGTAGGCACTGGCTGAATGCCGAAAGTGTCCAGCAATTTTGCGCGCCACTGCAAGCATCTCCTGCACACCCCTGTCACTCTTGAGGTAATGCTGCACCACCAAATTAATGGTGTGGGCAAAACATGGGACGTGCTGGAAATTGCCCATATTTAATGCCCGCACAATGTTACTGGCATTGTCTGACACCACAAATCCCCATGGGAGTCTAAGTGGGGTAAGCCACTGGGAGATAATTTCCCTCAGTTTCTCTAATATGTTGTCAGCGTTGTGCCTCTTATTAAAGCCTGTAATACACAATGTTGCCTGCCTTTGCACGAGCAACCGTTTTGTAGATGCTGCTACTGATGCAGCTGTTGCTGCGGAAGGGGATGCATCTACCCAGTGGGCTGTCACAGTCATATAGTTCTTTGTTTTCCCAGAACCACTTGTCCACATGTCCGTGGTTAAGTGGACAGTGGGTACAACTGCATTTTTTAGAGCACTGAGGACACTTGATTGTACTTTTCTGTACATTTTTGGTATCGCCTGCCTAGTGAAGTGGAATCTCGACGGGATTTGGTACCGGGGACACAATACCTCCATCAACCCTCTAAATCCCACTCCACTGATGGCGGACACCGGGCGCACGTCTAACACCAACATAGCAGTTACAGCCGCAGTTATACGCTTTGCAATAGGGTGACTACTATCGTATTTTGTGGTCATGGCAAACGACTGTTGGACGGTCAATTGTTTTGTGAAAGACTTAGCGGTCTTACGACTTCCCCTCTGGGAAGATGACCGACTAACAGCAGCAACAGCAGCAGTGGCAGTAGTAGGCGTACCGCTGCAGGATTCCTCGGATGAATCCCGTATTGAAGAGGACTCAGTCTGGCTGCTGACTTGGGCTGCAGGACTGAATCTGATGGAGATCGTGGAGGAAGTTGACGAGGAGGGTATTGCTGGTGTGTATCCAACTGGACCACGTGATTTAGGTGTCCCTGTACCGATGACGGTCCTAGCCCCAGTTCCTGAACTATGAAGGTTATTCAGGTGACGTATAAGGGAGGATGTCCCTAGGTGGGCAAGATCTTTACCCCTGCTTATTTGAGCTTTACATAAGCTAAATATGGCCATACATTGGTTGTCTGAATTTGGATAAAAATAACTCCAGACCGAAGAGGTGCATTTTTTGATCTTCTTACCAGGCATGACGATGGGCTTTTTCATCCAATGGACATCAGCTGTTTCCCCCCCTGGTGCCTCATTTACAATAACCACATCAGCATCCTCATCATCAAGTTCCTCCACAGCGCCAGCTACATCAATAGCCTCCTCCCGAGCCACCTCTTCCCGTACAGTGATGGGAAGGTCAGGCTTGACAACCACCAACACCTTTGGACTCGCCTTGGGGATTTGTGATAATTTCTCTTTAGAAGGCAGAGTTGTTTGCTGTTTTGTTGCTGACAGCATAACTCTCTTCAATTTTTTGTAGGGGGGGGAGGAGGAGGAGGGCTAAGATCCTTGGGTGTAGCTGAACCACTAGTCATGAACACGGGCCAGGGCCTAAGCCATTCCTTGCCACTCCGTGTCGTAAATGGCATATTGGCAACTTTACGTTTCTCCGCAGTTGATTTTAAGTTTCTCTTTTTGCTACTTTTACTTAACTTGGGCTTTTTGGAATTTATATGCCCTGTACTAGGAGATTGGGCATCGGGCTTGCCAGACGACGTTGATGGCATTTCATCGTCTATGTCATGACTAGTGGCAGCAGCTTCAGCATTAGGAGGAAGTGGGTCTTGATCTTTCCCTACTTTATCCTCCAAATTTTTGGTCTCCATTATATGTAGCACAAGATACTGCAGAATGTGTGAACTTGGTAATATTGCAGTAAAAATGGCTTTATACTGCTGGATTGGTTTTGCAAATTGTGTTATAATTATTTTTTTTTATTTTTTAAAAACTTGGGAATAATGGGGAAATAACTATGCCTTTAGAAGCACAGAGCACAGGACACAGCACCACTGGACTGAACAGGACACAGCACAGGAACCAGAAGCACCACTGAACTCAGAAGGACAGAGCACAGGACACAGCACCATTGGACTGATACTGCAGAATGTGTGAACTTTGTAATATTGCAGTACCACTGGACTTTTACTGCTGAATGTGTGAACTTGGTAATATTGCAGTACCAATGGGCTTATACTGCAGGATTGGTTTTGCAAATTTTGTTGTAATTAATTTTTTTTTCAATTATTTTTTTGTTTTTTTTTTATAACTTTTTTGAAAATGGGGAATAATGGGGAAATAACTATGCCCTTAGAAGGACAGAGCACAGGACACAGCACCACTGGACTGAACAGGACACAGCACAGGACCCAGCAGCACCACTGAACTCAAAATTGACAGAGCACAGCACACAGCACCACTGGACTGATACTGCAGAACACAGCACAGCACAGCACAGCACAGCACAGAACTAAACAGCACAGCACGAGATCTACCAGGACAGAGGACCACCTAACACACCCTCCCTCTACCCTGATCAATGCCCGAGTGAAGATGGCGGCGACTAGCAGGGAATTTATAGGATCCGAATATCGCGAGATCCGACAGCGGGATTATGACTCCGAGCCTTGGTTTCAGGTTTTCATTTGGCGCCAATACCCGGATCTGTCTCGGATCCGACTCGGATCGGCAACGTTCGGGTGGGCTTGGATTCACGAAATCCGAGTGCGCTCATCTCTAGTTTTTATATCGTTTTTATATGACTATATTTTTTATGATTAATTTTGGTGATTTTATATTAAAATAAGAATAATAAAATATGTGTTTTTTAATTATAAGCTGGTTGGTGGTCAATAATATAATATAGGAAAAAAAGTTTCTCTTTTTTTTTTTTAGATTACATTAATGTTTACTTTAGGAAAATTATAGCTCTTGTGTAATAGGCACAACTTGAAATCGATTAGCTACTCACACTTAACGTCTTAGGGCCTGATTCATTAAGGATCTTAACTTAAGAAACTTCTTATTTCAGTCTCCTGGACAAAACCATGTTACAATGCAAGGGGTGCCAATTAGTTTTCTGTTTTGCACATAAGTTAAATACTGACTATTTCTTCGTGTAGCACACAAATACTTGATAGCTTATTTGTACACTGAAATTTAAAGTTGATATTTGTGTGCTACATGAAAAAACAGTCAGTATTTAACTTATTTGAAAAACAGAAAATTAGTTTGCACCCCTTGCATTGTAACATGGTTTTGTCCAGGAGTTTGAAATAAGAAGTTTCTTAAGTTAAGATATTTAATGAATCAGGCCCTTAGTGGGTACAGTAGAATATTGTTTAAAAGACTTTCATTGAAGAGCAAAGTGGCTAATGCTATGTTGCCACTATTTTTTCAGCTATGTTTTAAAGCTATTTTCTTTTCTAGAATAAATACCCAGAAAGACATTAACTATTAATAAGCTGATTTATAGAATGACATGGTCATTTCTCATTGTCCAATTGTTATTGAAAATATTAAAATAGTGTTAAGAATTAAGCATGTCTGTGTGCAAATTTTTTTTTCTTTGCTGTCTGTGAATGTGTGTGTACATTTGTGTATGTTTCAACATTCAAATGTAAATTCTTCTGAAGGTATATCTCTGTATGTGACAAACAGCCCAGTATGTAAACAAACAGGACCTATTCTTTGGGTTATTAAAATAATCGTAAGAGTCTATTGCGGTGAATAATTCAAACATAGACATAGTGGTGGCAAGTATATAAAGCAGATCTGCAGACTGTTAGCCAGTGCATAAATCAGACCTTTTGCTTTTATTATAAATAAAAGTCAACAATCTATCCCCTCCCGTTCTTTTGAACTAACCCAGTGATTTCCAGCCTATGTCCTCACTATACCACTGCTCATTACTAGTGAAGAGCTTTGATTTATTTAAATACTTTTTTTTGGCACTATTTAGACAACTCTTACATCTTAACATTATTAAAGCAAAGAGCTGGGAACAGTATGGCAAAGATTAACTGCATTTAGGTTATATCTAGAGATGCTCACTGACCCCGTGTTTTGGTTTGGGTTTTGATTTTGGATATGGATTACCTTTGGGTTTTGGTTTTGCCAAAACTGCCCTCGCATGTTTTGGTTTTGGTTTTGTTTTGCTTTTCTTGAAAAAATGCCACTTTTTGAGCAAAAATTACATAATTTAGCTATTATTTTGTACCTACATTATTATTAATCTCAATAACACTAATTACCAGTCATTTCCAGTCAATTTTTAGCACCTCACAGGTCACAAAATGATTTTCATATACTTTTGCCCAAAAGACTGTGCCATAGCTCACCCCCAAATAGTTGCCAGTGTTCAGTGCTTCAACAGAAGTAATCGGCCTTGAATTTATTTATCAAAGTCTCCACTCACATTGTATTTTACATTAGCATTATTATTAGGCCTGTCAGTGATCTTTAAAGTGTACTGATTTTGTACTGTGCCATCAATATAGATTCACATCAGTTGAGAACAGACCAGGAGCACCAAGCAGTTGCTGACACCAGTCCTGATGATAGGAATGCCTGTACATCATCTAGTAAAGCCTATGTTAAAGACTGAGGTGCATAATGTTTTTAAAGTGAGGGAAATTAATATGTAAAAAAACACAAATTTACTTGGTAAATTAAAAAACACGTGTTATCAAGGTAAAGTTAAATGGGGTAGGAACTGATGTGAGCTAACATAACTTATAACTATATCTTATAAGTATCTACATAACTAACATAACACGTAATCGTTTCTGCTTAGTTCTCATCTGCTCTGTACAGCGCAGCACAATTACTGGTGCTATATAATTAGCTGCTGATGATGGGGATAATGACAGGGACGTGCAGGAAATGCATGTACCCAAGTACGTCACATTTTTTCGACGTAGGCTACTCTGTGTATCAGCGGCTTCACTAAGAGGCATACAGCTAACAATCTGTTACAAAAAGTAAGGGATGTCACTGCAACATAGCTAATCCTGCTTGAACTATCCAGAGGATATGTGATTTCTGATAAAGACACAAATACTGTTAGAGCATTGCAGCGGGGGGAAAATTCCATCACATTTTGCTCACACAATCAACTTGGTGTTACAGAACTTTTGAAAAATGACAATGACATGCAGGAGATGCTGTTTGTGTCCCGAAAAAGTTAGGGCCATTTTTGGGATTCTGCAACAGCATGTAGGAGAATGCAGCAACTGCAAGAAGACTAGAATTTGAGGGGAATGTACTTTAGTCCAGCGAAGTAGTCACCTGTGAAGAGAGTGCAAACACGGTTAGCTTGAGTCAAGTGATTGCCTTAATTATACTTTTTGAGAAGCAGCAAATGAAATTTTACGAATGAAATGAAACTAAGTAAATCTGCTAACTATATTGTAATTGTAGATTAAGTACTTAATTTGCTTTGCCAGGATCCAAGAGCTATCAACATCTTGTAATGACGTCTACTCCTTCAGTTTCTTTGGCAACTGCTTCTTGGAAAAAACTTAGCTTTCTCAAGACACTCAGTGGTGATGCAGATGAGTCAGCACAACATTTTGATATTTGCTTTTCTCTAAAAGAATTGGCCAAAAATTGTGACAGGTCTGCCATAAAATGAACTACAAATTCCATGAAGAAGGCCATTATCGGCAATTACATCAAAGTACACAGACTTCTATGATGGTGGATTCCAGCGGGGATGAATTACTATTGATTGAGGCAGATGTACACAATGATGAGGGTGATAATGATGACAGTGTAGATTGAAGCAGGGGCTGAAATCTAGCTAAGAGAAGGGAGCTACCTGATGCTGCTATGCCTGGTAATATTTTGGGTAGAATGACATGTTGGCAATTTTATGTTTTTTTATTTTACAGTAAACTTTCACCTTTTTTAGAGAGTTTTTTTTTCTTTAAATAGGTAAAAGATTTGTATTTACATTTTTGTTTCCCTTACAGTATGCACTTGAACCTAGACTTTAGTACATGTGGTAGAAGGATTAGAATCATCATTACTGAGACTGGAGAGTGACAAGAACAATACCACCCCTCCTGTTTCTGTATGAGCTATGGTACAATAAAATGTAACTGCAGATTTAGACTAAGCCAGCAGGCCTATAATTTCTATTTCAGCAATTACAATAAGCAATGGCGCTCTTCACTTTGGGTGTTATCTATATATCGCAGTAGAATTTGCTTACACTTTGTAGTGTAAATTCAGCAAAAAAGAGTGCTATATTAGGATTTCAGCACTCAGAAAATGCATCTCTTTTATAAGGGTGTTTATGAGACCCCAAGCACTTTGTCGTGCAAATTTAGAAAAATACAGTGCTGTATTAGGATTTCAGCATTCAGAAAAATCAGCTCTTTTATAAGGGTGTTTATGAGACCCCAAACACTTTGTAGTGCAAATTCAGAAAAATTACCACTCTCCTATTTCTACTCTATCACTTTGCCTGCTCTATACTGTGACCTAACCCTTCTCTGTACCTCTCTCAAATGGCGCTGGATCGCCGTGGAGGCAGGTATTTATTAAATCCAACACTCGCGAGATCCGAGATCCGACAATGTTTTGGAATCCGAATAGGCGTGAGAGAGTCGGCTCGGTACTTGAAACTCCAAAGTTCGGGTGGGTTTGGTTTCAAGGAAACCGAGCCCGCCCATCTCTAGTTATATCAAATCAAGAGAGGATTAGAGGTTTGAACAAAAATGTGAAATCATATGTATTAAAGAGGCAGTTATTTATTTATTCTCTTTTTATTGTTATCTTTTTTAATAAGTGTACAGGATCTTTTTGACAAACATCAAGGGGGATGGTGAGGATCATTGGGTCCATATTCTAATACAATCTCCTGCATCAGAATCCAATAGGAGCTAGCACTCAGTACTACACTATATTGTTAGTGGCAGCTGACTCTACATTTGAAGTTCCAAGCTGGACCTTGAGCCCGATGACAAATCTCAGATTGGTCACGTTTATTATTAATTTGTTAAATTGTATTTATATACAGTAGTAGTTGAATTCTGAGAACCATGCAGCAAGCGTGAGTGGTAAGGTTTATTGTCTTTTTGTCAATATAGAGATGGCAGGTACGTAGCTTCTGTTCACTGGTGGAAAGATTACTAGCCCAGTTTTTGAAAGACTGAGGGACATGTTGAATTAGCTGCAACGTTCCTCCAAACATCATGTCTGCGCACATTTGCAGGTATTATGGTACTTGAATATTGCAGATTTCTACTTGCACCTCTGTGGGAATCAAAGACAAGTTTGAGATGTTACATCGCCACAAAGTGCCTTCACAACTGTACCGGAGGCACACCGCAGCTAGGTGAATGTGCCCCTGTGTTTGACTTAGTGAGATGAAATTCAAGATATAATAATGGAAATACATGCAATAACACAGGCCAACACAGATGGGAAAGATCCGGAGAGCATAAATACATTTGTCACACACCAGGCTCTCAGGTCCTGTTACTTACCACTTTGCTGTCTTTCTAAGCTGTCCCTGCAGTCCACAGGTTCTGCTGGTCTCAGATATCTCTGCAGGATTTTGCTCAGTCTGTCTCCAATTCCAGAGATCCTTTCAAAACCAGTACATGGGCGCTGCAATCTTGGATTCAGTCACCAGCTCTCCCTCAGCCAATTTAAGTACTGCTTCAGCTAAGCTGACTACAACTTCCAATCAGGGGATAGCAGTCTCTCCTCTGGGATGGATTCTCATTTGGGATGTTCAAATAACCCAAGATGATCATAGGGGTATAAGAGAATAATAATTGAGGTAGCAAGTTAGGGGAAGGTTCAAGAAATTGTTACGGCTGACCAGGGGTACAATAGATCACAGCAACATTCAGAGAGAAGACTAAAATTGTTATTCTTCTGCCTTATGTATCATCATCATCAGCTATTTATATAGCGCTACTAATTCCGCAGCACTGTACAGAGAACTCACTCACACCAGTCCCTGCCCCATTGGAGCTTACAGTCTAAATTCCCTAACTTACACAGATACAGACCGAGAGAGAGACTAGGGTCAATTTGATAGCAGCCAATTAAACTACAAGTATGTTTTTGAAGTGTAGAAGGAAACCGGAGCACCCGGAGAAACCCACGCAAACACGGGGGAAACATACAAACTCTACACAGGTAAGGCCATGATCGGGAATCGAACTCATGACCCCAGTGCTGTGAGGCATCATAGATTGTAAGCTAATTTGAACAGGGTCATATTTACCTTATGTTTCCTGTATGTTATCTGTTTGTAACATGATACCCTTAATTCATAGCACTGCATAATATGTTAGTACTTTATAAATGAAAGATAATAATAATAATAATACATACTTCAAAATATGAGAAAGTTAATGATGCAGCAGTTGGTAGAACTATAGTTGTGCAGTATAGGGAAGGGTAAAGTCCCATCCCAACTACTTTCAGGCCTGGAGGTATAGGTGAAATAGAGGTCACCATATGAAATAGCAACAGATGAGGCAGTGTCTCATTGTGTGAGCCATGTTGTTAAATGATTGAGGTTTTTTGCAAGGAAAAGATAAAAACTAGTTAGTTTGTTACAGACACAATAGGCCTCATGTAGAGTATTACCTAAATGCTTTATTTTGTGTAAAATATGGATTACCGTACTGTGCATTTGCACCAAATATAAATACACATATGTCTATATGCACATTCAGCTGCATCTTAGACTTACAACTCTTTACGCTTAGAGAGGCAGAATAGGGGACGGAAAGAGCCGGCAAGCATAGGCCAAGTACTGTTAGGGCATGTTCAATTAATTGTGCTTAAATCAGAGGTGAATACATTGGCAGATATGCTGTCACTCTATGGTCACTCTGTGGTCACTCTATTCTGGTACAAAGGTATGTGCTGATGAAGATGATCATCATCAGCACAGACCATTGTGGTGTAAAATAAATAAATATACGTATATATTTTAAAAGCATGCTCCCCCATAAATTGAACTAAGCACCACCACTCATAGCCTGGGTTGGTTAGAGGTAATGCTTGGGATGAATAGTGTGTGGTCCCCCTTGCAAAAGATGCAACCAGCACCGAGCTATGACAGGCAGGGCTGGTCACACTATAATAGAGAAACCCACAATGTGATGTCCTCCTGCTATAGCGGGACATAGCCACAGTCGGTTCAACATTATTATTATTATTTATAATAATAATAATAATAATAATAATAATAATAATAATAATTTTAATATTAATCTTCACTTATAGGTCACCACATGAGGTCAACAGTGCTGTACAGAAAGAAGGAAAACAAAAAGATAGCATGTCATGTGTAAGCTAATTTTTAGGCATAAATCTGCAAATAGTTGTTTGTGAATTAATTCCTAAAAATAGTGTGACATGGCTCTCAGAGAAGCTGTTAGATCAATGGGTTTTGTTTATGATAAACTACCCAGAGGGGGCTGGTAGATAAGGGTAGCACCTTGTACCATTTATGGCAGGACACAAATATGAAAGCCTTTGAGGGTATCTCTTTCAAGACAATGAAATCTAACACATGTTTGGGAGGCCCCCAGACAGGCCATCTGCAGAGACAGGGTTGTATGTTAATGACAGGTTATCCCTGAGGAAGCCCATCTTTGGGAGAAATGCATTGGACACTTGCCTACTTCCACACTGCCACTCCATACATTTTATTCTACCTTTTGACTTTCTCCCGCTGTTCCTGCCGCACATTGGACTCCGGAAGGTGGGGCGCATGCGCGAACACCACTAGGACGTAGAGGACCCGGCACAGGTACCTGTCTGCATCTGTTACATCAAGTTGTTTTCAGAGGACAGAGTACACTCCTTCTCCTCCCCCACGCTACCGCACTCGGACCCTGCATTTTTCTGCCTGTAACCGGGATTTTAACCAACAGTGAGTGATTTTTTTTTCTTTGCCTCCCTTTTCCCTCCCTTTTTTTTTTTGTATTTTGGACTTATGTTTTCTGCGATTTCTGGACATTTGTATTGGACCTTGTATTGGACTCTCTTTTTTGTTTTGTTTTTGTTTTTGTTTTGTATTTTTGTATTTTTTCTTGTTTTTTGGTTTCCCTTCTGCTGTTTTGTGTGCTCTTCACTCTGGACATACTATTTAAATTTTTAGCATTAGTTCTTTCCTTATTGGGACTGTGAACTAGCTTTTTTGACCTTTTTTCTGCAGGTTCCAACTAAAGTTGGATCTCATGTTACATTAATAAATGTTTTTTGCACTGAACCTACACTCTATCATCTTTGCGCCAGGTAATTCCAGCCTTTTTGTATACTTCTATTAGGGGTAGGATCCCTTCCCTTATCACTTACCTAGAGGCTGCATCTAATATATGGGAAGCGCGGTCTGTCCCCTTTCTATTCTATTTCTGTAATGACAGATTCAAGCTGAATAGGGTCACAGGAAAATATCATATCATTTTCTCCAATATCATACTTACCAGAGGCATGTGTGGTATGCAGATGAAGGGAAACTTATGACCTGTTGTGTGGAGGTAAAATCATGTTTGCAAGTCATACTGGTACAAAGTTAGGACAGAGTGCAAAAAACATGTCTCTACAGCAGAATCATAAAACCCTAATTTGCATTCTACAGTCCTGTGGGTTCTGACCTCACAGTAGGGGGGCTGTGGGCCCTGCAGCTTAGTTTTAAAACTGTAGTGAAAATATAAGTGGGTGTTCACTCTGAGGGAGTCAATTTGATTGAAGAGGGTCCCATTTTTTCTGCTTCTCCCAGCACCAGAAACTTGATTATAAGTGAGGTATCAATTCTGTGTTTTATCCTTTTTATTTTATAAGAAACAATTGCGTTATATTTGTATGCCTTTTATTATCTGTTTTATCTTAAGCATTGTGGATGTATTTTCCATATTAAATTACACTTAATAAGTTCAAGTCCCTGTGTTCTTATGAATTCACTCAACAGTTTGGTCCAGACGCTACATAATTGAAACTGGGAGAACATTGTGGTTTATGTGAACTCTGATTAAAGTAAATTGTGTTAGATTAATACTAGGGAGAACCGAAGGCTTCCTAAATAAGAGTGTCAGCTCTTGTCAGAAAAAAGCTTGGCAGTGGCATAGTTAG
Source organism: Mixophyes fleayi (assembly GCF_038048845.1). Lineage (NCBI taxonomy): Eukaryota > Metazoa > Chordata > Amphibia > Anura > Limnodynastidae > Mixophyes > Mixophyes fleayi. The sequence goes on from NC_134409.1 coordinate 64,867,876, forward strand.
TACCGCAAAACTAGTGTGTGGCATAGATAGGGAAGGATCTAATCATTTTAGACAGACCAGGTGGTTGTTTTTTTGGTTAACCCTGTGACACAGATGCATCACGCAGGCTCAGATGAGTGCTGTTCGTGACACAGTACATGGTATAATAGTACAATACAGTATACAAATAAAACAAAGACTCTCAACACAGCTGCTGCAAGGGGCATATTCAGTGCAGGATAAAGCCTGTGCCCATTAGCGTGGGCACAACTAACAGGTTTAGAGCCACTGGATACATGTGACTGAATCTTTAGGAAATAAAACAGCGCTGTGCTCAAAGCACTCGGGCTTCTGCCAACACACTAGCCAGTTGGTGGTGGGCTAATAATGTGTAATAGTTAAACATCTTTGTATATGGCTCTACTGGACCATGCAAGCCTTTGCAGCAACTAACTGCTTAGGTATGATGGAGCTTGTAGTGCCACACAACTTGTAAACACACACACACACACACACACTCCTTTATTTAAAATAAAGACTCACCAATCCCCTCGTTCCATCTAGACCGCAAGAGGGTAACTCAAAGAACTTAATTATTGTAATTAGTGCAGGTATGGAAATTTGAAATGAAAGACTAGGGGCTGCCTGTGCCTCCAGGAGCTTTTAGGAATTTTCCTAGTTTAAAACTTATTTTAGATGCATTTTTACTGTATATAGTATAATGTAAAACATATTAAATAATGCAAGGCTACCCACCCTGTGTTTCCCACCAATCTTTCTTCATCTCTCCCTTATGTCTTCTTTGTGATCCTTCAAATTTGCCTAATCTATTATCTGTCCACTCTGCCCATGTGTACCTACTGACATTCAAGGTACCTCCTCCTCTCCTCTGTGTCTCACCCTTGCTGCTCTCACCCTCTTATTTATCCCATGCTCCTCTCACTATGCCCCTTACCCACCTGCTCCTATATTTATATCTATACCTGTTCTTGCTCCTATATTTCCCTCTCACTAGTGAATTCAGGTATATATAATGTTTTAGATTTACCCATATTTTTTTAAATACCCAGTGTGGGGGAGGGACGTGTGTATGTGTGTCTGTTTGTGTGTGTTTATGGTTTGGGGGGGAATTAGTTTTCTCTTTCTTTTAAGCCAAAATGGCATAAGGCTAAATTTAGGACATAATACTAAATATAGGGTCCTGACACCAGCTAAGACAAAGTCAAATGTTTGGCACTTGAAAAGGAGAAAAGCTATTTGCTTTTCTAAGTTTGTCACCTTACCTGGTCTTGCAGTTTTCACTACCAGCGGTGCTGGTGTCTCATGCTCAGGTGCTGCTTATTTGTATGCTTCAATGTTGGTGCCTTATTTGGAAAAAAGAAAGGTACTTGTGTAGTACCCCAGAGGTTGATATATGTGTATGGTCCCTTTAAAAAGGTCTGTGCAACCCCAGGAAGCTAATACAGAGTAGTTTCCCTGCTCCTGTTGCTCATTGGTTTGTGCAGCTGTCAGTCAAGGAGGGACAGACTGAGAGAGAGAGACCACAGCTGAATTCCCGCAAGATTTTGTGTGTGTGTGGGCAAGGAACTTTTGCTCAGAGTAAAGGAGGAGAAGTGTGGTGTGAGCTACTGTGGAAAAAAACTGAAACAGTAAAACAGACAAGCAAAAGGCTATTTGGAGTATAACAGCAGCTATACTGACAAGTTTTCTCTGAGAGACAAGGTAGCAACAGAGACATCAGCAGCCCAATGTGCTGAGGGGAATCTATAAACTATACCCCATAAGAGTGGGACTTTGTACCATTTCAAACATACTGCCCTCTTTATTGGTGAAGTGGGTGGGAGAGCAGTACACCACAAGGGAAACAACCCCACTAGCAACGCGATATCATATTTCTAGAACAATAATTAAGACTGCCCATCAATTAAAGGAATTGGGGTATATTTACTAAACTGCGGGTTTAAAAAAGTGAAGATGTTGCAACCAATCAGATTCTAGCTGTCATCTTGTAGAATATACTAAATAAATGTTAACAAGAATCTGATTGGTTGCTATAGGCAACATCTCCACTTTTTCAAACCCACAGTTTAGTAAATATACCTAATTATGTTTGTTAATCACCATCATTGTGAGACAGTGATTGCAGCATCCAGGATCAGCCATTTGTTTGGTGCAGAGACCAGGGCCTGATTAACAATGGGCGTGATGGGCCTGCAGCATCAGGCATCTCCACAGAAATAGGCCCAGGCCAGCCAGGAGGGGAAAAAAATATTTTTTTTCATTTTTTACTTTTTTTTGTGTAGGCACCTGTCGCAGGGAGGGGAAGATGGGTTTGGGGCAATGAGCGGTCCCGTCATTGGAGTGCAACAGGCAGCCAATCGCAAGGCTACCTGTTGCCGAGTGGGGTGGGGGCTGCGCCTATAAAGGCTGTCTGTGACTAGTACTGCGTGACTCGTGCTGTACCAAGTTTCACCCAGTTCCAGACGGAGGTCAGCTTCGCTCAGCATAACAGATAGGAACAATTTATATTTAACTGGATATGTGACAATAGAGCATATGGGACAACAAGCCCAACAGACAATATGTGACAACAGGCCCAACAGGGGATATTTGACAACAGGCCCAACAGGGGATATGTGACAAAAGAAAATATGTGACAACATGGGATATGTGAAAATATAATATGCATGTGTGAATGGCCCGTGTGTGTTAGCATAAGGATCAGTTTCTTTTCTTACAACAAAATTACCACCTTTTTCAATAGAGATTATACCCTGGTGCCACTGACAGGTAACTGTGTTTGACCATTTGTATTTTGAAGTCTGCTCAGATGTATGAACTCTTGAAGAAAGAATAGTTATATTTCACAAATGTTTTACATTCCCCTTTGGCCATTTGTGGTGTTAGAAGGTATGAAAATAACCAACAACTGATAATCACGTTCTCACACATTAATTTCAGAGTTTATTTGTATCAATAAAAATCATGGTTTGCTCTCTCTACTGGTTGACAGTCTCATTGCTGCCCACTGTATTGTGTGGTGGTGACAAGGTTGTTCTTTGTCTTGTGTGGAGGTCACAGGGGCGCTATGTATTGTGTGGTGGTCACAAGGATGTTATGTATTGTGTGGGGATCACAAGGACGCTATGTACTGTATGGCGTTCACAAGGACGCTATGTATTGTGTGGCGGTCACAAGGGTGCTGTATTTTGTGTGGCAGTCACAAAGGTGCTGTGTGATCTTCTGCTGCTGTAGCACATCCACTTCAAAGTTGGTTGAGCCGTGCATTCAGAGATGCTCCTCTACATATCACCCATGATTAATTGAGTTACAGTAGCCTTCCTATCAGCTGGAACCAGGCTGGCCATTGTCTTATGACGTCTCTCATTAACGAAAGGAGAATGATTTTTGTTTTGAGCACCTTTCTCTGTAAACTCTAGAAACTCTGGTGTGTAAAGTTACCAAGAGATCAGCAGTTTCTGAGGTAGTAAAACAACCCGTAACAATCATTCCAAAGTGTATTTAAATATATTTATACAGAGATTCAAGCTTTATTTTTTTATCCACATTTCTTAAGTTTTTATCTCCCTGTACTGTGTTCAAAGTTAAAAACCTAAAAATTAGCATTTTTCATTTATGTTTCTGTTAAAGCACTTTATGAATTAAAATAACCATTGTCTGTATTTTTGTCTTCAATTATCAATAAAATAACATACATTTACCTCTGAAGTGTCACAATTCCATCAGGATTATCCTGATTTTAGGGGGCTATTCTTATCAGCGAGGAGCTTGTCATGGCATGAGCGACAGCTGGGACAAATTTCCACTCCTTCACTTTACATACATGGGGGTAAATGTATCAATATGCGGGTTCTTCAACACCCACGTGTTCAGCCTCTCCCGCGATTAAATTTCAAGCGGCGCTGCATTGTAAAGGGAAGTTAACCCTTTACAATGCAGCGCCGCTTGAAATTTAATCGCGGAAGAGGCTGAACACGCGGGTGTTGAAGAACCCGCATATTGATACATTTACCCCATGCTGTGTGAACCAGTTAGTGGTGCACTCTTATATAAATAAGGGAAGATGGGGAGATGTAGGTGGTTGGAGGGAAGTGCAAGCTATGTCATCCAGTTTCTTGCCAAACCCACACATCAGTGGCCACACCTCTATTGGGACAACACTTATCATAATAAGCCTTTTATCATTTTCAGCCCTAGGCAAATTTTGCCCTTAATCTGGCCCTGGCAGAAACTGAATTATCTGTAACAACTATATTTGGATATGAGACTAAGGCTAATGAGACTCAGACTGCATTGGAGTATCATTTAAATACAAAACAGTATTAATTTGTCTGCACAGTATATATCCTGTATCCCACAACTAAATGAGAGCCCAGCATTTATATTATGCTTCCTACCCCTAGTAGCTTTATTATGGGACTATTGGATACAGTTCAGTTCTGTGGAACCACAGATCACGGCCAAACCCGGGAATGTTAATTGTCCTATCACCAGACTGCTATGCTACAACACTATTGCCGGCAAATAAAGAGTATTAATCTGTGCAACTATTGTACTGATAAAGGAGCAATCATTTATTTACAGAAGCTGCTTAATTTCTTTCATTTTTTAAAGGAATTAACAACTGTTTCTACTTCACCTTAATTTCACGTAAAAGATTGAGATATTGTGGGGAACCTTATCACTACTGTGTGGGAGAGTATAGTATTCTAGTGATGCAGGACTTTTAAAAGCACCAGAAACAAGATTTACACATTGCTATTATGCTCAGGAATTTATTTAGTTTGATCGTTAGGCTATCTGTTTATTGAAGTGATTGTTTACCTGTTATTTGAATCTATTTAATTTCCCAAGAAACTGCTTGTGGAATTGTTTATGCTAAATTCATTGTCTAACCAACATGTATCGAATGTATTATTGCCAAGTTGTCTTTTTCCACCTTAACCTCTTTGATCCAGAAATAAAATGTTAAAGGTTCTGCTGTCGGTCATTGGGCTGGGATTGAGTAAATTCCTACCAGTACCATTGCCCCTCTGTCACCCATATTCATTCTCATACCAAATTAATCTCAATTGCAAGGAAGGAAAAAGAGGCAAATCCTTGCACTGTAGTCACTCCATTCCTCCAGGGTGTTACACATGAAATATAGAAAGCCCCAACAAGCCCAGGCGTTAAATCAGTAACGCATGCATTTTATAATTAGGCCTCCTTCCCTGCAACCAGCCCTATTAAATTAAATTAAATAAATGATATTCATAAATAGACCTAGTTCCCTCCAGCCAGCCATGACGTTAATTTAATAGCATACACATTTATTAAATAGCCCTATTTCACTCCCCCAACCAGCAACAAAATTAAATATTATAATATCTATTTTCTCCAAACATCCCTGGTAATAAATTAACAGCATTTACATTAAATAAATAAGCCTACTTCCCTCAAACATCTCCAACAATAAATAATCTATTAATCACATTTAATAAATAGCAATCCTTTCCCTCAAACTTAACACCAACCCACAGTCCATCATTAAATTAATAGTACATTTTCCTAATTACATTAACAAATCTCCCCCTCTTCCCTAGCTACATAAAAAAACATTTTCTTCATTACTTTAAAACAAACCCCTCTTCCCTCATTACATCAAGACAAATTCCCCACTCCTTTATTACATTAAGACAAAGCCCGCTCCACTCATTATATTAAGACAAACCGCCCCTCATAATATTAAGACAATCCTCTCCCTTATTACTTTAAGAAAATAAACCCTTACACTTACATTCTTTACATTCTTTTATCCGCGCTGTGTAGGACTGGCTGCACGCAAGGGATGGCACCTGCGCTATGCACCACCTAGCCTTGACTAAGCACCACCTGGCAAAAAGAGCGTCTGTGTTCCTGCTGGGTGACCTGGTTCTCTAATATATGGAGGGGATTTTGCATGCAGAATAGCTCCTATAAGCCCTGAGATAGTAAGGAGCACTTAGGAGGCAGATGGCAATACACTACCCATAGTCTGTTACCATGGATCACGGATCTTGTACATAGCGCATCCAAACTGAAACAGTTATTACAGATAGGACTGTTCCAGTGACCAATAGCTTCATTATTTTTCAGTCAGTTAGGAGCATTTAGGAGGTAAATAGTTTAATACCTCCACAGACTCTGTATGACATTAATACAGACCTTGCAAATTTGGGTATACTTCAGGGATTAGTCATATTATACTCTGACCTCTTCCCTACTATTCTCAGTGGTATACTTATTAATGGCTATACAAGTGGCAGATAATTGAACATTGACTAAGTACACTTTTTTGTACACTCACCACCTTGTTAATACAGGAGAAAGCATTAAGTGCACCCAGTAAATTTATTTACACATTTGTTTTTATTAGCTTGTTATCATTTTATAATTTGCTGGTTCTTTTTAGATTCACAATCAATAAAAGTTATAATTTAAATGGATGGTTCATGTTAATATAAAAAATAATTTAGGGATACTTAATGCACCTTGTTAAACAAAACCTGTTTCCTCTTCTGTTTCATGTCATATTTGTGTTTAAGGTTGCACCTCAGATACAAATGAACATTTTTTTTTATTTTTTTCCCATGATAATTATATTGACTGGGTAATTGTCTCATAGTTGGTGCGATAGGACAACTTTCTTTTCTCTGCAGTTTGAATTATGTATTCGTCAGAACAAATGGACTTTTCAGACAGTTGTCAGAAAAATTAAAAACTTTGCATAGCTCAGAGCCCTTTGCTTGGTTTTGCACTTAAATTGTATCCTCAGTTAGAAGTGTTGTAAAAGTATTAAGATACATTTCAACCTCAAGAAATCCAAGCTTACTGCTAATCATGGTGATTATATTACTAAATTACTGTGTAATGCTATACTTAATAAGAATTACTTTCCTTTATTCGCTAATTGAAGGTTTTGAGAGATCTCTTTTTCAAAGAGCTGCACAATCAATGTTAAACTGTCAGCTCATTGTCTATTTTATAATGTGAACACTTGATTAGCAAATGTAGTACTTTCATTAATTGGAGGTATAAAAAAAGTGTCAGGTGTCCATGAAGGCCCAAAAAGGTACTTGAACTTTGAAACCTTTCAACCTCATTAATAAAACTGATAAATTGTAAGGAACACATTTAAAAAGTACATGACTAAAATTACAGGAACGTGTTGGAAAAAGATAAAGATTTAAATGGCAATGGAAAATTTTAAAAATGTTCTCCAGTATTCCGAAGAACTATTTTCTGTGCTGTCTCAAATATATGAAATGCCCTTAATGATAGATCACTGTTCAAATCAATTGGGTTTGGTGGGTATACCAAAAAAAGTAGAGAAAAATGGGAACTGCACTGTTATTCGAAATATCAGTGACTCAGATTTAAACTAGTGCCACAATTCATATCTATTGTATTCAAGAATATCTGTTTATTAAAACAGAAATATTATATACAAATATATTAATAACAATATACAAAAATGTAACATAAATGATAGTCTCAAATAGGCTGCAGTCGTAATGTTTTATAAAATCAAAATGTTTATTTTCACAAATTGCACAGATTCAAGGATATTGTCACGCCTGAGGATCTGTCTGTACCCAGACTTGGTTGTTTTTCTGGAGCTGTACTGGTGACTACATGAACAAAGCTGGGTGGCCTGACAATGTTCCTCTGTATGTAATGGACTGGTGCAGATGGTGATTACACTAGCAGAGGAGAGCAAACAGGAACTGGACTGCTGGACCAGACTGAAACCGGAATGCTAGACCAGACTGTAACCGGAGTGCTGTAAATGGAATGCTGGAAGTTGATCACCGTAACCGGACTGCTGGAAGTGGATCACTGTAACTGAAATGCACTTCACTGTCAGAGCTGGATTAATAGCAAGACTATAGCAAGATAGATTGCAAGACTGCAAACTGCTGGGAACCAGATTGGTGTCTAAAATACATTGTTGTACTGGCAACAGGTAAGGGCTTAAGGAAGTCTTTTTATAGTTGTTGATTTCTGATTTGAGACTGCATTCAGCTGGGCAAAAGCAGTACTCTGAGTTGCTGAGATTTATCAAGTGACTATATCCAAGATGGCAGCTCCCATGATCTGGTTTTGGAGGGAATCTGGAATTGAGGCTGTTATCACCTGATTGACTGAAAGGAATTATGTGACCAACTCCAAGATGGCTGCACCCATACTCTGATTCTGGAGGGATCTCTGGAGTGGAGACAGACTGGACAGCATCTTACAGAGAGGTCTGAAACCAGCAAGGCCTGAGGACCACAGGGACAACTTGGAAAGGCAGTGAAGAGGTATGTTAAGGAACCTGAGAGCCTGGTGTGTGACAGATATTGTGATATTAGGAATAACCTATATGTGTATGATTTAAATTATTTTATAAATAGTTTTGCAAAGTGACAGGAGGAGAAATAAATACAATTCTGAAAATATAATAGTCTCCTCTGTTATAACAAATTCTCAGTCTCTTATTTACTGTTTCGACTGTTCTGTTTGGATCAACTCACCCATTGCATGATGTTTCACATTCATGATGTAATAGAAAAGGAGAATCCCCCAGTTACCGCAGCAGAAACTCAGTGTGAACCTGGAACAACAGGGTTTGTCTCACTCTTTAAGATTTTTGCAGACTTGATGTAGGAAAGGGTTTTCCAGGATCATATGCATATGAATCCTAAGGTTAAACAATCGTATGTAGTCAGTAGGAGTCCACTGATTACCGCATATGTGGCTCCATCTGAAATATAGGGTTTTCCTTACCAAATATTTTGTCACAATGTCAGTGTAGTTAAACTGTTCCAGTTTTGAATGAGCAATCCAGTGCTCCTAATAGAATACCAGGCAGAGTATTTGTTATCATCATTATTAAATGCAACTGGATTGAATAACAGTGAATATGCTCTACAGCAACCTTTCAAATAAGAATCACCTTGATGCGTTTCTGTGGATGCCAAGCACTTTCATGGGCTTAGAGGGCATCTGGAAGTTGGAGTGGCCACCAGCTAGGTAATATATTGCTCCTCCCACCTTAACAGGCCCTCATCATGTGTGTCTTTATAGAAGCAAAATCGTAAGGGATGAAAGATCAAGGTAGCAGTAAAACATACAAATCGTGTGCTCCCCTATGTCATTAGAAGGCACTAAGATAAGGTAAGAGGAGAGTCTGTAGCTGCTTGAACAGTAGAGTACAAAGGGAGAGTATTGTCAGTGTATCTACCACATACTTGCCTACTCTCCCGGAATTTCCAGGAGGCTCCTGAATTTCGTGGAGTCCTCCCAGACTCCCAGAAGAGTGGACAAACCTCTCGGATGCTATAAAATGCCGAAATTTACGACATTGAATAGCGAGGGTGTGGCTTAATTGTGTCATTAAGTCGCGCCCCCGATATTCAATAACTTGAATTTCTGTCATTTTAGTGAGGGCAGTGCTATAGCGACGCAACTACGTCATCACGCCCCCTCCTACCCTCTGTCATATGACCTGTACTCTGGGATCACCTAGAATACAGATTTAAATAGTAGGCAAGTACGAACTACCATGCCTATTCCATAGTACTGTCAGCGTGCTTGTCTGTCCTTTCAGTATGTCTCCCAGTCCTGTCAATGTGTTTCTCTGCCCTGCCAGTGTTTCTGACTGTTCTGTAATTACAGCCCACACACAAGCTATGTTGATTTTATGATGCACAGTGGCAATCTAGACCGGGGGGTAAATGTTTTAACGTGCGGGTTCTTCAACACCCGCGTGTTCGGCGATTACATTTCAAGCGGGAAACTTCCCTTTACAATGCAGCGCCGCTTGAAATTTAATCGCCGAACACGCGGGTGTTGAAGAACCCGCACGTTCATACATTTACCCTCTGGTGTTATAAAGTGCTTTATTGCAATCTATGGGACTTTGGAGTGTTTTTTTATTTTATTAGGAGTATATGAACAGCTGCACAGCTTGACATTTTTTTGGCATCTACTCCACCTCCTGGGACTTCTACCCACATGATCTATCCTGATGCTCCGAATTCATTTAAGTCAATGCAAACTCTGTTAGCCAATCTGAAAGCCGACTTATGAGCAGAGCTGAGAGCCTCCATGAAAGCCATCCAATCAGAGATCGTGGCACTGGGCTTCCGGATGGTTCATCTTGGGAATAGATCGGAGAAACTGCTCTTTTCGCTCAACAAACTTATTACATCTCATGAACAACATGAATCAAAAGTTCCCACCTTAAGAGATTAGTTGGCAGATATGGAGGACAGATCATGTCGTAATAACCTCAAAATCCGGGGGAATACCAGATCGGATATCAAACGCAGATTCTTTGCCACCAATCTTTTCCAGAAACTTCTCCCTTCAGCTTCCACACAAGACTTACTCATCGATCGCATACACCGTCTCCCTAAAAATAAGAGGGCACCTGACACCATTCCCAGAGATACAATATTATGCGCTCATTTCTTCCACAATAAGGAACGTATTCTGCGGGCGGCCAGGGAAGCAGGAGGCACAGATCTCCTTCAAGACATTGAAGTGTTTCCAGATTTTTCCCAACACACGGTGGCGAAGCGAAGAGCTTTTCAAACAGTCACAAGAACTCTAAGAAGTAATGATCTCTCCTACAGATGGAGGTTTCCAGTGAAATTACTGATCCACAGACACAGCGCGCTGCATATCATAAACTCAGTTGAAGAAGGGACAAAGCTCTTAGCGTCCTGGAACCTTCCGGAATCTCAGCCTGACCCCAAAGTCAGAACCCGTATTTCTAATGACAGGTCTACTCAGGGGATATCGGGATGCAGGGAATCTCCGATTCGTGATGAGCCCCCTAGTTCGAACTGAATTCTCTCTCCTGTGGATTATGACTCAAGAATGTCTTCCTCTCCAAATGTTGGAGGCAGCTGAGAGTCGGACTCCCACTACGAATAAAGCTCCTTTTGGCCTCTATTTCTCGGGGTCGATACAGAATAAGTGCTCCATATCCATACATTAAGATCTTCTAAATAATTTAAGGACTTGGACGAGCATCTTTATGGGTCATCTAAAGATTCTAAGGACTTGGACAAGTGTCCCAGTACTTTCTACAGTGCATTCAGTGGTTACCTCGGTTGCAGTCTTGAGTTTTTGCTTGTTTTCTGATACCCCCCTATTTGTATTTAGTATTGTCTTTGTCCTCAGGTCCGCACTTATAGTCCAACACACTGATGCATTGACTCCATGGACTTTAGAGGCTGATCTCTAGTGGAGGGACTATCCTGTGCTGAGCCATTCTCCGGACAGGGTCCTACTTGATCTGTTTCTGCTTTCATCTGCATTATGTTTACTTTTTATAGTGTTGCTAGAGAGAGTTATGTCTGAATGTAGATTTAGTTTTTTCATTGTTCTACAATTGTTGATTGATATTTGTTTCTACCCTCACTGGGATACAGATATACCTCATTACCCTACATATAGGAGAGGAGAATTGATAGGTTCTTATATTAATAACTTTCCTTTTTTTAATAGCCTATTATATGTTATCTCCTCTTGACTAGAGAGTATAGAAATATATTTCATCTGTCTGTGACGATATGCATATTCTGTGATTGAGTCTCTGATATATGCTCTTACTTACTTACTTGATTTTTGATATGTTAATGTGTAGGTTATACATGCGGGAGGTGGTGCCGGTTGGCCTAGGCCGTGCACCCCAAGTTTGTGATTTTGCCAGTATTTCCACTCTCCGACAAAAATGTTAATCCTATATTTAGGGTTATTTTTGTTTCCCCACCCTCAATGGGGATATGTAACCCCCCCCCTCCCCCCCTAACCTTTCGGAACACAACACCTGACAATAATTACATTGACCCCAATATGTGGCCATGTCAATTTCGACTGGAGCCTCCCATGCTGCTTCCTAATTGTAGTGCCTCCAATCCCTCCCTCTAATTGATGGTTACATTTCTGTCACAGAACGCTAGAGAGCTTAACTCCCCTGCCAAACGGAGGCTAGCGTTAACTTCATTTTATAAATCTAAAGCCGACATTATAGCAATTCAGGAAACACACTTTGCAGCCAAAGCCCCACCCACCTTTAGAGACCATTGTTTCCCCATATGTTATACTGCGAATGGTCCCCACAAAAAATGTTGCCATATTATTTAGCTCTAAATATCCCTTTAAACTTTCTACAACAGTGGTGGATAAGATGGGTAGGTACCTGATAGTTATAGGCCAATTGGATGGGAAATGGATAACCTTGGTGTCACTTTACGCCCCTAGCTCCAGGCAACTTCACTTTTTGAAAAATACCTTAGCCCTGATTGAAAAGGTTAAAAGAGGCAGTCTGGTGATAATGGGTGATTTTAACCTAGTAATTGATCCTAAAATAGACAGATCTCTTAAACCAGGATCTAAACAGCCGCAGTCCCCTACTACCCCTGACATGGTCCCTGGTAGGCTTTTGAGCGAATTTGGATTATATGATGTCTGGAGAACAGCAAACCCTAAGGATAGAGACTACACATACTTTTCCTCAGTACACAACACCTACTCTAGAATTGATCTCATCCTTTCAGACAAATGGACTCTACAAAATACCCATAAAACACAAATTCTGCCCATGTCATGGTCTGACCATACCCCTGTGATATGGTCATGGAAATCCAGAAGAGAACCCTACATGTTACGTCCGTAGAGTTTGTCAGAATACTTGCTGCTCTCGGTTGAGGCAAAATTAGAGATAGCAGATGCCATACACTCCTTTACACAAACCAACGACCCAACGGATACTTCGGTTTTTACGTACTGGTGCGCCCTTAAAATAAAGCCCTTAAGGCGGTAGTTCGGGGTAAAATTATTCAGATAGCCTCTAGATTACATAAGGCGAACATACACTTACAGACTAACTGAAAGCAAAACTTAAACTCTTAGGCATCCAGAACAAAACACACCAGTCTAAAAAACTGAATCTCAAGAGATCACTGGTCAAAGCTGATTTACAAAAACTTTTTATGAAGCAAACCCAAATGGCACTATCTAAACTAGCTTACTAGCCCATAAACTTCGGGGACTGCAGGCCCGAAATCTTATTAGAGCCATCACAACCCCCAAGGGCACTAAGATTACCAATCCAAAAGCTATTGCAGAATCCTTTGTGGCCATCTACACAGGCCTATATAATCTGCGTACTGACCCCTCTACTTACCAGCCGACAGAACACGACATTGAAACTTTTTTGGGAGAATCTCCCCCTTCCAGCTATATCCCCCTCTCTCTTAGGGAAGAATTGAATGCCACCTGGTCCTTAGATGAAATTGATAGGGTCATTAAACAACTTCCTAAAAATAAAGCACCTGGCCCTGATGGATATAGTATTACATTTTTTACCACATTTCGAGATGTGCTGTCACCCATCCTTCTCCAACTGTATGAGGCCGGACCTTGTCTTGGCTCCTTCCCATCCGAGATGTTAGAATCCCATATTGTGGTCATCCCCAAACCGGGAAAAGACCCTACTGACTGTAAAAATTATCGCCCCATAGCCCTTTTAAATACTGATCTCAAATTATTCACAAAAATTATTGCTAACAGACTTTCTCCTATCATTCTGGAATTGATCCATCCGGATCAGGTGGGTTTTGTGGGAGGTAGACAGGCCCCTGACAATTCGAGATGTATCCTCCACTTAATAGAACAGTGTCATAAAAAAGATGATAACATATTATTGCTATCTCTAGATGCTGAAAAGGCGTTTCGATAGGTTACATTGGTCTTATATGACTCAGGTTCTCCATACATTCGGGTTTGCCGGTAACATCTTGAATGCCATATTATCCCTGTATAGTGGGTGTATAGCGACGGGTTTCTCTCCCTAAACTTCTCAATTGCTAACGGAACCCGACAGGGTTGCCCCCTCTCCCCCATTATCTATTTGATTGCTATAGATCCCCTGGCAGCACGAATAAGACTTGATCAAAGGTGCACAGCACTAGAGGTGAGAAGGACATCCCAAAAAGTGTGTTTATTCACTGACGACGTACTCCTATTTGTGAGTAACCCGGAGACCTCACTGCCAGTGATACATGACCTTCTGTTTCAGTTTGGTAGAGCTTCTCTTTATAAATTGAATACCTCAAAGACAGAAATACTCCCTATAAATGTCCCAACGGCCAGATTGCAGGCCTTAAAAGACAAATTTATTTACTCTTGGAAATCTGCGGGGCTTACTTATCTTGGGATCCAAATAACTCCTCATTTAGATTCAATTATAGATCATAATTTCTCTCTACTACACCAACAATTATTGAAGCTCATAGGGTCGTGGATGTGCTTCGAGGTCTCCTGGTTAGGCAGAATTTCAGCATTTAAGATGATGCTCCTCCCTAAATTAATGTACTTATTCCGTATGCTTCCGTTCTGCCTTCCCCCGGGGTTACTAGCCAAATTGACCTCTCTGATGAAAACATATGTTTGGAAGGACAAACCCCCACGTATTGCTATGCTGTGCATGACTAGAGGGAAACGACAAGGGGGACTGGCTCTTCCTCACTTGACAAAATATCATGAGGCTTGCATCTTGTCCCAAGTGCAGGATTGGTACCTTCCAAAGGGTGGGAAATTGATAAGTTCAGTCCTTGATCACTCGATCTCCCCCACGCCAAAGTTGGCTCTATTACAACACTATCCTCCTGCTCTCCCACACTGGGATAGATATGTGACAGGCCAGGTGTTGATAGCAACCAGAGCAGCTATCGCTCAGGCATGGAAACAATCTCTCCCCCCACCCCTGGCCAAAGTGATCTCTAAAATTAACTTTAACTTTGAAATAGAAACCTTAGGTGTCCCATATTCTACGTCAACTACCTCCGCGCTGGTCAAGTGGAGAGCTTGGCATATCTATGTTACTGAAGGGGAAGGAGCCCTGTCACATTCCCTACACTCGCCCACTAACGATACCGGTGACTGAGCTTCTGTATGTAGGCTATTGGCTGGGTTTACCATATTTGGCAAATAGTCAGGTAGATACTGCTCTGATTTTGTATGCTTTCAGGGTTATTGTGTTCCATTCCCACTATGTATGGGGATCTTTTTGTACCCCTTTGAAAAATCCATAAAAAAACAATAAAAATTGTATTTGTTAAAAAAAAAAAAAAGTTTATTTTGAAACAAATTTATTTGAAAAATGCAAAAATAGGAATTATTCCCACCCACTTTATAACAAGGTGCACATGGAGAAACAGGTAATGTAGAATACTATGCAAAAAGGTACCATTTGAGGACACAGAAACCTGCAGAACTGTAATACTTACTTCATGCTACCTACTGCTACTCGAATACTGTTACATCACTCAGATATACATATATCAGTAGAGTCATTATATTATTATTATTATTAATTTTTATTTATAGGGCGCCACAAAGTATCCGTAGCACCGTACAAGAACAAACAATGGCACAGTACAAGGTGAAACAGCACAGTACAAGTAAAGTAAGCACTATAACTCTGGGGGCTCAGGCACAGCATGAAAGAGAGGGAGGGAGGGGAAAAGTGAGTACAGGCAGGTAACTATGGCCCAAGAGGGTGGGCACGGATGACAGGTTGAGAGTCACTGAGGGGAGCGGAGAGAAGCGAGAGGAGACAGAGGGCAGAGGGACTGAGAGGAGACAGAGGGCAGAGGGACTGAGAGGAGGTGAGCTGAGTAGCTGGAGAGCGCAGTTAAAAGTGATGGAAACAGAAGGTAGGAAAGCCCTGCTCAAAGGAGCGAACAATCTAAAGGGAGGGGAAGACAGACAGACACATGGATGAGATGGAGAGACGGGAGGAAGGGGGAGAAGGGAAGAAGGGATGAGAAAGAGAGGTAGCCGACCGGTGGGAGTTTAGGCATGAGACTGGAAGGCTTTAAGGAAAAGGTGGGTTTTTAATGTTCGTTTAAAGAGGACAGATTAGGGGAAGTTCTGATGGAGCGGGGGAGCTTGTTCCAATGGAGGGGAGCGGCGCGGGAGAAGTCTTGGATACGTGCATGAGAGGAGGTAATCAGAGGGGAAGAGAGGCGACGATCGTTGGACGATCGCAGTGAGCGGGAGGGAGTGTGAATAGAGATAAGGTTAGAGATGTAGGGAGCAGTGGAGTTGGCGAGGGCCTTGTAAGTCAGAGTGAGGAGCTTGAAAAGGATTCTGTAGGGGAAGGGGAGCCAGTGAAGGGCTTGGTAGAGTGGGGATACAGAGGTGAAACGGCGAAAGAGGAAAATAAGCCTAGCAGCGGCGTTAGGTACAGATCTAAGGGGAGCGAGATGAGAGAGGGGGAGGCCGATAAGGAGAAGGTTGCAGTAGTCCAAGCGGGAGATAATCAGAGAGTGGACGAGAGATTTGGTGGCATCCTGGGAGAGGAAGGGCCGAATGCGGGCAATGTTGCGAAGCTGGAAACGGCAGGATTTGGCGAGAGAGTGAATGTGAGGGGCAAAGGAGAGAGAGGAGTCGAGGGTGACACCTAGTCAGCGGAGTTGGGGAACAGGGGAGATAGATGAGTTGTCAACAGTGATGGAGAGGTCAGAGGGGAAGGAGGTACGAGAGGGAGGAAAGACAATGAGTTCAGTTTTAGCAAGATTGAGTTTAAGAAATCTAGAGGATATCCAGGAGGAGATGGCAGAGAGGCATGCGGATACCCTGGAAAGAAGGGAGGGAGAGAGATCAGGAGAGGAAAGGTAGAGTTGAGTGTCATCAGCATAAAGGTGGTACTTGAGGCCGAAGGAGCTGATGAGTGCACCCAG
The DNA here is from genome assembly GCF_038048845.1 of Mixophyes fleayi. Classification (NCBI taxonomy): domain Eukaryota; kingdom Metazoa; phylum Chordata; class Amphibia; order Anura; family Limnodynastidae; genus Mixophyes; species Mixophyes fleayi. The sequence goes on from NC_134409.1 coordinate 64,884,642, forward strand.
AGAAGAGGTGTATAGTGAGAATAGTAAGGGTCCAAGGACAGATCCCTGAGGGACCCCGACTGGAAGGGAGGAAGAAGGGGAGAAAGAATCAGAGGTGGAAACAGAGAAGGAACGGTCGGCAAGGTAAGAGATGAACCAGGAGAGGACGGTACCAGAGAGGCCAATGTACTGAAGGGTGTGAAGCAGGTGGGGGTGGTCAACGGTGTCAAAGGCCGCTGAGAGGTCGAGGAGAATCAGGAGGGAGTAGTAACTTGAGCCAGGGCAGTTTCAGTGGAATGGAGGGGGCGGAAGCCTGATTGGAGAGGGTCAAGGAGGGAGTGTTCAGAGAGGTAGGTGGAGAGACGGTTGCAGACAAGTCTCTCGAGTATTTTGGAGGCAAATGGGAGAAGGGAAATGGGGCGGTAATTAGAGAGTGAGGTGGGGTCAAGATTGGGTTTCTTGAGAATGGGTGAGACGAGAGCATGTTTAAAGGCGGAGGGGAAGATGCCGGTGGAGAGGGACAGATTAAAGAGGTGAGCGAGGTGGGAGCAGGTGGAGGTGGAAAGGGAGCGAAGAAGGTGAGAAGGGATGGTGTCCTGGGGGCAGGTAGAAGGGGGGGAAGAAAAAATGAGAGAGTGGACTTCCTCACCCGAGGTGGGGCGGAAGGAGAGAAGGAGTTGGTGGCTGGGGGGAGAGGGGGGGAGAGTGTAGGGGGGAGGAAGAGCGAGAGGGGGGGTGGTGGAAGAGGAGATTTCAAGTCTGATGGCCGCGATTTTAGAGTAGAAAAAGGAGGTGAAGTCAGTGGCAGATAAGGAGGAAGGGAGGGGGGAGGTGGGGGAGACAGGAGAGTGTTAAAGGTAGCGAAGAGGCAGCGGGGTTTGGAGGACTGGGAGGAGATGAGGGATTTAAAGAAGGATTGCTTAGCGAGCGAGAGGGCAGAGCTGTAGGAGGAGAGGATAAACTTGAAGTGGAGGAAATCAGCCAGGGAGCGAGATTTTCTCCAGTGGCGTTCGGCAGTACGAGAGCATTTTTGGAGGAAACGGGTAAGTTTGGAGTGCCAGGGTTGGGGATTGGAGCAGCGAAGGTGGATGGGCTGGGCAGGGGCAACCGCATCAAGGGCGGAGGAGAGGGTTTGGTTATAGAGGGAGGCCGCCTGATTAGGGCAGGACAGGGTGGAAAGGGGAGAGTGGAGAGTTTCGAGAGAAGAGGATAGAATAGCAGGATCAATGGTGTCGAGATCGCGCCTGGACCGGGTAGATTTTAGTGGGGGGAGGGGTGCAGGAGTAGAGGAGAGAGAGAATGAGAGGAGATGGTGGTCCGAGAGTGGAAAGGGGAAGATAGAGAAGTCGGACAGACTGCAACGGTGGGAGAAGACAAGGTCAAGGGAGTGACCAAGGCAGTGGGTAGAAGAGGAGGTCCATTTGACGGAAGCAGGGTCGGTGGGGTTGTCAATAGGGATATTGAAGTCGCCAAGGATAATGGAGGGGATGTCAGAGGAGAGGTGGTGTGGGAGCCAGGCAGCAAAGTTGTCAAGGAAAAGGGAGGAGGGCCCAGGGGGGCGGTATATGACAGAGACGCGGAGATGGATGGGGTAGAAGAGACGGATAGAGTGGACTTCAACAGAAGAGGAGAGGGAGGGTTCAGGAGGAATGAGTCTGAAAGTACAGGTGGAGGATAGGAGAATGCCCACTCCTCTGCCTGGGCGGTCTCCAGGTCTGGCGGAGTGGGTGAAGGAAAGGCCGCCATAGGAGAGAGCGGCAGGAGAGGCAGTGTCGGAATCGGTGAGCCAGGTTTCGGTAATGGCAAGAAGGTTAAGAGAGTTAGATAAGAAGAGGTCATGGATAGAGGGGAGTTTGTTGCGGATGGATCTAGCATTCCAGAGGGCACAGGAGAAAGGGAGGGAGGGGAGAGGGGAGATGGGGATAAGGTTGGCAAGGTTAGCGGTGCGCGGGGGAGTGCGGGGACAGGAGCGTGAAGTTGGGCGAGGTGAGAGTCTGGGTATGGCAAGTGAACAGGGAGGCATGGTGAGGTGAGGGAGGGGTGGGGGAGGAGTGGAAGAAGTAGGGGGGACCGAAGAATCGTCTGAAGCAGAGGGGCGGGAGAGGAGGACAGGGGGAGTCAGAAGGTAGACCTTCTATATGCATTTGAGTTATTTCAAGCACCGCCATAACCCCACCTTTTTGCATACTCCATTTAAAGAGGGAGGGCAACCCTCCATATGTGGGTTTTAGGCAGCAGCTATAACAGTATTACCACTCCAGAGCCCCATTCCTTTCAATCTTTCCCCAAATGTAGAATAATAACAAAAGTTGCTCAGATCTTAGTGAAACACACATTAAAAACCACATTAAACACACATTCTAATATAATATAACCTATGTAGGTGGCCAAACACAGTGTTCTTGTTGCTTGGCACCTTGGCCAAGGGATAGGCCCACATGGGGCCACCATTCATTTGGATTCCCTTAATTCTTCCTACACTCAGGTGAAAATTTAGAAGCTTTTTTCATGGAATGATATCTTTAGTTTTTCCCATTTTCTCCCCGTAACAAAAACCTAAGATGATAAATCAGAACATATTTACTATATTCACTATTTTTAAGGTGCAAAGCCTGAAAAAAGACTAAAGTTTAAAAATTCCTAATTAGTCGTCCAACCACTGTAGGTGCTTCATTGCAGTTCTGTGCAATGTTTATGTTTTACATTTTAATTTTAGTTATTATATAAAATACTTAAGTTATTTTGGTTTGATGCTGTGGGTTACATATAGTATATTATGATTCAATAAATTACTACGGCCATTATGTCTCAAAAAAAATATTGTCTTATCTGGTTCAGGAGGAATTAGTATAGACACATTGCACATGGTATTTGAACTATATATATATATATATATATATATATATATATATATATATAAATATATATATATATTATGGTTTTATGCATTTGCTTGGCGCTCCAGGAACTTTGCTCAACAAAGGAAATGATTAGGATGGGCAAAAGACCAAGCATGATATATAAGTTTGTACCGATGCTTCATGTTTCACTGTGCCGGCAAAGCTAAATCAGCGTGCAGGGCTGCCAAGAGGAATCCAGGGCCCGGGTACAACAAATTCATGGGCCCCCCCTCATAGTCAAGTAAGCCCCCAAATTCTATGATGTGGGCATACATTCAGGGGCGTGGCAATGTGCTGTTGGGGTGTAGCTAGGCTAGCGGCGGTGCAAAAATTTTCAGGGTGTGGTCATGCATTTGGGGGCGTGCCAATGCGCCATTGGGGCGTAGCTAGCATCAAAATCACTAGGTCCTGAATTCACCAGAGCGTCACATATGTCCCAGCACTCCTAACTTTTAAGACATCTAGCACCACAGTGTAGTATACAAAGAATGTAGTGTGTACACAAACAGTTTAGTCTTGGCCTGCACCTTAAATTGGGCACAACACTCACCAAAAATTGACATTGTCCCTACTAGAATCACAACATTTCACACACTCTGCTGCTCTCTCCTACCTGTTCTTCTCACTTTTACCACCTGTGACTGCTGCTTTATTTAGTTGCAGCTTGTCCGGATCCTGGAATGTTGAAGGACCTATTTGGAAAAAAAACATGGCTACATTTAGAAAATTACAGCCAGCCCCAGTGTTAAATCAATAGCACCCACGATTAATAATTAAGCCTTCCTCCAGCCCCAACATTAAAATAATAGTATTCACATTTAATAAATAAACCTATTCCCTTCCTGCAAACAGCAATACCTATTTCCCGCAATCATTACTGCCATTAAATAACTCATAGTCACATTTAATAAATAGACCTCATTCTCCCTAAACTCACCCCCATATTCAATAGCCCCCAAACCACCCCATCTTAAATTAATAGTCCCCACTATTGAATTGCCCCACCATCACCCTACAAACAAAATAGCACCAATTAATTAGTGCTTTTCTCCCCTTTTTTTAAAAAAAATTAGTGCTTCTCTCCACTTTTTTTTTTAATCAGTGCTTCTCTCCCCTTTTTTTTTTAATTAGTGCTTCTCTCCCCTTTTTTTAAATTAGTGTTTCTCTCCCCTTTTTATTTTAATTATTGTTTTTCTCCCCTTTTTTTAAGTGTTTCTCTTCCTTTTTTTAATTAGTGCTTCTCTCCCCTTTTTATTTTAATTAGTGTTTCTCTCCCCTTTTTATTTTAATTAGTGTTTCTCTTCCTTTTTTTTAATTAGTGTTTCTCTCCCCTTTTAATTTTAATTGGTGTTTCTCTCCCCTTTTTATTTTAATTAGTGTTTCTCTTCCTTTTTTTTAATTAGTGCTTCTCTCCCCTTTTTTATTTTTTTACTCTCTGCCTCTCTCCCCTGTTTTTTTTACTCCCTCTTCTTTATAACACTGTCCATTTCTGTTCCCCTCCCCTTGCCTCTCCGCTTCTTTACTTACCTTCGTTCTTTTCTTTTCTTCTCTTCTGTCTTCTCTTCTTTCTTCTGGTGATGTCTGGCGCTCCTCACTGACTGACGGGCGTGACTTGATGACGTCACGCCCGGCAGTCAGTGTGAATGGAGAAGAGAGGAAGGAGGGACGCAGCGCCAATCACGTGAGTATGAATCTTTTTTTTTTCTTTCTAGCTCCCCCCACCAACAACGGACCCCCCCTCCCCCCCTTCCCTCCCCCGCGGAAAAATAAAATAAAAAATAAATCACAAAAAAACGCCAAATAGAAAAAATAAAAAAATTACAAATTAGCACGCGAGGCAATTATCACTAGTGTACCCCTCTATGCAATACTTAACTCATGTGACTTTTGTGTCAGTATATCTCCAGTTTTGATATTGTTTACCTGGATAACTACAATCCTCCTGCTATCTTGTACAGCTTGGCTTTCAGCCGCTGAGGTTCCATCCTCTGAACACATATATCACTATTCCTGTACCTGTAACTGTTTACACTGCATATCTGATTAATGTCTACCCTGCAAATGAGAATAATGAGAAATGAATGGACTCCAGCAGTAATCTAAAAATCAATGAATGGCTTGTAAATGCACTTGCATTTACAAGCCATAGCCGCTTTAAATTTTCCCTGCAAAGTGGCTGATTTCTGGCGACTTGCAGATATTAGAGCTTCCTACATTTACACCCTGGAGTCCATTGAATTCTCAATCATTTCACCTGGATATTATCTTATTGGAGTAGGCTATGTATACAGAGATTGTGTCGTTTTATGACATTTTATAATAACCTTATTTAAATTTGATATGGTAACTTAGAGAGGAAAGCATGAAGTTATGTACATCATCATATTGTATGTATGTTCTGGGAATAATGTATTCCCAGAGTTATGTGTATGGGGATAACTATGGTTACCCGATGCTCATTAGTGAGGTGGCTGATAACATTTAGGGCTAGATTTACTAAGCTGCGGGTTTGAAAAAGTGGGGATGTTGCCTATAGCAACCAATCAGATTCTAGCTTTCATTTATTTAGTACCTTCTACAAAATGACAGCTAGAACCTGATTGGTTGCTATAGGCAACATCTCCACTTTTTCAAACCCGCAGCTTAGTAAATAATAGCCCTTAGTGTCCATTTCTGGCAATGAATTTCTAAATATGTTTTAAATATGTTGATGATCCATTTTCAATTCAAAATCCTTTTAGATGCATTTTATGTACATTTTAAAAATGACTGCAGTCATATTCCTATTTGATTCTGATTTGTCAAATGGATTACATAAAGATATAGACATTTACAGTTACCCACCATCTTGACAAAGACAATACGTCAAATTTGTTGGTGGAGGTCTGGGGTCTGAAAGTTTCACACTCAACCACAGGAAAGTGTTGCAGTGATTACCAGTGATTACATCCTGGGAGCAAAGTAATACACTGTTGAAGGCTATTCTGTTTTTTTCCATTAGGTGAGAGACTTGCAATACCCCAGAGGGGATAATTTTATGGATTTGTGTTATATTGTACTATTACTGTAAGTGGTGTTAAGTATTTTAACGTGGAATATTAAAAACAATTATACAAGCTTTATTACCTTTTCACTGGACATGAATATGCATAAATCAGGATTTCTAGTAAAGATAAGGGGAAGGCAGGTGAACTGCACTTAACTATTGAAGTCCCTTAAAGAGTTATTGGAAATGAGAGTGCTATAGCTAGTCTGATTTAGAATCGCTGTGTGAACACAATTTCCCTATGGGAGTTCTTTATGTGTTTTATATTTTAGTGACACCTTGACGTATCATATTATATGCCTCTTTAAGTGATTCTACTTTTTAGTTTGAGGTGCATTTCACATGTGTCACATTTGGAGGTGTGTGCTTGGGTTATTGAAGCACAGTTTCGCAAGACTTTTTTTGGTGGTATGTCGATATTTTGTATAGGCTTTTTTTTTTATATACTACATAATATTGGACTTTCTACTCATCATGTATCATCACGTTTGGAGTGGAAGAGATCAGATCACATGGCTAATACAAAAGATCATGATTGGATATTTTGTGGATATGCTTTACAATTGATGATCTTTGGATCTATAGAGCATTTAAATAAATGTTGTGTGAACATTGATTGCAGTGTTTTTGTTTGTTGCACATCATATTTATATTTGATTTTTGATTCATTATCCCCTTCTCTATTGGTAAAGATAGTTCTGAAATGCCAAGTTTCAAATTTATTTATATTAATCTGTTCAAGAAGGTTAGAGAAATAGTTTATGCGAAACCGGCAGATTCAGGAAGGAGCTCAAACCACAAGTTTTGTGGCAATGTCCAACATAAAACACAGCAGTATTTCTGTATCACGTATGTAAATGCATAAACTTATAGATGCAGCTTGACAGTGTTAGTTACAAATATGAAAGTCGCATGACCCTATCGATGCATAATATAATGTAACAATGTGTCATATACATGAGAGTTAATAATGTCTTGATAGTGTTATTATTTAATGCCAAAGTAGCATTTTCAATATAAAAATTAATGAAATGCAACCTCCTCCACATCTATCGTTTACTGCTTTATAAATCCATTGGAATTTCTTGCTTCCTTCTTTTCTGCTGTAGTCAATATTACAAATGAGAAATATAAATAGATGGCCACAATGTGATATAATATAACTACCAAGCTAATTAATGGAGGTCAATACACCAAAAGCCAATTAGAAGTTGTAATACTGCTGGCGTCATCATCAGAAAATGTCTTTACAGGAACTCTAATATCAAATATTTGCTTTACTTAGCTGAGCCAATACACATATAATTCTAACAACATTACTGCAGTGATGGCATGATACAAATTATTGGGGGGGGGGGGAGGGCAGAAGGAAATGAGGCATGGGCGCAATGATATAAGCAGCCACTTCAACCTGAGATTAGGGGTGGAGTTTAGCCACATGGTGCAAATTAGCCAGCACTTGCTATGGGAACCCCATGTGGGAAGCAGAGTCTATTTAAGGCTCTGGCTTCTCACCCTTAGGGAGAAGGGGGCACTCCCACTGTTAGGATTCTGTTATCTGTGTTACGATACTGGTGGTATTATCTGAAGCCAAATAGCCGAGTAGATATCCAGCGAGTAGTCGGGCATTTGGCGAGTCGGTACAGAAGCAGGGTAGTCAGACATTTGCTGAGTCAGTACACAAGAGATTAGTCATGAATGCAAGGAAGTGCAGCAAGTAGCAGGAGCTGAGCAGGAGGAACACGTGTCTGATCCAGATAGTGCCCATTATAGGTCCTTCACATCGAAATGCAGTCTTTCCTTCATCGTCAGATCATATGCAAATTAAATCCTTGCTGAGCGAAGCTTCTCCGGTTATTCTGAAATAAGTGGGAGCAGATAACGGTTCTTGATTGTAACTTTGTTTAATGCTCTATAATTAATACATTGTTGTAATGAACCATCCTTCTTTGTCACAAAAAAAATAGGTGCACCTCTGAGTTTAGGTTTCTCTCTAAACTCAATCTTGTTTCTCTTAGCAAACATAATGGCCATTAGCACCAGAGTCCACCGTACTGTACTGGAAATCCAATGTGCATCGATCTGGAATCAAAATAAAATTGAGAAATGCGAGTTATTATTCCCCTTTTTTTTCTCAGTTAATACTAAGGAGGAGAGACAAGGAATAATTGCATTCAAATGCTGAGGAATATTGGAAATCGCAGACTCCTGATCTGAAGAGTCTGCATCTGCTAAGGTGGCAATCCTTTGAGATCTTCTAGGACAATTTGAGAAATAATGTCCTGGTTTGCGATAATAAAGACACAAGTTCTCTTGACGTCCTTGCTCCCTTCACTCATTGAAATTACGTTTGTGAAGTGTGTCTACTTGCATGGGTTCAGACTCAAATTCCTTAGTGGATTTGACCTCAGAATTCTCATAATAGTTTGAAGTTGTGGGTTCCCAATAACTGGGATACATCCAGATTAAGGCCCTCCTTTCTTGTCGCATCTCAATCAATCAAGCATCAATGGGAAAGAAATGGTTTATCAAAAGTTCAAGTTCAGTGGGTGCCTCTGCTTGAGCTAATTCATCTTTAATGGTCTCAGAAAGACCCTTTAGATAGACAATATCAATTCAGAATTCTATATAGTGTCAAGGACCCATCTTCGAAAATTTGCAGTATATTCTACAACCGAGCGTCTCCCCTGACGTAATTCAATAATGCCTTTTCAGCAGTATCTTTCCAGTTTTGATCATCAAAGGTTTGTTTAATTTCATTGAGTAAGTCATCAAATTTCTCCAATATCAGACTAGAAGTCTCGATACAGGGAGAAGCCCATGTGAGGGAGATGTCCTTAAGTAGTAAAAGCATACACCGGACCTTTGCTTTGTCAGACTGAAAATGAGACTCAACAAGTGGAAATGCATCTGACATTGATTAATAAAATCACAAAACATTTGTGGGTCCCTCCAATCCGAGTTGGTGGGAGAGGGAGAGCAGCAGGTGATGGCGATATTACAGACACTTGTGGTGGTCTGTTCTCTGCGATACGGTCCTCGTGTTGGGACAGTCTAATTAGAAATTCCTGGAAACCACTACGTGCGTCACAAGCCTTTTGTGAGACAACATGAATTTCTTGCTTAACCAGTGATTCAAGAACTAAAAAAACTGTCCTTCAGGAATTTCAGCTCCGCCTGGTATTCAATTAGCATTCAATTAGCATGGTGGTTAAACTTGCCATGTGCCGCTTAACAGGTATACCTTTGGTGGGATCCATTTCAAGGCTTGAGTATCCTGTAACGATGCTGGTGGTATTATCTAAAGCCCAATAACTGAGTAGATATCCTGCGAGTAGTCAGAGGTTTGCTGGGTCGTTTCACAAGAGGGTATTCACGTTTGCAAGGAAGTACAGCAAGTAGCTGAGCAGGCAGAATACTTAAGCACATGTTTGATTAAGGAACTGCCTTATATAGGCCCAGATGGGAAACAGGATCCAAGATGGTTTTGCCTTGATGCCATTCTGGCCACCTTGGACCTTTAGTGGTCAGAGGCAGGGCTGCCAAGAAGAATTCAGGGCCCGGGTACAACAAATTCATGGGGCCCCCCTCATATTCAAGTAAGCCCCAAAAATTTTTTGCGCCGCCTTACGGCGGCGCAAAACAATTTAGGTGTATGGTCATACATTCAGGGGCGTGGCTAGCCAAACGGCGGTGCAAAAATTTTGGGAGGTGTGGTCATGCATTTGGGGGCGTGGCAAACGTGCCATTGGGGCGTGGCTAACATAAAAACCACTAGGCTCTCAATTCGCCGGAGCGTCACATATGTTCAAGCACTCCTGACTTTCAGGACATCTACCACCACAGTGTAGTATACAAACAATGCAGTGTGTACACAAACAGTTCAGTCTTGGCCTACACCTTACATTGGGCACAACATTCACCAAAAATTGGTATTGTCCCTACTAGAATCACAACATTTCACACACTGTGCTGCTCTCTCCTACCTGTTCTTCTCACTTTCTCCACCTGTGGCTGCTGGTTTCTTTAGTTGTGGCTTGTCCGGATCCAGGAATGTTGAAGGACCTATTTTGAAAAAAAAATGGCTACATTTAGAAAATTACAGCCAGCCCCGGCCTTAAATCAATAGCACTCACGATTAATAATTAGGCCTTCCTCCAGCCCCAACATTAAAATAATAGTATTCACATTTAATAAATAAACCTATTTCACTTCCTGCAAACAGCCCCAGCAATACCTATTTCCCGCAACCATCACTGCCATTAAATAATTCATAGTCACATTTAATAAATAGACCTCATTCTCCCTAAACTCATCCCAAGATTCAATAGCCCCCAAACCACCCCATCTTAAATTAATAGTCCCTACTATTAAATTGCCTCACCATCACCCTACAAACAAAATAGCGCCCATTAATTAGCCGCCACCTACCTCACACACACTACATTGCAACAAGCCCCCTGTGCCATCACACACATTACTGTGCCCCTTCATCACAACTACACTGATTGCAAACACAATCTTACAGATGTGCAATTGTCTCTCCACTGCCTGCATCACTTTTTTCTTGCCCAAACCGTATTGATTTGCCAACAAAATTATTTATAGAATTTGGACTCAGGGGTGCCGAGAGTGGATAGGTAAGACAAATACAAAATATCTGACCCTTGGGGCACTGAGGTGATAGTGAGGGTGGATGGGTCCCCAGCCATACTCGCCCATTCACAGCCCCAATTTAGCTACTGCAAGCAGGGGAAAGTGTCAGCGTGGACCAACAGCTTCTGGTGCGCAAGGTGCTTTCACACATCCATAGGCTGCCCTTATGCTCACACTGCGACCTCCATGCTGCTTTTCCCCCTTCTTTTTTACTTTGTGCCTCTCTCCCACTTTTTTTATTCCTCTGTTCCTCTCTCCCACTTTTTTTCCTCCTCTGTTCCTCTCTCCCACTTTTTTTTCCTCCTCTGTTCCTCTCTCCCACTTTTTTTTCCTCCTCTGTTCCTCTCTCCCACTTTTTTTCCCTCCTCTGTTCCTCTCTCCCCAATTTTTTTTTATTCCTCTGTGGCTCTCTCCTTTTTTTCCTCCTCTGTTCCTCTCTCCCACTTTTTTTCCCTCCTCTGTTCCTCTCTCCCCAATTTTTTTTTATTCCCCTGTGGCTCTCTCCTTTTTTTCCTCCTCTGTTCCTCTCTCCCACTTTTTTTTTATTCCCCTGTGGCTCTCTCCTTTTTTTCCTCCTCTGTTCCTCTCTCCCACTTTTTTTTTATTACTCTGTGGCTCTCTCCTTTTTTTCCTCCTCTGTTTCTCTGTCCCCTTTCTTTATAGTACTGTCCCTCCCTGTTTTCCTCCCCTAGCCTCTCCGTTTCTTTACTTACCTTTTGTCAACTTCTTTCTTTTCTTTTCTGCTCTTCTGTCTCCTCTTCTGTCTTCTTTCTTCCTGCTGGCTGCGGCGCTCCTCACTGACTGACAGGCGTGACTTGATGACGTCACGCCCGGCAGTCAGTGTGAATGGAGGAGAGGAGGGACACGGCGCCGCGCGATCACGTGAGTATTTTTTTTTTTTTTAATTAATTTCTTCTTACAGCTCCCAAGAAACCCAAGACCACCCCCCCCCCCCCCCCCCCGCGGGAAAAAAAAAAAAAAAGTTAAAAAAAAAAAGCGCAAGAGAGAAAAATAAAATAAAAAAATAAATAAATTTAATTAGCAGCGAGGGCCCGGCCCGGGCCCCCTGGCATGGCCGGGCCCGGGTAAACTGTACCCGCTCCCCCCCCCCTCTCGGCGGCCCTGGTCAGAGGTGCAAATTTCAAAGTAATTCCTTATAATCTGCTTCTGTTGCTGTTTTCCTGGGTGTGTGAGCTGTTTGCTTTCAATTAGTTTGAGCTGTAATGTAGCTGTGCTACCTGCACGTGTTAGTATGTTGTTCTCAGGTTCTGCTGTATTTCCCTGTTTCTGCTTTAAATTCAGTTGAGCTGTATTGCAGGTGTGTTACCTGAATTATACTGATCGGTTGCCTGTACTATTTAAGGCCTGTCCTGACACTTCACCTTTGCCAGTGATAGTTGTTTTTTCTTCTAGTGGTAGCATGCTAGTTCCTGTGCTGTATTATGCTGTGTTTGCTTTTTGCTTCTAATCCGTGGCTACGTCTGACTATTCTGGTAAAGATCACTGACCATTTGTGTACCTGTTACCTGCCTGACTATCAAATAGCACTCCATTCCTTGCTAAAGTGGTGGTGTCCTGAGAAAGCTGCGACAGAGGTACTATTAACATTTATACAACCTCTTCTGTTTGCTGGTGTCTGGTGGTATATCTCCTTGGTGGTCAGCTGCTCCACATCCAATCCAGCCTGACCATGAGTTGTACAGCTTCACTCAATCCTATTGGAGTGGTAAAAATTAGCATTTCTGCATTGCACCTAGTGCCATTGTGGCCAGCTGTTCTGTGGGACTCTGGATCTGTCTCAGAATACTTTGGATAATCTGGACGTTGCTATACACTGCTGACATTCTGGTGTGCCATGTCTACTGCTTGGGTTAATTATCTGGTCTGATTTTGGGACTTTCTGTATATTGCATTTTTGCCTGATAAATCTGCATATGGTTCTGAACCTGATAATCTGCATATGATTCTCAACCTGATAATTTGCATATGATATCCTGCATCTGATTCTGTGCATATACTGTTTTTTGCTGATCAATTGTGTTATAAAGTAAAGACTGTCATTTTAAGTCACACATGTTGTATTATTTGCTGCTAATCTAACACCCAGGGACCTAGGTCACCAGCAGAGGGGGTGCATGGCTCATGCCACGAGGCACAAAATGTATTCGGTCAATGAAGGGGTAAGGGAAGGGGCAGAGTACCCCATCAAGTAGTCAAAACTTCTTTAGATAGAGGGAGGTGCACAGCAGGTGTTGTGGAAGGCCTGTTTCTGACACCCTTAGGGGGTGTTCAGAACTTGCATTTTTAGGAGGCACCAGAGGAGGTTCCACATGGTCTGAGGTGCCCCCCACGTATTGGAAAAGGGTGCATGGTGGTTACCACGTGTCAGGATTCCCAGTATGAATTCCACAGTGAGTAGCTATACTTGAAACAAGTGTCTTTATTATAAACAGATTACACAGGCAATGGTTAAATGGCAAGCTCAAGTCCAAAGGAGTAGCAGCTACTGGATAACAGTATTACCAAGTTAGCTGAGAAGCTTGAGGTAAGGCACAAATAGAATGACTGCAGGAAGAGGATATCAGTATTGCCATGTTTAGCTACAGGAGCAGGAAATACCAGTGTCCAGGTATAGTAGCTGAGGTGCAGATAGAAGGAGCCTGGATTACCAGGTTTAGCCACTGGAGCAGGAATGCTGGTTGAACCACAGAAGGATCGGACATAAGGTAAGTCAAACAAGTCAGGATCACATGCTGGACGATCTACAACAAAGCCAGAGTGTACACAGGCGCAAGGTCAAATGTAGCCGAGGTCTGGGTCACAAGAAACGGTGCAGGACAATGGAACAAGCAAAAGTCAGATGTCAAGGAACAAATGGGACCAAAACACAGGCATTTCACAGAAGCCAGCACCAGAGACTGGTCCAATTTGCTGGAACAGGCAGTCTTATAAAGGCCAGACAGGGGAATAGGATCCCATTCCAATGAACCAAAGTTAACCCCTTGCAGAATGGCTCTGGAATAAACACAGCAGCTTCCACAAGAGAGATGCTGTACTACAGTCGGAGGCAGATTTTGAGACACCGAGAGCCAGTGTGATTAAAGAGGCAGCCAGAGTCCCAGTAGTTATGAGTCCCAATAGTTTAATGAAGCACAGCAAGGTACCAGCAGGGCGATTCCCAATTTCAGGATTGCCCTAGAAGTAATATCTACCTCAGCAGACAGACAGCATTTGGCAACACAGGGGAAATGGCAGTGTCGACAGTCTGAGAGCTCATTCTCTCAGGTATTCGTATGGTGTTTCCCTTTTGAAAGTGCCCCCATAACGTGAGAGACAGTCACTGTTTGGTGCAGCTAGACTTTGGGAGTCTGGCTGGTATGATGGTTGGAGACTGCATGACAGATGTTGGCACCTCATACAAGGAGAGAGTTCTTTTGGGAGGTTATTGGGATGGAGGTCCTAAATATCTGTCACAGTTTACATGCCTGCAATAAGTTGAGCTGAGTAAAGTGAAGAAGCCTGTGTGATCTGACCTGTGATAAAGGTCTGTGGAACTACTGTTCCTAGTAGTGGCTGGTATGTAGCATGCTGTGATGTTCTAAGTATATGAAGTGTGATGAGAGGAGATGACATAAACATCTTGTAAAGAAATGTGCAGGAGGAGACTGTTTAAAATGTTTACCATTTTATGCTATTTCAGAGCATTAAATAAAGTTTCTTTCCTGTTTTGAACTGAGATGGCCTTGCACACAATTTAATTTGCCCTGCACTGCACTACACTAGTGTCTACCCACATGTAACATTGTGTTAAATACCCATGTATACAGTGGTTAGGTCCTCTGGTATTGTTTGCCCATAGCCACTAGCTAGCCAGGTCACATGGATTGTATGTAGTTGCAGATTCACACATATAGTCACAACATTTTCATTATTGTCTTATTATTTTTGGAGATGATTATCACACATAAGTGGGTTTTGGTAAAGATATAAAAACAACGAAACTGTGCCAGTGGCTGTGCAAACTACTTTGGTACCCATGGAAAAGTTGGCAACTGTGACCCCCACAGACTATATTAAAACAGTGATTCAATATGATATGCCAGTACAGTTACCCCATATAATATTCCTATAGTTAGTATAACATACAAATCAATTTTGCTGGTGGCTAATGTACAATACAGTATTTATCTAGCACCATAATCTGTTGACTAACATTCAATACAATATTTATTGCCTTCTAAAATGTATATAATACCAAACAGAGTGTCTAGTGTACATTACCAAGCCAATCACTGATGGTTAAAATATACAGTAATATAGAGCCTAGGGCCAGTGAACAATAGAGTTTTCATTATAAAGACTAATTGCTGGTGGCCAATGTACAACAGGGAAACTTTCCTTGTATCCAGTATGCAACAGAACCAATCACCAAGGTGGCCCAATAAGCATTACAAAGCTTATTTCTTTGTGATTAGTGTACAATAGAATGCAAACATTGGTGGTACAACAGAGATCATTTCCTGAGCATACATTGTACAATAGAACCAATTGCCTTGTGGCAGAAGATACAATGGAGCCTATTCACTGGTGGCTTGTGTATAACAAAGCCAATTCCCTTGTTACATGCTGGACAATACAGATCTTGTTCCCTTTTGGGAGTGTGCCGCATGACAGCAGCTATGTATTCACTTCTCTATTAAACTTTGTCAGCTAATTAGATTTCAGTGCACAACAGGAAAATTAAATCTATCAGCCAAGGACAGAACAGGCTGATAACATTTAGTTTACTGTCAGGTGCAGACCTGATGCTGAACTTCAGTATTGATGAGATAGCAAAGATCTGTTAGCATTTATATGACCATGCTGGAGGAATCAGGCTTTCCTGAGTACTACCACTAGAATTTAAGCAGCAGTAGAAACTGGAGTGGGCCAAGAGGACAGAATGCATTGTTGCAGAAAGCAGCTGCCTCCACTGCCTACATGATGGCTTGGCTATGAGCCATACAAAAACAAACTCTACAAATACATTTTATAGAGGTTAGGGCAATGTCAGCAGCATGAATAATTTAGATTTACTTCTTGATATTTACTAGTTATCCCAAGATATCAAAAAAACAGATTAAATGAAATTTGCTAGTTATCTGAAACCTATTCCTCAGATTATCCACAATAGTTATTATATATTATAAATATAAATTTGCTTAAGATGTCTCAGAATAAGATGAAAATGTGAGATAATTTGGAATAATTCATGATCTACCTATACATGGTGGGACTGATTCATGTCTGAACACAACTTGCAAGTAAGTTGTGTGTTTTAAAAGAGCATACAACTTGAGCATTCATGCTGTACTCAAGGGGGTATATTTAGTAAACTGCGGGAATCAAAAAGAGAAGATGTTGCCTATAGCAACTAATTAGATTCTAGTTATCTTTTATTTAATACATTCTACAAAATGACAGCTAGAAGCTGAATGCTTGCTATAGGCACAATCTCCACTTTTTCAAACCTGCAGTTTAGTAAATATTCCCCCAGATGTCTATTTGAATCTGGGTAAAAGTATGCTCTGCCTAAATGTACTTGCTGTGCATAGACACACAGACTAGTCTGCAGGAAACACAGATGTACAATAAAAGGTCTGAGTCTGAATTCCTTTTCTCAGTTTCCTTTTAATAACTTTTTTTCCCCGTCATTTGTTTGCTTAGTATATTATATCTAACTAGAAATTAGGCAGGATATAAATGTGCGATCTAAGCTCCAAATAGTCAGAACAAAATTACTTTATCTAACCCGCTAGCCTAAAAGGTACAATGAATCTGAAATAACCCAATCATGATTTTGAACTTGTCTATGAAATAGCAGATTTCTAAATATATGTATTTTTCACAGCTGAATCAAATGTTCCTCACTTTGGTAGGTATAATACCATACTTTGAAAATGTGCTTGCTGTAGGAGGGAAAATTGGATTTGAGGAAATGACAGTGTAATTTGTACAATGACATATGCAACTAAGTTATCTATCTATCATGCACAAATATCCAGAATGTCATCTTTATTTAAACAAAAGAAAAAATATGCCTGTCTAAAGTTCCCCTTATATTTAAACGGCATAGAATTAATTTTTATCTGAATAAGTACACGCCAGGATCCGTGTAGGCTTATAAAAAGTTGAGCAGTGATTATAACTGTATACAGTATATCCAGATATATGTTAAATGATCAAGTTCTGCTTGAGTTTAGGGACATTTCAAGGACTTGCCCAGATGTCTCTTTTTTGGGGAATTATTTTATTTTGTAGATACAATATTACACTTGCTGCATTTTCCCTTTTTGTTTCCAAACCAGTTGTAATCTATAAGGAAACTCATTAGCCTTCCAGACCCATCATATACCTGTCCATCCAGAAGTTGGCTTCACTGGACTCTATTGATGACTGTCAACCACCAAATTAATTACACATTTTACATTTATTCCAAACAATGTGGGACATGAAAGTGATTGTGTCATTTGGGCTCTTGCTCATTCTCCATTTCATGAAAGCAACATTAATTCGGCAGCCTAAGATCTTGAAACCCAGTCTCTTACAGAGATTCACTCCATTCACTTAGCCCCAGACCAAAGTCCCAAATCTCTTTTTAATTAAACTAATAAGAGTCCCACAGTAGAAGGGCCACCTACCTTGTTAGGGGATATAGACCCACTAAACCTATTGAGTATTGAGTTTAGAACTGCTGTTTAAAACTCTCAGATTATATATTAATAATGAAGCACTCAAGGGTTATTTAGAATCATGAGCTTCTTTAGCAATCTGTGACTGACTAAAAGACAAGTATAGTATTTCTCGAGAGTACTTGTTTACATGTGTGAAAGCAAGGTTGCATTTAAGAGGACTGAAGCCTCTCACATTGGAAGACATCATTGTGAGATTCCTAACTGTCATAGAAAACTTCAGGAACATATATTAAGCAGAAAGAATACATATTTCCAGATGCATAAGGCCAGATATCCACTGATGTTTAAATGCAGCTCCATTTCGGTGCATTCAAGATGTTAATGCACTTGAAAAAGTCCATTCCATTGTCTAGGGAAACAGTTAAGGGTTTACACAACCACTTCAACCTGTGTTGGTTTTTTTTTTTTCCCATTTATTACTATGGGCCATTTTCCCTTTAATTTCAATAGAAATAAGCGCTACATGTAGTAACTCCAGTGAATGGATGGGCTATAGAAATGAATGTGCCATAGGAATGAATGAGCCATAGGCATCAATGAAAATGATAAGCACTGGTAAATGTTATTTTATCCTGCATTAAAAGATATTCAATTAATTAGATATTGATGTGCAAATAAAGCAGAGATTCCCTAGAGTTCTCTTCCATGTCAGTCAACCACACTGTTGGGAAACTGCTTGTAATTGGCTGAGTGGATAAAGGGAGTTACGAACAATTGAGTTCACTCTAAGAGAGGAAGTTCGCCTCCTCTGTTATGTTTTGTGTGTTTTTTACGCAAATTGAAAGAAGAAGATTTTCCAATGTACTGCACTTTGGATTAAAAGAAGCAGACATTGGTTTATATCAAATTATAGTTGTAACATTCTCTCCTTTGTCGCATTTTATTTACAGGCTCCATTTTTTGGGGTCCCTGTGCTTAGGTGTGTGCACCACTCCTTTCCATGTCATTTTTATTGAGTGGGACTCAGAATGTCTAGTAGAGCTAGAATTTAGTTTGCTGACATTCCAGTGTCTGAGCAACAGGTAAACTTAGCACCTGTGCTTTGAACCTGTACTGCCCACCATGACCCCCTTCCTGTCCTCAAATGGGATTTGGCTTTGTCCCTCATCTGCTTTTCGTACCAGGGGAAAACTGGGACTAAAACCTGTGGATGTTTTTTGAAAACCATCTCTTCTTTGCAAAAGTCCCTGATAAAGACTGGACATCCAGGCATGCCAGTATCAACATTTAAAGAACGTGATCTGTTTATTAACTTAGTAGTGTAATCATGTCTGGATGGGTCTCAAACTGTTTGAGAATAGAAATAGACAAGCTGTGGTTTAGCATGGTTGAAATTGGCATATACATAAAGCAGGCTTAACTTGAATACTGTTAGGCTGCTAGTGGTCAGATAACGAACCTGCAGAACGGACTGGCAGAGGTCTTCGCCTATAACAGTCGCCTTTCCCGTAGAGCTAGACGCGCTCACAGGTACTCGGTTGCCCCCGGGACTTAACTCCAATTTAGTGCAGGTTCGTTATACTAACCGCAGCGCAGGCCTGGAGACAGTACAGATGGTAACGGATGGTCAGACGAAAGCCAAGGTCAGGGGTCACTTGCAGAGTATAATAGTCAGAAAACACGCCAAAGGGTCAGGGTCACGAGCAGATCAGCAGAATCCAAGGTACAGGCCAAAAGATCAGGGTCACAGGCAAGAAGGCAAAATCCAGTAAGCTGGCCAAAAGGTCACAACAGCAATCCAGCAGAAAATGAGAGCAGGTCAGCACAAGTACACAACTCAGACGCTATAACCGGCAGGGAGGCTAAGCCCTCCCTGCCTTAAATACAAGAGACAGCCAATCAGCGCCTGCTCTGGAGCAGTCACCGCCCCTGGTAATTACCCTCCAGAATATACATTAATTAGCCCACAGGCTGGTGTATATATTGCGCGCGTGCCCGGCTTCCTGCCTTGCTGGGACGCGGCGCTGAAGAGATTCTAGCGTCAAGGCAACGGTCGGGTCTTTATCCGGAACTGACATCACCTTGGCGACCAGGATGCTGGAGGAGCCTGGAAGCGAGTCGTGGCGGTTGTGAGTACCGCCGTGGCTCGTAACAAATACATATGGCATTTTTGCTATATGAATGAGCATTGTCTACAATATATTAATAGAAAATGGAGGAATCCATCAAGAGGATATACAATGTGATAATATGACATACAGTGTATGGTTAAGGCAAGGCTGGAGAGGCTTTGTTTCTTAAGTTGACCTTTAACAGATGCAAATGTGGTTGCCACTTTGTGAGGCCTACCGAGAATTCCAGATCGCAGGAGACTGATTTATAGCAAATCTCTCCTTTGAGCCTAGTCTGACATAAATTTCAGTCTTCATTCTGGCATTTACTAATGCCTATCAGGAAGAGTTTCAAAGAAGCCCCCAATGGCAGGAGGTTTATCCTATAGGCAAACACCAGAAAAGATGCAAGACATTTTTTTCTTTAAAGGTGACTTTTATTTGTGTTTCTGCAAAAATTGTCCGTTCTCTGGCTCTCCACTCTCTCAAGAAGCCCAACCACTCTTACATTATTACACTTAGGGTATTTTTATTGCAATAAATACACTTGTGAGTGTATGAACTATACCCCTGCCATAATAGGATTGCACCTATCCTCCATTGTGGACATTTCTCCCTCTGTTCCTGGTTATTCTCTTGTACACCATCAGTTGGTTCTGTGGCATTGCTTACCCCACAGTCTAGTGCATTGCTTTTGTATCCATATTTCTTTTGCTAAGCTGGCACTCCTATGAGCATTCAAATACCTGCAAGCATTTTCAAAACTTGAAAAACAGCAATTGTAAGGCAGAGATTAATCATGCAGACTCAGATGTTGATAAGTTATCCTTACCCTAGGCTCCACATGCCATTTCAGTGGGGTTGAGTACTATTTTACTATGATGGATATCCCAAACACTACCTACTCCGGCAGGATTACAACGAAGACCGCATCGCCGACTTGCTGGAAACACAGGCAGCTTGAAAGGCAGCTTGAAAGGCAGACTTCATCATCATCATCATTATCATCACCATTTATTTATATTAAATTGCGGCAGTTGAAGAGCCTGACAGCGTCCGATGATGTCAGAATGAAGAAACACACTGTCATCCGAGCTTTTAAGGTACTAATTTTAGGAGGTTCTGCCTGTACAAGGTTCTTTACTAAGCCATGTACAGGGTACAGGCGGCGCCTCATTAAATTAGTACCTTAAGAGTTCGGATGACAGAAGCAAGTAACAAATAAATACATGTCAGTAGCACAGATGAGTGTGAGCAATGCTATGGGGACTTACACAGAGTGCAGCAAAAGACGGGATGTACGAGGGACAGGAGACAGACGTGGAACAATAGGTAGAGGACCCTGCCCGCAATGGGCTTACATTCTAAAGGGAGGGGTGGTGAGAGACAGTAGGAACAACTGGGAGATAAAATTTAGATGGCAGACGAAGAAGAAGAGATGATGGATATAATGGTTAGGAGGTGGTAGGATAGGCGAGCTTGAAAAGGTGAGCTTTGAGTGAGCGTTTAAAGTATTGAAGGTTGGTGGAGAGTCGAGTCAGACGCGGTAGGGAGTTCCAAAGATTAGGGGCAGCACGGCAGAAGTCTTGGAGGTGAGCATGGGAGGAGGTAATGAGGGGTGAATTGAGGAGGAGGTCAGAGGCAGAGCGGATTGGCAGGGTAGGTATGTACCTCGAGACAAGGCCAGAGATGTAAGGGGGAGGTGTGTTGGTAAGGGCTTTGTAAGTGAGGGTAAGGAGCTTGAACTGAATTCTGAAATGGATAGGGAGCCAATGAAGGGATTTACACATAGAATAAGCGGAAGAGGTGCGGTGGGAGATGAAGATGAGCCTAGCAACAGCATTCTGTATGGATTTAAGGTCAGAAGTGCGAGAGAGCGAGGAAGACCAGTGAGAAGGAGGTTGCAATAGTCAAGACGAGAAATGATGATTTTAGTTGCTTCATGAGAGAGGAAGGGACGGATTTTTGTAATATTACGGAGGCAGAAGTGGCAGGATTTTGTGAAGGACTGGATATGAGGGGTAAAGCTGAGGGCTGAATCAAGGGTGACTACAAGGCTGCGGGCTTGGGTTAGAGGAGAAAGAGTGATGTTGTCAACCAAGAGGGAGATATTGGGAGGGATAGCAACATTGGCAGGAGGAAAGATGATGAGCTCAGATTTGGAAATGAGTTTCAGGTAGTACTGTGACATTCAGATAGTTACAGCAGAGAGACAACTAGATATCTGGGTTAGGACAGCTGGAGAGAGGTCAGGGGAGGAAATATAGATTTGCATGTCATCAGCATAGAGGTGGTATTGGAAGCCAAATGATTGAATGAGTTTGCAGAGAGAGGTGGTGTAGAGAGAGAAGAGCAGAGGGCCAAGGACAGAGACTTGTGGGACTCCAATAGAAAGGGGAAGAGGGGGAAGGAAGTGCCAGAAACAGACACACTAAAAGAGCAGCCAGAGAGGTAGGAGGCAAACCAGTTGAGCGCTGTTTCATGAAGAGCTATGCAGTGAAGGGTGGTAAGAAGAAAAGAATGACCGACAGTGTCAAAAGCAGCAGAGAGGTCGAGCAGTACAAAAAGGGAGAAGTGACCATTGGACTTAGAGCAAGTCATTTGTTACTTTAGTGAGGGCAGTTTCAGTTGAGTGAAGGGGACGAAAGTCACACTAGAGAGGGTCAAGAAGAGAGTGGGAAGAGAAAAAGTGCTTCAGACGATTAAAGACAAGTCGTTTGAGAATTTTAGAAAAGAAAGGAAGCAGATATATGGGCCGATAATTGGAGAGAGGATGGGTCAAGGGAAGGATTTTTGAGAATAGGAGAGATGAGAGCATGCTTGAAGGCTGAGTGGAAGATACCAGTGGAGAGAGAAAGGTTAAAGAGGTGAGCAAGGTGACAACAGGCTTTGGAAGAGAGGAGGCAGAGGAACTTGGAGGGGACAGGATCGAGAGGACAGGTTGTAGAAGAAGAGGAGGAGAGAAGAGAGAGGATCTCAGGCACAGTAACCGGTGGGCAGGAGCCAAGGGTGGCAGAGTGAGTGATAGAGACGACAGGTGGGGGTCTGACAAGAACAGATATCATTGTGTATAGATTCAATTTTGTCTTTGAAATAGCTGGCAAAGTCAAGAGCGGTGATGGACGTGGGGGGGAGGAGGTGGGGCAGGATACAGCAGAGAATTAATAGAAGCAAAGAGGTGTTGCTGTTTATTGGACAGGGAGGAGATGAGGGATGTGAAATAGTTTTGTTTGGCAAGAGAGAGGGCAGAATAGTAGAAGGAAAGGATGAATTTATAGTGAGTTAAGTCAGCAATGGAGCGGGGTTTCCTCCATTGACGTTCAGAGGAGCGGGAGCACTTTTGGAGGAGACGGGTATGAGGGGAGTGGTAGGGTTGTGGTTTAGATTGCCAGAGAAAAAGGGGATGGCAGGGCCTGCAGTATCAAGGGCAACAGCAAGTGTGGTGTAAAGAGAGATAGCAGTGTTGGGACATGATAGGAAAGAAATGGGAGCAAGTAAGGATTCGAGAGAGCATGCAAAGATGATGGAGTCAATGCTGTTGATGGGAGGCAGCGTGTGAGTGACTTTGGGTGGGAGAGGTAGGGCAAGGGGTAAAGAGAGGGTAAATGTGAGATTGTGGTAAGAAAGGGGGAAAACAGAATTGGAGAAGTTGGAGATGTCACAGAGATAGGAGAACACTAGGTCCAGGGAGTGACCATTACGATGGGTGGCAGAAGTTGTCCATTAGGAGAGAACATGGGAGGAAGTGAGAGTGAGGAAATTAGAGGCAACAGTAGTAATAGGAGAGTCAGTATGTTAAAATCCCCGGTAATAATAGTGGGAAGATCAGAAGAGCGGAAATGGGAAAACCAGGCGGAAAACTTATCAAGAAATTGAGAGGATGGGCCAGGGAGACGATAGATGACCGCAACACGAAGGTGGAGATTGGAGAAGAGGTGGATGAAGTGAACTTCAAAGGAGGAGAAGGAGAGGGAGGGTTCAGGAGGAATAACACTGAAGGTGTTGCCAGGAGACAGTAGGACACCTACACCACCTCCTTGGAGGTCCCCAGAACGGGGACTGTGGGAGAAAGAGAGCCCCCGCGGGAGAGTGCAGCGGGGGAAGCTGTATCTGAGGGGGGGATCTGATTGGAGAGTAATAAGCTACAGGAAATGTAATAATTGAGATCTTGCAGAGTCATGAAATATGAGAGAAATATTGTGTGGAAAAGACATATGAGAGTATGGCAGAAGGTAAGGAATGTGACCGGTTACAAGTGAGGTGAGGAAAGAGAACAGGACAAGTGAGTAAAATGAGAGACTGTAGCAGTAGTAGGAGAGTGTAGAGGAAGAAAATATGTAAAATGATCAGCAAGGGAATGGGAAGTAGTTAGGACAGATAAGGGATAAGTGAGAAAGAAACAGTAAGACAGTGACATAGGGCAGGAGTGGAGAGAGATTGTAAAACATTAGCCACAGTTGAAGGTGCACTGAGGTATGAACAGTATGCAATGGGGAGCATGTGCGCCACTTAGAGAATCTGAGTAAGTGGAGCAACAAGTGTGTTTTGAAGGTGGGAATTCAAGCAACAGCATAGGTGAAACCAACAGGTCATAATCAAACAGCAGATGCAAGAATTAAGGTTGAGAAACAGATCACAGGGTGTGTGCAGGCAGTGCACAATGCAGGTGGTGGAGGTATTCAGGGCTCACAGATGATTGTTGAATGTTTTCCTCATGTTGCAGTGTTTCCAGATAGAATATTCTCCTTTTGTTCAACTCTTCATCATCATCAACATCAACATTTATTTATATAGCGCCAGCAATTCCGTAGCGCTTTACATTTGGGAACAAGCATTAATAAGACAATACTGGGTAATACAGACAGAGAGGTAAGAGAACCCTGCTCGCAAGCTTACAATCTATGGGACAATGGGGGTTTGAAACACAAGGGCATGTGGTACATCATATTGCACAATGGACCAGATAGAATGCAAAGGTAAAAGTATTGAGTGGGCTGTGTGTGGCAATGTTGGTCAGAAGGTTGTTGTCTTGTGTTAGCTGTGTAGAGGATGGTAATAGGGTAACCTAGGGAGATTAAGATGGTGGTTGAGGAATATCATAAGCTTGTCTGAAGTGGTGGGTTATAAAGAACGCTTGAAGGTTTGAAGACTAGAAGAAAGTCTTACTGTGCGAGGGAGGGAATTCCACAAAGTGGGTGCAGCCCACAAAAAGTCTTGTAACCGAGAATGGGAGGATGTGATGAGAGTGAAAGAGAGACGCAGATCTTGTGCAGAACGGAGGTTTCGAGTTGGGAGATGTTTTGAGACACATAAGGAAATGTATGTCGGTGCAATTTTGTTGACGGCCTTGTATGTTAGTAGAAGAATTTTATATTGGATTCGTTGAAATACAGGCAACCAATGTAGAGACAGACATAGTGGCTCAGCAGAGGAAGAACTGTTTGCAAGGAAAATCAATTTAGCCTCTGCGTGCAAAATGGATTGTAGGGGTTCTTAAGTCTTGCTTTGGGAAGACCAGTAAGGAGGGA
The DNA here is from genome assembly GCF_038048845.1 of Mixophyes fleayi. NCBI lineage: Eukaryota > Metazoa > Chordata > Amphibia > Anura > Limnodynastidae > Mixophyes > Mixophyes fleayi. The sequence continues at coordinate 64,909,536 of NC_134409.1, forward strand.
ATTGCAATAGTCGATGCGGTAGATGATGAGTGCATGAATTAATGTTTTTGCAGTGTCTTGTGTGAGATATGTGCGTATTCTGGATATGTTCTTTAGATGTATGTAACATGATTTAGATATAGAGTTTATGTGGGGAATAAATGATAATTGTGAGTCAAGGATTACACCTAGGCAGCGAGCTTGCGGGGGGTGGGATTTATGAAAAGAATATGTCAGGCAGGAAGCTTCTGTTTTTGGGTGGGAATATTATTAATTCAGTTTTTGAAAGATTGAGTTTAAGTTGGCGAGAAGACATCCAAGATGAAATGGCAGAAAGACAGTCAGTAACGCGAGACAACACAGATGGTGAAAGATCAGGAAAGGATAGATAGATTTGTGTATCATCCGCATAGAGATGATACTGAAATCCAAATGAGCTTATTAGTTTTCCAAGAGAAGTGGTGTATATAGAGAATAGCAGAGGACCTAGGACTGAACCTTGTGGTACTCCAATTGATAAAGGAAGCGGAGCAGAGGTGGATCCTGAGAAATTAACACTGAAAGAGCGATTAGATAGGTAGGATGAGAACCAGGATAGGACAGTGCCTTCAAGACCTAGGGATTGTATCGTTTGTATGAGGAGAGAGTGGTCAACAGTGTCAAATGCAGCAGAGAGATCCAGGAGAATTAGAAGAGAGTAATGGTTTTTAATTTTTACTGTGATCAAATCATTGACAACCTTGGTCAGCGTAGTCTCTGTGGAGTGTTGAGAGCGAAAGCCTGACTGAAGATGATCCAATAGGTTGTTTGCTGTAAGAAAGTGTGTTAGGCGAGTGTAGGCAATTCTCTCGAGTAGCTTGGAGGGGCATGGGAGCTGAGAGATGGGGCAGTAATTTGCAAGAGTGCTAGGGTTAGAATTTAGTTTTTTTAAAATGGGAGTAATCACTGCATGCTTGAAAAGTGGTGGAAAAATACCAGTAGAAAGAGATAGATTGCAGATTTTAGTTAGAGGGGGAATGAGCACAGGAGGCAGGGACCTACTAATTTGTGAGGGAATGGGATCAAGAGGACAGGAGGTAGAGTATGAAGATGAGAAGAGAGTAGAAACTTCCTCTTCATTTGTGGGATCAAATGAAGAGAGAGTGTCAGAAAGTGCTACAAAGTAATTGAGGCGATTGCTTGTCGAGGGAGATGATACCATTTCAGGTCTGACTTTATCTATTTTGTCCTTGAAATAGGAAGCAAGATCCTTGGGCACTGATGGTAGTTGGAGGATTTGGGGTGGCAGGATTCAGAAGAGATTTAAATGTGTTAAAAGGGCATTTGGGGTTAAAAACCTGAGCATAGATGAGAGATTGGAAGTATGTTTGTTTAGCAGTGTCCAGAGCATTTCTATAGAAGTGGTAGATATCAGTATATGTAATGAAATCATTAGAGGTACAAGATTTGCGCCAGTGACGTTCTGCTTTACGAGAAAGTTTTTGTAGAGTTCATGCCATGGTTGACAACGAAGTCTACACGGAGTGTTAGGAACCCCTCCAGCCGGCACAACACAACCCGGAGTCTACTCTGCCAGTCAGGTGTTCACTGGAGCCCCTGATGGTGGGGACAGACTGGGCTGCAGACTGACAGAGGGTCGTGAAGTGTGTACCGGCTGGGGAGAACCCAGGCAAGTGGAGTGGAATCCAAGCAGAGGTCAGGGGCCGGCAACAGACAACAATACCAGTATATACAAGCTGAGGTCGTGGGTCACGAGCAGACAGAGAGATCGGTATTCACGCCAGAGGTCAGGGTCACGAGATTCACAAGCAAAGTCCAAATCCAAGCCAAGGGTCATACACGGGTAAACAACAGCAATTCCAATAGACAGGAACAAGGCAGAGAGCAGGTTCAGCAAACTGGATACAGAAACCATAACCGGCAGTGAGGCTGCAGACCTCACTGCCTTAAATACTAGTGGCCACCAATCAGAGCCTAGCTCTGAATCACACACAGCCCCCTGCATGATTAATGTACAAAGCATTAATCAGCCCACAGGCTAGAGCAAGGCTTGTTAAATCAAGCCACAGGTTTGTTTAAGTGCTGCGCATGCGCGCCCGGCTTCCTCCGTTGCCGGGACAGAGCGCAGGGCACAAAGCTTCCAATCATTGCCTTGGCAACGGCCGGCCAGGATCCGGAAGTGACGCCCCCGTCCTCAAGGTGACGGCCGGGACGCCAGAGGGGGCCAGAAGCGAGCCGCGGTGTCTGTGAGTACCGCCGCAGCTCGTGACATGGAGTATGTAGTGTCGCTGGAACTAGTTGATCCAGGGCAGTTGCTAGGTTTTGGTGAAAATGGGGTACTGCCGATCAGGGGAAGAGAATGTAGAAATTGGGGAGAGAAGATGTTGGAGAGAGTTGGAAAACTGTTGAAATCTATAGAGTTAATATTCCTGCGGTAGTGAGGAGGCTTGGAAGAGTTTGACACTAGGGAGGGTAAAGAACTGGGGGTGAGAGAGTAGCTAATAAGATGCTGATCTGAGAGGGGGAAAGGAGTGTTAAGGAAATCAGAAACTGAGCATAGTCTAGATAAAACAAGATCAAGACAGTGGCCATCCTGATGAATAGCGGATTAAATCCACTGGGAGTGGTCAAGTGTGGAGGTTAGAGAGAGTAGTTTGGAAGCAGCATTGGAACGTGTATTAGAAGTAGGCATGTTGAAATCACCCATGATGATGGTGGGCATGTCAGAGGATAAGAAGTGAGGGAGCCACACACAGAAGTGTTCAAGACATTGTTTGTGTGGACCAGGGGAGCGATAGGTAACAGCCACACGCATAGAAAACGGGTTAAAAATCCTAATAGCATGTACTTCAAAAGATGTGAACGTGAGTGATATTTGGTAGAACTATGAACGTGCACTGTGGGGAGAGAAGTAGTCCAACCCCCCTCCTTGTCTGCCTCCAGGTCTGAGGGTGTGGGTGAAATGGAGACCACCATGTGAAAGGGCAGCAGGTGAGGCAGTGTCTGATTGTGTGAGCCATGTTTCTGTTATTGCTAGAAGGTTGAGGTTGTTTGAGAGGAAGAGATCATGTACGGAGGTAAGTTTGTTACAAACAGAGAGTGCATTCCAAAGGGCACATTTAAAGGACTTTGGAAGAGAGGGGAGACAGGTGATGCGTTTGCTGGATTTCTGTAGTGTTCAGATATATGCGTGTGGGAGAATTGAGGGGGCTAATAGAAGCAGGGAGGAAGAAAGTTAGGAAAGATGATTGTAAGATGTGTGTCTTTTTTTAGTTTCTGGCGACAGGGTGAGACTGTTAAAGTTATTGAATTTAAATAGGAAAAGAGTTCATGACTGTTAAGTAGAGGTGAGTGAAGTAATGAAGGGGCAATGTGGACAGAGGTGTGTGTTGCAGAATGGGTGAGGGATGATATAGTCCTAAAGATAATGCCATGAAAAGAGAGAAAGAAAAATATTTTGACAAGCATTGGGATTTATGAGTAAAATAGCAAAAATGAGGGAATTAAAGGAATTATCTAATTGCAATGTCCTGTGTAATCAGAGAAGTCGTGCAGAGCTAGGCTGCAGCAAATGTAGTGTATTCCTGGATGTCTGGATAGTATAGAGGAATGATGTGGTGAGCCATGTGGGGGAGTGGGGCAGCACGGTGGCGTAGTGGTAGCACTTCTGCCTCACAGCACTGGGGTCATGAGTTCAATTCCCGACCATTGCCTTATCTGTGTGGAGTTTGTATGTTCTCCCTGTGTTTTCGTGGGTTTCCTCTGGGTGCTCCGGTTTCCTCCCACACTCCAAAAACATACCAGTAGGTTAATTGGCTACTATCAAAATTGACCCTAGTCTGTACCTGTGTGTGTGTGTGTGAGTGTGTGTCTATACCAGGGAATTTAGACTGTGAGCTCCAGTGGGGCAGGGACAGATGTGAATGAGTTCTCTGTACAGCGCTGCGGTATCAGTGGCGTTATATAAATAAATGGTGATGATGATGATGATGAGTGGGTGGAAGTGTTGAATGGAGAGTAATGAAGAACAGATGATTGAGTAGCTGAGTTTTTGCAGAGTCATGAGAGGTTGAAAGTCAGTATAATTTCTTCTTACTTGTGATGGCAGACAAAGCTTAAAGTAGAATTGAAAGTACAATTCTGAGTAAGGGGACTGAAATAACTGTAGCATGGGTAGGGAGTGGCTGAGCAAAAAGTACAACAGGCTGATTAAACAGAGGATATTTTGCAGGGAAAATAAACTGCCAGATAAAACAAACATTCATGAGATGAGAAGAAAATAAGATCAGAGTCCAAAAGAGTCATCATGTTGCGTGTAGCTTGTAGCCAGGGAGAGTTGAATACATCAGGGGGTAAATGTATCATACCCCGGTTTCGTCAACTCGCGGGAGTTCGGCATCTTCGCAGCTTAAATTTAAAGCGGCGCTGCCTTGTAAAGGGAAACTTCCCTTTACAAGGTAGCGCCGCTTTAAATTTAAGCTGCGAAGACGCCGAACTCCCGCGAGTTGAAGAAACCGGGGTATGATACATTTACCCCCAGGAGTAGAATATGGAGTTTCAGGTGAATGGTAACTGTTGTCCTTGTGTAGCTGTAATAATAGGCAGAATGTTCTTCTCCTGTTTAACTCCGGTATAACTCCGAATTATGCTATTTCAATTTTTTACACTTGTAACTAACACACTTACAACTATACACACTAACTAGGCAGCAATCATTGGCTTGCAGCCATTCTACAATGAATATATAAGGTTAACAAACACATGTGATCAGTGTTCTTCAATCAAGCCCTCAATAAACTCCCCAACAAACACTAGCAATAAAAGGTTTAAACAAACAAACAGTGAAAGGACAACATACCATTAGAAATAAAGATGCACTTTGATAATACAGCCCAGACACTGGTTCAATAAGATTGAAGTAATTAACTCTTGTGTAACTCTTACTATGCTATCTAAATTTTAATATACTTGTAAAAAATCCTCACTTAGAAGAAATCCTCACTGGCTAACACAGCCTAACAGGCTTACACAGCCTTTGACTGCTAGTTAAATAGAGTCACAGAGCCATGTGATCACTTTCTTAAATTAACCCCCACTAATCACGCTTACTACAAAGAAAGTAATAAAATTCTAAAACAAACAGAGGGTAAGCATACCATATAACGTATAGACAATTTTGCACGTTTAATCCTTTAAGGATAACTGGTGCAGTGCCTGGTTCAGATATTTACCATATAACTGATAGGACGTTATATTGCACATATACATATGCATATCCTTCACTGTGTTCTGTCTATTAACATACAACAAGCAATGTTTAGACAGAGCTTACACAAGATTCAAATTGAAACTTATCTTGAGATGTGCTTGGATTTGAATACAGTCAAGTTCCGTGCCTTCTTTTTTTTTTTTGCAAGTTGCGTGCAGGTTGAGGCTGAACATGAATCAGGCTCTCTTTGTTTAGCCCCTTTCAGGCAGTGTCATCCCTTTCTCCAGTGCCCACCTGATCGGCAGCAATTCTGTGTTTCCAACATTGTAATTGTGCTCTGCTGAAGAGAATCTCCTGGAGAAGTATTCACATGGATATAATCTCTTAGTTACAGAATTTCATTTGAGAGAGGGAGGCTCATGCTCCTATTCCAGAGGCCATCATCTCTAAAATAAATGGATACTGATAATTGGGTAACGTAACACGAAGACAGACATGAAGGCTTGCTGCAATGTTTCAAAGGCTAGGAGAGTCAGAGAAAACCAGGAGGATAGGGCTGTACGCTTTTAAATTAATGCAGTGATAGTAGCCACAATTGAGGAAATAGATGAAATTAACTTCCTGTAATAG